>NC_060123.1:558692962-559382684 GCF_021461395.2 Schistocerca americana
GGTAACCTCTTGTAACATGATGAAGTGTCATACAACAGAACTGCCAATTTCACAGTGAAGGCAGTGAGCAGAAGCTAAAAGCAGAGAGCAACAGAAACAAATTGAAGAATGTAATACAGGTTACAAAATACACTAGGCGCAGCACGTAGATTAAGGTAAAGACGTTAAGACATCATAGAAACAAGCGGATGACAGCCTCAGAGCAATCCCTAAATAGTCGACTCTGAAATACTTATCGTCCAGGTCTGCTACATTGAACAGTAGTAGAAGCACCGCAATTGTACCATTCACTGTGTTCGCCACTTGTTCAAGAGGAAATTGCAAGGAAACGCCTGCCGACGTTAGTGCGAGGAGAAAAGGCGAAACCGTGTCCGTAATTGAATAACCGCAGCGGGTCGGCGGGACACGGCTGTGCTGGGTAATGGTGCTGGGCCTTTACGAGCTTAAACGGCAGTAGCTACTGTTAGATTAAAGTGCGGCGGGGAACAGGTGGAGCAACCGCATCGGGAATCGATGGTCCCGACCTTGCCCTCTGGCTGTTGCTAGGCAACAAGTAGTCCGGGCTGGGGGAGGGACCAGGTGTGGCGGGCAGATGCCGCGTGACAGCTGCTTTGTCCCTCCCTCGGGTAGCAGCTGCTGCTCGCTACCTAAATAATGCCCGCAGGTATCCAGTGGCATCTGTTGATTAATGCGCTAGCTTTCCTTAATTTCGTGTGGTGCCCGATTGGATATATTAACTGTTTCACTTTTATTGCTAGAATAAATGCAGCCACTACTTTTAATAGCTTTCTTTACGCCAAGATGCATTTCGGACTGTCCACATCCACAGTTGATGTATAAACTTCTCAGCACCTGGGTGGGTATTGTTAACTTTCATTTATCCATGGCTGAACTCCGTTTTTGTGGATCGAATTAGTTGTACGACACGGAATGAGATAGCGCAGTGATAAGGCAACAAGGTCCCTGTTAGGTCGCGCAGAATTAAGTTTTTTGTGGTTCCCCAAAAATCGCTCAAGGCGAATTCTGGGATGGCTTCTCCGATAGACCACGGCCAATTTCTATTCTCATTCCTTCCCAATGGCGTCTGTGATGACTTCGTTGTCGAGCCTCCTGTTGCCAACAAAAGTATTCTCGTCAGGTGTGTGTGTGTGTGTGTGTGTGTGTGTGTGTGTGTGTGTGTGTGTGTGTGTGCACGTGCACGCGCGCCTTTGCTAACCTCGATACCTGAAAATACTCAAAACTCAAAAAAGAGTGCAGTGGTACGAAAATACAACGTTAACGAAATGGAAGAACAGACTGGAAAACGATAGTAATTATTTGGATGGAAACGTTGTGCAACAATTGGAGTCGCTGGGTCTGATTTTTTGTAACCAACAAGACGTAGAAAACTGTGGAAGTTTATTGATAATTAAAACTATGAACTGTGTCTAGAATACCGTCACCTCTATTATGTAAAAACCGAAAAAAAATTACCAGTTTTATGCCAGTCGCTGTAGGAACGATTCTGTGAAGCAGCTAGATACCAAACAAGTCTGGACGTACAAAAACTATTTGGAATATTCCTGCTCGCTTCCAACACACCGATATTACAAAAAAAATGGTTCAAATGGCTCTGAGCACTATGGGACTTAACTTCTTAGGTCATCAGTCCCCTAGAACTTAGAACTACTTAAACCTAACTAACCTAAGGGCATCACACACATCCATGCCCGAGGCAGGATTCGAACCAGCGACCGTAGCGGTCGCGCGGTTCCAGACTGTAGCGCCTAGAACAGCTCAGCCACTCCGGCCGGCCCGATATTACACACAAATATCAACTGAATTATCTGGAAGTTGGTGTCACGTTACATTCCGTTTCGAATAGGCGATAATTGTTAATATAAGCTTGATAAGATATTGCGTTGAAATACATTGTAAACCGCCTTAACGTTTGACGGCCATGAATGCAAATATTGGATCAGAATAGGTCGTGAGAATATTCCAATTATGTTGAATTTCATCACCATGTTTCTGTTTAGTGCGAAGGCTATTCATGTATCTGGCAGTCATCAGATTTGCCTGACCTAATTTTGTTTCGAAGAGATCTGCAGAACAGTGACAGCCGTTATTGAAAACAAACGAAGTTTCTTGAGCCAATTTTTAGATTCCTGAATATAATTACAGATCAGATGCTCAGGGAACTTGTTGACGACAATATAGGAGAGAGAAATTTTTCGCTTTGATGTCACAATGTCAGGACTTGAATAGCGTTGGTTCTGAATTCCACATGCACTCATTGAAACAAATGTACTTGAAACGGAATACCGGAAGCGATGGAAATACTAGCTGATCCTCGATGCCATGCGCAGTATTGTTATGAATGTCTCAATGCAGCCGACGCAGTCGTTAGTATGAAGCATTCTGTTGCTGTGGTCACAGTCGCCAGTTGTCTGAATTGTATGCTAACGAGGCCTACCTGCCGGACGGGGCGATTTAAATCTGGCGGAGCGTGGGGAAAAGGCTGGCGCGATGCGAAAAATTCCTGAGGAAGAACTATAGTGCCGCGCAGAACCTGCCTCAACGAAGCAGAGGCGTTTTTGCCCTCGTCTGCAGTTCCATTGACTGAGACGATCTGAAAGACAGTGGAATGTGCGCAGATTAGAGACTGATCAGAAAAGAATCGGCTGCTCTTTTTTTTTCCACCATAAAGTACAGACTTCACGTGTAACAATATCCAGTCGATCCCGATATCCTTACAGTATTATGATTATCGTGTTAATTCTCTATCGTATCACATATCTGAAAGAATTGTCGTCGTTCGGGTGCGGCAAATGTGCTGCGAGACAAGAACCTACATAATTTTAGAATCCACGCTAGATGACTGCACATATGCAGTTCCGGGAAAGTATTATGCGTTCTTTTTGAGTGTGTGGAAGCATAAAGGTTGGATGCAGTGATGAAATGGATGCAGCGTCGGTATAGCGTTTTTCCTTTAATGCTTGTCTTTTAGTGGAGGTCATGCGTAATATTCTGAATACTGAATAGGCACAGGCCTCGCAAAGCAGCAGTTCGTATGTTTCTCGAAATATTATAGAAAAATGTTTCTTTCATTATTTTCTCTTGATGACAGGAAATGTCATGGTATGAGGTATGGAGCACAGCGATTGATGCAGATCGGACGTGGTTCGTGGGAAGGTCGCGGATTTATTTCCAGTGTGCTCAAATTCTCGAGTGAGTCCCTCAGATTTTTTTGTCCCGTTCAGTTACGTCTCAGTAAGTTTTTTTTAGCAGTTGCGAAAACCGCCGACATGCATCTCACGTAGTGACAGTAAAAAATGTCTTAAATAACGCGCTTTATCAAGCAAACGCTCTTAGCAAGCAAGAAATTTCTTAGCATCTGAAAGTAACGACACAAGTTTCGCAGTCTTATGTCTTCTAATAGCACGTGAAACACCCGCTAGATGATACTTAGGTTACCGTGTTCTTGGGCACTCTCGCGAGACGTTTACAAACTTAGCAAACCGTACTACTGTGGATAGGACTGCCAAGGCCAGAAACAAAAATGTATCTTTTAATACTGCCAAAACTATAGTATTAAAAGTCGATTAATAACGCATCAGTGGATAATAGAGAGATACAGAGACAGGAATTCGAGAGAAGATTCGGCCACTCTGACGATTCGCCGTCTTCGAACGTGAAAATCATGTGGAAGTTAGTAGCCTCCCCTGGGTTTAAGGACTTGAGACTTCAAAGAAAACAAACCTGTGACAGGTTTAGTCCATAGAAGCCGCGCTACCCCCACCCCCAAACCTCTGCTACATGTAGCTAACTAGCTAGCATCTCGAGACTCAACCTAAAGACTAGTTACTACCTGTCCGCTAAACGTCGCTCGATATGAATAGTTCTGCAGAGGTTGACTGTAGCCAATACAATACTGAAATATACAGGGTGTTACAAAAAGGTACGGCCAAACTTTCAGGAAACATTCCTCACACACAAAGAAAGAAAATATGTTATGTGGACATGTGTCCGGAAACGCTTACTTTCCATGTTAGAGCTCATTTTATTACTTCTCTTCAAATCACATTAATCATGGAATGGAAACACACAGCAACAGAACGTACCGGCGTGACTTCAAACACTTTGTTACAGGATATGTTCGAAATGTCCTCCGTTAGCGAGGATACATGCATCCACCCCCCGTCGCATGGAGTCCCTGATGCGCTGATGCAGCCCTGGAGAATGGCGTATTGTATCACAGCCGTCCACAATACGAGCACGAAGAGTCTCTACATTTGGTACCGGGGTTGCGTAGACAAGAGCTTCCAAATGCCCCCATAAATGAAAGTCAAGAGGGTTGAGGTCAGGAAAGCCTGGAGGCCATGGAATTGGTCCGCCTCTACCAATCCATCGGTCACCGAATCTGTTGTTGAGAAGCGTACGAACACTTCGACTGAAATGTGCAGGAGCTCCATCGTGCATGAACCACATGTTGTGTCGTACTTGTAAAGGCACATGTTCTAGCAGCACAGGTAGAGTATCCCGTATGAAATCATGATAGCGTGCTCCATTGAGCGTAGGTGGAAGAAGATGGGGTCCAATCAAGGCATCACCAACAATGCCTACCCAAACGTTCACAGAAAATCTGTGTTGATGACGTGATTGCACAATTGCGTGCGGATTCTCGTCAGCCCACACATGTTGATTGTAAAAATTTACAATTTGATCACGTTGGAATGAAGCCTCATCCGTAAAGAGAACATTTGCACTGAAATGAGGATTGACACATTGTTGGATGGACCATTCGCAGAAGTGTACCCGTGGAGGCCAATCAGCTGCTGATAGTGCCTGCACACGCTGTACATGGTACGGAAACAACTGGTTCGCCCGTAGCACTCTCCATACAGTGACGTGGTCAACGTTACCTTGTACAGCAGCAACTTCTCTGACGCTGACATTAGGGTTATCGTCAACTGCACGTAGAATTGCCTCGTCCATTGCAGGTGTCCTCGTCGTTCTAGGTCTTCCCCAGTCGCGAGTCATAGGCTGGAATGTTCCGTGCTACCTAAGACGCCGATCAATTGCGTCGAACGTCTTCCTGTCGGGACACCTTCGTTCTGGAAATCTGTCTCGATGCAAACGTACTGCGCCACAGCTATTGCCCCGTGCTAATCCATACATCAAATGGGCATCTGCCAACTCTGCATTTGTAAACATTGCACTGACTGCAAAACCACGTTCGTGATGAAAACTAACCTGTTGATGCTACGTACTGATGTGCTTGATGCTAGTACTGTAGAGCAATGAGTCGCATGTCAACACAAGCACCGAAGTCAACATCACCTTCCTTCAATTGGGCCAACTGGCGGTGAATCGAGGAAGTACAGTACATACTGACGAAACTAAAATGAGCTCTAACATGGAAATTAAGCGTTTCCGGACACATGTCCACATAACACCTTTTCTTTATTTGTGTGTGAGGAATGTTTCCTGAAAGTTTGGCCGTACCTTCTTTGTAACACTCTGTATATTGTAACGTGTCTTTTTGGGAGGCTCCGCCACAGAGCCTTTAACTACGTGCTGCCGGTGGCACAGGTGGACTGTAGCGCCCCCTGTACAGTAGTTCCAGGTCTGCAGCATTCCTCGGCAGAAGACGGTAGCGCCCGTGCGTGGCGCGAAGACGGCCGTCGGAGTAGGGTAGCTGGCGGCGGCGACCTTGACACTGGCGGTGTGTGTCGGTACGCGGCCGAGAATCGCGCCAGCCGGGTCCCACTCTCTCGCAGAAGGCTGCTTTCTGCTCCCACGCACCGCTTCCCGCAGTCGGTCGCAAGGCGGAAAATATTTTCTCCCAGAAGTTCTGCTCGCGTGAAACTCCCGCCCCACTGCACCTTTGTAGCCTGTCGATCCGGCGTGCCAACTTTGCTTCCCTTCTCTTCCCACGCGACTCAGAGAGAAACAGTCCTCGGCTCGAACAGCAAAAGACAACCTTGAAATCTTCACCCAGCTGCCATAAACAGACCTTAAGTTCTTCAGCTGCAACGACACATGAAGCTATAAATAATCAAACACACAGCGAGAGGGACGGAGTAATACTTCTGTAGTTACGTAAGCACTCACTTCAAAGCATTAATCTGGCTTGACCGAGCGAGGTGGCGACACTTGATTCGCATTCGGGAGGACGACGGTTTAATACCGCGTCCGGCCATCCTGATTTAGATTTTCCGTGATTTCCCTAAATCGCTCCAGGAAAATGCCGGGATGGTTCCTTTCAAAGGGCACGGCCGACTTCCTTCCCCGTCCTTCCCTAATCCGTTGAGACCGATGACCTCGCTGTCTGGTGTCCTTCCCCAAAACAACCAACCATTAATCTGGCTTTGTGTCCTTAGGTTGCCAAAGAGGTTCTGAGATAACCGATTTATATATTTGTACGTACCAGAGCATTCACTATGCGCTGGAGGACTTCTTTGATGAGATAATTTGCGCCAGGGCCCGAACAGACCGAGCACAAAACTTCATTAGATATCCTTAACGAGACTTAAACATTTTCCAGAGCTTTAAAGCACTCCGTCATCAGGCCACAAGTGGCCCATCGGGACCATCCGACCGCCATGTCATCCTCAGATGAGGATGTGGATGGGAGGGGCGTGTGGTCAGCACACCGCTCTCCCGGTCGTTACTATGGTTTTCTTTGACCAGAGCCGCTACTAGTCGGTCGAGTAGCTCCTCAATTGGCATGACGAGGCTGAGTGCACCCTTTCCAAAGCTTTACGTGTGTGATAAATGACAAGCCCTTCAGTCCTGCTACGACACTCTCAACAGCAAACATACCAAATCACAGGAACAACAATATTTTACATCCGCTGTAGGTTCATCGAGCCTATTGGCGCAATAATTAAAAACACTGTTATGCAATTTCAACATTTTGTTGATGCAGGATAAGCAATCCTTTTTTTTTCATGAAGAGTTTACTAGACATCTGTCACAGTTGCAGTACATATATTATTGCTATCATTTTCGAACTACCTGATCATTCTCAAGCCACACCTACTGAGGCTGCACTGAAAGTGTAGCCTTAATGATAATCATCTAAAACTGACAATACGTACAGCACACAGTGACGGTAGATAAATGTCACAATATACAAATAATCAGTATGCAAGTTTTATTCCGACTTGTATAGTGAGCATATGCATATTGTGACACGTACCCTCGCTGTCTGATTTATATTTTGTCTATTTTAGTTGGTTGTCATTAACATAGGCCGTTTCAGTGCAGCCCCAGCAGGTGTGGCTTGAGAATGAACTAGTCGGTTCGAAACTAGTGGCCGAAATGCATGTACTGCAACTGTGAAAAATGTGTATAAAACTCTTCGTAAAAGTACTGTATATTTCAGAAGACCTGGATGTAGATCTGGAACGAAGCATTAAAATTTGCCTTTTCGGATATATTCCTAAATAACTGAAGGCAATACGATTTCCGCGACAAGGCCACAGTTCATACTTTCGTCCAACTTTCTCAAACTGAGAAAGTACTCCGACTAGTGACGTCCATAGAGGCGAGGCATTTACTGAAAGGTTTGTTAATTTCACTTTTGTTTTATCGTGATAATACATTTTCTTGAGAACCACTTTACTGATTAATGACTGCTACACGAAAACTTTGCAACCCAAAAATATTGTTTAGAATATGACATTACACCCAAAGCTATGTAGCACAGAGGCTACCTGTCAAAGCTTTCTCTAAGTCTATAAATGCTATAATGTAAGGTTGTCTGTCTTTAACCTATGTTCAAAGGTAAGTCGTGGGGTCAGAAGTGTCACGTAGGTTTAATAAGATATCAAAATATCATTCACATCTTTATGATTCCCCGTAAATTGAAAGAGTTTATGTAGGCTAAAAAGGAGGTAGCGACTCTGAGAAGTTGAATTATTAATTACTTCCAATGCATCCACTGAAGGCGGTTATTCCTCTTTTTGAGTTAGGTTTCAGTTCCATAAAAAGTGCCGTATATTATTTATCAGTTTTTCCGCATGTTGATTAAGACGTAAATCAGAAACGTAAAAATAGTAAAGGTCAGGAATGGAAAACGCATGATTACAGTCGTCACCGGAGCTCGATATGCACTTAGGGTACACAGGTAGTCACTTGGAAGTTCGTCTTTAGCTTCATTTAACGCACGTGGTTCGTTTGCTACTTGTATGTTATCAGGCAGCAACGAACACTATGCTTCTATCTCGCAAGAAAAGTCATCGCTTTGACGGTAACGACTTCGCGTCGTGCGGGGTCGAGTATGTGCAGTACACGTTGGTAGTGAGAAACGTGGCACCAAGAAAGGCAGCTTCGTCCCATTAACTAGCGGCGAGAGCTCGTAAAGCAGTCTCCACCTTTTAAAGTACGCAATTAGCGGCCGATGCGGTGAGTTATGTAGATTCGCCCCGCGCCATTAGTCATACGCATTAGGGCAAGTGTCGACCAGCTGTGGTTCACGGCACGCCCGCCCAATTAACTGTGAAACGCGGACATTACACGCCGATGCCACAAACATGTCGCCGCTTTGGTTACTTGAGAGGCTATGGGGGATTTCAGATTCGCGACAGCGGTCTGGGCGAACGGAGAGAAATGCCTCCTAGTTCGTGGATGACTGCTTTTGTCATCCGGAAATGAGAACTGTCGAAAGTTTACGTTAATCGGACAACAACTGGAGTAGTGAAGCGAAGGGTAAGTATGTCAAAATTTTTTAAGATAGAGTGACCTGCGTCGACGGCGTCAATGCCCAAAACAGGCGTCCGGTTTTAGCATCATAAAGGCTTTTCCTACATCTGCCAAATCTTAGTGGTTCTTTGGGGAAACAGTCGTGTTCTCCAGAATGTGTACCTTTTATTTTTGCAGGCTTCACTAAACAGTTCATTAGTCGTTAATACATTATCAAACAAAGATAGGGCTTAAAGTCGAGTGGCGGCGAGATCAGTAAAGGAAGGTCGGATAGTAAAAGACTAAAGAAGGAAATCGAACAAAGGAACCATCTGTGCATTCGCATAAAATTATTTAGGAAAAACCCAAGGAATCCTAAATATGGATGCATGGAGTAGGATTTCCGCCCTCATACGGAATAAGAGACCTGTTTCCAAGCCACTGCGTCGCTTCACTCGGTTTAGCATGTCACAGATGTCGAAATAAGCAAGTAATTATCTTTTTCGTAATGGGCGAATCTTTGTAGGTGCTAAAAGAATTGTCAAATTGTTGACCGATTTATACTAGTACATATGAAGGATATATCATCAAATGTCGTATCTGCTGTTTCTAAACAGCTGATTGGTTGGGTCTAAATACTCAGTTCTCTAAGAAACCAAACCTGAAAAAGATTTCCGCGGCCCACGTCAGTTTCAGTAAAATACTTCTTTGCGCACTGTGTCGCGTCATCCCATGAAATAATATACTGAAATAATCGTTTTTGCTGTGCCGTAGTTGTCTTCAAGGCTTAGGCTAATTTCATTCGGAAGCCAAGAAATCTGACGTTGGTTGTTTTATGACACAGTCAGAATCACAGTATATTGCAGCACACGCTGCTCAGATAAATTAGTGGACGTTCTAGGGAAGGCCGCTGCAACACGGCCGAGATGCCGTTCATTTTACTATTGTAACATTTTAATTATTTTATAACATGACGTGGCAGCACACGCAGAATTTTTTTTATGAGGAAACAACCGAAAATTGTAGTATTTTTTCTTTTTTCGGGATGTATTTTACAAACAACACCTTAATGAAAGTGTCTTGTAACTTCATCGGTTCCGAATGTTCTTTTTCGCTCCATTTACTTGCTTACTGGCTATGCAGGGCTGTCCGCAAATCCGTAAGAGTACGAGGGAGTGGGGATCTCTTCTGAACAGGACGTTGCAAGGCATGCCAGATATACTTAATGGTGTTCATGTCTGTGGAGATTGGTGGCCAGCGGAAGTGTTTCAGGGCCACTTTGTAGAAATTCTTCCGTACTTGTGGAGTGTCGCATTTTCCTGCTGGAATTGCGCAAGTCCGTCGGAATGCACAATGGACATGAATGGCTGCAGATGATCAGACAAAGTCGTATCACTCCAACTGCACATGCCCCCCACCATAACATAGCCTCCACCAGCTTGAACAGTTCCCTGTTGACACACAGGGTCCATGGGTTCATGAGGTTTTCTCCATATCCGTAGACGTCCATCCGCTCGATATAATTTGAAACGAGAGGTACACAAATCTATCCCTGTCAGGATTTCTTTCTGGCGTTAACTCTGACTTTGGCAGTACGTTTGGCTGAATACTCCAGTCAGAGGCAGGCATGAAAAATGCCAGCTACAACTGCAGCATACGTATTAACTATCCTGCAATAAACTGGCCTGGACGAAAGCGGTTTTAGTTTCTTACTTAGGCAGACCAAGGGTTTCTCTACAAGAAGTAAATCACTTCTAATATGATATTAATTTCAAAGAAAGCGATGAAAGGTTTGTGAAACTAAATATCACGTTTGGTTTGAATAGACACGTTCCTACCCTTGCCTTCAACCTCCCTGTGATGAAATTTAACCTATGCATGGCGTTGATTCCGAATAAATTTCAGTAACCAGTTACAATTCATTCCAAGTACTGGAGTTACGAGGTGTATTCCATATTGCTATTTACGCCGATACGGCAAGCCTAATCCATACTGTCCCATTACGTAAAACTAAATTCGTATCAAACTGAAGTAAAGCGGCTGCAATTTCCTGCCGCTCCATCCATTTAACATCGTAGAATACCCGTGGGAAAAAACATAGAACTGTACTCAAAATTATTAAATAAAGATTCAAATGTTCACTTTAATTTTAAACTTTAATGATGACCTAATTTAACTGTAGAAACGCAAGTCGTATTGAGATACTCTTGTACATTGCTCTGTTTGCTGGAAATACATCATCTCTGTATAGATGGTAGGCGACTGAACGGAAGTTGTGGTGCTTTGGCCGTGTGCAAGTGTACTAGCTGCTGAGTCGGAGACAGCTTCCTCATTCGCTAGAAGTGGTCCGCGAATGGTTGTGCCGGAATGTCCTCGCGGCAGTTATTGAAACATTCCGTTTCGGGTCACCGACCGCGTCAGCGGCTGCAGATATCAATGTGTCAGTCATGCAATATGAGGCTGCATGCTCTTGCAGACTGTCATGGTGACATAGTAGCGCTGCTGTTGACTATGCTCGCCATCTCTTTGGAATCAGTCTCGCTCTTTGCACAGTAGAAAGTCGATCCAGGCGCTAAGAAATGATACAGCAGCCATATTTGTTGTAACTACGTCTGCCATTAACCTACGGGTGAGGGAGCAGAGTATAAACTGCTCATTTCTGGCATGCAGGTGATAAGAAAAAGGAATGTCCTTAACACGTTGGAATTTATGAGGAACATTCGGATGTTTTGGTCAAAGCTGTAGAGAGTGCAGTGGCGATGTAGGTACTGCTGCGAATATATATCTACTATCATCCGACCCTTGTTCCCAGGATAACAGGCAGTGGCAAAAATGAAAACGCGTGAGCTCTACCCCGACTTCACGAGAATTCCGTGAAAATAGTAGAGTGCTTTACAGATTATTATACGGTGATTGTGTGGGTCGGTTAGGCTGTTTTCCAGTATTATTTAGTCGAGCTTCTTCCTGGTACCCCTACTTCAGTGCGATATACACAGAAGGAAATACAAAAATGGATTACAGCTTATACATTATTTGAACGGATATCTTAAATGGCGAAACGCATCTTAGAATAAACCAATATAGGGGCAACGGCATGGACATCGGACACTGGACTTGAAGGGTTAGTGCAGTATCTCGTTTACTTCCGAGAGTAACGCTGATGATAAGGAGGAGGCTTCCGTATATGCACAAGCTTGCGATGCATTCTTCTGTTCCGTCGTCTCGTAAGTCTACGAAACAGCGTCTGTGAGCTCGTAGCAACATAGCGGCATAGAAAAAATGGGGAGGGACTCACCTGCTCACTCTTCAACCCGCTAACAGACCTTACTCGTGCATGTAAGAGTGAAGAGAGAAATGGAAGAAATTGTATTTTCCTCAAGAAGGAAGCGTCAAGAATATTTATTGTTCAGGTAAACGCATATAGTCAGCCACTGCGAAGACATTGATCTCTGTCTATTAGAAGTGCTTGAGGTAAATAAGCATGTATCTGATAACCTCCACCTAATTCTATATGATCAGTTACACCTAGGGACGTGCCTACTCTAATGCGTCACGTGCTCCAGCTAACGAGCCACGCACTCCCTGACCTCAATCCCAGTGTTCACATTCATCTACAACGTTTACCACAGTGTAATTGTCATTGATTGTTGCTTTGTAAAATGCCTGCAAAATGAACAGCGAGCAGAGCTTCAGGATAGTGAAGTGACCTTACACGGAAGAAGACCACAACTACCGTACACGAACACCAAGAATCAGTCCCCGTCTAGCAGTGCTGTGAAGAATCGTTAGTATGAATTCTTTTCCCTTTTATTACTTTCGTTACTAATTCTATGTTTCATATAAATTTACCGCAATTAGTGAAAAATAAATACTCTCTAGACTTCTCTGTGCATTTCATCGACAGTGATTTAAAAGGCGCACGTTGTGAAACAGCGTGTAGGTGCTCCGGACAGACGTTATTCACGACTGTCTGTTGTTTCTTGACGATGTCACAATAAGCTGAAAACTTGTTAGAAATAAGCCAACAATAGTATATAAAAAGGCAGTTTTTTCAAATGGTTCAGAGCACTATGGAACTTAACATCGGAGATCATTAGTCCCCTAGGACTTAGAACTACTTAAACCTAACTAACCTAAGGACATCACACACATCCATGCCGAGGCAGGATTTGAATCTGCGACCGTAGCGGTCGCGCGTTTCCAGATTGAAGCGCCTAGAACCGCTCGGCCACATCGGCCGGCCAAAGGCAGTTTGTCCGTTTTTCAACCTTAAATATGAAATCGTTCTATCAAGAAGTGACGGAAGAGTATGTTAAATACACTGAAGCGCCCAAGAAACTGGGATAGGCATGCATATTCAATCAGGCAGAATACAGCGTTGCGGTCGGCAACGCCTATATAAGACAAGGGTCTGGCGCAGTTGTCAGGTCAGCTACTGCTGATAAAATGGCAAGTTATCAAGATTTTAAGTGAGTTTGAAGGTGGTGTTGTAGTCGTTGCACGAACGATGGCTCATAGCACCTCCGAGGTAACGATGAAGTGGGGATTTTCCCGAATGACCGTTTCACGAATGTACCGTGAATATCAGGAATCCAGTAAAACATCTCCGACATAGCTGCGGCCGAAAAAAGACCCTGCAAGAACGGGACCAACAACGACTGAAGAAAATAGTTCAACGTGACAGAAGCACAGTCCTTTCGCAAATTGCTGCAGGTTTCAATACTGGGCCATCGACAAGTGTCAGTGTGCGAACCATTCAACGAAACATCATCGATATGGGCTTTCGGAGCCGAAAGCCCACTCGTGCACCATTTATGACTACACGACACAAATCTTTACGTCTCGCCTGGGCACAACAAGACCGACATTGATGACTGGAAAGCTGGCCGTTGTGGCCCAGCAGTTCTAGGCGCTTCAGTCTGGAACTGCGCAGGTTCAAATCCTGCCTCGGGCATGGATGTGTGTTATGCCCTTAGGTTAGTTAGGTTTAAGTAGTTCTAAGTTCTAGGGGACTGATGACCTCAGATATTAAGTCCCATAGTGCTCAGAGCCATTTGAACCATTTGACGACAGGAAACATGTTGCCTGGTCGGACGAGTCTCGTTTCAAATTGTATTGAGCGGATGGGCGTGTACGGGTATGGAGACGACCTCTTGAATCCACGAATCCTGCATGTCAGCAGAGTACTGTTCAAGCTGGTGGAGGCTCTCTAATGGTGTGAGGCGTGTGCAGTTGGAGTGATATGGGACCCCTGATACGTCGAGATACGACAATGGCAGGTGACACGTACGTAAACATCCCGTCTGACCACCTGCATCCATTCATGTCCATTGTGCATTCCGACGGACTTGTGCAATTTCAGCAGGACAGTGCGACACCCCACACGTTCAGAATTGCTACAGAGTGGCTCCAGGAACACTCTACTGAGTTTATAAGTTTCCGCTGGCCACCAGACTCCCCAGAAATCAACATTGTTGAGCATATCTGCGATGCCTTGCAACGTGCTATTCAGAAGAGATATCCACCCCTCGTACTCTTACGGATTTATGGACAGCCCTGCTGGATTAATGGTGTCAATTCCCTCCAGCACTACTCAGACATTAGTCGAGTCCATGCCAAGTCGTGTTGCGGCACTTCTGCGTGCTGCAGGTGTATCAGTTTCTTTGGCTCTTCAGCGTTTAAAGCAAGAGAAATTTTCTGCCACTGGAGAGGCCACTATTGGAGATCCCCGTGGCGATTGCAGTCGGATATGGACCAGGATGCTGACAGGAGCAATCGGAGTTGCCGATAGCATCTGTGTTGGCCAGCAGTGGAATCGCGCCACACAGGTTTGTTGGGTGAGCACGCACGCAGGTCTCTACCCGCCAGCCACCCCTCCTCGCGGCAGGGGACTCCCTTAACGGTCGCCTCCACCCCGGGGCTGCAGCTGGCGTACAGGCAGAGCCAGCGTCTGCGGATGTCGCTGCCAGAGCCTGCCTGCCTGCCTGCCTGCCTCTCCCTCGCTCCTACCTTTAATTAGCTCCCCCGCCCTCTGCAACACGGGGAGGGCCGCGTGGCGTCCCGTTAGCTGCGGGAGGTTTCCGCTCAGGATCTGCGCTCCGCTTTCTCGACTTCCGCAAGCAACAGCGCGAGGCTTCCCGAGCGCTGCTCTCGCTCTGTTCTGCCTCGGGCGTAATTAATGCTGCCACCGCGGCGGAATTCTCGCCGTCGCCCTGCAGGCGTCCCATTACCAACCAAGAGGCGGTGCGCCCCTTATTACAACTGCGGTTAGGCAACCGGGTGACACACGTTAGCAGTTAACGTTCGCATTCTGCTGCTAAGATTTACGTTCTACGTGTTCCTACAGCTGCATTTCATGGAGTCGCATTCCTCAGTAGTTACTCTCTATGTAGCAAAGAGTGGCAACTGTCAAACCACTCTGCGGTTCTTCTAAAACGATCAAGTAATTCCAGTTATTCACTTTTAACCTTTTTTTTTTTTTTTTTTGCTGCATATCGGTATTTAATTTCGCAGGCGCTTTTAGATCTCTACGTGAGAGGTAACTCCGTATCAAGTAAACAAACATTTCTTCGATAAAAACCTGCCACACTTTTCATGCTGACCATGTTAACAGATCACCGGAATATCCGTGAAAGTGTTCAAACTGTAAACACAGCAAATACTGGAACGACAGGAAAATGGAAACTTTCCAAGTGAACAACTGTAAAATTTTCATAAATGGTGAGAAAGTACGTCTTACACTCCGTGACTACATGGGAACTACTGGTCCGAGAACAGACAAAAAAATAAGCAGCAGTCACTAAGAATGCCGGCCGCGGTGGCCGTGCGGTTCTGGGCGCTGCAGTCCGGAACCGCGGGGCTGCTACGGTCGCAGGTTCGAATCCTGCCTCGGGCAAGGGTGTGTGTGATGTTCTTAGGTTAGTTAGGTTTAAGTAGTTCTAAGTTCTAGGGGACCTATGACCTAAGATGTTGAGTCCCATAGTGCTCAGAGCCATAGTCACCAAGAATGCCTGTCGTATAAGTAGCGTAAACCAGCTGGGAGATATTGCAACTAATATTCTTGCTAGAAAGAGAGGTTTTGTGTAGAAATAAATATCTATAAAGTTGGTGCGGAAAAGAGAGGCTCCAGAAGAATTGCGAATAAAATCTTGGCTGTGATGTGTTTGGCAACAATTACATTACATGCAAACAAATTTCAGTACGTAGACATGCTACAGCGTAGAGCTTAGGGTGGTGGGGAAGAGGATTAATAACGACTAGATATATATTTTTCCAACAGTCTTAAACAATTTGTCATATAAGGCCAGCTGCACAACAAGATTGTTCGATGGCGATGTCGTCTAAAAGGTATTCTTGTCGTTGATCGATAGTGAGGGAATGCAGAAAGACAAGGGCACGATTTCTGCTCGTCGTAATGACTTTATGAGCCAGAAACAAAATAGTATCCGATTATAAGATTAGCGATAAACCTCTGAGGTAGGTCACTCCATTTAAACACTCAGGGGTAATAGAAGGAAACGATGTGAAATGGGACAAAGACGGGAGATCTGTAGTATGGGAAGTAACCATAATACATAGACTGCTCCTGCACCACTGTATTCTTCAAAGTGCTGCTGTTATATACGCAAGGTTCTTACTGGTGAATCTTCTTCGAATACCACCTCCTCAAGATCTACTCCGTGAAGACTTCTTCCTCGAGAACCTTGCCCATCTGTGTCTGGCTTTAACGATTCAGTTTCTTATAACTTGCTATCCAAGGCGATAATTTTTTTCAATTACCGTGATTCCTGATTTCAGACTTTCTCTGTTCATTCGTTCGACTTTCTGCCTCTCCATTATACTCCACTGTAAATACATATCTGTAAGTTCCTGAAACGAGTAATGTGACCAGTCAGAAACTGTAAAATGAGGTTAGTCCAGCGTCTACTCATCTCGGACAAAGGCAGTGCCAACCAACGTCAACGAGACATTCAGTTGTTTATTATGAAAGATAAGCAGTTTACAAAGATGTGTCTCCGATGTGTTGCTCATTTCAAGACTTCGTAGCGGCTTAAATATTCATTTCGAACCTTTTACTCCACTTTTTAAAATACGCAGTTTACGACCCTCTAATGTCGGCTTAATTTTAATGGATTGGAGCGTCTTGTTGGTGCTTGTTGAAGGTCGACTGCAGAAACAAGAAATAAAAAGATTGTAGACAACGACTTGGAACAGTAGCTGTCTAGTGAAGCTATCCCTTTCGTTTAAAGAACAGACCTCCCTCATCGACGCTGTGTATTTTTTAACTGCATCATATTTATAGATTGCCCGAAAATATCCGACTTATATGTAACACAAGATATTGACGGGGCGAAGCTACGTGTTAACTGGGCGTAATGTATAAATCGGGTATTACCTTGCTGCAGTCTGTAAGTTTGATGCAGTTGATGTATAACGTTGATATGGTTTTAGTAAAGTAACATTCAGGTTATTCTGCGAAATTGTGATTTTACAGAAATGTGTAAAAGCTGTAAATCATCACCGTTTTTGTCAGTACCCAAACATGATTCGGCAACACTGTGCCATCATCAGTGGGTTTTCGTTTTTATTTATACTGTAATGTGAACATTTTTCTTAGACGATTATAAAATTATGTGCATTTTTAGTTCAAAGAACAGATCGTTTCTTTTTGTAAATACCTTTACATTTGGTGAGCATGAATTATTTGGACCACTTTTGTGTTAATTATGAAAGGTAGCTTGTCATCTGCAACCAAACGACTTTTTTTTCTTTTTTTTTTTTTTGTCGAGAGTTAACCTATCTTCTAGAGTGTAATTTAGTTTTTCGCGATGTTTTCGCGCCTATTTTCGTATTTACTTACGTTTTCGTGTGGAAAGCACTTCCATTCTCCGCATCATGCTGAGATGCACGTATGCATCACAACATCTCAGCATGATGCGGAAAATGGAAGTGCTTGCCACACGAAAACGTAAGTAAATACGAAAATAGGCGCGAAAACATCGCGAAGAACTAAATTACACTCTAGAAGATAGGTTAACTCTCAGCAAAAAAAAAAAAAAAAAAAAAAAAAAAAAAAAAAAAAAAAAACCTTTTTCATCAACATCGTTTGGTTGCAGATGACAAGCTACCTGTAGTAATTAAAAACAAAAGTGGTCCAGAAAATTCATGCTCACCAAATGTAAAGGTATTTACAAAAAGAAACGATCTGTTGTTTGAACTGAAAATGCACATAATTTTATTATCATGTAACAAAAATATTCACATTTCAGACATTTCAGAATAAATAAAAACGAAAACCCACTGATGATGGCACAGTGGCGCCGAAACATGTTTGGGTACTGAGAAAAACGGTGTTTTGCGTAACTGGCGGACCTCAAATCCCAAAATTCTAACTGCAAACACCGCCAATATAAGGAGCTGCAAATCAAAAGATGGCTGTAACACCTTCTCATTATAAAACAGATTCATGTCGCAGAAGTGCACAGCACTAGAATAACGTCAGCGGGTGAAATCTTCCAGTTGGGTGGTGAGATAGATTTATACTTGTATTACGGGCGACAATGACGAAAGCTTAAATTCCAACTACAGCGTCACCGTTACTTGAAGCAATTGAGTGGTAATTTTTATGACGGTGCGGCCGCTGGTGCAACACTTGGGGCTGACGCACCTCCAGACCGCTGCGCCCTTGAAGAGTGGCCGGGCGGGCGCTGACGCAGCGGAACGCCGCGCGCGGCTGGACTAGACTCGTGGAGCCTGCTGTACCCTCCGGCGTCCCCGTATCTGCGGAGACCCCTCGCAAGGTACTGAATGAGCCAGTCAGCCAGGCAGGCAGGCAGGCTAAGCTCGCCGGGCTGGTTCCCCCCACGGCAGGTATTGATCGCATCGCAGCACGCGTGTCTGCGCTTCGCCCCTGCGGGACCGGCGACTGCCGGCCGTGTCGTTCGACACAACCCCAGACGCTGCTACGGGCAGCTGTCGCGCCTGCCGACTGAGCTCTGCTGCCGTCCTCGGCTTCCCCACAAACCGGGCTGTCCATCGGCATTCCCCTTGTGGCCGCAGCTGCTACGTACACCAATTTAATTTAAAACATGCTGTTGTACACGAGGGGGCATCCAAATGTAACGACAATTTTTCTCTGGTACTAAAACACTAGTTCCAAATTCTTCCGCAACGTGCCATAACTGGACACCATAACGTACACTACTGGCCATTAAAATTGCTACACCACGAAGATGACGTGCTACAGACGAGAAATTTAACCGACAGGAAGAAGATGCAGCGATATGCAAATGATTAGCTTTTCGGAGCATTCACACAAGTTTGCCGCCGGTGGCGACACCTACAACGTGCCGACATGAGGAAAGTTTCCAACCGATTTCTCATACACAAACAGCAGTTGACCGGCGTTGCTTGGTGAAACGTTGTTGTTGATGCCTCGTGTACGGAGGAGAAATTCATACCATCACGTTTCCGACTTTGACGAAGGTCGGATTGTAGCCCATCGCGATTGCGGTTTATCGTATCGCGACATTGCTGCTCCCGTTGGTCGAGATCCAATGACTGTTAGCAGAATATGGAATCGGTGGGTTGAGGAGGGTAATACGGAACGCCGTGCTGGATCCCAACGGCCTCGTATTACTAGCAGTCGAGATGACAGGCATCTTATCCGCATGGCTGTAACGGATCGTGCAGCCACATCTCGATCCTTGAGTCAACAGATAGGGGCGTTTGCAAGACAACAACCATCTGCACGAGCAATTCGACGACGTTTGCAGCAGTATGCACTATCAGCTTGGAGAGCATGGCTGCGGGTGCACGAATGACAAAACGTCATTTTTTCGTATGAATCCAGGTTCTGTTTACAGCATCATGATGGTCGCATCCGTGTTTGGCGACATCACGGTGAACGCACATTGGAAGCGTGTATTCGTCATCGCCATACTGGCGTATCACCCGGTGTGATGGTACGGGGTGCCCTTGGTTACACGTCTCGGTCACCTCTTGTTCGCATTGACGGCACTTTGAACAGTGGACGTTAAATTTAAGATGTGTTACGACCCGTGGGTCTACCCTTCATTCGATCCCTGCAAAACCCTACATTTCAGCAGGATAATGCACGACCGCATCGACGATAGTAACGCTTGCCATTCGGCTACGGAGTCGCTGTAAATTAATTTCAGGAAATGCAGATGCCAGCCCGATTCACTAGACGCTCAGCACGTGTAGTTCACCACATGAAGGAGGTACCTTACAAACCGCTCCTTCGACCACTTCTCGAATATTGCTCATCAGTGTGGCCGAAAAAGAGCAGCGCATTTCGTTACAGGTTCGTTTGATAAGCGCGACTACGTCACGAAGGTGCTTTCCCAACCCCAGTAGCGGATGCATTGTACATTAAGGCGGGGTTTATTGTTAAAATTCCGAGAGCATACTCTGTTAGAAGAGTGTACCAATATGTTACTCCTTCGTACTCGTATATTTATGTTTATCGACATTACGCCGGACACCAACAAAGCGAAAAATACACACGTAGTTGCGCCAATGACAAGTATTCTGACTTTTTGCTGCCTGGAGCGAGGAATGGATCTCCCTTAGTCCGTCTTAACACACACTAGGTTGAGATAAATCATTTCGTAAATTTATCTGAGTGTTGTTACAATGTACGTCTCAAAGCTACTCACCTTAACGTCTGCGCCGAGACGAAAATTATCATCTGATTGCTTCAAATAACGGCAGTGGCTAAGCTGAAGCTGTAAGTGTAACGTAAGCTGCAATCACTGTCACCCTGATAAAAATTATTTTCAGTGCCCAACTAGCAGATATTATTCTCGTGAAGAGCGTTTAAGCATATTATCAAAAAGTATTAGAAAATATGTGGAAGGCTTTTTTCCCGTTTTGCACACTAAGTTTCCAAGTGTAACGTAAAGTTTTCTACGTTAATGCATGAAAAAGATAAGCCATTAACTTAGAGAAATATTCATTTCCGTCTGCACTAACAGATCTTCATTTTACCGGCCAGGGTGGCCGAGCGGTTCTAGGCGCTGCAGTCTGGAACCGAGGGACCGCTACGGTCGCAGGTTCGAATCCTGCCTCGGGCATGGATGTGTGTGATATCCTTAGGTTAGTTAGGTTTAAGTATTTCTAAGTTCTAGGGGTCTGAAGACCTCAGATGTTAAGTCCCATAGTGCTCAGAGCCAGTTGTACCATTTTTGAGATCTTCATTTTCTGTACTACGCAGACAATTCCAGTAAAATCGGAGAAATATAATTTTGCTGTTCGTCTTCATTTGATTTTTATTAGCGGACAAACACATCTACAAGAGCTGGGGGATTGTAGTAACGAGTAAAACAAAGAAATAAATTTTTGGAATGGCGATAGAAGCTACCGGGAAAGTAGGTAGTTACTTTCTGGTCCCGTTTCCAGCTATGCTCGGCGCGGAGAAACTGCGCGTCCTGTAGACAATGAGTTACCAGCTACAAAATTTCGTGCCAGTAAGTAACAGTTTGCTGTGAGAAATTACAGCTTGTGCAAATGAGCCAGGGGGACAACTCTGCAAGTAGTGGTCAATTACGTTGCGCTAGAGCGTTGACTTTGTCTCCGTTCACTGACCCCCGACAGTGGTCTCTACTCTGCGGCAATTCCGCCGGCCGTGATTTAATATTTCGCGCACGTCTGACTGTTAGTGTTCGAAACGAATGAGGCTGCTGTGCAAATAACGGCGGGACTGGCGCCCAGTTGGCGCGGCTAGCTTTCTGCAGCCCCTCATTATCCGCCAAAGAACGACGTGATGCAGCGAAATCGAACTGCAGCAGGTAGGAAGGGAAAAAAAAGGGTACTTGATCCGAGGCGGCTTTCGTAGCGGAACGGAACGGGACAGCACGGACGCCAGCGCAGAGACCGTCGTACGTTTTTCGCGTTGCGGAAATCGACGCCGCTAACGGTACACAGGCAGGCGGTAGCGGTGGCGTCTGAGGAAGAACGGGATCCTCCCGCCGCTGACCGGCCACAGCTGCAGCTGCGCGCGTTGCAAAGGTTACCATCCCACTCTCGGCGGCAACACACCATTGTCTCGTAAGGCTGGTTCAGAACAGGCCACTACTGAAGTACATGGCGAGCGGTTTAATAAACAAACGCGTGTGGGAACATCGTTTAGTCAAGCAGTTTATATACTACTGGCCATTAAAATTGCTACACCACGAAGATGTGCTACAGACGCGAAATTTAACCGACAGGAAGAAGATGCTGTGATATGGAAATGATTAGCTTTTCAGAGCATTCACACAAGATTGGCGCCGGTGGCGACACCTACAACGTGCTGACATGAGGAAAGTTTCCAACCGATTTCTTATACACAAACAGCAGTAGACCGGCGTTGCCTGGTCAAACGTTGTTGTAATGCCTCGTGTAAGGAGGAGATATGCGTACCATCACGTTTCCGACTTTGATAAAGGTCTGATTGTAGCCTATCGCGATTGCGGTTTATCGTATCGGGCCATTGCTGCTCGCGTTGGTGGAGATCCAATGACTGTTAGGAGAATATGGAATCGGTGGGTTCAGGAGGGTAATACGGAACGCCGTGCTGGATCCCAACGGCCTCGTATCGCAAGTTATTGGCTGTCCTTACTGCTTTGTGAGTTCATGACGCAAGTGAAAAAGTGGACTTGTGTAAGTCTGTACCGTCAGCAGAATAACGCAACATGACTCAGCTGATTTCTCGTTCGCGAACATAAATGGCAAATGGTTCAAATGGCTCTGAGCAGTATGGGCCTTAACTTCTGAGGTCATCAGTCCCCTAGAACTTAGAACTACTTAAACCTAACTAACCTAAGGACATCACACACATCCATGCCCGAAGCAGGATTCGAGGATTCGAACCTGCGACCGTAGCGGTCGCGCGGTTCCAGACTGTAGCGTGTAGAACCGCTCGGCCACCCCGGCCGGCCAGCTAAGACATCCGGCTGTGAAACTCCTCACTGTATGACCATCCTGGGATTAAGCTGATCTGTGTGGGAGTCATACGAAATAGCACTATCGCCAGCGTCGCCAAGATGCCGAAAAACCTGAACTGGCAGACGCTTTAAGTTTTTGCACATATTCCGTGAAAGTGTATTTCTTAATTAATTGGGATGCATATACCGGGTGATCAAAAAGTCAGTATAAATTTGAAAACTGAATAAATCAAGGAATAATGTAGATAGAGAGGTACAAATTGACGCATATGCTTGGAATGACATTGGGTTTTATTTGAACCCCAAAAAATACAAAATTTCAAAAAATGTCCGACAGATGGCGCTTCATCTGATCAGAATAGAAATAATTAGCATAACAAAGTAAGACAAAGCAAAGATGATGTTCTTTACAGGAAATGCTCAATATATCCACCATCATTCCTCAACAATAGGTGTAGTCGAGGAATTATGTTGTGAACAGAACTGTAAAGCATGTCCGGAGTTATGGTGAGGCATTGGCATCGGTTGTTGTCTTTCAGCATCCCTAGAGATGTCGGACGATCGCGATACACTTGCGACTTCGGGTAACGCAAAGCGAATAATCGCACGGACTGAGGTCTGGGGACCTGGGAGGCCAAGCATGACGAAAGTGGCGGCTGAGGACACGATCATCACCAAACGGCGCGCGCAAGAGATCTTTCACGCGTCTAGAAATATGGGGTCTTTTTTTGGGTTCTAATAAAACCCCACGTCATTCCAAGCATGTGTGTCAATTTTTACCTCTCTATCTACATTATTCCATGGTTTATTAAGTTTTCAAATTTATACTCGCTTTTTGATCATCCGGTAAATAGCCCATCTCAACAGCGAAATGCTATTTGCAACGATACTAAAGTAAGAACAGCACAACACCCAGTCCCGGAGCAGAGAAAATCTCTGACAGGATCGGGGATCGAACCTAGGCCCCTGCGGTTAGCAATCCGCCACCCTGGCGACACGGCTACCGAGGCAGACAATACTTAGAAGTTTAAATAATCAGTATTGAGTGAGAAATGCACTGCAGCAGTGTACGTATCGCAGCCGTAGGGACTGCGAAGACATAATTAGACCTATTAGACAGCACACAGATGCGTTTCATTAAGTATTCTTCCCACGCACCATAGTTGAATGGAATAGGAAGAAGCGGTGATAAGTGGGGCAGTGGGAGGCACCGTCTACCGTGGACTTTACAGTGGGGTGCAGAGTGTAGGAAGAGGAGTGATAGGCTGAGTGTAGGTTTGGTAGTCACGTATGGTACAGTACTCAGTACATTTGACCGCGTCGAGTAAGACGGGTTTGAGAAAGGCGTGCCGGCCAGTATAGGCGCCGGGCGGGTGTATGGCTCCCGGCTGCGGTCGTCCGCGCGGCGTGCGACACGGGCTTTAACTGCAGCGCCACCGCGGCGCGCAGCGCAGCACGGCTCGGCTGTGTTTTCCGGGCGCTTTAGCAGGTTGCCCGGCAACCGAACACCGCTGCGGCTTGGCCGGCCAAGCGGCGCCCGCCACCCGAACCTGAGCCCACGCCGGCCGCCGGCTCCCGTTTCACGGGCAGCGCAGCCGGTCTCAGCGCCAGCCTGGCACATTCGCCTTTTGTAACACGGCAGCGCGCTCTCCTGGCGACACGTTTCCGCGAGCGCCGAGCGGATATCCCAGCCAGACCACTGCCCAGGGGGTCGAGTTTCGATACCGCGGGCCGCACGTGGCTCGGCGTGTGGGCCGCTAGTCGCACTCGCGTGCCATCTGACGATGGCTTGTCCCAGCCAGGCTGATCACCACCCACGCCTACCGCTGTTTCAGTACACGACTTGCAGCAGTATGACATTTCCCCGAGCCTTACGACGCCAGACACGGAGCCAAGCTGGTAGGGTGGGGGCGGGGAGTGGGAGGAGTTAAGCCTCCACCCTCTCCTCCATCCAAAACACACAAATCGGTAAATGCGGTTATATTTTTACAGATACCAATTTCCAAAATTCACAGCTAACTTTCGGAGAGTAAAGTAGCATGAAAAAGAAGCATTTCAAAAGTGGCAAAGAATTCTATAAATTATTAGCTTCATTTAAGACAGTATACGTTGAGAAGTTGCTTCTGCTGCCCTCGTGAATGGGATTACGACCTGACCCGTAACATCGTGTCTTGGTAAAGGCGCACTTTCCCAGCCTCACCGTAGCCGCTACAGTGACTCACATAATTATTGAGACACTCGTTAATAACTAGCCTTTGCGACGCACTGATCCTGTAATTCAAAGAAAACAGTGTACACGCATACTAGTTGTTAATATCCCTGTTCGACCGATTCAACGCCACGGTAAAATGTGTACGTTTAAGATACAGGGGAGAAGCAGTGACCTTGGAACCTCCGAATACCGGTAACGTGCGTCAACAAAGTTATTCGGACACACTCAGTTGGGCTGGCCTGAGTGGCCGAGCGGTTCTAGTCGCTACAGTCTGGAACCGCGCGACCGCCACGGTCGCAGGTTCGAATCCTGCCTTGGGCATGAATGCGTGTGATGTCCTTCGGTTAGTTGAGTTTAAGTAGTTCTAAGTTCTAGGGGACTGACGACCTCAGAAGTTAAGTCCCATAGTGCTCAGAGCCATTTGAACCACACTCAGTTGTCCTGCAGAGGTCGTGTGTAGAGGAGCCGCGGACGCGTGTGAACGTAACTATCCAGCGATGTAATGTGCTGTGTACTGCTGTGGTAATGACGGGCCACAGAAGAAGAGAGAGCACATTCGGTCCATAGTATAACCAAAAGTTGTCGCAAAATCGCTGAAATGTTAGAAATGAAGAAAAGTACAGTTTCCGATGTAATGAGAACACTCTGGGAGGAAGACAGGATTGACAATCTACCGCATACGAGACGTCAAATAAAGTTTTCTGTATGAGGAGAGTGTAACATCCTCAGAAAAACGAAAAAGGACCGCAGGTTACGTGCTGCAAAACTCACTACTGAGATTCCCAAAGACATCGGAAAGGAAGGGAATTCCGAAACGATACGGAGGATACTCAGAAGAGGTAACTTTCACTACCGTATTCCAAGGAGGAAGCCCTTCATAAGTAAAATAAATCAAAGAAATAGAATCCTGTTTGCCAAATAGCATGTTAGTGCCGACAACATGTGGTGGAATGACGTTACATTTGCTGACGAGAGTAAATTTAACATATTTCAATCTGACAGGAGGATAACGGTTTGACAGTGACCTAATACTGAGCGCCAAGAGAAATATTTCAAAGCAATGTGAAGCTTGGCGATGGACATTTAATGGTGTGAAGGTGCAGGCCGGTGAATGGCATTGGTGAAGTGCTTTTTAATGAGCGTAAAATGGACCAATTTCAGTTCCACAGAATAATGAGCATCAATAGAAATATTTCAAAGCAATGTGAAGTATAGCGGTGGACATGTAATGGTGTGAGGGTGCAGGTGGGGGAATGGAATTGGTGAAGTGCTTTTTAATGAGCGTAAAATGGACCAAATTCAGTTCCTCAGAATACTGAGGGAGAATTTGCAAAAGAACGTCGAAAACACGGTGATTGAGGAACATGTTAAGTTTTATCAAGCTCACGAGCCGAAACGTACGGACTGTACGTGAGGGTGTGATTATTGCTTAACTGTTGGAAGGTACTTCATCTGCCTCCTCAATCACCAGACTTGAATGTGATTGAGTATCATTGGGGCAAACTTGATGACGAAATAAGGAAAACACGAATCACATCTGGAGAACAGCTGGAAAACAGATTGGAGGAAGAGTGGCAGAAAATATCTCCCGAGTAACCCGGAAATCAGTGGAGAGCATTCCAAGTCGTGTCAGAGAACCAATTAAGATGAAAGTAATGCCTATCAGATAACTGAACTTTTGGACGATAAGTAGAAAGAAAGATGTCCGAATGATTCTGAGCAATTTTGGTTGTGTTTGTTAGTTATTATGTTTGTGTTTGCAGTGTTCTTTACAAGTTTGATGGACATTTAGTCTTCACGTTCCTTACAGGAATTTCTGTTTAGTTTATACCAGTGTTTTATTATTACAGAAATCACTAATAAGAAGGGAAATATAATACATCATGTCTGTCCGAATAATTATGTGAGTCACTGTACCAACAAAAAATCCGTCACGCTTCGTAAGTCTACAGGTGAAACGTTCAGAAAGACTGACATCCTATACGTAGGTGGAAACGACTGAAACGAACATTCCCGTCATTTACTCTCTGTCATAGTCGCCACAGTTTCAGCGCTAACTGAAACATTGATAATGTGGAGTGCACACTTCGATTTTATACTGCGTGAATTAGGACGTTTGTCAGAGTTGTGAGAGTTTGTAACTGTTGTAGTTTCTAAATTAACTCTTAAGACCCATACTGACCTGAAATTTTCGGACGAGTACTTTTGAAATGCTATCAGGGCCGGTTTAAGGCCGAAGCGACGCAAGACGCTGAGGAGACGCCAGTGGCGCCACAGCTGCAGGGTTTCTGTACAGGATGGATCAGAGTCAGTAGCGCCCGCTAGGGGGGCCGAGCCGAGAGAGGCCGTCACGGGCGTCCCAGTGCAAGAATTGTGTACAGTGCGTATCAGAATTAGTAGCAAAAAAACTGACTCGGGTGGAGTTGTACGAACGAAAAGGGGGCATCAAATGGTAAGTCACTTTATGGAAAATGTTCTCGATCCAGTCCTGAATGCTATGTGCTCTACAGCAATTGGTTGTGCTAAAGCGATGTACTAAGTACAACTGTAAACAAATTATTATAGGAGGGGAGGGAGGAGGAGACAGTAACAAAGTGTGACTCTCACCCCAAAAATCGAACCCTGGAGCCGCGCCTGTACCACACAGTAGTGTATAATTGTAATCTCAATGAAATTTATCCAACTTGAGCACGCGATATATTTCGAAAAATACTTTTTTATTCAAAACTGTCCTGGTCGCAGTGGGTGGACTCATAACAGTTTTTCTGGTTTCGACTCTCTGTGAGTCGTCGTCATCAGAAACAGCACATTGTAACAAAGGTACCACGTCGACCAGTGAAATAGCGCTCATCTTGGTCACTTTACATTATGTCTAGTTAAGGGACTAACATAGGCGCTATGTGATTGTGTTATTTTTGTAACAACATGCTCGGTCTGATGAAGAATCATAAGAGTCGAAACCGTTGAACTGTTGTCAGTCCATCAAAAGCGACCAAAATATTTGCAAATTAAAAAAGGAACTGCAGTCAGCCGTATTATGATTAAAACACGTAACTCAGTTTTATCCATTGCCGACATTATTTGCCACTGTAACAGTTACATAAATGATATACGCCGACAGCGTCTGCATATATACTCAGGCATCCACTTCTCAGTGCATGACGGAGCGTAATTCGTTGCAATAATAGCGACTTCCCATTGTATTCCATTGACGTATTGAACAACGGAAGAACTGTCGTCTCAGTGTCTATGCTTGTGCCCTAATCTCACTGATTCTCGTATTCCATACGCGAGATAAACTACGGTGGCAGCTTAATGGACACTCTTCTTCGAATGCACGTTCTTTAATTTTACTCAGTAGCGCTTCGCTAGAAGTAAGCCGATTTTCATTTAAGTTCTCCAATAATCTCTGTTGGACTTTCGTATGGACTTTGCCGCCCTGTTATTCTAGCAGTGCGTCTCTGAATTCGAAGTCTGTTGTCATGTATACTGAATAAGAGTTCCAAACACTACCGTAATTACTCCCATTAGCCTTGTGTTCCGTTTCCTTTACACTTCTCCAGTGTCCTTCCAACAAACTCAAGCTTGCACTTTCTTTCCCTTCCAGTGAATTCGCTACTTGCTGCTGCCATTTAAACTATGTGACAGACTTGAAAAGTTCACCACTAATCTTTTAATGGAACACAATTGGTAATTTTTTGACACGAGCATTATGTTGCATCCACACTAATTTCAAGAAAGCTGTCAGTCATTACAGCAAGAGGGAAACTATGCCCAAGACCTTCTGCATTTCCTTTCGATCGTTCAACGACCATACTTTCCTGCTGACAACAGCGTCGTCAGAGACCAACCTGATATTGCTGCTGACAACACACAGCAAAAAGTAGGCCGAAGAGCGGCCGATTTGTTGTGTGTTGGAACTTCCCACATGCAGTTCACCTATCTATATAGGCATAAGCAGAACAGTTAGTGAACTAGCGGTATCAGTCAGTCTGTATCGGCTTTTGGATTAACTTTAGCCCTATGATGACAAAAGTAGCAAATATCTAATTTTTTATATCAAGGAGGTACATCAAATCACGTGTTTCATTTACCTCACGCAGCTCAATTCAGACACAAACTCGGAGACCTTATGAAAGATGGGGACCTTAATTACTGGGGGGAGCGGCTGGTATATGGAACAGTTCAAACACCTTTCATATCTGCGTCTTTACACTTTCCGTCACTACTGGGTGTGTGTCTGGATGTAACGCCAAGTGGCTGGCAGAGTAAATCGGTTCACAGATGCGTGGAAAGCAACGCCATGGTGCCTGCAATAGGACCACGCCTAATAAGGCACTTTCGTATTAGACGACCTTTTTACACTATCGTAAACGATCAGTCCACAGCAAGGTCAGCAAAACGAAACACTTGCTCTGGACGGCAATCGAGCACAAAGGTTTTTGTGCTTGCTCACTTGGAGAAATTATCAGAGAATAAACTTGATTTCAATCAAGACCGTTTCTCATCATTGCTGATACCATACCGTGACGACTGTAGCACTTTATTCGGCGGCGAAATTTCAAGGCAGCCGCCTTTCTCGTAGCCACACTTTGATAACTGCTGAATGTACATTAGAGCATGTCTGCCGTTAGCACTTTTTCCCTTTATTAATCTCAGTTTAAATCGCATCAGCAGATTGCAGCCGATACATCGTCGAGTAGTAGCGTGTGGTGTTGACAGGCATTGTTGCTGCGTCAGAGATGATATCGGACTCAAAGGTCTATGTTTTATGTCAGAACGTTTTGGCGTGGCGTCTTTAGCGGCTCCAGCTGCGCTTGCAGTAAGTTTCTTTTCGGCCTGCGTCACAAACGTCTGTCTCAGAGGAGAAACGCATACCAGATTTCAGACTCATTGCAGTGCAAGCTGTTTGAGGTAGATGTCACCTGCAGCCGAAACTACCACGGGGTGGTTTAAAACTACCGTAGTCATTCGGGAACGTACAGTACTGCAGCTGACGAAATTATAAGCGTCGAAGACTTCCATCTCCACGTATTTCCAGAGGAGAAAAATAAATTTAAAAAAAGTGTGAGTGAAGAATAAACGTTTACACCCCGCCCACCACCATGCTAGGTAAAACCAGTAACATAATTAACAGTAAACACGACGCGGAGCCTCTTTGAAGACCAGTTGTTGTATTTTCCGATACCGGTTGCGTTTTTAATAGTCCACATGCAAGGGAATAATATAAGAATCAATGTTATAAGATTGTTAACTTCCTCAGCTCTGGAATCAACGAGGTACTCTGACAGAATTGTTATTACTCGAAGAATCGAAGCCAGATTCATATATCGGTGTTTTATGTGAAAAATGTCATACTGCAACGTGGTTCGGATCCCACTTTAAACTATAGATGACCCTATAACTGGTTAGATCACTCCAATGGGAAGCAATATTACCTCCAAAAGTACTGTAGCTTTCAGACTTTGCACTGAGACCACCTGTACGTTATTTAAATGCTAGAATTTATAGCGGTAGGCGGAAAATTGACTTCAGATTACGCGAGCAGCATTGTGGCTGTAGGGGTGTGCTCCGCTTAAATATGTTAAGTTGAAGATACTTACACTGCTCGCTGAACGTCCGAGGGCGCGGTTACAACTTCGCAGCATTGACAGTGTAAACTGCGAAAGCCGTCAGCACGGTATTATTTATAGACATTCTTTGTAACTTTTAGCCCAAGACATTTTCATGCCCTATCCCGGTATAGTGCCTACGTAGTGTATAAATGTTTTGGCCTGCAACATTCATCTCTCACGAATTCTGAAGAGATGTCGCTTACCATTCAACGAGCGATGTGATAAAAGAGTATACGCGCGAGAGCTGAGACACGTTTCAGCTGATCTACTGAAGCGTGGTACATTATTTAACATCTTCTGTTCGTAGTACTTTATTTACTTTATGACGAATGTAATAGTTTTAAAACGTCCTCACCTTGCGTCTCCGTTGTAAGGCGCCAGTGCAGAGGGTGCTTCTGCCTCCCCAAAAAGTGTGCGGGCTTTTTCAGTTTTATGTTACAAATGAAACCAAACTCATTTCTGCTAATTAAATGCTTTTATATCAAAAACTGTATAGGGAGCGGTACAAACAGCAGTTCTTTCTGTGAGAAAACAGTTATTTTTTTGACGAGTTGTTATAAACCTCACGTGCCGGTAGGGCGACAAGCTAACCTGTTTAAAATTTCCGTTACGGCGTCAGGTACGCATAGATAACGAGGCGTCCCTGTCTGCCAGTGCGCGGGCGACCGGCGTCGAAACCTGCAATTTCATCTACTGTGCGTTCTCCGTAACGCCAAACCAGAGTGTCTCTTCGCGGACTGGCTTACTAGAAGTAGTGACAATAACGAAGATTTTTCGGCACCACTTGCTATTCATATAAAATCTGTTCGTCAACGTTTTATGAAGGTGTAGTTCGAAATCTATTTGTGTCTGAACAACAAGTATACTCTTTGCTCAATCTTGTCGAAAAGGATGGCAAGTGTCGAATTTCCTCATCAGTAAAGAGGATAAAAATCTTTGCGCCGATCAATTAGTGCGGTGTCTACCTGGAATAACTGAAATCTCGAAATACATTTGGTCCGCACCAGAGGTACGTCTGTACGGAAAAGTCGGAGAGAGCGGCACGGCCATCGCCGGCGTACCGGCGACTTACCTTGCTATACCCATTGCTAGCGTAATCACAAAGCGCACTCCGTTTGACACTTCACTCCTACACAGAATGTACACTTGCTCGCTCTCCGCCCTCGACTGCTTTCTGCTGCGTCGAGCTTCCAACTGGAGAACCGGCCTCGGGCCGCGGGCCGCGGAGGACCCGCTCCGGCGCGGGACCGCCGCCGCAGCCCATTGGTCAACGGCTCCGCCAATGGCAGCCGCGCCCTAGGTGACGTCACCTGGCCGGCTTGGCACCGCGTCAACGTTCGAATTCTGCATCGGCGAGAGGTCGTTTTGTTTGCAATGTTTGTTTAGCTACAGGCAGAAGGCCCCGTTCTCTTTATTAGTGTCAGTCAGTGTATCTTTCAGCCGATGCTCCTACTGTTAGGTACACCTATATCTTTTTTATGATGTTATTTATTTATTTACGAGGACTCGGTAGAGCGTGCGAGCCAAAGCAACTTGCTCATGGGACGAGTCACCACACAGTTTACAGAACGCTGGTTAGAAAATTTGTGAACGAAAGAAACTAAAGAATTAATAAAACGCGAAAAAATCATGAGTGGGCAAACTAACGAATAACACAGACAGAAGTTCTCAACTACTGCGAAGATAACCTCTACAGAAGAGTCATCAACAGATGTACGAGTAATTTCAGGTGTGCCTCACGGATGTTTACTCGGGCCCTTGCTGTCTGTTCTACACTATTTGATCAAAAGTATCCGGACACCCCCAAAAACATACGTTTTTAGTATTAGGTGCATTGTGCTGCAACCTACTGCCAGGTACTCCAAAGCAGTGACGTCAGTAGTCATCGTGAGAGAGCTGAATCGGGCGCTCTGCAGAACTCACGTACTTCGAACGTGGTCAGGTGATTTGTTTTCACTTGTCTCATAATGTCTGTACACGAGTTTCCACACTCCTAAATAACCCTGGGTCCACTGTTTCTGATGTGATAGTGAAGTGGAAATGTGAAGGGACACATACAGCACAAAAGTGTACAGGCCGACCTCGTCTGTTGACTGAAAGAGACCGCAGACAATTGAAGAAGATCGTAATGTTTAATAGGCAAACATCTATCCAGACCGCCACACACAATTACAAACTGCATCAGGATCCACTGCAAGTACTATGACAGTTAGGCGGGAGGTGAGAAAACTTGGATTTCACGGTCGAGCGGCTGCTCATAAGCCACATATCACGCCGGTTAATGGCAAACGACGCCTCACTTTGTGTAAAGAGCGTATACACTGGACGATTGAACAGCGGAAAAAAACATTGTGTGGAGTGACGAATCACGGTACACAATGTGGCGATCCGATGGCAGGGTTTCGGTAAGGCGAATGCACGGTGAACGTCATCTGTCAGCGTGTGTAGTGCCAACAGTAAAATTCGGAGGCAGTGGTTTTATGGTGTGGTCGTGTTTTTCATGGAGGGGGCTTGCACCCCTTGTTGTTTTGCGTGGCACTATCGCAGCGTAGACCTACACTGGTGTTTTAAGAACCTTCTTGCTTCCTACTGTTGAACAACAATTTGGGGATGGCGATTGCATCTTTCAACACTATCGAGCAACTGTTAATAATGCACGGCCTGTGACGGTTACACGACAATAACACCCCAGTGATGGACTGACCTGCGCAGAGTCCTGACCTGAATCCTATAGAACACCTTTGGGATGTTTTGGAACGCCAGCTTCGTGCCAGGTCTCGCCGACCGACATCGATACCTCTCCACAGTGCAGCACTCCGTGAAGAATGGGCTACCACTTCCCAAGAAACCTTCCAGCACCTGATTGAACGTACGCCTTCGAGAGTGGAAGCTGTCCTCAAGGCTAAAGGTGGGGCAACACCATATTGAATTCCAGCATTACCGACGGAGGGGGCCACAAACTTCTAAGTCATTTTCAGCTAGGTGTCCGCATACTTTTGATAACATAGTGTATATTAATTACCTTGCAGACAATATTAATAACGAACTCAGACTGTTTACAGATGTTGCAGTTATATATAATGACGTACTGTCAGAAACAAGTTGTACAAATATTTAGTCAGATCGTGATAGGATTTCCGAGTGGTGCAGAGATTGGCAACTTGCTTTAAATGTTGAGAAATGTAAAATTATGCACTTCACAAAACGATAAAATCGTAGTATCCCAATGATTATACTACCAATGAGTCACAGTTAGAATTGGTCAACCCATGCATATATCTGAGTGTAACGATATGAAATGCGACGATCACATAGAGTCGTAAATTATGCAGGTGGCAAACTGCGGTTCATTGGTAGAGTACTAGGGAAATGCAATCAGTCTACAAAGAAGATTGTGTACGAAACATCGTGTGACCCATCGTAAAGTATTATTGAAGTGTATTGGACCCGTAGCCAATTTGAGTAAGAGGGTATGATGAACTTACATAAGAAAGAACAGCACGAATGGTCACAGGTTTGTTTAAACCTTGAGAGAGCGTCACGAAGCTGCTGGAAGAACTGAAATGAGAGACACTTGAAGATAAACGCAAACTATTCCTGGAAAATCTACTTTTAAAATTTTGACATCGTGTTTTAAATGGCGAATCTAGGAATATACTACAAACCGCTACTATCACTCCAATAGGGATCGAAAAACAAGATTCGACTAATTACAGCGCGTTGAGTCAGTTGTAATGATTTTTCCCGCGTTCCATACGCGAATAGGATGGGAAGGAGCTGTAATAACTGGTACTGTGGGAAGTACCTTCTGCTTTGCTATTCATAGTGGTTCATAGAGTATAGATGTACATGTATTGGATAGGAGAGTGCCACAAAGAAACCTCTGAACTTAAATTCGAAGGGTCCTGATCTATGACTCAATTATTTTCACTTTTGATAGAACCCTATTTACTATTAAAACTGCCGAATACGGCACACTTTTCAGTACTTGCCTAAGGAATTTTCATCCAAGTGCAATTGGTTTTACCGCCTCTTGTTCACTGAATGGATGTTACAGTTTCTTCACATTGAGTCAATATTGTCAACAGCATATCCCATAATGCTATATATGAACAGGGTTGGCAGAGATAAAGTTTCGAGACACTTGAACAGTGGTCTACACGAAGTTCACGAGCTGACACCGCATATCTGCTAGCAAAGCTTTTCTGTGCAAAAAAAAAAAAAAATTCTTGGCGAGCCCACAAAGTTGGCCCAGAATATGGTACCATAGGAAATAATAGAGTGAAAATAAGCGACGTAAACAAGTCTTCGCATTTCAGTGTTAGAGATACTGAAGATTATTCTCATAGAGAAAATAGCAGCATTTAATTTCCTGCAAAATCTGTCCTCAGTCCCAGTAATTTAAAGTGATCGGCTTCACTGACTGTTCGACCACCTGGAAGTAATAATATTTCGCTTTTACAAAAGCTTAGTGTCAGGATCTGCGTCGTGCATTGTTCTCTCTCCCTCTCCCTCTCCCCCCCCCCCCTCCCCCCTCGCCCCCTCGCTCCCTCCCTCCCTCCCCTCTTCCCTCCCTCCCTCCATCCCTCTCTCTCTCTCTCTCTCTCTCTCTCTCTCTCTCTCTCTCTCTCTCTGTCTATCTTGGGTCAACTGCTAAGAAAGGTTTTTGAACCGCCATTCATGTTTAGTCGCAGATGATTGGTATGTATGATTCACACAAATTTTTGTTTTACGTTTATGGTATTTGGAACTTCACGAAAGTTGTAGTAAGAAGACTAATTTGGACAGCTTGAAAATAAACTGAATTCGAAGTGTACACCCTAATAACAAAACATTTCCAATAAATGAAATCCAGTGCAAAACGTTCTGTGGAGTTTGCTACAGGATATCTGCAGTTAAATACAACTGAGTAACTTTATCTTGTTTCTCAAAATTACGTTAGCTAGTTCAATAACACCTTCTAAAAAGGTAAGCTACGAGGCCTTCCTGCCTAATATCATGTAGGGCTCCCGCAAGCACGAAAAAGTGCTGCAACACGATGTGGTATGGACTCGACTAATGTCTGAAATAGTGCTGGAGGGAACTGACACGATGAATCCTTCAGAGCTGTCCACAAATCCGTAAAAGTACGAGGGGATGGAGATCTCTTCTGAACAGCACGTTGCAAGGCATCACATATGTGCTCAGTAATGTTCATGTCTGGGGAGTGTGGTGGCCAGCGAAAGTGTTTAAACTCAAGAGAGTGTTCCTGGAGCCACTCTGACGTGTGGGGTGTCACATTGTCCTGCTGGCATTGCCCAAATCCGTCGGAATGCACAATGTACATGAATGGATGTAGGTTATTAGACAGGAAGCTTACGTAGGTGTCACCTGTCAGAGTCGTATCTAGACGTATTCAGGGATCCCATATCCAATTGCACACGCCCCACACCATTACCGATCCTCTACGAGCTTGAACAGTCCCCTCCTGATATGCATGGTCCATGGATAGAGGAGGTTGTCACCATACCCTTACACGTCCATGCGCGCGATACAATTTGAATCGAGACTCGTCCGACCAGGCAGCATGTTTTCAGTCATCAACAGTCCAGTTTCGGTGTTGAGGCCCAGGCGAGGCGTAAAGCTTTGTGTCGTTCAGTCATCAAGGGTACACGAGTGGGCCTTTGGTTCCGAAAGCCCATATCGATGATGTTTCGTGGAATAGCTCGCACGCTGACACTTGTTCATGGCCACGTACCGAAATCTGCAGCAGTTTGCGAAATGGTTGCACTTATGTCACGTTGAACGATTCTCTTCAGTCGTCGTTGGTCACGTTCTTGCAGGATATTTTTCCGGTCGCAGAGATGTTGGAGATTTGACGTTTTATCATATTCCTTATAATCACGATCCACTCGTGAATTGGTCGTACGGGAAAATCCCTACTTCATCGCTACCTCAGGGATGCTGTGTCCCATCGTTCGTGCGTCGACTATAACACCACATTCAAACTCACTAAAATCGTGATAACGTGCCATTGTAGCAGCAGTAACCGATGTAACAACTGTGCCAGACACTTTTCGTCTTATATAGGCGATGCCGCCCGCCGCGCCGTATTCTTTCTGTTTCCACATCTCTGTATTTGAATACGCATGCCTATACCAGTGTTCTCCGCGCTTCAGTGTACATATGGCGTATTAAAGAGTCGCGGCTCTTTTTAGCCAATACGAGGCAAGCTGGTAATGGGGCCGAGGGATTTAGCAGTTGAGAACAATTGGGAGCGCTTTACCAGTTCCGACATTTATCTGACAACCTAGGAAAACCGCTCTTAAAGGTTAGCTGGAACCCGAGGATTCGAAGTATTTTAAATATTTCTGGGACATTGTTCTCCATTGTTCCGGATAAAAATTGTTTATATGTTTAGGGTATGTGTGTGCGTGTCGCTGTAGATGTGATGATGATATATCTTCGTCTACTATTGTTATCAAATAAAAGACCCACGCAATCACAACTGTGAGAACTGCTGTTATATTAAAATTGAGTAGTGAAAGAATATTTTTCTGAGTTCAAAACTGTCTTGGACCATTATGACAACTCGGTTCTGCATTTCAATTTGTTTGTTTGCTTTTGATATACTGTGGTTGTATTAGTTTTGTTTAAACGACGACAAGATCAACGACGTTACCTTCTAGGGTAAACGCCTTCGTCGCTGTACTGCTATCTGCATATAATGATCTCTAATTGTCGATATGCTGTCAAACAGTGTTATTCGGCTTCTTTAATTCGAATAGCCGATAAATGTCAGTTGTTATTCCAAGTTATCTGCATTACTCCAACTTCCCCGAACAATTTTGCTGAACTGAAAAATACTCTAACAGAATCATAGTTCGGAGTACGAATGGGAATTTTTCTGTACAAAGTAAAAAGACAGACGCATTGACTTTGCTGGTACGCGCACAGACACTGAAATTTTATAAACTGTGTCTGAGAATTTATGTCACAAAAGACACCTAAGTTATGAAATCACGCCCTCATAATAGCTTTACAACAGTTGGTGCTCCTATCGCTTCAACCAAAGCAATTATTTTCATTCGATGCACAACATTTGAATTTTTTTAACTCATCACAGATTTTTTACTACAAGGTCACATGGTTTCAAACTCCTCTAAAAAGCATAAGACGTCAATCGCGCTGCTGAATTCTTTCCAACACATGTCTCCCAGTGTCTTATTGTCTCTCAGAATGTTAGCTGTCTCTGTCTCGTTTACGGATTAATCTCGGATATTACATATAACGAATTAATCTCCTTGGGCGTGACTGATTAACATCTTTATACAGCATGCAAACTTATAAGTATAACCAAGATAAATATTAATAAAATGAGAAATCATATGGATTCCGTTAAAGCTTCACAACACGTATCTAATTCAGAGACAGCCCTTACGAAAGTGCAGTAGAGGTGCTCCAGGAGCTTAAATGGGAACCTTTTTTTTTTTTTTTTTTTAAAGCGACGTAATCCTGGCGGAACCCAGCTGGGTAAACAAGTGTTCGAGACAGACAGTGCGAGCATTTATTTCCATTGTATGCCGTCCATCCAAAAAATTTCGAGAGTTATTTTATTGCTAGGGACATCACCACAGTTAACTGCAGTGGCAGCTAGAACTAACAACTGTAAACGACAGATATGCATTAGACAAGTGAGTTATGAGCAGGGAGCTCTAAGTAGTGATGAACTTGCAGCTGTAGTGTGCCTCTGGCGTGGTGCGACAAATTGCGATGGAGTAATATGTGTATATCAAGTGTTCAAGACATTTTGCAGGATGTTTTGAGGAAGAGAAAAGTGTGTGCAAATTTCGCCCCCCACACCTTATCTCTCGAGCACAAACAAAGCGTGGACACCTGCCGCGACCTGATCGAAATGGCAAAAGCGAACCGTTCTTTTCTGGGAAAAAATTATCGTAGGTGGCGATTCTTGGGTTATCAATATGAACCTAACACAGAACAACACAGTGCAGAAATTCACATGAAGGGTCACCAACATAATCTATATTCAAGCCAGTATGACTCGCAGGTAACAGTATCCCAAAGAAGACTAGTCTGACAGTTTCAGATGGTTGTGTAATTGGGGGAGACTATGTAGAAAACCTGAAGCATTAAAACGACCATCTGGACGTGTCTCTATTTTTTATTAATTCAGTCTCGAAAGCTTTTGTTCTGACTGGATGTTTCCCGCGTAGGGCCACGAGAATAAGATGGAGATTAGGGCACTTACGGAGGGATTATTACGTCACTCAAAACGGTTATGGAACAGGACGTATAATCTGTAGAATTTATGCGCTGTGCCTCCTGCCGTGCGCTGTATAGTGGTTTTCGGAGTATGTACGTCGGCATAGATGTATAAGTGGATACAAACATGAAGGCCATCTGCACTCCCAACGCTTGCTGGCGGTGCACTGTTCTATATCTCCTAGTTTGGACTTTTTCGGGATGTTCTCTTTGATTACTGAATCTATTACAATTTTGTTTGTGTGTGTGTGTGTGTGTGTGTGTGTGTGTGTGTGTGTGTGTGCGTGTTTCTTGAGAAAACACGTCAGTGAGCAGAGCTAAGCACATCTTCGTAATCTGTATGTGTCTCAGATACCGTAGCAACAAAGTTACAATGTCATACGTATTGACTGCGGAGACACTGCTTGGGAAAACGTAACCTTTATTGGGAAAACGCAACATGTTGCGTATACGTAGACAGGAAGACCCATTATTGTATTGTTATGCAGTTGCAGAACAATCATTGGATGCACTTATGTAGTGTGTGCGTGCGGAACGAATTGAAGAGAAGCGACCAGATAAAATTAATCTCACGTAAGGCAGATGTCAGACTGAGATTTATTGGAAGAATCTGTTGTGGGTTGGCAAGAGAGCCAACACCGTTACTAGAGGAAGCCGAAAGGCACCCGTTTTAGCTCACGCAGGCTGGCGTGAGGTCTGGAACAGGACTAGGAAATTAGAATTTAGAAAAAACGGACGTAGCTGGTGGAATACTTAACTTTAATCCATTAATGATGAGCGTCGCTCTTGACTGTATATTATTCGTAATATCAATAGTAACTGGTAATGGCGCCTTGCTAGGTCGTAGCAAATGACGTAGCTGAAGGCTATGCTAACTATCGTCTCGGCAAATGAGAGCGTATTTTGTCAGTGGAACCATCGCTAGCAAAGTCGGTTGTCCAACTGGGGCGAGTGCTAGGAAGTCTCTCTAGACCTGCCGTGTGGCAGCGCTCGGTCTGCAATCTCTGATAGTGGCGACACGCGGGTCCGACGTACACTAACGGACCGCGGCCGATTTAAAGGCTACCACCTAACAAGTGTGGTGTCTGGCGGTGACACCACAGAATCCGTGGAAAATGTAATTTGTCATCAAAGGAAGCATCTTACGAAATACTCGTTCGACCAATACCTGAATATTGCTCGTCAGTATGGAATCCGTACCAGACAGGATTGATAGGGCAATAGAGAAGATCCAAAGAAGAACAGCACGTTTCGTTACAGCTTCGTTTAGTAAACACGAAAGCGTCACCAAGATGATCAGCCAACTCCAGCGGCAGACACTACAAGAGAGGCTTTTTGCATCACGGTGTGGTTTTTAGCTCAAGTTCCGAGAGCGTACGTTCCTAGAAGAGTCAAACACTGTATTACTTCCTCCTACGCATATCTTCCGAAAAGACAATGAATGTAAATCTGCGGAGATAGGAGCCCACACAGGCTTGCCGGCAATCCTCCTTTCCGAGAACCATTCGCGACTGGAAAGGGAAAGTGGGGAACTGACTGCGGTACACGAAATTCCCTCCGCCACACATCATAAGGTGATTGGTGGAGTAAAAGTGCAGATACAAATGTTTGATAACAAGTCTAGTTTCCGCTCACGGTGTTAACTGGCATCCTGGTCGTGACACCCATTCAACCACTCCCTCCCCCCCCCCCCCCCACATCCCCCCATCCCTACGAAAAAAAGAAACTTTTACTTACATTTGTAGTATTTTATTCTTTTCCATTCAACTTTCGGAGTCTCGAAAATAGTAAGGACTCTAAAATATTACGTGCTATATATATCGCAGAATACATTGCAGATGATTGCGTGAGGGCCACCTCACCTGGGGGAGTGTGCAGATGACCGCCTACACGTAACACCCCAGAGGTCAGTTATAGGCGAATACCCACAGCCTTCACCTTACCTGCTACCAGTAACAAACCCAACACGTTGCTTGGGTCCACAGGTGGAACCTGTAAGCCACAGTAAGCTGTGAACGACAGGACGGAAGGGGAAAGACCCTAACCTAACAAAAAATAGCAGTAAGATTTTTAATGCAACTATTTTCAGTTGTTGATCGTCTGTTGACGTTACTCTGACCATCGGTTTCGGCTTTAGTCAAATTCAGATCCGTTATGGCACTATATAATTAACAACTGCAGTACAACAAACATAAAAGACAACTCACATTTGTATAGCCTCCATGTGTAATGCAAGTACGATGTGCAAATATACGAGTTCGATACTAAATGTATCCTATCGTCAAGGTTCACTGTACGGCATGTACACGTCACAGTTTAGAAGTGGAAATGGATGGCATTGCCTTCACTGTACACTGAAGAGCCAAAGAAACTGGTACACCTGCCTAATATCATATAGGGGCCCCGCGAGCGCACAGAAGTGCTGCAGCACGGCAAGGCATGGACTCGACTAATGTCTGAAGTAGTGCTGGAGGCAACTGACACCATTTATCCTGCAGGGCTGCCCATAAATAAGTTAGAGTACGAGCGGGTGGAGATCTCTTCTGAACAGCACGTTACAAGGCATCCCAGATGTGCTCAATAATGTTCATGTCTGGGTAGTTTGGTGGCCAGCGGAAGTGTTTAAATTCAGAAGAGAGTTCATGAAGCCACTCTGTAACAATTCTGAACGTCTGGGGTATCACATTGTCCTGCTGGAATTGTCCAAGTCCGTCGGAATGCGTAATGGGCATGATTGGACGTAGGTGATACGACAGGATCTGTCAGAGTCATATTTAGACGTATCAGGAGTCCCATATCATTCCGGCTGCACACATCCCACTGCATTTCAGAGCCTTCATCAGCTTGAACAACCCCCTGCTGACATGGAGGGTCCATGGATTCATGAGGTTGTCTCCATGCCCGTACACGTCCATCCGCTCGATACAATTTGAGACGAGACTCGTTCGACCAGGCAACATGTTTCCAGTCATCAACGTTCCAGTGTCGGTGCTGACGGGCCCAGCCGACGCCTAAAGCTTTATGTCGTGAGGTCATCAACGGTACGCGAGTGAGCCTTCGGCTCGGAAAGCCCATATCGCTGATGTTTCTTTCAATGGTTCGCACACTGACACTTGTAGATAGCTCAACACTGAAATCTGCAGCAATTTGCGGAAGAGTTGCACTTCACGTTGAACGATTCTCTTCAGTCGTCATTGGTACCGTTGTTGCAGGATCTTTTTCCGGCCACAGCGATGTCGGAGATATGATGTTTACCGGATTCGTGATATTCACGGTACACTCGTGAAATGGTCTTAGAGGAAAATCCCTACTTCATCGCTACCTCAGGGATGCTGAGTCCCATCGCTCGTGCGTTGACTATAACACCATGTTCAAACTTATTAAATCTTGATAACCTGCCAACACTTGTAACCGGTAGAACAATTGCGCCAGACACTTGTTGTCTTACACAAGCTTGCCGACCGCAGCGCCGTATTCTGCCTGTTTACATATCTCTATCTGAATACGCATGCCTATACCAGTTTCTTTCGTGCTTCAGTGTATATTCATAAATATGCAAATAGCTGGCATGTTTTATAAGATCTAGTATACTGAGTAATGAATTTTTCTTAGAATAAGCATTTATCTAAAAAACACATGAATTTACATAAAAATTTTAACTGAATATTCGTTTAGGTTTTACAAGTACGTATAAACATTACAAAAATGGAAGTGTAAAAATACTAGCTAATCGAAGCTTTATGGCCTAAAAATTAATTTAAGCATTTACAATTACAATAAATTTCTGTTTTTTTACATTTTTTAGCTATTTAGTTTTGTTCTCTTCGTTTATGCTGTAAGGCAAGAGCCGTCTTGCTTGGGCAGCTTGATTCCTTCAGACGTCGATCATTGTAGTTTTCTATACTCTTTGTACAGCGTGTTGTAGCTGGGATTCACAGTCATAAAATTTTTTTTGAAGGACATCATCTTCACGCCAGTGTCTGTTATAAGTTTTTATTACACTATTGCAATCTCGGCTTTAGGCCACTATCAGGTGCTGATATTATGACTTTAAGCCATGTCAACGTAATGTATGTGTGACTAGTGATGAGTTAACGAACATGTGAACTTACAGATTATGTTGTTTTACGATGTTTGAATTTGTGTGCTCGCTCTGTCTAAGAACGTCACGAATGTATTTAACAGTTCTGACAACGACATACAAATGTGTCAGCTTACATTACGTTGACATGGCTTAAAGCCATAATATCAGCACTTGATAACTGCCTAAGGCCGAAATTGCAACAGTGTAATAAAATACCTATAACGATCACTGGGGTGAAGATGATATCCTTCAAAAAATCTTTGTAAAACATTTGTTAATTGCAAATATTGACTGAAACAGACCCGAAGACAGGTAATGTCGAAACCGGGAATTTGCAGTGATGGCTGTATACTTCAATTTTATATTCGTTTTTCTTAAATTACGATGTCAAAATTGTAAAACTTTGTCGCTTCCTTAGTTCTTGAATCAGCTGCATAACACATACAAATTTCAGTTTTTGGAATAAATTATTTTCCAATTATGTATTTCTCTGTACTGCAGTTTCTTGGAAATTATGTTAAACCAGTGTATTAAGCAATACAATAAACAAATTATTATTATTATATTAAAACGTTTAGATATTTTATTATTATTAAAATCATAGTCGCTAGGACGGATCGTGCATCCGCTCATATGCTATCCGTCTATATATCCGTCCGCAGCATTATATCGCTTGTAGCTACTGGTAATGACGAGTTTGGGGCCGGCAGCGGTTACAGTACTAATAAATGCTTCTCATCTAGATGGTTCCTCCCGATAGACAAATTTACTGTCGAACAGTTTTAAGTTTTTCAGTGTTTATTCTGGCAAAGACACGAGTTATATCAGTCTAAACTGGAGAGCAAATACCGTCTGAAACTGTTTCGGAGCTTCCTCGTGATTTGCTCGGAATGCTTTATTGTATTTACTTCGACAACGGGTACAGTAGTCCAAATTTGTTGACGAACTAATGAGTAATAACACCGAAATGTCCACCGAATGTAGTAAAACAGAAAGGAGTTCCTTGACTTAATGAAAAACTGAAAAATGGCAAATATGTAAAGGCGTACGGAAACAAAATGCTGATAAAATGGAAGGAAAACGAGAGACCTTGTGACAGTCTGCACTTCGAATCACGACACTTTGCAAGAAGTAAATTAAAATAGTAGCATCACGCAGTAGTCAAGCGTTGCCGTGGATTACCCCAAGAATATGGGAAGCATAGATACGAGCGATTCCTTGTTGCGAAGCCACTAAATGGACAGGAGCAGACAGCAAAAGTATCGTCATGCCTCAATGTATGTGTTCTGTACAATACACGCGTCGGCGAGAAAAGCAAGTTGGAATTTACGAGTAGTCTTGGGGAACAGTTGATCGTTTACTCTCCACAACCTCGATCACTAATTGGATGACCACCTTAAACAATTGGAGTGAGTCGTTATATACCTAGACGTTTTCCAGAATTTTTGTGAAGCACAACAAAGAAAAGAGCAACAAAGATGTGATCAGTATGCACGAGAACAGGCGTTCGCAAAGAGGCACATTAATGGTGTGCAGAATGTGAAGTTACTCTCTGTGCAAAACCATATTTTAAAATAAACACATAAAAAAAGTATTGCATCACCCCGGTTCCCAGAACTCCTGAAGATAGACATTGACTGTGGATATTGTCTCACAGACGCAGCCCCTTTGACTGTTCAGAGATGTCACTAAAGTAGCCCAAAGATGTAAACAACCATGCATGAGCAGCGCCTGTTAGACGGAGGGCGTCACACAGCCAATCAGTCCCAGTCTTTCCACCAGAAAGGAGGTAGATGGCTGGTGTTGTCTGTAGTTCAACCATGCCTAGACGGTCAATACCGCGGATCCATCGCGTCCTCATTGTTACTTTGCGCCAGGAAGGGCTCTGAACAAGGGAAGTGTCCAGGCGTCTCAGAGTGAACAAAAGCGATTTTTGTAGGACTTGGAGGAGATACAGAGAGAGACAGGAACTGTCGATGACATGCCTCGCTCAGGCCGACAAACGGCTACTATTGCAGTGGATGACCACTACCTACGGATTATGGCTCGGAGGAAACCTGACAGCAACGCCACCATGTTCAATAATGCTTTTCGTGCAGCCTCGGGGCCGCGCAGGATTAGCCGAGCGGTCTAGGGCGCTGCAGTCATGGACTGTGCGGCTGGTCCCGGCAGAGGTTCGAGTCCTCCCTCGGGCATAGGTGTGCGTGTTTGTCCTTAGGATAATTTAGGTTAAGTAGTGTGTAAGCTTAGGGACTGATGGCCTTAGCAGTTAAGTCCCATAAGATTTCACACACATTTGAACATTTTTTTGCAACCTCAGGACGTCGTGTTACGACTCAGACTGTGCGCGATAGGCTGCATGATGCGCAAGTTCGCTCCCGACGTCCATGGCGATGTCCATCTTTGCAACCACGACACCATGCAGCGCGGTACAGATGGGTCCAACAACATACCGAATGGACCGCCCAGGATGGACATCACGTTCTCTTCACCTACGAATGTCGCATATGCCTTCAACCAGACAATCGTCGGAGACGTGTTTGGAGGCAACTCGGTCAGGCTGAACGCCTTAGACACATTGTCCAGCAAGTGCAGCAAGGTGGAAGTTCCCTGCTGTTTTGGGGTGGCATTGTGTGGGCCCGACGTACGCCGCTGGTGGTCATGGAAGGCGTCGTAACGGCTGTACGATACGTGGATGCCATCCACCGACCAATAGTGCAACCATATCGGCCGCACATTGGCGAGGAATTTGTCTTCATGGGCGACAATTCGCGCCCCCATCGTGCACTTCTTGTTAATGACTTCCTCCAGGATAACGACATTGCTCGACTACAGTGGTCAGTATGTTCTCCAGACATGAACCCTATCGAATATGCGTGCGATAGATTGAAAAGGGCTATTTATGGACGACGTGACCTACCAACCACTCTGTCGCTGTCGAGGAGTTGGACAATCAGGACCAACAGTGCCTTGATGAACTTGTGGATGGTATGCCACAACGAATACAGGCATGCGTCAATGCAAGAGGACGTGGCACTGGGTATTAGAGATACTGGTGACTACAGCAATCTGAACCACCACCTCTGAAGGTCTCGCTGTGTGGTGGTACAACATGCAGTGTGTGGTTTTCATGAGCAATAAAAAGAGCGGAAATGATTTTTATGTTGATCTCTAGTCCAATTTTCTGTACAGGTTCCGGAACTCTCGGAACCGAGGTGATGCATACATTTTTTGATGTGTGTATTTCACACAGAAAATGACGTATAATTATTTGAAAATAGAATTTAATTCTCTTTTTTAACACGTTCAATTCGATCCTAATCCAGTCTAGTTTTGTCCTTGATGTCAAATCTAAAAAGAACTGCTTTAATGAGTGAGCAATGCACGTGAGGCGACTGCACTAGCCAGCGCCAGGGGGAATTACCAGCTGCGGCAGAGGAGCGCGCACGAAAAATACCCCTCTAAGGAGTACGCTTGTTTTAATGTCTGAGGGGCTAGCTTAAGGGTGGCGAACGTCACAACGCCGAACAGGCAGTATCCCATTAATTCTGAATAGGAATTAGAAATCGCACGAACCAGTACTTACAAGAAAGTAAAACTGGAGGTAGGAGGATGGTGATAAAAGACACTGCCCTCTTTTGAAGCAAAAACTAATCGTTCTGCACCGCAGCGCTGATTGGCTGCAAAGTCTCAATGCTTAAACACTTTCAGCAGTGGATAGAAGCTCGTGGAATCTGGGAATAGGTCGGCGAATCGAGGACCCTCGGGGATGGAGTTGGTGTTCAACAGTCTTAACTGTTTCTAAAGTTGGAATTTGGTCACCTGTAGTGATTGGCGATGTTATTACTTAACGAAATATATGTTACAAGAATTGGCAAGTCTATTCTCGTGCGCAGACGTGGAGTTCTGATGCTTCTTTTCTTGTGTGTGTGTGTGTGTGTGTGTGTGTGTGTGTGTGTGTGTGGACGAATTTTACGGCGCTGGTGCTAGTGCACGTAATCGGTGATCAGAGATCTTGAGATCACAGAGTTATTAGCTAGCCGGGGTCCATCGTTCTCGTGATGTCAGTTGAGGAACTGCTTGACCAAATAATAGCGGCGCCATATCATGAAAATTTGACAACGACCGGGAGGCCGGTGTGTCAGCTTCCACCCCCCCCCCCCCCCCCCATTCGCCGTAACCATGCCGGCACGGTATCTCAGCGTATTCGGCCAGAGATGTGGATGGCCTCTGTAATAAAAAAAACTGGGTGGAAGAATCAACAAAACGAACTTGAACGGATGTCATGTGACGTCCGCAACGAAGAAACACAACGATCAACAACGAACAAAATGCAAAAAAAAACATATCCGCATCCGATTACGCCAGTTGGTTGGGGATGACATGGCGCTCGGTTGCTGCCGTATTGCCTTTCGAGTCATGTTCGGACGGAGAGGAGAAGGTGCTGCCGGAAGAAATGAACTTGGCGATGATAAATGAAACACAATTAACTACATTTGTTCTGTTACCCACGTAACCTTGAGCTGTTACACGCTTTTTTCCGCTTGTGGACTCTTCTGGGAAATTGCGGGGAACGTAGTCGGACGTCGGAATCTTTCTGAGCGCAGTGTGGTTGTCATATCTTACATCGTAGGTGGATTGCTGAAAACTATTTGAAAGAAGTTATACTGATCTGCCAATAAACGTTCCATTGATTAATCAGTGCTGTAATGCGTCGCATCATTTGCCTTGTGCTGATCACACCGCCAGGAAAGCGTGGAATGAAGCTGCGACATCGCTAATGACGACGCAACATTTCAAATAGACTGTATGAAATAAAAGTAGCGAGAGGTTTACAGGCACAACATAATTTTAGTCATGTGTTGATGTTTTCACGAATAATCGCATCTGACATTAACAAAATCACGGGAAAAGATGTCCCCATCAGGAGACAACACGCTAATAGTGTGCAACACCACTATTATTAAGACTGAGAATGGTCCCAGTTGGGCGAGGAAGATCGTCCACAAGTTACTTCAGGTAAGCCATATCTGGCTGAAAACACTTATCGGTGATTAAATGCCGTAGAACTATCATATTTCGGGGATGATGGTTGCTAAGTTTCACCCGCTGTTTCGGATAGTAAGACATTTTCTATGGGGTAAAGATAGGGTGATTTAGAGGGCCAGTCGAGATGGGAAAGGGTGCCTGATCAGGGACATTGTTGACATCGTGGAGTACCTATCACGAAGGTTTGCAACAAAGGGTAGCACTTGGTCGCTGAGGATGTTATAACCATCCTGGTCCATGTTCACGGTGCGTCCAAGTCATCACATAGGCACCTCCTGCCTGAAGCACGCTGTGGGCTGAACGCCCAATTGGGACGTCTGCGCAGTCGGCCTTTTGTTATTCGAAAAGAGCCAGACTCGCGAGTCACGCTATTGTCCTGCTTGTGTTGCTTGGTCCACTGAACACGTGCAGCTTTACGTGACGCCGTGAGCAATGAGCTTTGCTAGGTGCCCGACTCCGAATGATCAGTGCATGCAGTTCCTTTCGCAACATTCGCTCGGAAACTGCGTTCAGCGGCAATAGCAATAACTGTCGCGTTTGAAAACGATTGTTATTGACAAGGCGTGACATTCGTCTCTGGTCCCTGTCGGCTAATGTCATTTTACAGCCTCCGTTCGTCCGCGGTGATTCCTGGCTACGAATGGCGCACCGTCCTTGTACACACACGTTGGACAGGTCGCGTTGATGCACCAACAAATCAGGTAATTTCACTCGTTGTATGGTCACGGTAAAGTCCCGTCTGCCAATATACTACACTACTGGTCATTAAAATTGCTACACCAAGAAGAAATGCAGATGAAAACGGGTATTCATTGGACAAATATATTATACTAGAACTGACATGTGATTACATTTTCATGCAATTTGGGTGCATAGATCTTGAGAAATCAATACCCAGAACATCACCTCTGGCCGTAATAACGGCCTTGATACGCCTGGGCATTGAGTCAAACAGAGCTTGTATGGAGCGTACAGGTAAAGCTGCCCATGCCGCTTCAACACGATACCACAGTTCATCAAGAGTAGTGACTGGCGTATTGTGACGAGCCAGTTGCTCGGCCACCATTGATCAGACGTTTTCAGTTGGTGAGAGGTCTGGAGAATGTGCTGGCAAGGCAGCAGTCGAACATTTTCTGTATCCAGAAAGGCCCGTACAGGACCTGCAACATGCGGTCGTGGATTATCCTGCTGAAATGTAGGGTTTCGCAGGGATCGAATGAAAGGTAGAGCCATGGGTCTGAAATGTAACGTCCACTGTTCAAAGTGCCGTCAATCAGAGCAAGAGGTGACCGAAACGTGTAACCAATGGCGCCCTATACCATCACGCCGGGTGATACGCCAGTATGGCGATGACGAATACACGCTTCCAATGTGCGTTCACCGCGATGTCGCCAAACACGGATGCCACCATCATGATGATGTAAACAGAAGCTGGATTTATCCGAAAAAATGACGTTTTGCCATTCGTGCACCTAGGTTCGTCGTTGAGTACACCATCGCAGGCGCTCCTGTCTGTGACGCAGCATCAAGGGTAACCGCAGCCATGGTCTCTGAGCTGATAGTCCATGCTGCTGCAAACGACGTCGAACTGTTTGTGCAGATGGTTGTTGTCTTGCAAACGTCCCCATCTGTTGACTCAGGGATCGAGACGCGGCTGCACGATCCGCTACAGCCATGCGGATAAGATGCCTGTAATCTCGACTGCTAGTGATGCGAGGCCGTTGAGATCAAGCACGGCGTTCCGATTACCCTCCTGAACCCACCGATTCCATATTCTACTAACAGTCATTGGATGTCGACCAACGCGAGCACTCCAAAGTGACCATTGTACTGTTTTTTATTTGTGGAGCTTATATTATAAAGAAATCAACGTAATGATTGCATGTTTTTATGGCGCAAACATCGCAAGGCATTTTCCATCTGGGGATGCTTACAGCAATCCTTTGAAATTTCTTAGAGTTTGCGTCCGCACTCGAGACAGACAATGGAATCATCAAGTGGTTGGCAGGAACTTCGCGGAGCAGTACTTTTTCGCCTGTTCCCCCTTTTCTGCGCAGTCGTTAGGCGCTCTTGAGGCTCGGCGGGTGCTACAATTAGAATGCGTCTTGTGCGGGCGCCGCCACCGCCGCCGCAATCCCGCGCTAACGAGCCCGGCTCGCGGTCGCTATAGGCAACCCGCCGAGGCCGGCGCGCGGACCGGCAGCCCGTGCGCCTGACCGCCCCTGTGTAAGCAATCTGCGCAGCAGGGGTGTTGTGTGGATCGTCGTGTTGCCGGGTGAATGCATCGTGTCGTGGAAGAGCCGTTTTGCAACGAGCATCACTGCTTTAGGCAGTCTTCACTCAAGAGGAATAAATTACTGCGCAGTACAGTATTTCTACGAGTTTTTACTTCGTCCTTGGTTAATTTCGTATGAGAACTTGCGTCATAAGGGGGGCTTATTCGCTGCCAGCGTGTCACAGTCGATCAGAGTTTGAGACGTAAGCTTTCTCATCAGACGTGAACGCACATCACCGTGGAAGTGAACGTACACAGGGAAGTTTCTCTTCAAATTGGTGTTGGTGCCATTTGCAGCGCTTATAAATTGTCGGCATCAGACTTCTAAAAAACTCGAAGAAACACCACATAGCTGGAATTATTTAGTAGTATTTTTATCTTTTTTCTGTTCGTAAAAAGTTACCTCTCTTATAGCTTTGAAGCCCTTTTCTTCTAAATATGCAGGCTCGGTTGACCATTCTGTGCAGATGACAAGATTAATTACTTTTAGTTGTAGAACGAAACTTCCTAATTATTACGTCAGAAATGACTATCGTTCGTGGACGATATACACTCCTGGAAATTGAAATAAGAACACCGTGAATTCATTGTCCCAGGAAGGGGAAACTTTATTGACACATTCCTGGGGTCAGATACATCACATGATCACACTGACAGAACCACAGGCACATAGACACAGGCAACAGAGCATGTACAATGTCGGCACTAGTACAGTGTATATCCACCTTTCGCAGCAATGCAGGCTGCTATTCTCCCATGGAGACGATCGTAGAGATGCTGGATGTAGTCCTGTGGAACGGCTTGCCATGCCATTTCCACCTGGCGCCTCAGTTGGACCAGTGTTCGTGCTGGACGTGCAGACCGCGTGAGACGACGCTTCATCCAATCCCAAACATGCTCAATGGGGGACAGATCCGGAGATCTTGTTGGCCAGGGTAGTTGACTTACACCTTCTAGAGCACGTTGGGTGGCACGGGATACATGCGGACGTGCATTGTCCTGTTGGAACAGCAAGTTCCCTTGCCGGTCTAGGAATGGTAGAACGATGGGTTCGATGACGGTTTGGATGTACCGTGCACTATTCAGTGTCCCCTCGACGATCACCAGTGGTGTACGGCCAGTGTAGGAGATCGCTCCCCACACCATGATGCCGGGTGTTGGCCCTGTGTGCCTCGGTCGTATGCAACCTGATTGTGGCGCTCACCTGCACGGCGCCAAACACGCATACGACCATCATTGGCACCAAGGCAGAAGCGACTCTCATCGCTGAAGACGACACGTCTCCATTCGTCCCTCCATTCACGCCTGTCGCGACACCACTGGAGGCGGGCTGCACGATGTTGGGGCGTGAGCGGAAGACGGCCTAACGGTGTGCGGGACCGTAGCCCAGCTTCATGGAGACGGTTGCGAATGGTCCTCGCCGATACCCCAGAAGCAACAGTGTCCCTAATTTGCTGGGAAGTGGCGGTGCGGTCCCCTACGGCACTGCGTAGGATCCTACGGTCTTGAGGTGCATCCGTGCGTCGCTGCGGTCCGGTCCCAGGTCGACGGGCACGTGCACCTTCCGCCGACCACTGGCGACAACACCGATGTACTGTGGAGACCTCACGCCCCACGTGTTGAGCAATTCGGCGGTACGTCCACCCGGCCTCCCACATGCCCACTATACGCCCTCGCTCAAAGTCCGTCAACTGCGCATACGGTTCACGTCCACGCTGTCGCGGCATGCTACCAGTGTTAAAGACTGCGATGGAGCTCCGTATGCCACGGCAAACTGGCTGACACTGACGGCGGCGGTGCACAAATGCTGCGCAGCTAGCGCCATTCGACGGCCAACACCGCGGTTCCTGGTGTGTCCGCTGTGCCGTGCGTGTGATCATTGCTTGTACAGCCCTCTCGCAGTGTCCGGAGCAAGTATGGTGGGTCTGACACACCGGTGTCAATGTGTTCTTTTTTCCATTTCCAGGAGTGTATATTAAAAAAATTGTTCAAATGGCTGTGAGCACTATGGGACTTAACTTCTGAGGTCATCAGTCCCCTAGAACTTAGAACTACTTAAACCTAACTAATCTAAGGACATCACACACATCCATGTCCGCTCGGCCACACCAGCCGGGCGATTTACTTGTTGCGAGTAATATTGTAGTATTCACAAGAAATTCCTTAGTAAATTATCATAATACGCACGCGAGGAGAAATATTGGAGGTGAAGATCAGGATCGTTTCAGTATCTATGTATGGGCAGGGATTGGCGATCACACGGTTATAGAGCCGTACCTTTACCAAGCCGATTAACAGGCGCCGTGTGCGATTTCTGTGTGATAAATTACCAGGATTAAAACTGAAGAAACTGCAAAAAGGTGGGAATTTAAGGAGATGGGATCTGGATAAACTGACTAAACCAGAGGTTGTACAGAGTTTCAGGGAGAGCATAAGGGAACAATTGACAAGAATGGGGGAAAGAAATATAGCAGAAGAAGAATGGGTAGCTTTGAGGGATGAAGTAGTGAAGGCAGGAGAGGATCAAGTAGGTAAAAAGACGAGGGATAGTAGAAATCCTTGGCCTACAGAAGAAATATTGTATTTAATTGACGAAAGGAGAAAACATGAAAATGCAGTAAATGAAGCAGGCATAAAGGAATACAAACGTCTCAAAAATGAGATAGACAGGAAGTGCAAAATGGCTAAGCAGGCATGGCTAGAGGACAAATGTAAGGATGTAGAGGCTTATCTCACTAGGGGTAAGATAGATACTGCCTACAGAAAAATTAAAGAGACCTTTGGAGAAAAGAGAACCACTTGTATGTATATGAAGAACTCAGATGGAAACCCAGTTCTAAGCAAAGAAGGGAAAGCAGAAAGGTGAAAGGATTATATAGAGGGTCTATACAGGGGCGGGGCGATGTATTTGACGGCAATGTTATAGAAATGGAAGAGGATGTAGATGAAGATGAAATGGGAGATATGATACTGCGTGAAGAGTTTGATAGAGCACTGAAAGACCTAAGTCGAAACAAGGCCCCGGGAGTAGACAACATTCAATTGGAACTACTGACAGCCGTGGGAAAGCCAGGCCTAACAAAACTCTACCATCTGGTGAGCAAAATGTATGAGACAGGCGAAATACCCTCAGACTTCAAGTGGAATATAATAATTCAAATCCCAAAGAAAGCAGGCATTGACAGATGTGAAAATTACCGAACTATCAGTTGAATAAGTCACAGCTGGAAAATACCAACGCGAATTCTTTACAGACGAATGGAGAAATTTGTAGAAGCCGACCTCGGGGAAGATCAGTTTGGATTCCGTAGAAATACGGGAACACGTGAGGCAATAGTTTAGAAGCTAGATTAAGAAAAGGCAAACCTACGTTTCTAGCATTTGTAGACTTAGAGAAAGCTTTTGACAATGTTGACTGGAATACTCTCTTTCAAATTCTGAAGGTGGTAGGGGTAAAATACAGGGAGCGAAAGGCTATTTACAATTTGTACAGAAACCAGATGGCAGTTATAAGAGTCAAGGGGTATGGAAGGTAAGCAGTGGGTGGGAAGGGAGTGAGACAGGGTTGTAGCCTCTCCCCGATGTTAGTCAATCTGTATATTGACCAAGCAGTAAAGGAAATAAAAGAAAAATTTGGAGTAGGAATTAAAATCCATGGAGAAGAAATAAAAGCTTTGAGGTTCGCTGATGACATTGTAATTCCACAGCGGCCGGCGTCATCGCCACACAGCCATCCTTATATGTATATTGTCTGTAAGATATATGGGTAAACTCCCCTGTGGCTGTATACAATACAAATACACTGAGGTGACAAAAATCGTAGTATAGCGATAAGCACATATACAGGTGGCGGTAGTATCGCGTACGCAAGGTATAACAGGCCTGTGCATTGGCGGAGCTGTCATGTGTACTCCGGTGATTCATGTGAAAAAGTTTCCGACAATATTATGGCCGCACTACGGGAATTAAGAGACCTTTAACGCGGAAGGCTAGTTGGAGCTACACGCATGGGACACACCATTTCGGAAATCGTTAGAGAATGTAGTATTCCGATATCCATAGTATCAAGATTGTGCTGAGAATACCAAGTTTCAGGCATTACGTATCACCAAGGAAAATGCAATGGCCGACGGCCTTCACTTAACGATCGACATCAGCGACGTTTGCATAGAGTTTCAGTGCCAACAGACAAGCAATACCCGCGGAAATCAATGTGGGACGTACGACGGACGTATCCATTAGGACAGTGCGGCTAAGTTTGGCGTTAATGGGCTATGGCAGCAGAAGGCCGACGCGACTGCCTTTGCTGACAGCACATCGCCTTTAGCGCCTCTTCTGGTCTCATGAGCATATCGGTTGGACTCTAGAAGACTGGAAAATCTGGTCAGATGAGTCCCGATCTTAGTTTGTAAGAGCTAATCGTAGGGTTCGACCGCACGAAGCCGTGGACCCGAGTTGTCAACAAGGCACTGTGCAAGCTGGTTGTGGCTTCATAATGATGTGAATGATTTGTCCACCATCTTGGATCGATGTCAATTCCATGGAACATTCGTGGGACGTAATCGAGAGTTCAGTTCGTGCACACTTTCGAAATTATGGAGGCTGTAGAGGTAGCATGTCTCAGTATTTCTCTAGGGGACATCCCACGGCTTGTTGAGTCCATGCCACTTCCAGTTGCTGCACTACGTCGTGCAAAAGGAGTTCCGACATGGTATTGGGAAGTATCCCATGACTTTTGTCACCTCATTATACATAAGTGCCCACCCGGCTAGCCGTGCGATCTAACGCACGGCTTTCCGGATCCTGATTGGGAAGGAGCGCCTGGTCCCCGACGCGAATTCGCCCGGCGGACTTGTGTCGAGGTCCGGTGGATGGTTTTAGGCAGTTTTCCATCTGCCTCGGCGAATGCGGGCTGGTTCCCCTTATTCCGCCTCAGCTACAATATGTTGGCGATTGCTGTGCAAACAGGTTACCCACGCACGCGTACACCACCATTACTCTACCACGCAAACATATGGTTTACACTCGTCTGGTGTTAGACGTTCCCTGAGGGGGAGAGGGGGGGGGGGCTCCACCGGGGACCGAACCGCACAATAATCCCTGAAAGAGTGGTTCGGTGTGGGCCGGAGGAGGGGGTGGAGGGGTGAAGTGGACTGCGGTAGTCATCGTGGGGTTGTGGACCACTGCGGCTGCGGCGGGGACGGTGCCTCTCTGTCGTTTCTAGGCCCCCGGTTAACATACGATACAATACAATACAATACAATACATATAAGTAATATATTTTTTTCTCTTCTAGGAACGTGATCTCTCGGAACATTAACAATAAACCTCACCGTGATGCAGAACGCCTCTCTTGTAGTGTCTGCCTCTCGGGTTTTTTTGGTCATCTCCGTGACGCTTTCGTGCTTAGTAAATAAACCTGTAACGAAACAAGTAATATTTGGCGTCGTACGTAAGGTTCACAAGATATACCACAATATCCACGCGTGGACAGATGCAAATCCTCGAACAGTCATGGATCGCCTCAGTGGCAGTGTATGGATAGGAAAACTCGCCCGGTTAGCCGTTCGGTCTAACGCACTGCTTTCCGGGCGGGAAGGCGTGCCGCCCCCGGCACGAATCTGCCCGACGGTTTAGTGTCGAGGTCTGGTGTGCCGGCCAGTCTGTGGATGGTTTTTAAGGCGGTTTTCCATCTGCCTCGGTGAATGCGGACTGGTTCCCCTTTTCCAAATTGCTGCGCAAACACTTTCACCCCGTACACGCACGCGATACTTAGTCTACAACGGAGACTTTGGGGTTTCACTCGTCTGGTGTGAGACGTTCCCGGGGGGCGGGGGGTCCACTGGGGGCCGAACCGCGCAATAACGCTGGGTTCGGTGTGGGGCGGCGGTTGGGTGGGTGGACGGCTGTAGCCTGTTGTTGGGTTGTGAACCACTGACGTCTACGGCGGGGACGAAGACTCTCCGTCGTTTTTAGGTCCGCAGTTACGTACAATAGGATGGGACTTTTCGGTGACAATCTTATAGATTCGTACACTTTAGTAAACAGATAAACAGAGGCTGAATATCACCTGTTTTTTGCGTCATGAATTACCAGCACTGTTGGAGAAGGTTACACTTGCAGGAAGACAACGACTGTGGTTGAAGCACGACAGACCGACGCCAAATTTGTTATGGATCGTGCGACACTACCTAACCGCAACGGACGATAGATTGGTTCAAATGGCTCTGAGCGCTATGGGAATTAACATCTGAGGTCTTTCCAGGCCAGTAGCACATCTGCATACAGCGTTACGACGGACGTACAAATGTATTGAAGCTGCGAGAGCACGAACGTTACTAGATTGCAATTCTCAAACAGACCAGAAACTTACTTGATGGTCTGGGCGCCATTAGGTACGTAACATTTGTAACGCGTGGAAACCGCTGGCTGTGTTCTATAACCGAGGTCTTTGTGACGTTATTTTTCGACAAGATAATGCAAGTCGGCATATTGCTCGTTCTGTTCTGACATAAGTGGTTTGGACAAAAATATGGAAACATCGCGAGAAATGCATTCCTGAAAAGAAATGCAGATACTAGACAAGCTTGCATGTTGCGCTGTAGTAAAATAAAATGTAAATGTCGTGTGACTAGCGCCTCCTGTCGGGTAGACCGTTCGCCGGATGCAAGTCTTTCGATTTGACGCCGCTTCGGTGACTTGCTCGTCGATGGGGATGAAATGATGATGAGTAGGACAGCACGACACCCAGTCCCTGAGCGGAGGAAATCTCGTAACCAGCCGGGAATCGAACCCGGGCCGTAAGGATTGCCGTTCCGTCGCGCTGACCACTCAGCTACCGGCGGCGGATTGTGTTGTAGTATTTGACCACGAACGGCACCTGTGCAGTGTCGTTAATTCATAGCTAGTGTTAGTCGTGTACAGGGCAGTATTGTGTGTAGTTGTGAGTGCATATAGTCAGAGCTAAGTCAGTCCGAACATGGGCAAACTGTTGGTGCTCCTATGGTGGGTGTACGTAACGAAGGTATCCGAATTGTTTGGTGTTTTAAGAGGAGCCGAGTCGAACATTTATAGCCCATACATGGAAATCAGAAAATCATCATCCGTCAAGTCACGTCGCGGCGATAGAGTGTGTTGATTGATCGTGGCGGACGGTCGTTGAAGAGAACTGTAATGAAAAATTACAGTCACAATCCTCTTTAATGACCGTCCGCCATGATCACAGATGGTATAGTCTTCATAAATCTTATTTAGTAAATATATTCTCCTTTGTAGCTCATCTTCTTTCTTCAGCAGCACTGTGACGCCAACTTGATGTAAAAGGCCATTCAAGCGAGAATTTCTACTAATCTTATCCCAGTTAAAAATATATGTTCATTTTCGGATTGCATCATCTAAATAAAGGTAAAAAAGTGTGAGTAAAATGCTTGTAACTCCTTAATTTGTGATTATGGCCTGTGTTAAGCGTACCATTTATATAAAAAATACAATTGTGTGTTTGTACAGACCTTTTAAAGCATTTATTCGGTGTTTTGGATATTTTCCTCGTAATTCTCCGCAGGTTCTCTCTATCAACAGGATCGAATGCTTCAGTAAAATCAGTAAACGCTAAATGAGTTTCGTTGTTATATTCTCTCCGCTTTTAGATTATTTGTTGAATCATAATACTACATATGTTACCGACCTTCCCTCGCCCCCTCCCAACCCCCCAAATCCCCACCCCAAAACATGTCATTAGTTCTTCGCACGAAGAAAGAGCGTTGCGTTTCCTTACTTATTCGTTTAGTCAGCGCCAAAGCTTCACAAACTGACGCTCGCCATCTCAAGTGACAGATACTGCAAGAGATGCGTTTTGTAATACGGACAGGTGGTCTCCTGTAAAAAAAAAAACGGAGAACATACGGTTGAAGAAGAGTCAGCCAACATGTTACTTACTTTACATGCGTACAAAGTTTGTTTGCGAAATACAGATGCAGGTGTACGTGTAGTAGTCCGCAAGTTCTAATTATGACCCGAAAAAACTCCCATACGTACCGGTAATTAATTCTTTGTTTGTTCACAGGTAAACTCGCGTGTCTGCAGTCCTGGTACACACTGAATTCCCCGCGCCATAGATTTGTAAGACACCTCTAGGGGAGGCAAACAAAACGGCGAAGCCCATCTTTACTTTATTAATTCAGATTTCGCAATAATTACGGGAAATCATCTACTGAAACAGAAGCGACATCTGGGGTTTTCCAATGGAGTATCATAGGCACTCTGCTGTTCTTAATCTTTACGAAGCATTTACGGCAAAAACTGAGCATTCCTCTTAGATTGCTATCAAATTATGCTGTCGTTTACCGTCTAGTAACTTCATCAGGAAATCGAAACAAATTGTAAACTAGTCAGGACCAGATATTTACATGGTACAAAATGTGCCAGTTGACCCTAAACGATGAAAAGAGCGAGGTCCTCCATAAGAGTACTAAAAAACTTCCGTTAAATTTCGGTTGACCGAAATAACAAATAAGGTTTTTGAACATGGCTGTACTTTAGCAACTGTGCATGCAAGAGCTTTAATGGACTGGAAATAACACTCATTCGTGTTACAGTTGCGTATCCACGCAAAGTACTTCTCGTGCGTTTTTGTGATATTATAAAGAGTTTGTAATGTTTACCTGAGCCTGCGGGATCTTCATAAGCCATTTGACTTAAATGGCGCATTTTTACCCCCTCCCCTCTCAATTTTTTAGTTAATACGTTGGTTGTAGTAATGACTATGTACTTGCGAAATCACACACGCTGCTCATTGCAACTACGCACATACAGGACGCGCAGGAGCGCCACCTACCAGAGGCGACCTAAGGTTACTGTCTCTACTCTTCAGCCAAATGGCGCATGTCCACTAACTCTGTACGTGGAATACTTACAATCCGTTGGTTCAGATGTCACGTATTATATTCAAATGTCACATATATACAAATCTTTCAAGTGGCACACAATACGTCTTGGAACCATTGTCAAACATGTGGTATTTTAAAAAGTTTTAACATAGAGCTCTACAGTAGTGGGCTACTACTTTTAAATCGTCCACCCCCGGTAGCTGAGTGGTCAGCGTGACAGAATCTCTATCCTAAGGGCCCGCGTTCGATTCCCGACTGGCTCGGAGATTTTCTCCGCTCAGTGGCTGGATGTTGTGTTGTTCCAATCATCATCATTTCATCCCCATCGACGCGCAAGTCGCCGAAGTGGCGTCAAATCGATAGATCCGGCGAACGGTCCCCCCGACGGGAGGCCCAAGTCACACAACATTTACATTTTACTTTTAAATCATGTATGGTGATTAACTGGATGATACGCACATGTATTAGACAGAGTCAACGACCCCCTCATCGGGTATAAACAATATGGGCTCTGCGTGAGTATGCTTCACTAAAATTGTTTGTAAACGTTTCCTGTATTTTTGTTTATTGTAATGGTATCATATCTGTTCTACACGCAATGACGTAATATTTGTTGATAGGTACAATACATTCTGAAGAAGACAATTTTAAAAACTGTAGAAACCATGGTCAAGGTTTAATAAACCTGTACTTTGCACGCGGTTGGTTGTTATTTCCAGTCCATTGAAGCTCAAAAATCTAAATGTTCTAAACTTAATACCTAGGTATTACAAAGAACTCGAATGTGGCCCATCACTTAGAAAATGTGGGGAAGGCGAAGCGAAGTAGCCTTTTATGTGTTGAATACGTAGAAAATGCAACAAATGTACTAAAGAGGCTCACAACAGTACGCTTGTCCGTCTTCTTCTGGAGTGTTGGTGCGTGGTATGGTATGCCTACCAAGTAAGATTGACGGAGAGCAGTGAAAAAGTTGAAAGAAAGTGGCTCGTTTTGTACTATTGCAAAATAAGGGAGAGTGTCCGAGATATGATATTCGAATTGGGATAGCAACCATTAAAACAAAGACATTTTTCTTTCGGCTGTGTATCTTCAGAAAGTTTCAGTCGCCGACTTTCTCTTCCGAATGCTAAAGTATTTCCTTGGCTCCTGCCTATAAAGGGGGAAATGGCCACCGTGATAAAATAAGAATAATCAGAGAGGTCACGGAAAGATTTAGGTGTTCAGTTTTCCAATATCTACATCTACATCCATACTCCGCAAGCCACAGTATGAGCATGGCGTAGACTACCTTCTACCATTAATAATAATTTCCTTTCCTATTCTACTCGCAGATAGTTTCCTAATTTCTCTCTCCTTATCTTCGTGGTCCTTATGCGACATGTACGTTGGCGGCAGTTCGGTCGTTCTGCAGTCACCCGCAAACGCCTGATCTCTGAATTTTCTCAGTAGTATTTCGCGATTAGAACGTCTTCTTCCCTCTAGGGATTCCCATTGGAGTTCACGAAGCATGTTCGAAATACTTGTGGGTTGATCGAAGGTACCGGTAACGAATGTAACAAGACGTTACTGAATTGCTTCGATGTCATCCCTTAACCCGACATAGTGGGGAGCCCAACACACAAGCAGTACTAAAGAGTGGGTCGCAGTAGTATTCTATACGTGGCCTCCTTTGTAGATGACGTATACTTTGCTAAAATTCTTCCAATGAACCGAAGTCGGCCATTGGGCTTGCCTCCTACCGTCCTTACGTGCTCGTTCCATTTCATATCGCTTTAGAACGTTTAGCCTAGATACTTAACTGTCGTAACTGTGTCAAGCAGCACTCCACTAATACTGTAATTGAATATTACAGGATTGTTTTTCCCGAGTTGCATTTTTCTTCATATAGTGCTAGCTGTCATTCATCTCACCAATTATAAATTCTGTCTAAGGCGTCCTGTATGCTTCTACAGTCATCGCCCGACAATACTTTTCCGTATACCACAGCGTCCTCAGCAAACAGCCACAGATTGCTGCTCACCCTGTCCGTCGGATCATTCATACACTATATACGGGCTGAGGCAGGAGGGGGTGATAGTATTAATAATTCTGAACAAAAGCTTCATATCGACATATGCCCTATTTCGAATGGCTTCCGAGACAGAATTCATTTAATGTACATTGTTATTTATTTTCCGTATTATTCAAACGCTACCATTGTTTACAACGTACCGCAGTGTTTAGACCAACCGTTTGATACAGGACACTTCTGGTCTATCTACTCGGGAACTTACTTCAAATTGACGTACAGAAACTACCTAAGGTGCAGCGCATGACGTTGCGCGAGATTTTCAAGATTCTCGCGCTCACTTGACGTCCTAGAGAAGGAATGAATGGGACCACCTCTTAGGAAATTCAATGCAGTTTAATTTTGCACTGCGACACGTTTTTCGCTCGAGGGTACGGTTTTCGAGTTATTTACGAAAAACTTACAAACGTGATACTAAATGTGTTCTATCTCGGAAATCATTCGGAAGAGGCCATATATCCGTACGAACATTTTTGTTCAGCATCATAAATAGTATCAATCCTCAAAGCACGTGCCTGTCCTTTTGATTCACATTGTATAAAGAATAAGAGTGGTGCTATCACACTTCCCTGGGGCACTCCTGGAGATATCTTTGTCTTGAAGAACACTCGCCGTCGAGGACAAAGCACTGGCTTCTATTACTTAAGAAGTGTTAGAGTCACTTACAAGTCTGGGAACCTAATCGGTAAGCTATTGGGGAGCGAAACGGTCGAGAAATAGTATGAAAGTGGTTCGATGAACCCTCTGACTGACACTTACACTGAGCTGACAAAAGCCATGAGATCTCTCCTCATATCGTGTCGAACCTCTTTTTGCCGGCGTAGTCAGCAACTTGACGTCGCTTGGACTCATAAAGACGGTGGAAGTCCCCTGCAGAAATACTGAACCATACTGCCTCCATAGACGTCCGTAATTGCGAAAGTGTTGCCGGCGCAGGATTTTGTGCACGAACTGACCTCTCGATTATGTACCATAAATGTTCGATGGGATTCATGTCGGACGGTCTGGGTGGCGAAATCATTCGCTCGAATCGTCCAGAATGTTCTTTAAACAAATATCAAACAATTATGGCCTTGTGACATGACATCGTTGTTTGGGAACGTGGAGTCCATGAATGGCTCAAAATGGTCACCAAGTAGCCAAAACATAACCAGTCCCACTCAATGATCGATTCATTGGGACCAGAGGACCCAGTCCATTCCATGTAAACATAGCTTCACCGTTATCGAGCCACAACCAGCTTGCACAATGCCTTGTTGACAAATTGGGTCCATGGTTCGTGAGGTCTGCGCCACACTCTAACACTACCATCAGCTCTTACCAACTGAAATCGAGACTCGTCTGATCAGGCTACGGTTTTCCAGTCGTCTATAGCCCAACCGATACGGCGGCAGGAGAGGCGCTACAGGTGATGTCGTGCTGCTAGCAAATTCACTTGTGTCGTTCGTCTTCTGCCATAGCCCATTAACGCCAAATTTCGCCGCACTCTCCTAACAGATACGTTCATCTTACGTCCCGCATTGATTTCTGCTGTTATTTCACGCACCGTTGCTTGTCTGTAAGCACTGACAACTCTACACAAATGCCGCTGCTCTCGGTCGTTAAGTGAAGGATGCCGGCTACGGCGTCGTTCGTAGTGAGAGGTAATGCCAGAAATCTGGTATTCTCCGCACATTGTTGACGCTGTGGATCTTGGAATATTGAATTCCCTAACGATTTTCGAAATGGAATGTCCGATGCTTCTAGCTTCAATCACAATTCCGTCTGCGCGACCGCTACGGTCGCAGGTTCGAATCCTGCCTCAGGCATGTACGGCAAGAAAAAAAAAGAAAGGAATAAAAGTGAGATAGTGTTAATACTTCCATCCTTCTTCACCTCCTCTGCATTACTGCAGATGACGTGTCACGGAGCACGTTTGTACTGTGCATGCAATACACGTGAGGTGCCTAGTTGATTCCACTGCCCTGTGTGGAATACATAAGTTCTTGTACACTTCACTAACCTGCTGTCTTCATGATGATGATGTCCCCAGCGCAGAAAACAGCACACAGGTCGTGGATTCTTTTTCTTGAGGCTGAAATTAACTTCGCAAGGAACTGCTGCTACGAATAAACTATAACTCATTTGGGATGCCACTCCCTTTTGTAGCTTGTGTACGCGATAGTACCGCGATCTGTAAAAGCGCATATCGCTATTCCATGACCTCTGTCACCTGAAGTGTATTACTTACTTAGGCTTCGAGCTACTCACATATCTGGGCATCTAATCCGTATGCTATTCGCGAGTGAAACGATAGAGAAATAGCCTGTAAGCGGTTCGAAGAACCCTCTGACAAATAAGTGTGTACTGAATAATAATTATGCAGAGCTAGATGTAGATGACTGTCCTGCTAGTGCGCGCCTCTGGTCCTGAAAAATGTGTCAGAGTGGAGTAAACAAGAGCACCACGAAACTTCCTGGCAGATTAAAACTGTGTGCCGGACCGAGACTCGAACTCGGGACCTTTGCCTTTCGCGGGCAAGTGCTCTACCAACGGGAGGGGTTCTGTAAAGTTTGGGAGGTAGGAGACGAGGTACTGGCAGAAGTAAAGCTGTGAGGACGGAGCGTGAATCGTGCTTGGGTAGCTCAGTTGGTAGAGCACTTGCCCGCGAAAGGCAAAGGTCCCGAGTTCGAGTCCCGGTGCAGCACACAGTTTTAATCTGCCAGGAAGTTTCATATCAGCGCACACTTCGCTGCAGAGTGAAAATCTCATTCAAGAGCACCACGTTTAAGTGTACCTAGTTGCTCCGTAAAGTATTGCCGCTGCCTGGGAGAAAGACAAGCACGCTCGCGCCTCACCCGAGTCCCGGTGTACCCTTGGAGACGTGATGTGGTTCCTGTTCCGGCGTGCAGCTGTGTTACCGTCCGGCGCCTGCGCGGACGTGACGGCGTCCATTACGTGTGCGGGCTTATCTGCGGGCAGCGGCGCTCCGTCAGCTCGTCGGCCGCCTTATTCAGCAGCAGCCGGCCGCCTCCGTAAGCGGGCAGAACGCGTCTCGTCATCGTACATCATAGCAGGCTTGCTGGCAGGACGTGGCCGGGCCGGATTTACGGCCTGTGGAACGCGCTAATGCTGCCCGCGCCCGCTCTAAGGAAACTTGCTCCCCGCAAGGACTCGCTTATCTCCCGTCGATGCGGGAAACGACCCGTACAGTCAGTGGGAGTTTTAAAAGCTCACACCTCGTCTTGCGCTTATAAACCGTACTCCAAAAGAGGCAGCTTACGACGACGATTAAAATTTACCGACCTATTAAGACGCGGTCGAATGTATTTTATGTAAGTCTACAGGCCTTGGTGGCCGTCCCCATTGAAGGTAAAAACTTCTGTGTTGTTAGGCAGCGTCATTTCCCTCGCCAGTTTCTTTTTGCATAGTCGACGTTTCGATCCATCTGCTAGACTCGTCTTCAGAATCTTCTTGTGTTCCTGGTTAGCTGTATGCTCAAGACCGTTGTAGCATTCGCTTAAGAAAAGAGTTTTCTGCCATTGTTTGAAGCAGCTGGGTTACTGGAAGACATTTTCCGGCTAGTACTGGTGGAGCATTCACTAAGTAACGCAACAATTTTTTCCTGAGTGCAGGTTGATTTTATTCAAGATTCCAATATATCATATTATTCCCCATTCTTTTGGATACGAAAACCTATTTTTCAACTTATTCTCCGTTCAGTGCGACGGCCTTATGCCACCTTCCTGGGAGGGCATGTATGTCAGCACCACGCTACTGGTTGACGTCGGATCCAGCGTCTTGCTGCATCAACAACATCCCCATCATCCACGGCCGGCCGGTGTGGCCGAGCGGTTCTAGGCGCTTCAGTCCGGAACCGCGCGACCGCTACGGTCGCAGGTTCGAATCCTGCCTCGGGGATGGATGTGTGTGATGTCCTTAGGTTAGTTAGGTTTAATTAGTTCTAAGTTATAGGCGACTGATGACCTCAGATGTTAAGTCCCATAGTGCTCAGAGCCATTTGAACCATTTTTGAACCCATCATCCATCTACTGCTTCCCACGGAGTGCACCCTTCGTTGAGCCAAACAGATGAAAGTCGGATGGTGCGAGAACCAGACTGTACTGTGGATGAGGATGAACAGTCCAGCTAAGTTTTGTCAACTTCTCTCGGGTGCGCAGTCTTGGGTGAGGCCGTTAGTAGTCGTGGAAAAACAGATGTTCGTGTACATTACCTCGAATGAGTGTGACCCCACGTTCCAACATTGCAGGAGTCGAAACTCTGTGCTTCCGGCCGGCACGCGGGAGACGGGACAAGTTTGCGCGACGTTGTTGCGATGATGACATACGCCTCGTCCAACGACTCACCGTGCTTTTGTTCACTGCTGGGTCTCCATAGACTTTCTGCAAGCCCCTATGAATATCTAGATGCTCTGGTTTTCCGCCAAAAGAAACTCTGGTTGGAACGCATCTTCGTTACAGACGCCATTTTGAAAGCTACTTTAGCGCTGCCACCTATCGGAACTTCAAGAAATTATAGGAGCTGAAGCGGGAATATTCCACGAAGTCTCAAAACGAATTCCGAAATTTTTTCAGTCAAAATTGGCCGAGAAGAAAAAAGTGTTGCATTACTTATTGAACGTCCTTGTAGATACCGAAACAGTCAAAGTAAGAGAGGAAGAATATCCATCAAAATATCGTTTTTGTGCCACAGAGGTGGCATCCTGATCATTTTTTGTATTCCTCGCGCCGCGTGGCTGCGTATTTACACTCTTCGAGGCGGGAAGCAATCTTCTCTACTGAACTTTCATTCGTTCTTAGAAATCTCAACTACTTCTGGGACTATTCTTCCATAAATGTTGTTTCCTTTGTCTAGCGTTCATACCTTGTTGCAGTCTGCGTCTTGGAAATAGTCCCTTTTCTTTTAATTCGAATCAAAAACAAATAAAATACTTACTAGTAATTACCTTTAAAAATAAGTGAAAGAATATTAAGCTACACTATTGTTGTTCAAAATCTTGCAGCTCCGGTTGCGGTTAGAGTCGAAAGCAGTAGATCTTCATCTATTCAAAATGCTGGTCATAGTTGACAACTCAGAAGCTGTTCCGTGGTTTGTACTTCTCCCCACTCACAGCTGGTGGTACCTATAGGGAACTGCCATTTCTAGAGATTAGGCCTACTCCTAAATATTCCAACTCCAGAACGAAGACGGTTGAGTGCCCTTCACAGGATTCAATTTTGCTCATGCCTGGCTGGGAGGGTTTACCGAAGGGCGAGGCTAGGTGGAGTCATTTTCGAGTCGAGAAATCCACATTTGTTTATTTTCTGTAGCTGCTGCTGTGAGCAAGACTGAAGTGTTCTTCCCCAAGCATCTTCTGGTGCTCAATCTTAATGGCTGCTGGCATGTCCCCATGTAATGGATGTTTTTCCTGATGAACCTGGTTTGATCTCCCCGCGTTGGCAGCTACATCACGATGAATATCTGGCGATAATATGTCAGAGAGCAGGTAGAGTTTTACAACTGGCGCAGGTTTCAGATAACCTGTAATAAACCTACACGTTTCGTTTAACGCCTAGTCAACCATGTTTACAGGTTAGGCACGCATGCTCAGCACCACCATAACATGTTGCTAGGGCCACCTTCTCTGGGCTTGTATCGAGAGTCCCACGTGCTGCCGTAATTGTACTCCTTGACATTTTATTTTAAGTTTGCGACATGCCTGATTGTGCTGAAGATGAAACGCACGCAGCTGTGTTTCAGCTGGATTTGGAATAAGTGGATTATCAGAGTGAAAGACACTCAATTCTCTCAATGCGTCTGTCAGGTGGGCTTCAACTTCTTCGAAAGTTTTTCCTTGGCTCGTTAATCATCGGCATAAAGGAAACTCCATGTTTGATAGTGAGCTTCCGGGTGTTCAACCGAATTATGTTTCTATTTTCGGCTCAATATTTCGAGGACCGATCCTGTTGTTGTCTTCAGGTGCTTCGAGTTTCTTTGTTATGTGTACTCGATACCTGGGTTCCAACCGGACTGTGAGCTATTGTTGATCTCACGCCCCTGTTTATACACGAGTTCGATTCCGGACGTCCACTGCGCCATTTGATCCTATTTTGTTTTACAGAGCACACTCAGATACTCTATGAAACGCAGTTCCCTCAGCGTTTTCCAACTCTTGATGAATGTGATGGTCTGCCGGCCACTAACCTTTATTTAAATTGGAACCTTCAACCCTGTTTATTAGGGCTGCTGAAATCTGTATTTCAGTAGACTCCTTAATTATGCTGTCCGAGAAACTTGGCGTTTGCATCACTATTCTGGTCTCATCGTATTTCGTTTCATGATTAGATTCGAGGCAGCGCTCGACGGCAGCTGATTTTTTGGTTGTTTTAATCGGGTGTTGTCGCTGGTGTTCTTGGCATGCCTCTGTACTTTCTGATAGTCTGCCCAACGTAAGACATATCACATTCGCAAGGAATGCGATACAGATCCGGCTTTACCATTTCGGATAATACTTTTTACCTTTGCTGAATGGAGAGAAATACACTGGATGCCGTGTTTTCGTAGGAGTCTGCCGATATTTCCCCATACTGGGCCAGCATAGGCAAGATAAGCGATTTTTGGCTTCTCTTCCTCGGCCTCAGACTCAACCTCTTTCTCAGGCGTTCTTGATTTTGACTGCATCACGTGTTCAGATCGATGCTCTGAGTACACATTCTTTCAGAACACCAGTCGTGTGTGTTGTAATGAACCGGCGATACTCTCCTTGTCTGCTAATGGTCAAACTCCATGAAACAGAGTGTTTGAAGCTCATTATTAATCAGGCACGGCGATAAAACCTGAGAGATCAGGTCACTTTCACTCTACGGGAAAGGGGTGTTCCATAACGTACTCCAGGCAGCGAGTACGCATGAGAGCAAATCTCGCAGCAAGACGCTGGGGTCGGGCGTCGAAATATTGTGCCGAAAATGGAAACAACAACTTGGCCGAACACTCGGAAGTTCACTATTAATCAATCAGTCCCACCAAGAAAACCTGAGAGATAAAGCAACTCCTTGTGTTCGCCGGAAGTGGTTGATTGACGGTATAGATGTTAAATAATATTGGTGAAAGAACACCTCTTTGTGGCAAGCCATTACTTCGAGATCCTCGGATGGTCCGCTGCCACAGTTTTCGCATTTTGTTTTAACGACATGAGGAATCCGTGCTCTTTAATGTGTTCTTTTACTTTCCTTTCAATTACCTCCTACATATAGTTTGCCAGAGCCACACGTCACTGCATAGACTCCCACAGTTTGGAGATGATCAGCTGCGTCCATTTTGCATCATAAAAAGCCTTTTAGTTTATTTTGACGATAAAGTGCGGTCTTTTCACCACTTCTCCGGAGAATTCTGCTTATGCGGTCAGGTATTATAGAAACGAACGGTTAACTCAACATATCGTCCCCATCTTAGAGGATGTGGAGAACATCATTTGATGTTGGTCAGGGAAGACGGAGAGGAGAGGGGGGAAGAGTCTTGGGTCAATTGGCCGAGAAAAATAAGTGTTGCATTACTTATTGAACGCCCTCGTAGACAGGCAGAGCACAGAATGGCCCGCTGCTGGTTGAGTTGAAATTTCATGCCGAGGTGCAACAGCGTCATCGCGTGACGACACAATTTACTGAAATTCGATCGCAATTAGCCTTTGTCGGTTGTTCTTGTACACTGTCACTGGAAGGGTGGTGCAGTTCTTCTTTGTCTCTACTAGACATGATAGTGGCTGGCAGTATCAGTGAGCGCATTAAACTGTTTAGTGGCTATATCAGTCTAGTCACTGTCGTTAGCGTACAGATGCTGTTTGACGTGAATGCACACACAAGGGTGCAGCTGGACGCTGGCGATCGGCGTGGGCAGTAGTAGTAAGATGCAGTTATGACTGAGTAAGACGAAGTACAAATGAAGTCAGAACCTGTTTTTGATTATCAGATCTCGTGCTATAAAAGTGTTCCTATTGAAAGTGGCTAATTAGTTTTTGCTGTATGGTAATGTTTAGTTATTATTTACTGCTATTTTGTGTGTGTGTGTGGTAATGTGAAGTTGAACTCGTGATTAGAGAAACAGTTAAGCTCGTATTTAAGTTCGTAAGTAATCTCGTAAATCTTGAAAAGTGATCAGCAATGCAGAAGTTAATCAGAAATGCTACATTAAACTGTGTACTGCAACGCTCGTTGCGATAGTGCAGTCTGTTCTATTAAATTTCAGAAAACCGTCTTGTTAGCAATAATAGAAGCAATCTGACTGCGAGAAAAATATGAACTATAGATAACAACCAAATTGCACTGTATGGAAAGTATGTCACTGTTGAAATATTAATTGTATTACAACGAAATTATAAATGGCGTACCGGTTTGCGCAATGAATAAATGCTGTGCTGCGGCTATCTCCAAACTGCTGCGGCTGCTGCTGTTGCCGCTCGTTAAAAATAAAAATTCAAACTACCAGCAACACGATCTGCAATGCGTGCTTCAAACTATAGAGTCATCCACGAAACGTCTGTTCTGATAAATCTCATTACTCTAGTGATCATTGTCATTTAAAGTCCGGTTACTGAGAAACTCGGGAAAGCAAAATTATATATGTGAAACATGAAATATAGAGACGAATGCTAATTGATGGAAAAACAATAAAGTAACTGTATTAACAAAACTTTACGTCACTAGGATATTTGAATTATTAAAAATTCACATTACATTAATACTGGAAAAACCTGAACAAATTCTCTTTACTTTCTTACAAACACGCATGTTGTCCATCATAGAAGAAAAATCAGTAAATCACACATTGTTATGTTATCATAAAAATTCCCAGTTCTAAAAACATGACCAGATTAATTACTTCGCTTGGACGTCTCGGCAAATGTCTTCTGAATGAATTTACAAAGTATCTCTCCATAAATGAAAAATAGTATAAGAAAATTATTGCCGGCACACAGAACGGCTAAATCCATTTTACTCCAACACAAGATACAACTTTCTCTCTCTCTCTCTCTCGCTCTCTCAGACTGCATTTCACGCACAATCAAAGTTTCTACTAACAATGTCTCGCAGTGCAACCTCTTTGGCAGAGATGTTGCCCGCTGTTACTCAGATGCTGCTGAAGCTTTACTTCTCCGCGCGACATCCAAAATATTACCAAAATTACAATTTTCTGTATAAAACACAACCCTTACGCTATTTTCTGGTTCATATTGTAAGGCTTTACCAAGTGGTAGTTGCAGCATTTCCAGAACATTAGCGAGCATTTATCTACGTTCAGACAATATGCTAGTTATCGAGCTGGGTGTCTTTCGAAGCACGGTACAGAATTAGGTATAAATTAGTCATATAATCATATAAATACTAGGTCATTTGAATTCATCATATTTCCGCTTAGTAAGCCTTTTTTTTTTTTTTTTTTTTTACGCATACGGGATTCATTTTGGAATGGATTTTCACTCTGTAGCGGAGTGTGCGATGATATTAAACTTTTCTAACAGATTAAAACGGTATGCCGGATAGAGCTTTACCCGCCGGCACTGGCCCGTGAAAATCAAATGAAAGTCCCCAATTCGAGCCTCTGTCCGACAAACAGTTTTATTCTGTCAGAAAAGTTTCACAAGTATTTTTGTTTGAATATTTCACTCGTAGTGATTCATTATACCGCGTGTTTCACAAACGTATGTTGTGTGCTTCATGGTGGCCATGATAATGCTTATAATGCAGTTACAAATTTTTACTTATTCAAAGATTCTAATGTTTATTCGTGATCACTTGCCTCTTCTTTAAAATTGTGGTATCTTTATGGCTAAGGCGCACTTTGCAACTACCATCGATCTACTTTACACAATCTTATGGACACTCTGCCTTCAGCAGAGACACTAATTTTCGTCAACTATCGCTACAATCAACATAATTTTGCATTTCAAAAGCGCAGTGAGTGGTACACCTTGTCTGTTTTCTTTACATGTTTTCACAGGACCGAAGGTAAGACAGCAGTTGGAGTTGCAGAAGGAGCAGGTGGCTCATCACTCCATATACAACGTGTTTGCTTTTTCTCTTTGAATTTCAGATTTTAAATAGAAATATTAGGCTCTAACAGGCTAACAGAGTGGGCCAAGCATGCCCACTGCACGTAACTAGGCTACGAGTTGGATTAAAAAAGGGTTCAAATGGCTCTGAGCACTATGGGACTTAACATCGGAGGTCATCAGTCCCCTAGACTTAGAACTACTTAAACCTAACTAACCTAACGACATCACACACATTCATGCCCGACGCAGGATTCGAACCTGCGACCGTAGCGGTCGTGGGGTTCCAGACTGAAGCGCCTAGAACTCGGTCACGACGGCCGGCTAGTTGGATTACTTACACGTTATTAACCCATTACATCCCATCGTATGATTTATCATACAATTGTTCTCAGGCATATTTGTTTTCAGAAGCTTTTTGTCAACAACTGAAATATTTCTGTTATGTTTTATTGTTAGTTTGAAAGTCTACTGTTGAAACTAACAATAGCAGTGGAGATCAGGACTTTATTTCCAGGTGGAAAGAATTTATTCTAGTGCTATTGACTCTGCTGCTTCTCGTCATGGACAGCCGGTAAGTAATAATAAAATTATGATGTGTGGGTTTATAATTTCGCTCATATTATTGTGGATTACTAATCTGAATATTTAACTGCAGTATATATGCACAAATTGGAAAAGAGTACTTTGTTTTTTGTGGTAGTGGTTTAAATATTTACGTATGAAATATCGTACGGTGGGCAGTAAGGGGTTATTTTCTCGTAGTTGGTCCGATTTATTTCAGATATAATTTGGAAAAGGAGATGTCATTATCGGAGTTTCGTAATAACCTGTTCTGCACAGATAAGGGTGATGAAAATTTGTCTGACATATTTGATACGTGTCAGGAGCTTGAATGGATAAGGATGATGAAAATTTGTCTGACATATTTGATACATGTCAGGAGCTTGAATGTGTGCTTGGTCCGCCAAATGATGGTGATAAAGGCGATGCAGGTAGGGTAGCAGGACAACCCACCACTGTTGCTGGTTTACGGAAGAAGATTCTGGGACAAACTGCAGAGGTAAGATCAGTAAATTGGTTGGTTTGTGGGGATTGAAGGATCAGGCTGCAAGGGCCATAGGTCTAAGATCAGCAAATACTGACAGCCTTGTTGAAAACGTTGCATCTTTATCCACTCAAGAGGAAGATCTCTGCTGTTCCAAATCACGATCGCGGTCCCTAGTTAGGAAAACAAGACACTGGATAGAAGAAAGACTATTCATAAACATTTGAGGTACCTCGTGATCCTACACTTGATATAATATAACATCTCCGCACATCAAACTCGACTCCAATAGATATTTTTCGGAAAGTTTTTGATGCTGATATGGTTAAGATTCTGACGAGAGATACAGTAAAATATGCTGCTCAAAACGGACACAACATACAAATAAATCATGATGACATCTACAAATACATCGCTATTTTGCTGTTATCTGGATATTGTAAGGTCATGCACTGGGAGACCAGATCTGACACAAACAATGCCCTTGTTTCGAATTCTATCTCCAGAAATACTTCTGACAAAATTCATAGATTCTCCCGTGTCAATGATAATGGCAGCATCAAAAAATAAGATAAAGTTTATAAGGTTCGGCTATTAATTTCACATCTAAATAAGAAATTTCAAGACGTCATTTATCCTGTAGGGTCAAACTCCTCCTTGGATGAGACCATGGAGCCTTATTATGGCCACCACTTTATGAAGTAGTTTATAAGAGGCAAGCCAATTCGCTAACGTTTCAGATGGTGGTGTTTAGTTACATCTAATGGATATTCATCAAATTTGAGCCATATGTTGGAGCAAGTCAAAGATATCCCCATAAACCACTGGGACTTTCTATAACTGAAAAGCTCTGTGTGGGCTACATCCCTCAGAACAGCACAGAGTACACTGCTAATTACTTTAACTCTTTGCCCCTACTTGAGTCTCTTACTTCAAGTGGAATCAAATGAATAGGAAGCCTGAGAAATAACCGCTTGGAGAAGGCACCCATGCCAGATATAAAGAAGGCACCACGAGGTACTACTCATGTGCTACGTGATACAGAAAATTATATCACACTTGTAAGATGGAACGACTTATCGCCAGGCGGGGATTTGAACCGTCGTTCACCCGAATGCGAATTCTGTGTGCTAGCCACTGCGCCACCTTGCTCGGCACACACACACACACACACACACACACACACACACACACACACACACACACACACAGAATGCCATCACACAGACTGACCAAACAGATCTTTGAGTGGGTAACCACTAGAAACAACAAATGGGTGGCAGAGGTAAAAAACGACCTGACCCAACTCAACATCACACCAGACACAATAAACGACGGAATAAAATTCAGAAACATCATTAAGAAAAGTAAACTACATGAGATACACTGTGACAAACGAACAGGCGTAAAATGGACCGAAGAACGCAAACAAGATCACAGCCGGAAGATGAAAGAAATATGGGCATACAAAAAGGCAATCAAGATGAAGCCGAAGACACGAAGCCGACAAGAAGCATGGACAGAGGACCGGAAACAGAAACAAAGCGAGCGAATGAGGGGAGTTTGGGCAGCAAAAGGAATTGGCCATGTAGTTTAGTCCAACTGCGGCCGGCCGGTGTGGCCGAGCGGTTCTAGGCGCTTCAGTCTGGAACCGCGCGCCCGCTACGGTCGCAGGTTCGAATCCTGCCTCGGGCATGGATGTGTGTGATGCCCGTAGATTAGTTAGGTATAAGTAGTTCTGAGTCCTAGGGGACTGATGACCTCAGATGTTAAGTCCCATAGTGCTCAGAGCCATTTGAACCATTTTTTTAGTCCAACTGTGCTCTTTAAGGGCAAAACACCAATTATAGTAGGTCGAAAAGAACTTTATAACTTTGGAAAGATACAAATATTATTGAGATAACTTACAGAGTCGGTAGAAGCGTTCACTTGAGACCACTTGATTATTTTCTGTAGGGTTTCATTAAAGACCGTGTGTATGTTCCTCCTCTATCAGTGTATCCAACTTGAAAAATCTAATCTACGCTGCCATTGCACAAGTTATTCCCGAATTGATACAACAAGTGTGGGAAGAAGCTGATTTCCAATGGAATGTTTGCTTCATCACAAATGGTGATCACATGGTACCAAAATGACGCTTGACACTTTTATGTGAAACTTGAGGTTTTTGCTACAAAATGACATATCTACTGATATTGTAAGATATGTCGATAATATTAACAGGATCTTCCGTCGGTTCTTGGTAGAACAACATTATAATAAATGATAAGCACCAGTTTGCTTTTGTTCTACAATATTGTCTCACCCTGTATATGCCTAGCGTGGTGGTGCAGTGGTTAGCAGACTGGATTCGCATTCGAGTGGACGGTTCAAATCCGCACCTGGCCAAACAGATTTAGATTTCCCGTGATTTCCCTAAATCGTTGCAGACAAATACTAAGGTGGTACCTTTGAAAAGGGCACGGCCGACTTATTTCCCCCAATCTTTTCGTAATCCGAGCTTGTGCCCCATCTCTAGTGGCTATGCCGAGAACGGGATGTTAAATTCTAAGCTTCCTTCCTTCCTTCCCTTTATATACTTTCCTTACCGCATTACGTGGCCATAACTTTACTGGGCGACATTAAGTCTCACGGTGGGCAATTGTCATAGTGTGTTGGCTAAGCATTGTTTCTTTCGACATACTACAGAATTCCCTTCTTTTTTTTTTGTTCTCCCAGTCTCGTAGTGGTCAACCACCTACAAAGCAGATACAATGCCGGAAAAAAAATTAGTACACGTGGAAAGACGACATCAATTTTGATCCGATGACGGCCGATGGCATCTGGGGGATAGTAGATGTACTGATAGCAGTTTCAGCGTCGTCCACCAACAAATACCATAGTGACATAGCTTGGAGAGGCCTCTGTGTTCATAGTCAAAAGTCTCAGTTTTGTGCAGCAGGCAACCATGCCACGAAGAGGTACTCGTGCTTCCTACAGCCAACTGGGCGAATTTGAAATGGATCGAAACGTGGCGGGATTGTCCTTTCGCTGAACTGCCACACAATTTGGACGTGCTGGTCAGTTGTGCAACAATGTTGGTACACTACTGGCCATTCAAATTGCTACACCACAAAGATGACGTTCTACAGACGCGAAATTTAACCGACAAGAAGAAGATGCTGTGGTATGCAAATGATTACCTTTTTAGAGCATTCACACAAGGTTGGCGCCGGTGGCGACACCTACAACGTGCTGACATGAGGAAAGTTTCCAACCGATTTCTCATACACAAACAGCAGTTGAGCGGCGTTGCTGGGGGAAACGTTGTTGTGACGCCTCGTGTAAGGAGGAGAAATGCGTACCATCACGTTTCCGACTTTGATAAAGGTCGGATTCTAGCCTATCGCGATTGAGGTTTATCGTATCGCGACATTGCTGCTCGCGTTGGTCGAGATCCAACGACTGTTAGCAGAATATGGAATCCGTCGGTTCAGGAGGGTAATACGGGACGCCGTGCTGGATCCCAACGGTATGACAGGCATCTTATCCGCATGGCTGTAACGGGTCGTGCAGCCACGTCTCGATACCTGAGTCAACAGATGGGGAGGTTTGCAAGACAACAACCATCTGCACGAATAGTTCGACGACGTTTGCAGCAGCATGGACTATCAGCTCGGAGACCATGGCTGCGGTTACCCTTGACGCTGCATCACAGACAGGAGCGCCTGCTATGGTGTATTCAACGACGAACCTGGGTGCACGAATGGCAAAACGTCATTTTTTTTGATGAATCAAGATTCTGTTTACAGCATCATGATGGTCGCATCCGTGTTTGGCGACATCGCGGTGAACGCATATTGGAAGCGTTTATTCGTCATCGTCATACTGGCGTATCACCCGGCGTGATGGTATGGTGTGCCATTGGGTACACGTGTCGGTCACCTCTTGTTCGCATTGACGGCACTTTGAACAGTGGACGTTACTTTTCCGATGTGTTACGACCCGTGGCTCTACCCTTCATTCGATCCCTGCGAAACCCTTCATTTCAGCAGGATAATGCACGACCGCATATTGCAGGTCCTGTACGGGCCTTTCTGGATACAGAAAATGTTCGACTGCCGCCCTGGCCAGCACATTCTCCAGATCTCTTACCAATTGAAAACGTCTGGTCAATGGGGGGCTAGCAACTGGCTCGTCACAATACGCCAGTCACTACTCTTGATGAACTGTGTTATCGTGTTGAAGCTGCTTGGGCAGCTGTACCTGTTCACGCTATCCAAGCTCTGTTTGACTCAATGCCCAGGCCTACCAAGGCCGTTATTACGGCCAGAGGTGGTTGTTCTGGGTACTGATTTCTCAGGATCTATGCACCCAAATTGCGTGAAAATGTAATCACATGTCAGTTCTAGTATAATATATTTGTCCAATGTATACTCGTTTATCATCTGCATTTCTTCTTGGTGTAGCAATTTTAAGGCCAGTAGTGTATTAGTGGTCATGTGAGAATTCTCACCACCATAGACGAGGTTCTGGACGTCGATGCGGCACAGACGCCCTCCAGGATTGTCGTATTGTACGGGCAGCTGTGGCAGATCATACAGCTGCCAACAATCTTTTGCGAATTGGAAACCTCTAAAAGGTTGTACTAATTCTTTTTCGCCAGTTTAAGAAAGATGTCATCGTGGGTATGTTAAAGCAGTGAATGCACTTTGAATGTCAGTGTTTTAGTGGGGAAACGAACAAATATCAGTGAGGCCGTGATCTGAAGTAAAGAGAAGTTCTGGATAAGAGTCGCCATGACGACCAACAATAACGACGGAAAGGTGGGTGCGTCTCTCGCAGAAAGCGAAGCGTCTGTCTAACCATCGCTATCTTATCGTAATGTAACAAGTTCACAAGCAGCAATCTGTCGCTGGCGCCTGCTTTCACAGGAAGGCAGATACGAACAAGACTGTTGTTGTAGTTGCGCGATAAGATAGCGGGGAGGCGTGTGTTGTGCGTGGTCAGACGTAAGTGGGGTCCTTTGGCGCCACTCCAAGTGACGCGTCTACGTTGCCGTGGAACGCACTTTTAAGCTGTTAGTGTCACATTCCTACTTTAATGCTGCTAACTGTAATCTCGAACGATCAATGCTAGATTATTTATTTGTTACTATATGTGCCAAAAACCCGCTATGTTGTGTCTGTAGCCGAGTCGAAAATTTCTGTAAATGGTCATGCATTTGCGATGATCAATAGTATTAAGACTAACCAGTTACAATTTAAAGAAATGAATTGTAGAAGTCTATACGACTTATTGACTCATCCTAGCAATTTCAAATGAGGAACACCACTGAAACCCTTATAGAAGAGGAAAGTACGTACGACCGATTGTCCAAACCACACGACGGTTTGCACTTGTGTGGTATACTGTCCAATAGGCACACTCTTCTAAGAGTCCAATGACCACGTGCCAGATGTGGAGGGTGTTTTGCTGTACGGGTTTCGGACAAGCGAAAGTATGAGACTGTGAACTCTAATCCGGAAACAACAGAGTCGTCAGTTATAAGCCAAAACTACCAAATTACATATACATTTCATATACACTTTCATATACATATACGATTTTCTCGTTTTAAGGAGAATCGTATTGACATTAGTGACTTGCCACATTCAGGAGGACTGTCGGGGTTTTATGGAGATCGTTTAACCTCATTAATTGACGACTATCCATGTCTTTCTAACCGAGAACTGGCAGATGTGATGAGTTGTGATCATTGTGCGACATTTGCATGCAGAGGGGAACGTTCAAAAATCGGATGTATGGGTATTGTATGCTCTAAGCCAAAATCACAAAAATCAGCAGATGGCCATATATGCATCTGTACTTGCTCATGAACAACACCGACCATTGCTATCCTGTTAACGAGAATTGATGTCTTCATGCTAACTTAGAGAAATTAAGGTAATCGTTGAACCCAAGCAAAACAGGTAATCCCCGTACAGAGACCTACGCGCATGGATAAAAGATGATAATGTTATGCATCTGGTGGTACAGCGACGGTGCGGTGTGCTAATAATTGCTTCCCCGAGGCGTAGCCATCACTATTGACATTTATTGTCAACAAATGAGACGTCTTGCGGACACGATCCAAGAACAAAGACCAGGAGGACTGCGTCGAGTGATGCTACTCCACTATAAGGGCCGCCCGCATTCTGACAGAAAACACTATACACGAGTTGCGTTGGGATGTTATTCCGCATCCATCCACCTTATACGCCTTATCTTGCGTCCTCAGATATCATTTCTGCTATCGAACAACCTTCAAAGAACTTCCTTTCCGAATAACAGTGCTTTCTAAACATGGCTCGACGTTATCTTCGTCTCAGACCCACTTGATTTTTACAGTCGTGGAATCGAAAAGTTACCACAGCGTTGAAACACTTGAGATCCCCTGCTACACCCGCAGGGCAGGACATATAGTTTAATTTGTGGAATGGGGCCAAAATGAGTGGCTGTCAGTTGCACTCTAACATACTACTTTATTCATTTGACAAACATTACAAGAGTAAAGAAAACTTTAAAAACAGAGCAAGCCAAACATTAATTTTAGAACTTAATTTCCGGCTAAATGCGCCATTCAGTCTCACGCCTCAAGGGCAAAACAACTTTAATTTAAAACCGGCCAGTCACTTAAGACTCAGAAACAAGAATTTGAATTGCAAAAGGCAGAAGGTCTCCTCTAAAAACATTTCTGTAAATTAGGCATAAACAAACAACAAGGACAAATAAGAGAAGGCAGCACATCAAAAGGCGCGCAGAAATTCACAAGGGTCGACATAGAATTCAAACACTAACGCTCGCTTAGGCGAGACAGGCAGTCGGCCCGACAATTCTCAATCCGACGGCAACCCAACTGACAGACACTCAACGGACCAAGCGACAGGATAACTTCCGCTCCACCCGACCAGCACACAACAGGGAGTTCAATGATACAACGCAGAAGATATCGGCGCCCACAACGAATTACACGTTCAGCTATCAAACTACACGCCGTGCTGGACAGCCACAACACCACGAGGAAAATAAACTGCCTGAATTTACGTCAACAGCCAGGGCAGGTAACCGGAATGTTTCAACGGCCACAAGGCAGAAGATTCCGCTGGTGCACTTCAATTCCAAAATAATCAAGTTGAACTCCAGAGGAGGTTGGCTAGAATTTCGCCAACTTGAAAACACACGTCGTTGCTCGCGGGAATATCCCAACAGCCCACAACGAAATTCAAACGACATAATGTGAACAGTTTGGGCTGGCTGGTAGATTAAGCAAGGACTCAACTTTCGTATCGTATCGGTGAGCCACGGACCTCGTAGCGATGGAACAGCCCATCACACCCCGACCGCGCGTGGACGCCGCCAGCTGCCCCCTGCCGAACACGCGCCACGGAGACTTACTCTCCACGCCAACTGACCAACTGCCCGCACACGGCACAGCCGGAACCTAAAAGCGCGTGGCCACAGATAGTACAAGCACAGTCTAACATAACAATCGCGACACTTCGTCTCGATTTTGTTGTCTACCGCGCCAGCAGCGCCCCAAACGGCCAGTAAGTTAAATTGTGAGTTCGGTGCGATCGTGTAAGCGAATAGTGTTTATTTTGATTTCTACTATGGTTTTTACAAGCGGTAGTGTTTGTAGCGCAATAAATTGCAGCAACAACAGGAAGAAGACACGACAGCTGTCCATTTTTTAGGTTTCCTAAGGATCCTGAGAGGTATATACCATCATGTTACTAAACTGTATCGTCAGGCTTCACTTGGAAACTACATGTGTATTAATGATTAATGTTTCGTTTTAGGGGCAGAAAATGGCTAGTTAATAGCAGACGAGAAGACCTTGTGAAAAAAGACCCAGTTTACCTATATAATAATAATAGGTTTTGTTCGCTACATTTCGAATAAAACCAGTTCATGAGCGCAGACAATAATAAACTCGTGTGGAATGCAGTACCTACACCGTTTGACATCCCAAATAAGCCAGCTCAGCTGACGATGAAAAGGAAACTGCCGCAGAGATTCGACAATCCATCAAAAGTTGTAAAACGGTCCTATGAAACAGAAGCAGCCAGTTCAACTCTCCACGTATCAATGCCAGATTCGTGTGAGTCGTCAACACAGATCTGCTTGACGATGAAGTGGTTAGATTAAGTGCAGTTATTCGTGTCTTACGAAAGTGTGTGAAGTGTCAGAATGTGCGGATCGCTAGACTTCGAGCAAACCTATTACGGGACAAGGAAAGCGCCTACAGACAGCGACAGAAACTGTATCAGGGGGATGAAGTGAACAAGGACAAACGAATGTTGAATACTGTAGGATCCCGATATTTATTGGAATCAAGACATAGTTTCTCACAAACAAGAGAGCAAATAAGAAACTGAAGAAGTTGGCTGATTTAAGCTGCTGATTTCTTTGATATGTATTTCATTCATTTCCGTTGTTAGTCACTTAATTTTCCATGCTTCCTTCATGTCATGACATTATTTTGTCAGCACCTTTTTCAGTGACAGATTGTTTGAAAATTATTCGAATATTTGGTTTTGCGTGAAATGTAATGTAATCAGCTCATTATAATGTTTTCAACATATTTCTCCTACTGTTTGGCAGTTGCTTGCCCCACCTATAATAATATAAAGATGAAGGTCGTACTTGTGGCAACAGGCGACAGTGACAAACACAGTAGGCCTACAGAACGATAAATGAGCTGTCGATCGCTTTTGCATGTAGATGTACATGTCTACGCTTCTTACGTGTGAATCTGTGTGTTTATATTCTTTTGATATCAACATGGTAAGCTGCAATTCTATCCAACGTCATCTGATACTACACAAACCCTTGAAGGCAAGAAAATAAATAATTCGCAAATTACGTAGGAAGTGGACGCAAAACAAACATGCTTACGACGCGTCTGACGTTCACCTCACTCGCCGCTTGGAGCGCTAGTGTCGCTCCATCTGTCAAACGGTGACAACTTTTAGAGCAGTGAGTGTCAAGGGTGCGAATATCGATCAAAGACCTTGTAAAAAATAACTAGATTCACTAATGGCGCTGCAGTCGCGGGAAAATTTGAACCTTCGGCTGGACGCCATTATAATGGTTGTAGTCTGATGTGTTGTGTACTATTGTTGTTTATGATGACCCTGATTCAACGTTGTATATTTGTTGGGGCGTACATACAGTATTTGTTACTCGTAATTCTACTGTCTGTACGTTCCAATCAAAAGAAGTACAATGGTGAAGAGTTGTGCAGCGATTAATTGTACAAATAAATACGAGAAAGGAACGAATATTACATTTCACAGGCATGTGAATATTTTGTTTTGTATGTCAGTGCACTTGCTTAATAAATGTTTTTGTAACACGGTATTAGCATAATGTCTGTGCATCTATTTGCAGGTTTCCTTTCTCAAAACCACAGCTGTTACAAAAATGGTTACACGCTGTCAGGAGGCAAGGTTTCCGAGCGACAGAATACCATTTTATATGTTCTGATCATTTTGAAGAAAGTTGGCTGATCGGTAGTGTTTTCATGGTCTAGGTTAGGTTGAAACTTGATAATTTGGTCGTGAGTTGCCAAAGCACTATGCCATATATAACGCACTTCTCGTCATAAAATCTAAAGCAAGGTAGAGTCAGAAAATATCTATTAATATAGTGGGCAAATCTTTGAGTATTTTGGTGAATTTTGCGTACATCTATCGTAAATGAACTACGAAAAATGCTACGGGTCATGTACATAACTTTTAGCTACGGCAGATTCCATGTAGTACGTAAGATAAATTCATAAACAGTGACTAGTTGCTGTTTGTTCATAAATTAAAAAGTATATTGTAGTAACGTATTTAAATGAGGCGTTATGTTTGCTACCTAACTCAAAGGAAGGCATTTTATAACCAAAAGCGATGTATAAACATTCGAACTCCGCGCGTCAGTTTACCACTCTAATGGCCGCCGCCCAGCTATTCAATTTGTCCGCTCTTCACAGTCGACCACTCGTGCGGTTGTGGGGGCCCGATATCGATACACGCTGCTGCAGCGACTCATGGAGAGAGAGGATAACAGCATAATCGCGATAACCGCGGGAGACTAATCACAGAATAGCAACCGAGGTGTAATGCAAAGCATAACACGAGCCAGCCACGGCTCAGCACTGCTATAAATAGTGAAGGAGAATATGTTGTTATTGACTAAAGTCTTTGTTATTTGTATCTGCTGTGTTTATTAAACTTACGGAAAAACGCTGCGAACTTATGCACCAACCCGAGACACTTCGTATGTGTAATATCGTTAACCCCTGTACCAGCCCGCACAAAATCCCTGCCGTCAAGAACAGTGTCGTGGCGACATACCGCAGCGGCGGCGCTAGTCTTTGCTGCTAGAGAGAGAGGGAGAGAGGGGGGGGGGGGGGAGGGAGGAGGTGTGGCCCCTTGCGGCAGTGGGCGGTCAGGTCAGCCCGCAGGCAAAGGCGACTAATTGCGTGAACGCAGCCCCGCCGCTTCAAAGGCTGCCAGGGCGCTGCGTGACGCGCCGCCTTACCCCTTCTGCCGGCCAGCGCCGGAGCTGCGGTCACCCCTTCAGCACCACGTGCACGAGGCGGTGGCTCTCCTCTTGACCTAAAAACTGTGCTGCCCTGCCGGCAGCGTGCGCAGACTAAATCTCACGAGGAGGGCACGGCAAGTGCCATAACCCGATTTTCCAGAAACTTCACTCATTGTAGGAGGAGTCATAATAAGCGAACGTGTGTATCAGCTTATCCGTAGCTACTCGAACATTCCTGAGAAAACTACGGTCAAAGTTTGCCATTTAATTTGTATATTTTTCAAGGCGCAACAGTCCTAGTCGAAAGATGGCACACTGGTTACCGTCACAGGCTCTCATTCTTGCGCTCCGTGTTCGCAATCTGATTATTGTTTTTATTTATTTATTTATTTTTTTCATTTATGTAACCATGTTTGTAGAAGATTGCTACGGAAAAGGTTTCATATCAAACCGGGATACAATGGCCTTATTAATAGTATAATTACACAACTGGCCATTAAAATTGCTTCACCAAGAAATGCAGATGATAAACGGGTATTCATTGGACAAATATATTGTACTAGAACTGACATGTGATTACATTTTCACGTAATTTGGGTGCATAGATCCTGAGAAATCAGTACCCAGAACAACCACCTCTGGCCATAATAACAGCCTTGATACGCCTGGGCATTGAGTCAGAGCTTGGATGGCGTGTACAGGTACATTTGCCAAAGCAGCTTCAACACGATACCACAGTTCATCAAGAGTAGTGACTGGCGTATTGTGACGAGCCAGTTGCTCGGCCACCATCGACCAGACGTTTTCAGTTGGTGAGAGATTTGGAGAATGTGCTGGCCAGGGCAACAGTCGAACATTTTCTGTATCCAGAAAGGCCCGTACAGGACCTGCAACATGCGGTCGTGCATTATCCTGCTGAAATGTAGGGTTTCGCAGGGATCGAATGAAGGGTAGAGCCACGGGTCGTAACACATCTGAAATGTAACGTCCACTGTTCAAAGTCCCGTCAATGCGAACAAGAGGTGACCAGGACGAGTAACCAATGGCACCCCATGCCATCACACCGGTGATACGCCAGTATGGCGATGACGAATAAACGCTTCCAGTGTGCGTTCAACGCGATGTCGCCAAACACGGATACGACCATCATGATGCTGTAAACAGAACCTGGATTCATCCCAAAAATGTCGTTTTGCCATTCGTGCACCCAGGTTCATCGTTGAGTACACTATCGCAGGCGACCCTGTCTGTGATGCAGCGTCAAGGGTAACCGCAGTCATGGTCTTCGAGCTGATAGTCCATGCTGCTGCAAACGTCGTCGAACTGTTCGTGCAGATGGTTGTTGTCTTGCAAACGTCCCCATCTGTTGACTCAGGGATCGAGACGTGGCTGCACGATCCGTCACATCCATGCGGATAAGATGCCTGTCATCTCGACTGCTAGTGATACGAGGGATCCAGCACGGCGTTCCGTATTACCCTCCTGAACCCACCTATACCATATTCTGCTAACAGTCATTGGATCTCGACCAACGCGAGCAGCAATGTCGCGATACGATAAACCGCAATCGCGATAGGCTAGAATCAGAAACGTGATGGTACGCATTTCTCCTCCTTACACGAGGCATCACAACAACGTTTCATCAGGCAACGCCGGTCAACTGCTGTTTGTGTATGAGAAATCGGTTGGAAACTTTCTTCATGTCAGTACGTTGTAGGTGTCGCCACCGGCGCCAACCTTGTGTGAATGCTCTGAAAAGCTAATCATTTGCATATCACAGCATCTTCTTTCTGTCGGCTAAATTTCGCGTCTGTAGTACGTCATCTTCGTGGTGTAGCAATTTTAATGGTCAGTAGTGTACAACTGAGTTTCACAATAAGTGTCATACCTTTTTTATATTTATGTGATAAAATAACATTTTCCTGGAGACATATTGAGTCTTAACCTTGTCTTGAAGCCACGTCCCCTGCTTACTACGCAGATGCGGTATCTACCACACCACCTTCCCATTCAGGCTGACACAGTTGCAATGACTACCTCAGTCCAATGCCCTCCCTATCACAAGCCTCAATTCACACCTTAGCCCATTCTGATTTTCCCCTTCTTAAATCGTTCAAGTCGCGGCCTTGGATCAGATTTCAATTCATTACCTCAACTTCTATCCTTATTTATTTATATTATATGTGTGTATGGTATTTTCAGTGGTTACAGACTTTTTAAATTCTCATATACTTGTGTGAGAATTTAAATTGTCATATACTTGTATGAGAATTTAAATTGTCATATACTTGTATGCCCCGCATGAACCATAGACCTTGCCATTGTTGGGGAGGCTTGCGTGCCTCAGCGATACAGATAGCCGTACCGTAGGTGCAACCACAACGGAGGGGTATCTGTTGAGAGGCCAGACAAACGTGTGGTTCCTGGAGAGGGGCAGGAGGCTTTTCAATAGTTGCAGGGGCAACAGTCTGAATGATTGACTGACCTAGCCTTGTAACATTAACCAAAACGGCCTCGCTGTGCTGGTACTGCGAACGGCTGAAAGCAAGGAGAAACTACAGCCGTAATTTTTCCCGAGGGCCTGCAGCTTTACTGTATGCATGGAGAGCTGCATCGGGCCAGTCTCCGGACTGAAGACCACAATAACGACAACATACTGGTACGAGGGGCTTTTCAAAAGTCCGTGCAAAAATAAAAACTACTTATGTGTTTGGGGTAAACCATTTTTATTTTTCGGCATAGTCTTATTTTAGACTTATAAACTTCGTCCAACGCTTTTCTAATTTGTTGATCCCTTCCGAATAATAGGAATTGTCCAAGTCTGCAAAACAGCTATTAGTTGCTGCAATCACCTCCTCGTTTGAATAAAATCTTTGTCCCATCAGCAATTTCTTCAAATTGGGGAACAAATAGTAGTCCGACGGAGCCAAGTCTAGAGAATATGGGGGATGTGAAACGAGTTGGAGTCCTATTTCCATTAATTTTGTGACCACAACTGCTGAGGTGTGTGCTGGTGCATTGTCGTTATGGAAAAGGACTCTTTTGCGGTCCAATCGCCGGCGTTATTCTTGCAGTCGGTTTTCAAGCGGTCCAATAACGGTGAATGCTATGCACCTGTAATATTTTTACCCTTTTCCAGATAGTCGATCAGGATTATACTTTGCGAACCCCCAAAGACAGTCGCCATAACTTTTCCGGCCAAAGGAATGGTCTTGGACTTTTTTGGTGCAGATTCTCCGTTGGTAAACCTTTGTTTAGATTGTTGTTTGATCTCAGGTGTATAGTAATGTATCCATGTTTTATCCCCAGTGACGAAACGATGCCTAAAGTCCTGCTGATTTTTCCTGAACAGCTGCAAACCATCCTTGCAACACTTCACACAATTCCGTTTTGGTCAAGCGTGAGCAATCGTGGTACCCATCTTGCGGATAACTTTCTCATGTCCAAATGTTTATGGAAAATATTATGTACCCGTTCATTCGAGATGCCCACAGCTCTAGAAATCTCACGCACCTTAACTCTTATGTCATCCATCACCATATCATGGATTTTATCAATGATTTCTGGAGTCGTAACCTCCACAGGGCGTCCAGAACGTTCAGCATCACTTGTGCCCATATGGCCACTCCGAAAATTTTGAAACCATTTATAAAGTGTTCTACTGAAGGTGCAGAGTCACCGTAATGTTTATCAAGCTTGTCTTTAGTCTACTGAGGCGTTTTGCTTTTCATAAAGTAATCTTTAATCACCACACGAAATTCTTTTTCGTCCATTTTTTGACAACCACTCGTCTTCCTTGATTCACATGAATGCCAAACACAATGAAATAGACCAATATGGCTGAAACTTGGTGTGCGCTCTTACCAAATATGCTACTAACGAAACATGACCTCGATACGCGCCGGTGGTGTCACTCTCGGACTTTGCACGGACTTTTCAAACGCCCCTCGTATGTCACTTTTACACCAGTTCTTGTATTTTATTCTTATGTTTATTGTTCAGAAAGATTTTTGCATTCCCTTGGATGACACCGATCGCAGAAACGTTCGAAACAGAGAAACTCCGAACATCATGAGCGTTGTGGAAAGGCAGGTTTGTCACAGTGACATTTCATCTTATGTATCTCACTCAGTAAAGAAACGTCTTTAACATTGCGCTCAGTAGCCGCCAGCATAGAACAGCTGTGATATAGCCACCCATGCCGCATTCATCTGGTTGCAAAATTCATCTGTGGTAGTTGGCATTGGTTCACAGCGCTGCACCCGTCGTTTCACCACATCCGACACATTTTCGATTGGCGACAAGTCTGGTTATCTGGCGGGCCAGGGCAAAAGGCTGGCATCCTGTGACACCAGGGAGGCACGTGTTCGTGCAGCAACATGTGGTCGGCATTGTCTTGCTGAAGAATGGCATCTGGGGTGTAGTGCAAAGAGGATATGGCTAGGGGTGGCAGGATGTCATTCACGCAGGTCACACTGATCACAGTGCCCTTGACACGCACAAACTGTGATTTCTGGATGTATGAGACAGCACCTCACACGATAAGACCTCGAGTTGGCGCTGTATGGCTTGTGTGAGTGCAGTCATTGTGGTGCCCCTCACCCTGTCTGCGGCGAACCAAAATGCGGCCATCATTTTCCAACAAACAGAACCCAGATTCGTCCGAAAACACTGCCTGAAGCCATTCGTGTCCCCAGCGACGTCGTTCCATACACCATTGCCACCTAGCATGTTTCTGCACGTTCTTCAAAGGTAAGCGGAGAAGCGGACGACGTGCGCGTAACCCATGCCGTAAGAAACGGCGACGGTCTGTCACCCCTGATAGTGTACGATGTGTTACACAGTTGCGCCAGAGCCGAGGGGACGCATATGTGTACTGCAATAGTGCTCTCTGGGTGCTGTAAAGTGAACCATCTCATCGTGTTCTACGGTCTCCCATGAACCATTCTACACACACCCGTTGCACTGCCGAAACACTTCGTCCCACACGAGCAGCAATTTCCCGGATGGATGCGCCACATTCTTTCATACCAATAACGCGCACTCTTTCAAACTCACTCATTTGTCGGTGCGGTTCGCGCATACGTCTGCGAGGCATCCTGCACGGCTGCTCAAGTCACCTTCGGTTTATAGCGACAAACAGAGCTGGAGGCACATTTTACCGGTACGTGGTGTTGCGTTGCGATATCGATGTTGATCTTGAACCCGCTAGCCGATATGGTTTAAATGCTAATAATTTCTGCAGAATTTGCTAATGTACATGTCTTTTGCATAAGACCGTCCTATCTCTAGGCATACAGGGTAATCTGTTTTTTTTTTCTGAACATGAATGTACTTCATTCTGGAAAGCATTTTAAACCGTAATCTTCCTTCCACTGTAGTTGCTCATGTACGTAAATGAAGTAATGGTTATCAGATTCAGATGCTTCGGGTTGTTCGTGGATCATGCTGTTGTATAGCTTAAATCCTAATGGTAAGAAACTGTACTGGAACTTAGGATGTCCTGCGGAGGATCAACGTTTGGGGCGGGGACTTGTAGATGCAGGGACGGTTCGAGAACACTTTTCCAGACAAGCTACTTATCATTTGGCGGCCCTCCTCCCCCTCCCCTCTCCTCTTCTTCCCTTGTACACTTTCACCCGTGTCACTTTTCGCTATTGATTGTGACACGCGCTGTGCACTAATTTTGCACTAGAGGCAACCCAGGCAACTGTCCCAGCTTCCCGCCCAAACGGTGACTTGGGTCGCTTGGGCTTTAAACAGGCCCTATGTAGATGGCTGTAATCGTAAATAAGATGAGAGGTAACAACATCATTAGATATCTGGGAGGACTTATCCGAAACGATTTAAAGTGCAATAATCACATAAAAATTGATGTTATAAAGGTAGATTCAGATTCATAGAATGAGCCTAAAAAATATACACTACGGGCCATTAAAATGACGTGCTACAGACGCGAAATTTAACCGACAGGAAGAAGATGCTGTGTTATGCAAATGCTATGCTTTTCAGAGCAGGTTGGTGCAGGTGGCGACACCTACAACTTGCTGACATGAGGAAAGTTTCCAACCGATTTCTCATACACAAACAGCAATTGGCTGGCGTTGCCTGATGAAACGTTGTTGTGATGCCTCGTGTAAGGAGGAGAAATGCGTACCATCACGTTTCCGACTTTGATAACGGTCGGATTGTAGCCTATCGCGATTGCGGTTTATCGTATCGCGACATTTCTGCCCGCGTTGGTCGAGGTCCAGTGACTGTTAGCAGAATATGGAATCGGTGGGTTCAGGAGGGTAATACGGAACGCCGTGCTGGATCCCAACGGCCTCGTATCACTAGCAGTCGAGATGACAGGCATCTTATCCGCATGGCTGTAACGGATCGTGCAGCCACGTCTCGATCCCTTAGTCAAGAGATGGGGACGTTTGCAAGACATCAACCATCTGCACGAACAGTTCGACGATGTTTGCAGCAGCATGGACTATCAGCTCGGAGACCATGCGTGCAGTTACCCTTGACGCTGCATCACAGACAGTAGCGCCTGCAGCCGGCCGCAGTGGCCGTGCGGTTAAAGGCGCTGCAGTCTGGAACCGCAAGACCGCTACGGTCGCAAGTTCGAATCCTGCCTCGGGCATGGGTGTTTGTGATGTCCTTAGGTTAGTTAGGTTTAACTAGTTCTAAGTTCTAGGGGACTAATGACCTCAGCAGTTGAGTCCCATAGTGCTCAGAGCCATTTGAACCATACTAGCGCCTGCGATGGTGTACTCAACAAACGGACCTGGGTGCACGAATGGCAGAACGTGATTTTTTCGGATGAATCCAGGTTCTGCTTACAGCATCATGATGGTCGTATCCGTGTTTGGCGACATCGCGGTGAACGCACATTGGAAGTGTGTATTCGTCATCGCCATACTGGCGTTTCACCCGGCGTGATGGTATGGGGTGCCATTGATTACACGTCTCGGTCACCTCTTGTTCGCATTGACGGCACTTTGAACAGTGGACGTTACATTTCAGATGTGTTATGACCTGTGCCTATACCCTTAATTCGATCCCTGCGAAACCCTACATTTTAGCAGGATAATGCACGTCAGCATGTTGCAGGTCCTGTACGGGCCTTTCTGGGTACAGAAAATGTTCGACTGTTGCCCTGGCCAGCACATTCTCCAGATGTCTCACCAATTGAAAACATCTTGTCAATGGTGGCCGAGCAACTGGCTCGTCACAATACGCCAGGCACTACTCTTGATGAAGTGAGGTACCGTGTTAAACCTGCATGGGCAGCTGTACCTGTACACACCATCCAATCTCTGTTTGACTCATTGCCCAGGCGTATCAAGGCCGTTATTACGGCCAGAGGTGGTTGTTCTGGGTACTGATTTCTCAGCATCTATGCACCCAAGTAGCGTGAAAATGTAATGACATGTCAGTTCTAAAATAATATATTTGTCCAATGAATACCCGTTTATCGTCTGCATTTCTTCTTGTTGCAGCAATTGTAATGGCCAGTAGTGTAGTTAATTCAGAACGAAGGTAGCTTACAAACCTTTCCTTCGGCCGATTGCTGGTCAGTATGGTTCTCTTACCAGATAGTATTTAGAGGTCAGATGGAGGAGATCCATCGCAGAGTACCACTTATTGTCATGGGGTCTTTAAGTACGCACCAGAGCGTCAGAGATGCTGATCGTGTTACAGTGGCAGACACTGGAAGAGAGACGTTGGTTATCAGGGAAAGGTTTACTTTTCGAATTCGGAGAGCGAACGTACCAAAAACGCCAAAGCTACATCACATTCCGCCGACACAAATCTCTTGAAATGAACGTGTCTGTAAAAATCAGAGAAATTCGAGTTAATACAGACTCTTTCTGACAGTCATTCTTCCAACCGACAGTTCGCGAATGAAACCGGAACTGACGCAAATTATAGTTGTACGTGAAATGCCCACAGCCATTTGCATATCGCGTAGATGTACTTGCAGAAACAGCGACAAGTGAGTGCATATCCCTCTCAACGTCGCCCAGATAATGAGTCGTATAACGGCGGTGGTAAATTTGGGCACCAAGATAATACATTTCAGTGCGCGGAATTTTCACCGAACGCCGGCCGTGGTGGCCGAGCGGTTCTAGGCGCTACAGTCTGGAACCGAACGACCGCTACGGTCGCAAGTTCGAATCCTGCCTCGGGCGTGGATGTGTGTGATGTCCTTAGGTTAGTCAGGTTTAAGTAGTTCTAAGTTCTAGAGGACTGATGACCTCAGAAGTTAAGTCCCAAAGTGCTCAGAGCCATTTGAACCATTTGAACTATTTTTCACCGAACAATCGTGACACAGTTGCAGTTTACTTAAAGACGGTCCTCACAGTCTTATTTTTTGTAAATCTTTTTTATGTAAATCTTACCGAGCTGGACTAGCCATCATTAGACTTACAGCATACCGCTATTCCAATTAGAGCAGCAACTTGCATTTAATTATGTCGTCTACTCGACTACATTATAAATGCGGAATGTTCCACACAACGACAGGCGTTGGTTAGACTGGAATTATGATAGAAAGTCGTATGAGGGTGACTAATCCAGGTCGAAACAGACAAATCTTATAAAAAATATTTTTGACGTATTTCAGTGAAATACTTTGTTAGCATTTACTGCAATGTCTTGATTAAGATGTTATGTCTAGAATTATTTCATTCAAGAGTAGCGTGTTGGTGGCTATCTTGCTGAATGTGCTGGCTTGTACAAGCGCTTAACAGACATTAAAGGCAACGCTTTGTTGATGTAGCCATCCTCCTCTGTCTCTCGCCACCTTTACAATTAGCTTGTAGTTGCTGCTGTTCATTCTACTGATAACACTTTGTGATACTAATCTTTTGGGCCTGTCTCTTAATTTTTTCCGGGATTTTTTTCTTCTAAAATGTTTTTTATGAAGCTGAAAGGTCGAATTAGGTGTCCAGTTAATTTAGGGTCTCTTCTCTGCATTTTCTGTTTTTAAATTTTTATGATTTGATTTTGATGATTATATTGTATTGTTGTTAGTTTTCTAGATTGAGTTTTTAATTTTTATTATTTATTTATATACTTATTTTTTGTCTAGATTAGTTCCTACTTTAATTTTAAGTTACGTTAACTGATGACCTTTTCTCTTTATTTTCCTTTACTGTTTGTTCATTACATTTTCTTTGAGTATACCATATTTTTGCCTCTGTTCTCCTCATGTCCTTTTGAAAATCTGCTAAGGCTACTACATCTTGAGCAAATCCGGTACAATGCATCTATTTATCATTTATTCTGATCCCTTTTGTTCCATTTTTCGTTGCTTGTATTGCACTTTCCAGCAACAAATTAAATAAAGATGGAAAGAGAGAGAGGGCCTCTTTCTTAGTGCTATTGTTCCCTATTTCCGTACTCTGATTTTTTTAGAGAGTGATAATCACTCTTTTTGTTCCCCCAATTTGCTACACTTTCATTCAGTTTTCCAGTTAGTCTCTTCCAGTCCGCTCTATTAAAATCCTTCTCTAGGTCAATGAACTCATTATAAGTTTCCTTTTTCATCTCTTTCCTTTGCTTTCCCTAATTTCGATTTGATCTTCTCCTACATATTGGTTAATCTTAAATTTTACTCTTCCCATAACACTGCTGAATAAAATTCTGAGGCACGGCTAAGTAATGCCAAGATTATGTAATTTATACACTCGTTGATGTTACATTTCATAGCTATGGTAACTGTTTTGTTTTTTATAAGTACCATTGGTAATGTTACATCTCCACAGCAGTATCTCAGAAATGTTTACAGTTGTTCTATCGCTGTATCTTTAATAACTTAGCAAGGCTACAATCTGTTCCAACCGCTTTATACTTATGAAAGGAGTATGTGTGAAATACGAAGAGGTCTTTCTACAGTTCACTATTAAGGCCTATGACAAGCGCCCCTACGTAGTGTGTCGTTTATTGATGTGAGATACATATGACTTTCTTCTTGTATAGTTTATTAGTGAAATATTATGCTTTTACAACGGTTACCTTTTGAACTTTCCGTAAAGTAGACAATACGACAAATTTCATTAATTAATGCTCAACATCTTTCTGTTACAGGTACGTAATTGATGAATCGAAATACCATTTCCAGACGGGGGTGAGTAACAGTGTTTCAATCTTAGACTTCTGTATTTCCTCTAGAATATTAAAGGTCCTGCGTGTGATGGTAAATTTCTCTGGCATTGTCTACAGAATTTATGTTCCGGAGCCCAAGTTGTGACATTTGAGGAAGTTTGGGTTTTAATGCCCCTTCGACAATGAGATCAGTGTAAGCTTGTATTAGAGGAAGAAGTGGGAGTATCTTTTAAAAGGAACTATCGAGGGATTTGCCATGTAATTTTCGAAGGAACCACCCCAAAGGAAGTAAGATTAAGCTGTATCTTCCCATCGACGAGAATGTCGTTAGATACGGAGCACAAGTTCGTATTGTGGAACGCTGAGGAAGGAAATACCCCATATCTTTCTCAAAGGAACCATCCTGGTATTTGCCTTAATTTAAGGAATTCACAGCAAACCATAATCTAGATGGTCTTATGAGAATCTGAAATATCTATCAGATACCAGAAAAATCTCGTCGTTAAAGCAAACTAATACTGCAGTCACAAAATATTATTTTCACTTCGTTGTGACTCGAGGTACAATAAAAGTAAATGATTTCAGTTTGGCTGCGTCTAGCGTTATTAATTTTCACAGCATTTCCTTAGAGGAAGTAAGCTCCTAATATCTCTATTAGAGGGCTTGTTTGTGTCGAAGTGCCGAAATTTATGTGGCACACAGTACAATAAATTGCTGTTCCTCCTCGATCGTTAATAAACTAAAAAAGGTGACTATAAGTACTCTGCAGAGGCGATTTAGCGCCTCGCACTAACCAGCAATGGTGCGCTTCAATGTAATGTATTACGCGGCAAAGCGAGCTTCTGACCTCGACATGATAGCAGCACGAGAAGCAGGAAGACGAGGAAGTAACAGCATGAACTCCAGTGTTCTAACACGCTACACGTCTATATGCCAGGAATATGCATAGCACAACAATTGAACACTGATCAGCTGTATTTTTTGCCAATACTCATGGCACACTCTGACAATATTTATTCATGTTATAATATGCGTGAAACGTTGTTTCGTTGGCATAAACCACTGGCCAATTTTGTTCGGTTGGATCATTTTTGTGAAACAATTTGTCTAGTCAGCTTTATTTTTTTAAAAAAACTGTATTCTCTCGTTCGCACTCTGCTTTCTTTCATACTAGCAGCAAATTACATAGAGAGAATATTTTTTCTTCATAGTTTCCATGCTAATCATGAAGTGCAATTCTGTGCAACAAAAGATGCAAAGTGTTCGCAAAGGTGGTACTTATTTGCATTGTTCACTGTACCGCAGAAATTTCTGTCTAATAACACTTTTATCCATGTCATTGTTGGTATAGTTATTGTGTACACTTGGTTTCTAGGTACTTGTATCCAACTCTGCTCAACATCGCGAACTCCCTACTGTGGTTTGCAGACCATTGGCTGACTCAGCTTTAACATTATGCCTGCACGTTCTATCACCTTCTGCATCAGCACCGTCGTTCTTTTATCCTTCTCTATCAATAAATTTAATGACGTGAACAGCAACCGGTCGCGGCAGCACACAAAGGAGTTTTCCGCGATCTCTTTCCGCGCTTTCACTGCGATGTAGCAACGCTCACTACTTTGAACTGGAGCGTGGCTGTACCTAGTCACGTGACCGAGTTGGTTTTGGGGCTGCAGTTCGCTTTGTCGAGTAATCTCCATTCCTAAAGCGCTAAAACGGTCACCCCCATCCCTGGTCCAGGTTCCCTATCTGACGGCTTCCAGGTCAGCAAAAATTTGATTTTCCATATTTCTTGCGGTCATTGGCCGAATTAAAAAATTTTCAGATGCTGTCATATTCTACTCATTAATCTTACGTTAAAGATTTCACACAGTAAGTCAAGTATCGAGATCGAAATGAGGCTTTGGCGTCATTGTCCGGGAGGCCTCTTGCGTTGCAGGTCCTGCCACCTTGATGCAGGTCTTATTACATTCGACGCCACGTTGGGCGACCTGCGATCCCGGATGGGGATGGAATAATGATGAAGAGAACACAACATCCAGTCCCTAAGCGGAGAAAATCCCCGACCCAGCTGGGAATCGAACTCGGACCCGTAGGACGGCAATTCGTCACGCTGACCACTCAGCTATCGGGGTGGATAGTCAAGTATGAAAGTTAGAAACCCTGTATTCGTCAGGAGGCAGCGCAGCTCACTGCGCACAAATTACCCAGACAGTATGCATTAAGTATTTGAGAATGACAACTTTCACGACTTCAGACAAACATTTCATACAATTTCAAACCCCGCTGACACGGCCCACAAAATGATGAGAACGAAATCGTTTACCGCTTACTACATTTTCGCTGTTCATGCAGTTAAGGTTTTGAGTTTTTCATTAGTCTGTGGATGAATAAATGGTTCAAATGGCTCTGAGCACTATGGGACTTAACATCTGACGTCATCAGTCCCCTAGAACTTAGAACTACTTAAACCTAACTAACCTAAGGACATCACACACATCCATGCCCGAGGCAGGATTCGAGCCTGCGACCGTAGCGGCCGCGCGGTTCCAGACTGAAGCGTCTAGAACCGCTCGGCCACTTCGGCCGGCTGTGAATGAATAATCCGTAACTACTAAAACCAACATAATTATGGGTTTGTGTCTTCGACCTTTAAAGGTTTTACATGCTTAACATCAAATGTTTAATTCCCGTACTAATTTGTAAAATAATCAGACATTAGAAAATGTTTCATACATCGGAGTTTCGATCTTTAAAGAACTGGGGTTAGTGGAGTGTATACAGGAGTTGGGAAAAGTGTTGAAACACTGCGAGGAATGCATGCTTCAAAATAAATGCAGATACTAGCCAAGGCGGCAGGTTGCGATGTTGTATTTGACCACGAACAGCCTCCTCCCTCAATGCATTGCAAGTGTCAGTCGTGGCCCGAACAATGTTCTGTGTGATTTTGAGTCCATTATGTCGGAGCTAAGTGAAGTAAAATGAGGGCAGATTGTTGGCGCTCGTAAGATGGTTGCTTCCATAACCAAGGTAGCCAAGTGTCCGGCATTTCAAGCATTTCAAGAGCCACGTTATCAAAGAATTTAAATAGCGGAATCGTGTGTTGAGTGATCGTTAGAGACGGTCATTGAAGAGGATTCTGACGACGGTGAGGGGACGATAGCTGCAAAACTCAGTGCAGAACTGAATGTCGAACTCGCGAACCATGTCAGCACCAAAACAACACGCAGGGAGCTCCATAAGTAGGAAATTGCAGGGTGATCTGCAATTCCAGAACCCCTCATTAGTGATGCAAATACACGTTACAGGAAAATACGGTATCGAGCGATATAACCTGGACTGTGGATCAGTGGAAGACAGTCATGGAGACGTGGAACTTAGAGAAAGGCAGATTTCGGTGTGAAAGGGCCTTACTCAATTACCGTTGGTTGCTCAGTTTTTTTTTTTAATCACGTGCACTTTATTTGGAACCAGTTGCATATAAGATTGGCAATACGGAACAATTATCAAATTTGACTGTTAAGACAATATATAATTAAAAATTATTTAGGCAAATTGCATTCACGGCTGAAGACCTTATTGACCAGAAATTCAAATAATTTGTCGGCTGAAGGCCCCAATAGTACACTACTGGCCATCAAAATTCCTATACCAAGAAGAAATGCAGATGATAAACGGGTATTCATTGGACAAATATATTATTCTAGAACTGACATGTAATTACATTTTCATGCAATTTGGGTGCATAGATAGTGAGAAATCAGTACCCAGAACAACCACCTCTGGCCGTAATAACGGCCTTGATACGCCTGTGCATTCAGTCAAACAGAGCTGGATGACGTGTACGGGCACAGCTGCCCATGCAGCTTCAACACGATACCACAGTTCATCAAGAGTAGTGACTGGCGTCGAACATTTTTTGTATCCAGAAAGGCCCGTACAGGACCTGCAACATGCGGTCGTGCATTATCCTGCTGAAATGTAGAGTTTCGCAGGGATCGAATGAAGGCTAGAGCCACGGGTCGTAACACACTTGAAATATAACGTCCACTGTTCAAAGTGCCGTGAATGCGAACAAGAGGTAACCGAGGCGTAACCAATAGCACCCCATAGCATCGCGCCGGGTGATACACCAGTATGTCGGTGACGAATGCACGCTTCCAATGTGCGTTGACCGCGATGTCGCCAAACACGGATGCGACCACCATGATGCTGTAAACAGAACCTGGATATATCCGAAAAAATGACGTTTTGCCATTCGTGCACCCAGGTTCATCGTTGGGTACACCATCGCAGGCGCTCCTGTCTGTGATGCTGCGTCAAGGGTAACCGCAACCATGGTCTCCGAGGTGATAGTCCATGCTGCTGGAAACGTCGTCGAACTGTTCGTGCAGATGGTTGTTGTCTTGCAAAAGTCCCCATCTGTTGAGTCAAGGATCGAGACGTGGCTGAATGATCCGTTACATCTATGCGGATAAGATGCCTGTCATCTCGACTGCTAGTGATACGAGGCCGTTGGGATAAAGCACGGCGTTCATTATTACCCTCCTGAACCCACCGATTCCATATTTTGCTAACAGTCTTGGATCTCGACCAACGCGAGCAGCAATGTCGCGATACGATAAAGCGCAATCGCGATAGGCTACAATCCGACCTTTATCAAAGTCGGAGACGTGGTGGTACGCATTTCTCCTCTTCACAGGAGGCATCACAACAACGTTTCACCAGGCAACGCCGGTCAACTGCTGTTTGTGTATGAGAAATCGGTTGGAAACTTTCCTCATGTCAGCTCGTTGTAGGTGTCGCCACTGGCGCCAACCTTGTGTGAATGCTCTGAAAAGTTAATCATTTGCATATCACAGTATCTTCTTCCTGTCCGTTAAATTTCGCGTCTGTAGCACTTCATCTTCGTGGTGTAGCAATTTTAATGGCCTGTAGTGTAATTACTCAAAAACCATTAGACGGCTGAAGGCCTAGATAGCAAATTCTTACTAAAAATTATAAAAAAGGACAATCATATTAAGAGACAATATCTAATTAAAAATTCGTAAGACAAATTGCATTCACGGCTGAAGGCCTAATTGACAGTCATGACAATCTGATCAAATCAAGAGAGAAGAGGCTTTCAGAGAGTGCTCCAAGGATCGACCTGGAAAAGTAGCTCAATTTCGTAAATGATGATACAGGCAGCCAAGAGTTGTATTCACTTAACCAGATGTCAACTCAAACTGCTGATAGTTCAAACGCAGACCAACACGCTTGCAGAATCTACCTAACGTCTGATAACCGGTACACTGATGGAATAACCCAGGCAATGCGCAACCGACGGACAGCACTGCATCTTCAGAATCCGGTGTTTAGAACATCCAGAAGCAGAAGGAACGACTACGACCAAGGTAGTCCAAAAGAACAAAATACCCAAACCACAGTCAAGGAGGCTGTCGAACTACACGCCTTACTGGACAACAGCGGCAAGGCGGGGAATGGTACACTGCCGCGAAAATACGCTAACCTCCAGGGCAGGTAATTGGGGCGTTAGCGGCCACTATACAGAAAAATACCGCTGGTTGAACCCCATCAATAAACACTACGAATTCAGTGATTAATAATAAGAAATGGAGGATGGCTAATTAATTTCGCCTACTCCAAACACTCCGCTCGTTGCTCTTTGTGTCAATGACCCTTCGAGCAGCAATGCGCGAACAAACGGCATGATCTCAAAATAGTGGAGGTTTTACTACTGGGTTAATGTCCACTCAACTCAAATGCCCTGGGTCCGGTGGACAACGAGGTTGTGGCCCTCGCAACTACAGCCCCTCGATCCGGCAGTGCCTGCGTGCCGCCAGCAGTCCCGTCATGTTCTCGAGCTGCCGGATCTAACTGCTGCTCCGTCCCAACTGAACTACTGACACACCCGACCCGGAAAACACTTGACGTCCTTCCAAAGATAGTACCACGGTGTTAGATATCGATAGACGCTGCTGCTGCCACTTGCGGACAGATAACGCTAGCAGATGTAGTGGCGCCAGTAAACACAAGAAGAAAACGAGACGCAACTATCACTATTACTCGATGCCAACCTACCAACGGCACCAACGCGAGCCGCACACGGCTCAGTTATTTAGTGTGATGATTCTTGTTTTCAATTTGTGGTCGAATTTGCATTATAAAAGTGAATCATGGCAAGGATTCGGCGATGATCTGAGCAGCCATATCGTGGAATTCCATGGGCCCCTACTTACCGTGCAAGGTGCATTGCTGCCAAGGGTTAGGTGATAATTTTGGATGGTAAGTTCCATCATCGATGACACTGTGTTTCCTGCCCAGAATCGGTTTTGGGAGCACGAGGATGAACTGTCGCATCTCCCGTGGCCACGGAATAATGTAGATAGAGAGGTAAAAATTGATACACATGCTTGGAATGACATGGGGTTTTAGTAGAACAAAAAAAAAACAAAGTTCACAAAATGTCCGACAGATAGCGCTGGACAGCAAAACGTCAGTGACTGCGCATGACAATCGTGTATAAAAGGAGCTGTAATAAGAGAGAGAATCAGATGCGCCAGCAGTCGCAGCATGTTGACGTTACCTGAAAAGGCGCTTTTAGTGAAGCTGTATTATCAGAATGGGGAATGTGCTAGTTCAGCGTTACGATCCTATCGCCATAGGAAGGCGATTCGAACGGGTAAAGGTCCGTTGACAAATGCAGCTGTGGCGAGAATGATTTCAGAGTTCGAAGCCACGGGTTGTTTAGACGATAGACCCCGTAGTGGCCGACCGAGCACAAGGCGTAATGCTGCTGAGACAGTTCAGGAAGAAATGGAGACTGTAGCGGGTTCGTCTATGCACGGGCAAGTCAGCGCTCCTGCAGTCGCACGTCGCACCGGCATTCCATGTACTACTGTTTGGTTGGCACTGAGGCGTACCCTCCGATGCTATCCGTACAAAATCCATCGACATCATGAACTGTTACCTGGCGATTTAGTGAAGCGGAGGCCATTTGCGGTGTGGGCGTTTCAAAAGATGGCGGAAGATGACGATTGGTTGACTAACGTGTTGTGGACCGACGAAGCTCGTTTCACGCTCCGAGGGTCTGTCAACGCCCACAAATGCAGAACTTGAGCTACCGAAAATCCTAGAACTGTCGTGGAAACTCCATTGCACGACGAGAAAGTCACGGTATGGGTTGGATTTACCACATCTACCGTTATCTGGCCTTATTTCTTCGAGGAAATGCGTGATTCTGGTTTTGTAACTGCTGCCGTGACGGGTGAGAAGTACACCGATATGTTACAGAATGGCATCATCCCCAGCCTGGCTGATAAATACCTGCTGGAACATGTGATATTTATGCAGGATGGCGCTCCACCCCATATTGCTAGACGCGTGAAAGATCTCTTGCGCGCGGCCTTTGGTGGTGATCGTGTGCTCAGCCGCCACTTTCGTCATGCTTGGCCTCCCAGGTCCCCAGACCTCAGTCCGTGCGATTATTGGCTTTGGGGTTACCTGAAGTCGCAAGTGTATCGTGATCGACCGACATCTGTAGGGATGCTGAAAGACAACATCCAACGCCAATGCCTCACCATAACTTCGGACATGCTTTACAGTGCTGTTCACAACATTATTCCTCGACTACAGCTATTGTTGAGGAATGATGGTGGACATAGTGAGCATTTCCTGTAAAGAACATCATCTTTGCTTTGTCTTACTTTGTTATGATAATTATTGTTATTCTGATCAGATGAAGCGCCATCTGTCGGACATTTTTTGAACTTTTATATTTTTTGGTTCTAATAAAACCCCATGTCATTCCAAGCAAGTGTGTCAATTTCTACCTCTCTGTCTACATTATTCCGTGATTTATTCAGTTTTCAAATTTATACTGACTTTTTGACCACCCGGTATATAAGCTGATGCGACCCTTCAAAGCTGTAGAGAGGTTTTCGCCTTTTTACCAAGTGATAGTGGCAGCAAACAAAAAAACATTGAGAAGAGAATTCTGTTAATGCTGGCACACGTGCACTAGTTGAAAAATTGAAGTACTGGCAGAATTTCTTTTAGAAAGAATATTGTCGTTAAAGGAGTGTTGTGACACAGCCAGAAGGTATGCAGTTACTGGCAGCAGTCATCCAAAGGCTGTATGGGTTATAAGCGCCCACGCTGCCATAAAGATACGGCAGTGAGCGAGCCACAACGACACCAGATAACGCGAACACTTGCCGTGCTTTTTCTCGTCGCCAGTTGCGTGTGCTGGTACTACAGCACTTCCTCCTCCTTTGTCTGTTTACATCACAGACGTGTGAGAGGGCAAATCTTGACTACCAGCAACCGTATTTGCACAGTGATTATTCTTCAGTCTGCCGCTGTTCCATCTTGGTCCTGCCCCCCCCCCCCCCCCAATCCCCCCTGCACTCCCCCATCCCCCTCTTCCTGTGTGTGTGTGTTCCCACGGTGTCCTCCTGATACATGTTTAGGAACGTTATCTATCGTCCTGTTTACTTGTGCGAGCGTCGAGCCAAAAGGTCTGGCTTTATGCCATGTTCCGACACAAAGGGATGCGTGCGGCCACTCCAGTAGAATGATAGCGTCCACAGCGCAAGTGGCCATGAACGCTTTTGTAGCCTGTACATCTTTTAAGTAGAGCAGTATTTATCGTGAGCTCTGTAACAAGAGAAGAGCACTAGATCGCTAGGTGTACTGCATCAGTTTTCATTGTAGAGTCTATCAGTTCGTTGTTAACGTAATTTATAATACGGTATATTCAGAATATTTTGGGTAAACTAACTAGTATCTGTTTCTAGTTTCCCATCATCGTATGTGGCTGAAGCAGCAGTCATTAGATGGTTACTGCTGGATAAAGCCCACTCTAGACCTCTGTTTGCTCTGCAGTACGTAGCAATAAATATCCATGCTTCTGTTACGTGGTCGCTTACATTTAAAATACTCTTATATATACGCTGAACAGGAATGGAAGGGTGGAGAGATATGAAAGAAACAAATGGTTCAAATGGCTCTAAGCACTATGGGACTCAACATCTGAGGTCATCAGTCCCCTAGACTTACAACTACTTAAACCTAACTAACCTAAGGACATCACACACATCCATGCAGGATTCGAACCTGCGACCATAGCACCTAGAACCGCTCGGTCACAGCGGCCGGCAAAGAAACAAAAGAAGACAATACGATGAAGGTATTCGCTCTCTCTCTCTCTCTCTCTCTCTCTCTCTCTCTCTCTCTCTCTCACCCACCCCCTCCCCCCCCACCGCCTGATTTTGTCTCCCCCCTCTCTCCACCTGCCTCTCGCTCTTTCTTTTCCCCTTCCGCATGGACTTGCTTTAGCATCATAAATTATACCTTCCATTTGACCGCATTTGTATTAGTACCTGCACTACTTACATTTCAAATTGCTACACCTTGAAAACAAAATACAACGAACATCAAGGTTATAGGTGTAGTACATGCTTGGAAGCGCAGATGATTAGCATTTCAGCGGAAGCGCACAAAATAGGTACCAACATTCTATGTATGGGGTTTCTCCGCTGTGCGTCTTCAGAAGAATTTTGTATGGTGCTTCGGCAGATATTTGCAATTTAGTATTTTCAGTGTGTAGCTGGAGTCAAACCGAGCAAACGGAACTCATGCGACGCCCATTGTCGACGGAAAGCGTTGATTGTTTCCCGTTACGAGAAAAATGATTTTTAAAGCGGAATTGTACTTGTCCATTCAGTTGAACGGCCCCAAATTAGTCTAGCCCGATATCCGTTTTATCGATATGTATTAACAGGGACAGTAAAACTCGAAGAATATCGAGTACTTGAGCAGCTGTAGCATCGCCTATGCCCGCGCTGACAGCTAGCGCCGTGCAGTAGCGCTGTTCAGTCGCTGTTGGAGTACTGGGTTATTCTCCGTGTTTACTCACCCTGATAACACATAGCGGTAAAACGACTAACGCACTAGACTAGTGTGGAAGCCTTCAGTCACATGAGCACGTAAAATTCCGATTTAAAAATAACTTTCGTTGTATTGGGGAACAAACCGACGCTTTCTGTTGAAAATGGGGGTCGCCTGAAAGACGTTGACAAACAGTAATTGTTTAGGATAATTGCAACTACACAGTGCAAAAACAAAATTGCACATCTCTGCCGAAACGCCAGAGAAAATGCGCATAACAGTTCTTACGAGAGAACCCTGTATAAAGAAAGATTACGCAGCAGGTCTGTCATTCAGAAATCGAATCAGAATGTTGTTTGTTTGTGAAAAGATTGTGTTACAGTGGCATGATTGTGGACTACCGGGACTGCGATTTATCGTACCGTGAAACTACTGCTCGCGCTGGCTGGCGTCCCGTGGCTGTCATGCGAATGCGGAGCAGTGGCCTGAGGAGGGAAATAATAAACGACATTCAGAATACCAACGGCCCCGCGCCGCTACTGCCCGAGAGGAGAGCCGTATTGTTCGCTCGACCCTGCAGGATCGTAGAGCACATTGCATATTTTTTTTCTTTTTTGAAGTGTGTAATGGATCCAAAGTGCTACCTTCCACTGATGCTGGACTTCTGGCAGAAAGGGAATTTTATGATTCAATTTTGTCTTTATTTAGGCATGACCAGGGAGTTGGGCTCGTGGTCCACAAGCCCTACTATAGTGGCGTTTCTGCAGTTAGTACGTAGTTTCATTGGGGGTGCCTCCACAGTGGCGCGAGGCACTGTTGCCCGGTGTCATTGAAACCTTCCCTTTTCCTCTATATCTCTTTTTGTTACTCAACCTTCCCTTCTACAATGACCTATGAAACCTTCACTTTGGATTTCTATCCCTTGCTTAATAACAACAAATGAAATCTTCCATTTGAAATTAATTCTCTTTCTCAATCTTCGCATACAAATTTAAATGCTGCTTATTAAAATTTATTTTCTGATTATTTCGACGAAACATAGAATGTGTCGTCGTGGTGGCCCTCAGTCGTTTCCTGCAATAACCCAAAACTGTTCCTTACCTTTTTTACTGTTACTGAATCGCCATCTGACTGCTACATCGAACTGCGACATGAATGTACTTACTCTGTTTTACTATACTCTATTAGCTGCTGGTGGGCTGTCATAATAGGTGGCTGTATTTATTACCAAAGCTGACGTTATTCTTTAATAGCAAAGCTGACGTTATTCTTTAATTAATTTGACTGAAGTTACATAATTCATAGTTAAACTTTTTCGTGACAACAATAAAATTTTGCGTAGTTTTACGTTGATGGTTTTTGAGATGGATTATAATCAGTAATGCAATATTGCTGGCAAACATTAATTATATTCTAAATGAAATGATTTTACAAACGTTCAAATTGGACTTACTTTTTACAATAATCTTACAACTAGCAATGCGCAAACATACCTTCAGTAGTCTTGAGTTTCTCAAAAAATTAATTCATTAATATTAGTTCCTCTTATGATAATAGTTATTTGATGTCTCTGTACATCCGTTTATAATCTCTTGTAAATCATAGCTAGTGGCTGGCAGGCACACCGCTCCTCTCAACCTCTCGCTTCAGACCTGCTACCGACTCGCTTACTACTGACTTCCTACGAACGCTAAAGTGCTGTCTCTGCTGCCAACAATGCTTTCTGGTGCAGACAATCCCTGCTACCAATACAAAATGTATCAATGCGCTGTCTTTCCCGCTCTTTTCTTAAAATGTATCCATACGCTGTCTCTCCCGCCCTTTTCAAAATTATATCAATGTGCGGTCTCTATTGCCTGCAATACTTTGGTGCAGACATTCCCAGCTACCACAATTATTTCCAACATGACAAATATTAATTATTCCTACTTAATCCTATTAATAAAATATAAACATCTTTCATAAATTGTGGTTTGACAATAGACAATAGAAATATACACGTCTTACTCCATTGTTCTGGGACGACTGAGACTGTGTACTCCAGGTGTCTGGTGTTTGGCCGTAGCGCGTCGACTCTGTCCCGTAGACTTTGGGTTCTAATTTGTTTGCATATCGTTGGTAAGTGGAGTTCTTACTGTAAGTCTTTGATTCGGGCTCATCTCGGGGCAGCAGGTACGAGCCTTATACACTTGTTCTGGATCACCTGTAGTGGCTTGAGATTCGTGGTGCTAGTGACCTCCTGCGTTGAATGGCCATAGAGCAATGCGGGTAGGACTGTTGCGTTGTATAGTCTAAGCTTTGTATTTACCTTCATCTGAACACTGGCCAGTAAGGAGTACAATTGGTGCAAGAGATGTAATAACTGCACCCTCTTAGACTGGACATGAAGTATGAAAAGTAATTTTCTGCCCTAATGTTCCCCCAGATATTTAACTTGATTAGTCCAGGCGATTTCGTTGTTGCGGAGAATAAGTCCATCACGCAGGTAGAAACGACTTCATGTGAACATGATCGCTCTGGCTTTTTTCAGCGTTGAGTCTAAATTGGTTCGTTGCTGCCCATTCTTCCGTCAAAGTAAGTTGACCCTGTAACCGTCCTATGGCAAAGATAATTCGCCTGCTGCTCGTCAGTAGGGCGGTCTCGTTCGCAAATTGGACGCGGACGACTTGGAGGCAGCACTGATAAATCGTTCGCATGTGCCGTAAAGATTGTCGGCGACAAGACTGATTATTGTGGAAGGCGTTCCTGGAGTAATTTGTAGCTTGACCGTTGTCCATTTCGTCACGTACCTTGAGTCAGGAAATAGCCTTGTTTGTAGCAACATGAATGTCCACAAGGACTGTGCAACGATGCGTGGAAGCTCCACCCACGGCTGTCAGCGCGGCGGCTGTTGGTGCGATTTCCTTTGACGTGGCAGTAGGGAGAGGCGCTCCGACAGGGTTCCTGGAGATTTACTCTGGCCGTGAATTTGTAATTAGAAAATGCTTAAAGAAAAACTGCATGAAGTAAATTAATGTTGCATGAACCCCAAGAACCTGTCTTACTTCCGGAAATTTCAAAAGCAAACCTGTATATGAGAAGTTTTCCAATCCTGTTAAAATTCTGATAATGAAATCCTTTGATAGTGGAAAACAGTAAAACACTCGGAAGATAATTTGATAAATAAGGACACAGTCTACTGTAATTTTGCTTACCAGTAACAGTTGAACCCAGATAAATTTGCATTTCAACATGAACGAATGGAAATATGACGTTCGCCGTCGTCGGCTGATACTCGTATCCGAGTTTTCATTTCTCTCCTGAGATTTCCTTTGTCACGGTTCAGGCGTGGAAGTGTCGTTGATGGCTTAGCAATCCAATCCTAGCGCGGAACAGGCGGCCACAGACATTACAGCTGATGGAAGGTGGAGGACGTGGTTGAGCCTGGAGGAGTTTACGTCTCTGGCGCTTGTCATTCTCCATTCTTCGACGTTCCAGCTCAAAGTTTTGAAGAGCATTTGTGGTAACTGAGCGCCAGCTGAGTTGATGCCCAATGATAAGAGCTTCCATGCTATGCATTTTTGCTTTCTCTAGAACAGCCGTGTTGGATGTGAAGTCATCCCATTTCAGGTTCATGATATATCTTAGCTTCTGTTGGTTGAAGCGTTCTAGTTTCTTCAGATCGCAGCGATATAACGTCCAGGTTTCGCAACCATATAGCAGGGTGGAAATGACTACAGCTTTGTACACCATCAGTTTGGTGTACAGTGTTAGGTCTTTATTCAGGAAGACACGCTTTGTAAGACGACCAAATGCTACATGTGCAGCACGTAATCTATTCTCCACATCTTTTCCAGATGAGCAGTTGGATGACAGTATGCTTCCCAGGTAGAGGAAATGGTCCACTTGTTCCAAGGGTGTATCATAGATGGATATGCTGAAGTCAGGAATGGAGGAGCCAGGAGTTGGCTGCGCCATCACCTTTGTCTTTGGAATATTGATGGAGAGACCAAATCGTTCGTACGCCCTGCTGAAGGAATCAACTGACAGCTGCAACTCTGCAGGTGAATGAGCTGGAGAGGCATTGTCATCAGCATACTGCAGCTCTGTCACACGAGTGGTACTGGTGAACCTTTTTGAATGGAGTCTGTACTGGTTGAGTAATCCTCCATCAAACCTGTACTTTAGTTCTATTCCTGCATTGTTTACGGTTGTCTCGTAAAGCATAGCTGCCAGATACAATGCAAATAATGTTGGTGCAAGAACGCATCCTTGTTTAAGCCCACTTGTTATTGGGAATTCACCAGTCATTTCATTCTGGCAGAGGACCTGTCCAGTCATATCAACGTGGAGAGCTTCAATCAGGTCAACAAAATGTTCAGGACAGCCGAAGCGTTTTAAGACCATCCACATGGCTTCTCTGGGAACTGTATCAAAGGCCTTTTCTAGATCGTAGAAAACAAGTAGTAAAGACTTTTGCTGTTCTCTGCACTTGTCCTGTAGTTGTCGTGCACAGAAGATCATGTCAATTGTCCCTCTTGAAGGTCGAAACCCGTATTGAGACTCAGGTAGTATAGTCTCTGAAAGTGTCTGGAGGCGATTTAAAAGGATTCTTGCAAAAATTTTTCCAGTGACAGAGAGTAGAGATATTCCCCGGTAGTTGCCACAGACGCTTCTATCGCCCTTTTTGAAGATGGTGACAATTGTGGAGTTCTTCAAGTCAGCTGGTACCTTGCGGGTTTCCCACATTAATATAATAAGTGAGAAGAGTCTAGTTTTTAGAGGCAAGCCGCCACCCTCAATAAGCTCCATCGGGATGCTGTCAGGTCCAGGAGCCTTCCCAGGTTTCACACTCTTGAGTGCCTTGCAAAATTCTTGAAAAGTTGGAGGATCAGCCAGCCAGGGTTTTGGAGGGTGCTGTGGGACATTTTTTGAGAAAATCTCCAGCGGCAGTAGAAGGGCTGTTTAACAGTGAGCTGAAGTGCTCTTTCCAACGATTTGACGATATGACGTTAAGTGGCATGTAAACAAAGATCGCGTACTTTGGCAGCTGTTAGATTCAAAGTTCCATCTAATACGTTCACTTGAACCAATCGTGAATAAGCTACTTCTCTGTAATTGGTCGGTGTAATTAACTTCAATGGCGGATGCCTGAACTTATGCGTCTGGCCACGTTTGACAGTACAACACATAAATTCTCCTGCCTAAACTACTGTATATACACATTGAAGCACACCCCTCCAAAAGATACATTCAACGCTTGCAACTGGTACAAATATACTGAAATAAATGATGGCAGTAACTACTGTTAGAGGTGGGGTCAACAATCACTGAAGGTGAACAGTCTTTACAATACACTACTTTTATTTGCAGAGAGAAACATTAAGAGATAATCTATTACGAAGCAAAAATAAATTAAATTGTTTAGAAGTGTGAGTTTCTGGAAGAGTTGTTTTGAATCCCATGTGTTCTGGGTTGGCCGGCCGCGGTGGTCGAGCGGTTCTAGGCGCTTCAGTCTGGAACCGCGCGACCGCTACGGTCGCAGGTTCGAATCCTGCCTCGGGCATGGATGTGTGTGATGTCCTTAGGTTAGTTAGGTTTAAGCAATTCTAAGTCTAAGGGACTGAAGACCTCATATGTTAAGTCCCATAGTACTCAGAGCCATTTTTTAAATTTTTATTATTATTATTTTTTTTCTGTGTCGACGTGATGTGGCGACGGCGGTAGAAGCAGTTTGAAGTTGCAGATATGAGCCCTATAAGTTCCTCCAGTCGTGTCCATGACTTTAATTTATCTCCTTTCCTTACATCCTGTTTCGGCTGGCGGTAGTATAAAGTTCCGTAGCATCCATTTGTCTTAGGCCGGAACAAAGTAGCTGTTTATGCAGCACTTTAAGGTCGTATTAGTTCAACTGCAACTTTCACAAACGATAGTTTGGCACAGCCCACACGTCGTGTTTAAATTAACATTCCATTTGTTATAATTTGCCAATTCCGAAGTTAGACAGTCCGTCTGCTGTTAATATTCATGGTTCACCATACCAATGTTCCCGCGAAAACAGTCACTTACCTAGCAACAAAGTTCACAGTTTCCACATTGGCGGTTAGTGTTTTAGCATACGTCTTATATCGTAGTCAAGAAAGTGAGCAACATTAAATTCACAGTTTATGTAATGCAGCTCAATTCTAAACCGACGACAATGCTGTCTGTTCACAAGTGCATTGTCACTGCCAAAAGCATCGTTCTGCAAAAAGCAACAGTGTTCGCGTACCACAACGTCCATTTAGAATGTCCATTATGGAGTCAAATTTCAAACCATGTCTAACACACGAATGTCCGGTATTAATATTGCGTTAAATGCACGCCATTACTACACGCAATACTTGCTTTCGTACAGCCACGCTCAAGCGCCACCCGCGACTGTTTGGCACACTGTTCGACCCAACAACTATCGATACTCCTCCCGTTCCACAGGTCTTCCAACACTTCTTCCTATTGCATTCCGTCTCACACAATATATTTCACAAAACTATTTGAAAGATCATCAGAAAAACATCTAAGTCTTTACACAAGGAACTCGTATAGAAAACAGCAAAATAAACATTGTCACACTTCATGTTCTACACTACACAACCAAATGGAAAAATATTGTTATCAGAAATATATCTATGAAGTACAAGGCAGTAAAAGAAAGGATAAAATATATCTCGTTATTAGTCATGGCATCAGAAAGGGTAATCCCAATGAAAATAGTGGACACTGGAGTGGCACCACATCGTCTTTTCGGCCGACTCGCGGCTCTGCTTATAGCACCACGATGGACGTAACCTCTGAAAAGGATAGATGTTGCGAGACTGCGACTGTCATCGTCATCTGGTCCCATCTGCTGGTCTGCTACCTGGTACATACGCAATGACTTCTGGTGAACCAATTCAGCATGTGGCCCGTGCTGCCCTGACCTACCTCGATATAGGGGGTCGTTTGTAGTGCTGGCCAGCGCGTCCTCCGGATATCTCACCCATTGAGTACATCTGGTCATGGGTTGCCGAGGTATTGTTTCCACTCACCAGCCACTGTGATTGATGGCACTCTAGAATAAAGCTGAAGTGGCCTGGAGTGACGTTCCTGCATCTGTCATCAAAACTCAGTTCGAGCCATTACTGCTGTGAGAGGTGGTAGTGCAACCCGCGTGCATTCAGTTTTTCTTTCAGTTCTGATCGAATTTCCTGGCTCACCAGCCACCTCTACTGATGGATCAAAGGCGGACGCAAACATTCCGGACATGAATGCCGCTCAATACCGTCCGGATGCAGTGTTTCCTACCCCAGAGTTATTGGCCGTTACACTTGCAGTCGCACTCGCGAAAATTGCGTAATCTGTAGTGACTCGGAGGGAAATGCTGACCTCGGAATTCGTTGATTTCGACCATAGACAACCTAGGGACTCCAAGAAATGATCTTACAGACCGATTAGCAAAGGAAGCTATCGAAATGGGACGCTTGAGATGAGAATGCCAAGATCCGATTTGATTTTGGAGCTTGAAACAAGAAACTGCTCACTATAGCCACTACAAAGAAGGGATCTTCGCTTCGCTCTTCTCGAGAGAAATATACCGTTCTTTGCCGACTGGGTATCGGCAATACCTGCTCGACTGTTTATCACATCCTCAGACGAGAGGGTCTACCCTCATTGTCATTGTGACGTCCCTCTGCCGGTGGTCCATATCCTGTTAGTGTTGTAAGTAGCGTGAATAAAAGGTCGCTATGTGTAAGAAGCGTGAAGCGGACTTTGAATGTATCCTGATGGCTAAAAGAGCCACGCGCACTTTGAATAAGAAAATGCTGTCTGACACTGAAATCAACATAAAAGATTGGGTCGCCACCAACTGTAGCCACACGACAAATAAGAGGTTGCGCTGAGTCGGAAAACTATTTAATTTATTCATAAGAAAAACTCCCCCCCCCCCATGAACCATGGACCTTGCCGTTGGTGGGGAGGCTTGCGTGCCTCAGCGATACAGATAGCCGTACCGTCGGTACAACCAAAACGGACGGGTATCTGTTGAGAGGCCAGACAAACTTGTTCCTGAAGAGGGGCAGCAGCCTTTTCAGTAGTTGCAAGGGCAACAGTCTGGATGATTGACTGATATGGCCTTGTAACAATAACCAAATCGGCCTTGCTGTTCTGGTACTGCGAACGGCTGAAAGCAAGGGGAAACTACGGCCGTAATTTTTCCCGAGGGCATGCAGCTTTACTGTATGCATGGAGAGCTGCATCAAACCAGTCTCGGGACTGAAGACCACAACAACAACAAGAAAAACTCACAAAAGAACATTCGCTGTAAAGTCACTGATAAAGAATGGGATGTAATTATTAATATGATCCAGGCATTGTTCATTTGAATCAAATACTTAATTAAGTAAAGAGTGTGTGAACAATGTGCATAAGTGCAGCTTGCAGCAACATTCCTGAAAACAAGAACTATTCCAAAGCATTTATTTTAAATAAAAAAGGGACACTAATTATTGGACCTGTGTGCATGGAAACAGTATGGATGGGCTAACAAAGAAAACTGGAAGGTAAATGGCGTAGGTAACGGAGACGTAACATCGGTACACTGGACAAGATTGGTGGCAAAATGTTCCTGAAAACATTGATTTAATGCATCTTTATAACTGCTGTTGCCTGGTAACTAAGTATAATTGCTTGTGAAACGCTATACGTTTCACAACAGACTCTTGTGCCCACGTGGTTCGCGGAGACTCAATGTCTACGTACCATGGCCAAATTTTAGTAACATCGAACCACGCAGTCGCGAACAATTAAAGTTTTACAGAGGTCACATTTGAATAGACAAATGATAACGGCAGAGGGCCAACTAACTCTAATATTAACCCATGTGGGTGGTTTCCACCGGAAATAAAGTAATGAGACAAAGAAAATTCACAAAGAAGCAAAAATTACCAAGATTCGGAAAAGATTAGAATGCATACACACGCAGTTTCAGGCACACAAACATTCTCACCGAACCGAGGGCACTTCAACATATGCAACACCTTTGTGCTACGTGCTTCTTACGGATCAAAGTCGAGTCTGCATTGGGAATCAAACTGAAAGTCTGCAAAAGCCTTGCATTCCTAGCTGTGACTTAGCAGATCAGTCTTCATAAGTTGAAACGCGAGACCAAAAGCTAAAAGCTCCCCTCTCGCTAAGAGACAACGCGCCACGCGGTTGTATCAACCCACCCTTCTTCGAAGAGACCTCGGCTGCAGACCCTCGGCGAGCTGGAACCAGGCTGACCGTCCCACACACTCCAACGTCTCCCAAGCGACCCCTGGCCAGGAAAACCCAGAGATGAGGCTTCCACCACCAACCTAACACAGATAACTTTCACACAAGGGGAGCCAACCTCTTTGCCTACCTGAAAACTACAAGGGTCGACCATTCTGTATGACTACCGCTGATTCACTGCAGCAGACTAATCCACCGTATAGCAAAATGAAACACACCCACATTCATTCACTCACGCATGCCAGAGAGTTCTGTATCACTGGAAAGCAAATCAAATGATAATGAAAGGGGACTACGGGGTCCTTTCAGTGTGTGCGAACTTCGCTGCTTTGCGGCAAATACTGAAGCTTCACAACTCATTGTTTCTACTTTTAGTCAACAACGTGCAAGCGGCTGATCTGGTTTTACCTCCTATCTGAGAGAGTTGTTTGTACACAGTCATTCCATCTAGATCTGCATCTACGTATATACTCCGCAAGGCACCGTATGGTGCTTGGCGGACTAATATTCATTTCCTTTGCTGTACCACTCACAAAAAGACAGTGGGAAAAACGACTGTGTGTATGCTTCCGTATGAGCACTAATTTCTCGTTTCTTATCGTTGTGGTCCTTACGCGCAATGTATGTTGCCGAAAGTAGAGTTGTTCGACAGTCAGCTTCAGGTGCTGGTTCTCTAAATTTTCTCAATAGTGTTTCTCGGATAGAACGTCGCCTTCCTTCGAGGTATTCCCATTGAGTTCCCGAAGCACTTACGTGTTGTTCCAACCTATCGGAACAATTCTAGATGCCCGCCTCTGTATTGCTTCAATATCTGCCTTCAGTCCTCGCTGGTCGCACCAGCGTCGTGTATGCGGTCTCCTTTACGGGTGAACCACTCTTTCCTAAAATTCTCCCAATAAACCGAAGTCGACCATTCGCCTTCCCTACCGCAGTTCTCACACGCTCGTTCCATTTCATATCACTTTGCAACGTTTGCCAGATATTTAAACTACTTGACTGTGTCAAGCAGAACACTAGTAACACTGTATCCGAACGTTACAGGTTTGTTCTTCCTACTCATCCGTATGAACTTACGCTTTTACACATTTAGGACTAACTACCATTCATCGTACCAACTGGAAATTTTGTCTGTCTTGTATCTTCTTAGTCGTTCAACTTCAACACCTTACCGTACATCACAGCATTATCTGCGAACAACCGCAGATTACTGCCCACTCTGTCCGCCAAATCATGTATGTACGAAGGTTGAAACTTTAATAGTGGCAACTATTTATTTACGGCTCGTACAAAATAGATACGTATTTCAAAGTCTTACTGACCTTCAAAGTAGTCAGGAGCATTGTGTATAACCCGTTGCCAGCGATGTGGAAGTTGTAGGATACTCTTAGCAGTGCCAGTTTTGTTGACATTTCAAGCGGTGCTGTCTATTGCCCGACGAATTTGTAGCAGTTCTGAAGCGAATGCCGTGAAGTGTTTCCTTCAGTTTAGAAATCGAGTTGAACTTACGAAGGCTTAAGTCAGGGGAGTGCAGTAGGTGGTATAGCACTTAGCAGCCCCATCAGTCAAACAAATCAGTAACAGCTTGCACTGTATGTGCTTGAGCATTGTCCTGCAAAATGATGGTCAGGTCCTGCAGAAAGTGTCATCACTTCTGTCTCTAAGCTGGTCGTAGGTTGTGTTCAAAAAATGAACAGCACAGAGACAGAAGCGATGACACTTTCTGCACAACCTGACCATCATTTTGCAGGACAATGCTCAAGCACATACAATGCAAGCTGTTACTGATTCGTTTGACTGATGGTGCTGCTAAGTGCTGTACCACCTACTGCACTCTCTTAAGCCCTCGTGAGTTTAACTCGATTTCTAAACTGAAGGAAACACTTCACGGCATTCGCTTCAGAACTGCTACAGATTCGTCGGGCAATAGACCGCGCCGCTAGAACTGTCAACACAACTGGCACTGCTAAGAGTATCCTACAACTTCCACATTGCTGGCAACGGGCTATAGACAATGCTGGTAACTACTTTGAAGATCAGTAAAACTTTGAAACACGTATCTATTTTGTACGAGCTATAAATAAATAGTTGCCACTATTAAAGTTCCAACCCTCGTACATAGAGAATAACAGAGGTCTTCTCAGATTTCCCTGGGGCACTCCAGTCTCTGATAAACCACCACCATCGAGGACAACATACAGGGTCGTGATTCTTAAGAAGTCTTCGAGCCACTCACATGAAATAAGATGATCGTATGGAACTGCTGGCCAGGAGGCCCCATCCGGGGAAGTTCGGCCACCGAGTTTTGTTTCAGTCGACGCCACATTGGGCGACTTGCTTGCCGGTGATGAGGTTGAAATGATGATGAGGACAACACAACACCCAGTCCACGAGCGGGGAAAATCTCCCAACCCGGCCGGGAATCGAACCCGGCCCCGCTGCATGGGAGGCAAGCATGTTAGCACTCAGCTAAGCAGGTGGACTAGCCACTCACATATCTGTGACTCATCCCACACGCTCGTACCTTCGTTAAAAGCCTGCAGTGGGGCACCGTGTCAAACGCTTTCCGGAAATACAGAAATATGGTTCAAATGGCTCCGAGTACTATGGGACTTAACTTCTGAGGTGATCAGTCCCCTAGAACTGAGAACTACTTAAACCTAACTAACCTAAGGACATCACTCACAACCATGCCCGAGGCAGGATTCGAACCTGCGACCGTAGCGGTCGCGCGGTTCCAGACTGTAGCGTCTAAAACCGCTCGGCCACCCCGGCCGGCACAGAAGTATGGAATCTGCCTCTTGCCCTTTGTCCATTGTTCGCAGCATATCATGTGAGAAAGTAGCAAGCTGAGTTTCGCATGAGCGATGATACTTTAGAAAGCCATGCGTTCAGCAGAAAGAAAACTGTGACATAAAATCAAAGGAAGCGCGACAAGGATATTTGTTAGTTCGTAAGACATGTTACAAGAGACTGTGTCTATTTCATAACCTAACGTAGCGGGGGACGGACACAGCAGCTAACAACCTGTTAAGTGAATATACCAGAGTAAGGAGGGCATGTGCGGTCATTATAAACCGAGCTTTGCGTCATGGTGATGATGATGTTTGGTTTGTGGGGCGCTCAACTACGTGGTCTTCAGTGCCCGTACAATGTCCCAATCTTTTCACGCTCCAATGTTTCAGTCAGACCAATCTAGCCACTATCACGAATGATGATGACGATGATGATGATATGATGAGGTGATGAGGAAAACACAAACACCCAGTCCCGGGGCAGAGAAAATCCCCAACTGGCCGGGAATTGAACCCTGAACCCCGTGATCCAGAGGCAGCAACGCTAGCCACTAGAACGCGAGCTGCTGACTGGTTTGCGTCGTAGCCTCTCGCTAGCTCCCTTTAAATACTCCAGCTGTCATCATTGGGATCAATGGCATTCACAATAATAGCACTCGATTCCATGATCACGATACTGTAGTGGATGTGTCCTAGATGTTTCAGCACAGTCTACGAATTAGCCGTAGATGTACTCCAGACGACGGTCGTCACCTGATGAACTTCATGCCGCTCGATTCGTACCGTCTACTGACGGAGAAACTATTTGTCTTCTGACAGCACCACATCACAGAGTGCTACCAGTACCGGACTTCAATGCTGCAGCCAACAACAGGTCGTCTTGGGGTCCACGTCCCTGTTCAATACCCAGGCGCCGCTGGGTGCTGATACCTACCAGGAGTAGACATGAGATCGACCAACCACACGACTACCGACACCAGGTACATTGCGGATGGGTCATCACGGGTTGTCATTCGGGGTAGGACCGAGTACACTCCAGCAGCCAGCCCGAAACAGCCGCGCCTGCTTGCTGGCAGTCCGCCGCCGCTCTAGGGTCGCTGACACCTCCTGGGCGCGCAAACGCTGAGCTGACTCGACGGACGTGAGGTAGAGTTCAATATGCAGCTGAAGGAGCAACATCCGAGGCTGGTGCGGACGAGCGTCGACTTGTGAACGTTGAGAATAAATGATTGAAGTCTAATAATGTTTCAATAGCGTCGTTGACTCTTACCAGATTCTGCCGGGCATGGTGGCCGCGCGGTTCTAGGCGCTTCAGTTTGGAACCGCGCGACTGCTACGGTCACAGGTTCCAATCCTGCCTCGGGCATGGATGTGTGTGATGTCCTTAGGTTGGTTAAGTGTAAGTAGTTCTAAGTTCTAGGGGACTGATGACCTCAGATGTTAAGTCCCATAGTGCTAGGAGCCATTTTTTCTTAACAGATTCTCAATAGCTATGCCGACTTCATGTAGAGGTGTCACCGCTCGGCCCTCTTTAGTTCTCTGCTTTACATGATACCGCAAAAATATCCGCCTGCTTAGCAGAGTGGTTACGTGCTTGCCTCCCATGAAGCGGGCCCGGGAATCGATTACCGGCAGGGTTGGAGATTTTCTCCGCTCGTGAACTGGGTTTTGTGTTGTCCTCATCATCATTTCATTCTCATCACCGGCACGAAAGTCGCCCAATGTGCCGCCGACTGAAATAAGACTCGCACTCGACGGCCGAACTTCCCCGGTATGGACCCCCCCTACCGGCAATGCCACACAATCATCTCATTTTTTACTGTAAAAATCAGATTGGGAGTGCGTCACTTCCTTCCCCCTGGATACAGCAAAAATGAAATTGTTAGTCCGTCACTTTCTTCTCCCAGATACCTTTACGCGTCAATTATTAAAGAAAGAAAGGGGCTGACGTCGTCGTTGATGTTTAATCCCTTTCAAAGTGTTCAAAAAGGCCACTGGCCCTGCCCCTAACCAATAGACTTTATGCAACCCACAGTGCCTTCGAAAATCACACGGGAAATATTTGTAGTCTCACTTGCTATATGCAGCCCGTTAGTCATGCAAAACAACTGAACAGGATCTTTTTAAGAAATTTGATATAGTTAAGTTTTTTACTGGGATACGCTTTCGCTGGCGGTCACGGTTTTCGAGTTATTCAAGAAAAACGCGTTTAAAGTTCTCTCTTGTACGTTTTTCTTGAATAATTCGAAAACTTCGGCCTCTAGCGAAGACATATCACAGCAAAAAATTTAACTGCATTACATTTTCTAAAAAGAAATCCTGTACATTTTTTGTAGAAGTCGTAGGTTGCTCATAGCGAGTGAGAGAATATGAAAAACTTGCACATCTTGTTATTTGAAGGCATTGCGGATTGCATAAAACCAATCGGTAGGGGCAGTTGAATCACGCGGTATTGGTTGACTTCTGGAAACGTACACTCTAAAAATTTTAACATGTGCTGGTCTTCTTTGGTTCGTCTCTATTTCCTCTATTCATCCTATCTGGTAAGGATTCGACACTGACGATAAATACTCAATATCGGTCGAACGAGGGTTTTCTGAGCTAACTCCTTCTTGGCTGAAATGATCCATTCCTTCAGAGCATACGTGGGGTAGCACGAGATCACACTCGCAGCCTGCAACCATGATCCACGCACTCTTGGCAATGTGCGACATGCGAAACAAACTACGCGACATACTGCTCCACAGATTTAATAGGAAACATTTGTTGGTGGACCCAATTAATTCTCTGCACTGCTACACATGTAAAATCAATCTAAATAAGGGCCGGCCGAAGTGGCCGTGCGGTTAAAGGCGCTGCAGTCTGGAACCGCAAGACCGCTACAGTCGCAGGTTCGAATCGTGCCTCGGGCATGGTTGTTTGTGATGTCCTTAGGTTAGTTAGGTTTAACTAGTTCTAAGTTCTAGGGGATTAATGACCTCAGCAGTTGAGTCCCATAGTGCTCAGAGCCATTTGAACCATTCTAAATAAGGTATGAATGCTTGATCACGGAGCGATATGAATTAACCCCCTGCCGCCCACAAGGTGTACTGGAAGGACGTTAACAAAAAGGTTGGGTGGAATAGCACCCAATGAAATACATATGTATTTTTATGCGTAATTCTATATATCATAACTTATAGTAGCAAATCGAAAAGAAATAATAAAAAAAAACAATATTTTATTGAAAGGCTCAAAAATCGTCAATCTTATATGTATAATTTTACTAATGTCACTTCTTTCCTCTGGATACTGCAAAAATGAACTTGGTAGTCCGTCACTTTCTTCCCGCAAATACCTTTACGCGTCAATTATTAAAGAAAGAAAGGGGCTGACGTCCTCGTTGATGTTAGATCCCTTTCAAAGTCTTCAGAAAGTCATTCATTCATTCGTGTTACCCGTGCCGCAACTTGCGCTTGACGGGTCAGCTACGCTGGCCCGAGGACACGGAGGCGGACAGATATGCACTTGCGTGCCGACCTGTGACTTCTGAGGTACGCGAGTGCGCCGAGAACTGGCGCCACTTCCTGGAAACTGCGCAGCGTGTGCCAGACACAAAGCGGGAACGCGGCTGCATGCTGATGGAGCCGTGCCACTGACCTGGCGGCCTGCGACGCGGGACGCACGACGCCGCGCCCTCCGGCTGCAGGCGGCGCAAAACACTCGCCGCGGCCAACAATCGCCGTGCAGCTAAGGGCAGCGGCCAGTGCCGTCTGCTATATTAGGTGGCGCGGCGCTAGCCACATTCCGCTGTAAGCGCGCGCACAACGCCTCAAAGGCGGCGCTGTGCATTCAGCTCCGTGGCTCGTACGCGAGGCAGAATGCAACTGTTGTCTCACTTCTTTTTACTCTGTTGTAATACAGTCGTGTCGAAATACTCTGAGGTGGCTGCCGGAAAAGGCAGTACACTGAATGAGACTTTCACTCTGCAGCGGAGTGTGCGCTGATATGAAACTTCCTGGCAGATTAAAACTGTGTGCCCGACCGAGACTCGAACTCGGGACCTTTGCCTTCCGCGGGCAAGTGCTCTACCAACTGAGCTACCCGAGCACGACTCACGCCCCGTCCTCACACCTTTACTTCTGCCAGTACCTCGTCTCCTACCTTCCAAACTTTACAGAAGCTCTCCAGCGAACCATGCAGAACTAGCACTCCTGAAAGGCAAAGGTCCCGAGTTCGAGTCTTGGTCCGGCACACAGTTTTAATCTGCCAGCTAATTTCATATCAGCGCACACTCCGCTGCAGAGTGAAAATCTCATTCTGGACACATCACCCAGGCTATGGCTAAGCCATGTCTCCGCAATATCCTTTCTTTCAGGAGTGCTAGTTCTGCAAGGTTCGCAGGAGAGCTTCTGTAAAGTTTGGAAGGTAGGAGACGAGGTACTGGCAGAAGTAAAGCTGTGAGGACGGGGCGTGAGTCGTGCTTGGGCAGCTCAGTTGGTAGAGCACTTGCCCGCGAAAGGCAAAGGTCCCGAGTTCGAGTCTCGGTCCGGCACACAATTTTAATCTGCCAGGAAGTTTCATATCAGCGCTCACTCCGCTGCAGAGTGAAAGTCTCATTCTGGAAACATCCCCCAGGCTGTGGCTAAGCCATGTCTCCGCAATATCCTTTCTTTCAGGAGTGCTAGTACTACAGGGTTCGCAGGAGAGCTTAAGTCTGGAAGGTAGGAGACGAGGTTCTGGCAGAAGTAAAGCTGTGAGGACGGGGCGTGAGTCGTGCTTGGGTAGCTCAGTTGGTAGAGCACTTGCCCGCGAAAGGCAAAGGTCCCGAGTTCGAGTCTCGGTCCGGCACACAGTTTTAATCTGCCAGGAAGTTTCAAGGTAGTACACTGTTTTATAGGTTTCCTATTGACTCAAGATTTATTGTTGCAACAGTGCATATAGACTACATGAAATGATTACATTTACAGATCAAGCACAAGCGGTTCGGAGGTACTAGGTATCAAACCATGCTGAAACGCCCGTATTAGTAACAGGTGTAGCCCTCACAGGCAGCAATGCAGGCGCTGACTGTGGTATTCAGCCGATCGTACAGACGGAGAATACTGTCTTGGGATACGTTATGCTACGCCTGGTCGACGTGCTCACGTAGTTCTCTAAGAGTTGTTGGCTGACGAGTCGTACGAGTCACTTCTCTTCCCGGCGTATTCCACATTTGCTCCATTGGAGACAAGTCTGGCAAGGGAAGTTGCTGCACGCCTTGCAGAGCACGTTGAGTTTTAAGCGCGGTGTGTGGGCGAGCATTAGCCTGTCGAAACAAGACATCAAGTTCCTGTTGCAAGAACGGTGGAAGAACGGAACTAGTAACATTCTGCAAGTCCCGAGAGCTGGTTAGCGCCCCCTCCCAAAACATCAGTGGTGAACGAGACTTGTAGCTCATTGCACCCCAGACCATAAGGCTTGCGGTGCAGCCAATGTGTCTTGGACGAATGTAGTCTACGAGATAGAGCTCAGGAGGTCAATACCGGACGCGGAGACGGCCACCACTTGCGTACAGGCAGAATCTGCTTCCATCGCTGAAGACAACGGCGCGCCATTCCACCGGAAGATGGAAGTGATCCTCTGACGGCTGCTGTGCACGTCGACGCTGTGCAATGAGTGGAAGATGGGCTAGATGTACGTATCGTATTGTATGTTACCCGGAGGCCTAGAAACGACGCAGAGGCTCCGTCCCCGCCGCAGCCGCAGTAGTCTACAACCCCACGACGACTACCGCAGTCCACTTCACCCCTCCGTCACCCCACACCGAACCACTCTTTCAGGGTTATTGTGCGGTTCGGCCCCCGGTGGACACCCCCCCTTCCCCCCCTTCCAGGGAACGTCTCACACCAGACGAATGTAACCCCTATGTTTGCGTCGTAGAGTAATGGTGCTGTACTCATACGTGGAGAAGTTGTTTGTGCAGCAATCGCCGACATAGTGTAGCTGAGGGGGAACCAGCCGCATTCGCCGAGGCAGATGGAAAACCGCCTAAAACCCATCCACAGACTGGCCGGCTCACCGGCCCTCGACACAAGTCCGTCGGGCGAATTCGTGCTGGGGACCAGGCGCTTCTTCCCAAGCCGGAAAGCCGTGCGTTAAACCGCACGGCTAACCGAGCGGGTAGTCGTGGCCTTAGACCCACTGCTAACAACCGGTTCACAACAGATGTAGGATCTGCCACTGCTGCCCTTACAATATCACGAACCTGGCAGGCGTCTGTGCTGCGTGGACGTTCAGTACATCGTCTACGGGTACGAGAACTTCATGTGAATGCTGATACCAGCATCGTTACACCAGTGACGCAGCACGTTCAATTGTGTGGCAATTTTCCGAAAGGATCATCCCGCTTTTCCGAAAGGATCATCCCGCCACTCGGAGGACCACAGTTTGACCCCTTTCAGTCACGTTCAGTTCATTGCAGGAAGCACGAGTATGTCTCCGTGGGATGGTTGCCTGCTTGCTTCACACGTTTGCACCACATTGAGCCTACTGGCTGTTAGCATTCCCTATTGAAGGGCAGAAACGAATGGCGCCCCGTTAGCTATGCACTGCGCTATCTGTTGGCGGACGACGTTGAAACTATTATCAGCACATCTACTATCCCACAGGCAAGGGCCTTGCCGCAGTGGATACACCGTTTCCTGTGAGATCACCGAAGTTAAGCGCTGTCGGGCGTAGTCGGCACTTGGATGGGTGACCATTTTTCGGGGTGCACTCAGCCTCGTGATGCCAGTTGAGGAGCTACTCGACCGAATAGTAGCGGCTTCGGTCAAGAATACCATCATAACGAACGGGAGAGCGGTGTGCTGACCCCACACCCCTCCTATCCGCATCCTCCACTGAGGATAACACGGCGGTCGGATGGTCCCCATGGGCCACTCGTGGCCTGAAGACGGAGTGCTTTTTACTATCCCACAGGTGGCATACGCCGTCATCCGATCAAGACTGAACGTATACTAATTTGTTTCCGCCATTATGTGGTGTTGAATGAGGGAGAGCCACCATACTTATTTCTGCATGCCACGGCGTGACACAGATTAAGAAAATGGCTTCATGGCTTTCTTTTTGTTTTGATCACTGTCCAATCACTTACGCACTCTAATAGCCTCGGAGGTTTTCGCGGGGGATCCATCAGTGAAACTTTCGCGTTTTTGAAGTCGACAAGGTGACTCATGGTGTGGCTTGAATACCGAGAAAACTTTGTGCCTTGTGGTAGTATCCCCTGCCGAAGTCCGCTTGGGATTGTTTAATAGCCGGCCGCTGTGACCGAGCGGCTCTAGGCGCTTCAGTCTGGAACCGCGCTGCTGCTACGGTCGCAGGTTCGAATCCTGCCTCGGGCAAGGATGTGTCCTTAGGTTAGTTAGGTTGAAGTAGTTCTAAGTTCTAAGGGACTGATGACCTCAGATGTTAAGTGCCATAGTGCTTAGAGCCATTTTTGATTGTTTAATAACTCACGGCACCGACTGCGCCTGTACGGCTGCCTGAAATAATTGAGTGAAATAGGTCGCAAGATTAATGGTAGTCTGCGAGTACTCCGAAAGAGAAATCGTGCCCATTAATCAGAACGGAAATGCTCTGGATGACAGGGCGTCAGTTCGATCGTACTTGCAGGGTTGGACAACTACGGATGGGCAAAGTAAAAGTGGCCCACAGACGCGGATCGGCCCTTATTAGTGAACAGGAGAGCCACCCATCACAGCAAATGCTAAAAACCGCAATTTCGATGCGCCAATCGTTTGCTGTCAAATGTCAGCGCATGCGCGTTCCCGGATTCTCGTGTGCTCAGTGTCATTGCGTTTGAGTAAGTGAGAGCAGCAGATGCGTTTAGCGAACAGTTGACTGCAACGGAAAGTGGTACTAACGATAAAACAGCGTATGTTCATTATCGAGTTTTACGCAAAGCAGAATTCGTAGAAAACGTGTACGTAACTGTTTGCACAAGAGTTTCAGGCTGAAATGTTTCGCCAAAACTCCCGATAAACTCTGCAAAAAAAACCCGCAACTATCAGAAAAAATACTCACGTTCAAGCGAAGCGAAGTTTTTATATCCTGCTCTTTCTTATGGAACTTCTGCTTCGCATCCACGTCAACCACTTCTATACACAAGAGGTTCACTTGTTGTAGAAAATGCAGAACGGCATTCCTGGTGTAAACGGTGATCCGGAATAGTTAAATGAATCAGCAGTACACCGTAAGAGGGAAAATTACCTCGTTCGTATGTTCCACTTACCAGAGAGGCGGGTCGCCTCTTTGTTAGGGCTCTGATGTAGCGACGACGTTAACCTTAGGCAGTCTCGTGGAACGAGCCCGTTCTGACTTCAAATGCTGTCAGCAGGTGTCTGTCACGTGAATGTTGTGCATTAGCATATAAAGAGGCCCTCCGCCCGCCAAGTCGTCGGCTTCTCAGCCGTCTGGCCGGGGACTGGGACGGGTTACCAGAAGAAAGCCTTTCCGAGAACTGCCATCGGTGCCAGCCTAGCGGAACTGCGTGCCCTCTACGACTACAAGGAGAAATGCTCTTGGCAGGAGACTAGCAGGCTTTGCCCCTGAGGTCAAACATACTCTTCGATGTAATACTCTTTCACGGCAATGCACTTTGACCTTCGTTATCCCCCGTGAGTAGATACCATTTGCAAAGAGCGAAGTAAAACTTTCGTAGATGATACAGCCTCTTCATTGGGCCGAAAATGTTTCCCAACGCTGGATATCTTTACAGGGGGTGTAATGGGAAAGTGCAGATGTTCCTATTGGTGACTGAGGACGATGCACTGAATAACATTACATCAGTACTTATGTCACTTGCAGCCTAATAATTATACCATTAGAATTTGTATGTTTTTATGTTGGGTAGCACACACGACAAGTGCAAGCCAATAATGTGTATTTTCCCTTGGGCAGAAGGTCAGGTGTAAAAATATCTGCCCTTATACCCGTTACACATATAGTGTAATAAGTAAAACTCGGTAGATGTTACACAACATGGATGTTCTAACAATTTTAAATCACGTTCCTAGATTTTATCTCATTTCTGAAGTACCATTGTGGTTAATTGAATTATCTTAATTAAATTTATTATATGTCTTTTGAAATCCCCACCACTTCTCACATATTTTTCCTCCAGTGTTCGTGAAACCTCGGGTGCTGTTTGATAGTAATTTTACCCATTGTAAAGTAGTTACTAAGAAGTATCTCTTATGCATTCCAAATAGACACCCTCACCTCTCTGGCAGAAGATATCGACTTCACTTCCAACCAGGAATGATGCAACAACGACTGATCCGCTGAGCTGTAGCACACCGGCGCTCAATATCATTCTCTTTAAAACGCCCCACATTGTACACAGAATATTTTACAAAGATTGGCCAGTTATTATTTTAGGCCTGTAGCAGTGTATACAGGGTGGTCCATTGATAGTGACTGGGCCAAATACTTCACGAAATAAGCATCAAACGAAAAAACTACAAAGAACGAAACTCGTCTAGCTTGAAGGGGGAAGCCATATGGCGCTATGGTCAGCCCGCTAGATGGCACTTCCATAGGTCAAACAGATATCAACTGCGTTTTTCTAAATAGGAACCCCCATTTTTTGTTACTTACTCGTGTAGTACGTAAAGAAATATGAATGTTTAAGTTGGACCACTGTTTTCGCTTTGTGATGGATGGCACTGTAATAGTTACAAACGTATAAGTACGTGGTATCACGTAACATTCCGCAAGTGCGGACGGTATTTGCTTCGTGATACATTACTCATGTTAAAATGGACCGTTTACTAATTGCGGAAAAGGTCGATACCGTGTTGATTCATGGCTATTGTGATCAAAATGCCCAACGGGCGTGTGCTATGTATGCTGATCGGTATCCTGGGCGACATCATCCAAGTGTCCGGACCGTTCGCCAGATAGTTACGTTAAAAATGGTTCAAATGGCTCTGAGCACTATGGGACTTAACTTTTGAGGTCCTCAGTCCCCTAGAACTTAGAACTACTTAAACCTAACTAACCTAAGGACATCACACATATCCATGCCCGAGGCAGGATTCGAACCCGCGACCGTAGCAGTAGCGCGGTTCCAGACTGTAGCGCCTAGAACCGCTCGGCCATTCCGGCCGGCTAGTTACGTTATTTAAGGAAACAGGAAGTGTTCAGCCACATGTGAAACGTCAACCACGACCTGCAACAAATGATGATGCCCAAGTAGGTGTTGCAGTTGCTGTCGCGGTTGATCCGCACATCAGTAACAGACAAACTGCGCGAGAATCTGGAATCTCAGAAGCGTCGGTGTTGAGAATGTTACATCAACATCGATTGCACCCGTATCATATTTCTATGCACCAGGAATTGCATGGCGACGACTTTGAACATCGGGTACAGTTCTGCCACTGGGCACAAGAGAAATTACGGGACGACCTTGGCGGGTTAATGTATGGTACGGCATTATGGGAGGAAGGATAATTGGCGCCCATTTTATCGATAGCACTCTAAATGGTGCAATGTATGCTGATTACGCACGTAATGTTCTACCGATGTTACTACAAGATGTTTCACCGCATGAGAGAATGGCGATGTACTTCCAACATAATGGATGTCCGGCACGTACTTCGCGTGCGAGGAATGTCGTTACATGTATTGCCAAATGCATTGAGGTTGACGGACATCATTGTGAGCATTTATTGCATTAATGTGGTATTTACAGGTAATCACGCTGTAATAGGATGCGTTCTCAGAAATGATAAGTTCACAAAGGTACATGTATCAATTGGAACAAACGAAATAAAATGTTCAAACGTACCTACGTTCTGTATTTTAATTTAAAAAACTTACCTGTTACCAACTGTTCGTCTAAAATTGTGAGCCATACGTTTGTGGCTATTACAGCGCCGTATATCAGAAAGCGGAAAAAAGTGGTCCAACTAAAACATTCATATTACCTACTACACGAATATGTAATAAAAAAGGGGGTTCCTATTTAAAAAAACGCAGTTGATATCCGTTTCACCTAAGGCAGCGCCATCTAGCGGGCCAACCACAGCGCCATCTGATTTCCCCCTTCAAGCTAGACAAGTTCTTTGTAGTTTTTTCGTTTGACGCTTATTTGGCACGGTCACGATCAATGGACCACCCTGTATACGTCCCTGAAAAACAAAGTTGGACCAGTAAACCCCCTGTTCTTTAAAGACTCTTATTCCCATGTATAAAACAGCTTCAGTTGTCTTGAGTAAAAATTTCTCGGTGTACATGCCGCGTCAAATCAGGATAAATGTACACCGGCATGTACACCGAGAAATTTTTACTCAAGAAATACGTCGCGAAAGACTTCGTAGCTTCAGTTGTCTGATTACTTTTGAGAAGAATTAATATGTTAAATATTTAAGCAAGTAAGCGAGAAAAAGTTTAAGAATGTCTGAAATTATGCATAACGCTTGTTAAAGGCAAACCAGCTGCTGGTACAAGGTGCCATGTTCCTGGATAGCGTTTCAGTGATATACAGTAGAGTCTCGATATTTCGATTCTCTAAATCAAGAACGTCCCATAAATCAGAGCCGCCTCCATTCTTTTCTGCCACCCTCTGAGAGCACAACGCCTGTCAGACAGCTCACTCCTCATAGTTGCGTCGGTCTCAATGGCCCTGCGCATATGCTTATCCTGGTTTTCAGTTGTTTACACAAACAAACCTTTTGGTGAAAGTGGTGGTTTTGGTTTGTTATTATCTGTGCAATACAGTGCTGTGTTTCGTTTCCTTTCTTGACTGCACTATTTATACGCCTAAAAATGAGTGCTGTGACAAAAGAAACAAAATTTGTGTTTCTGGATGTCAAGTTAGAAGCACTGAAACAACTTGAGAAAGGAGAAACAATAAAAAAAATTTGCTCTCAAATACGAACGTTACTTTCGGTGAATGGCGAACAAACTGACTGAATTTGGAACAGTTTTCTTGAAAGAAATAGTACGAAGAATCCCTTAACCGAAAAACTGTAAAGAAGGTGGAGCTAAAAAAAACAGTGAGGCGTCTTGCATGTGGTTTATTCTTTTCAGCATTGTTTTATTTGTTTTTCGCACTTAAATTTCGTTAGTTAGAGCTTTCGATAGTTCGTGGTAGTTCCGGCCCCGTTTGCCTCACATTATTGAGACTCCATTGTCTACTTTATTGGATAGAAACTGGAAGTATTTTTTCGGGGCTGTTACTGTCGTGACGAGATACTGAAAGCCAAACATTTTGCTGACTTTGTACATCTACTATAGCTACATCTGCATTCCGCAAGGCACGTTGCGTAGTGTGATGGCGGCTACTTTGTGTACTACTGTCACTTCCTATTTTTGCCGTTCCAGTCACGAATGGTGCATGGAAGGACAGTTATTGGTAAGCTGTGGGAGCTCGAATCTCTGTAATTTCGCCTGCATGGTACTTCCGCAACATAACATAGGAGGGAGCCATATATAGAGTGAATGGGTTGCCGATGGCCCTGCCTCTACCGATAGACTTTATGCAACCCACAGTGCCTCGATATATGCAGCCCGTTAGTCATACGAAAAAAAAAAAATGATCAGGATCTATTTAGGAAATTTAATACAGTTAAGTTTTTTACTGGGATATGTTTTCGCTTGCGGTCACGGTCTTCGAGTTATTCAAGAAAAACGCGTTTAAAGTTCTTTCTTGTACAATTTTCTTGAATAGTTCGAAAACTTCGGCCCCTAGCGAAGACATAGCACAGCAAAAAATTTAACTTCATTAAATTTCCTAAAAATCCTGCAAATATTTTTTCTGTAGAAGTCGTAGGTTGCCCATTTAGTGAGTGAGCGAATATGAAAAATTTCCACATTTTGGTATTTGAAGGCATTGCGGGGTGCATAAAACCTATCGGTAGGAGCAGCTGAATCACGCTGTGTTGGTTGACTGCTAAAAGTTTTAACAGGAAACCACTCCACTATGCAGGACGCCTCTCCTGTATCATCTGCCGCTGGAGTTGTATGGGCAGCTGCTTGATGCGTTTGTTGAACGAATCTGATGAAGCGTGCTGGTCTTCTTTGGTTCGTCTCTAATTCCTCTATTTATCCTATCTGGTAACGGTTCCACACTGAAGATAAATACTCAGTATCGGTCAAACGAGGGTTTTCTGAGCTAACTCCTTCTTGGATGAAATGTTCCATTCCTTCAGAGCGTACGTGGGGTAGCACGAGATCACACTCGCAGCCTGCAACCAGGATCCACGCACTCTTGGCAATGTGCGACATGCGAAACAAACTACGCGACATACTGCTCCACAGATTTAATAGAAAACATTTGTTGGTGGACCCAATCAATTCTCTGCACTGCTACACATGTAAAATCAATCTAAATAAGGTATGAATGCTTGGTCTCGCAGCGATATGAATTAACCCCCTGCCCACAAGGTGTACTGGAAGGTTGGGTGGAATAGCACCCAATGAAACGCGTACGTATTTTTAAGCGTAATTCTATATATCATAATTGATAGTAATAAATCCAAAAGAAATATTAAAAAAACAACATTTTATTGAAATGCCCAAAAATCGTCAGTCGTATGTGTTTAATTTTACGTATGTCATATCACAGACAGGTAGGTACGTTCATCACATCACTTGACTTGACAACTACAGTCCAGAAAGGTAGACAATTTATTATAAAATAATTCACATACAATAAAAATAAACTAAGCATTATTATTACTTTGAGAGATGTCAAGACAGGTGGAACAAGCCACATTCTGTATTCACCAAACAAATATCTGTGGCATTTTGTACAGAAGAAATATCCTTTGTGATCATTATTACACTTATTTTCAATACAAACAACACATCGACGAGATGTTGTTAGTAGTTTCCCATGTTGTGGCCCACCTTTTTCTTCTCCAAGATAACTCCTTTTTTAGAAAGTTGAAGTTTTCTTGGTAGAAGAGAATTACACTCTCTCTTCTCCACAAATGGTTCCGTCAAATAAAGGGGAAGTCTTCTCAGGAATGGGCCACGCTCCCTACCAGAGAAACCACGTGTATGGGGTTGATTCAGTCTCAAAAGTACAGATGCATTCACATCAACAACATCCATAACTCCATAAAAACCGGAGTGGCCAAGTCCTAATTTTACCTTCGGTGCTTTTATCGTGACATAATTGGTTGAAAACGTCAATTTCGCATTTCGTCATATTATAAAATTCAATTTATTCAGGTTGTTGCCAGTGCGCATCTCTTCCAGGTGAATCGCACACGAATGATAAAATAACAACATTTTTGTATTTCCTTCGTGTAAAAGAAACGAGCATTTTATCAAGATCGTAGAGAAGACGAGATGACGTAGGAGAGGAGGTGCGTTGATCATTCCCGCGGTATTTGCGGTTTATTTTTACGTAACGTGCCAACTCATGTGAGTTTCATTTTAGGCAACTTGTCGTCCAATTCACACGATATGAACCTACTGTCTGTCGCGGTATTTCTGTTTGTGGTTTTTACAGATCCACAAAGCCGCATGGCATACCTCGTTGGCTTGGAACGGTTTACTAGCTCTTTTTCTTTCGTTCCTTCCCAACATAAGGAATTGCTTCCAAAAAATAAAATAATTGGGCGTCACATAAGCTGATTATTTCAAGCCATATTTACCAGTTTTTGCATTAACATTTTGCAAGTACATCGTCCTCTGAAGCTAAGTAAAGTCTCAGCTACAGTCAAGTATTTAGATGGCGTATAAGGCCTCTACACTGAGTGGTAAAAAGAGCCTAGAACTCTCGAAGGGCCTCAGATTTCTCATTGTGTTTCCTTTGATTTCGTGTGTTCTTGTCATCGTATCTAAGGGCACGGATAAGAAATTCAAATCGGCTTTTAGACATTGTAAATAGAAAAATCGGAGGTCCGTCAATTTTTGAAATATTTCCTCGGTGTCCAAACGGGAATTCTTCATGCATCCGCGTCTGTACAGTAACCCACAAAGCGCTTTGATCTCACGTTTACCGCAGGTTGTGGTACACCACTGGAAAGAACTGAATTAATTCGATTTCCTGTATTTCACGAACATTTCTTCATATACAATGAACGAAAATAGTTCTTCTCACCCGTTGTGCCTTTAGCGATAACATGAGATGAGGGAAGGGTGTAATACTATATTTTTTGTAGGCGTTTTGGCATATTTAGACTTTAGAGGTGTATAGGTCAATATTGTTTCTAAATATTTCCCTAGCGTAAAATGTCTAGCTTCTTCTTCGTTGCCGCGGTGGCCGTGCGGTTCTAGGCGCTGCAGTCCGGAAACGCGGGACTGCTACGGTCGCAGGTTCGAATCCTGCCTCGGGCATGGATGTGTGTGATGTCCTTAGGTTAGTTAGGTTTAAGTAGTTCTAAGTTGTAGGGGACTGATGACCTAAGATGTTAAGTCCCGCAGTGCTTAGAGCCATTTGAACCATCTTCTTCGTTGCCTTACAGTAGCTATCCCTCTCCTTGGAGGAATCCCTTCTCAGGTATGAATTCATCGCCGATAGCTTCTTCATTAACTAATACATCATCCGATGCCTCTGAGCAATATTCATCAAAATTGTCTTCATGCTCATCATCAGAATCCACCGCTGTTTTCCTTTGTAGCTCCTCTAAAACCTCTTCTTGAGTGGTTAACACGGTTTCGTGGGCCATTGTGGTATACTTTAAAATAGAACATAAAATTAACATATTAATGAGGTTGGGTGGAAACTACCCAAGCTACTGTCATGTGCATAACAAGGATGGGCGGAATTCCACCTCAGCCGTAGAGCAGGTTGTACATACCATGGAGAAGGCGACCCCTCCAATATTGTGAGCATGATGGACTAGAAGGATACACTAGCAGAAGATAAGATCTGAGATGCACCGCACATGCACCTATGGCAAACAAGGTGTGTGTGTGTGTGTGTGTGTGTGTGTGTGTGTGTGGTTTTCACCCCACCTTGTGGGCAGAGGGCTGATAAAATCTTCTCGGGTTTCCAGCCACTTCAGGTGGTTAAAATCCTACGAGCTTTTGACCGAGCTCTCCTCGGCCATTATCAAGTGATAAATGACCACCGAAACGCCGTGGCCTCGCCAGTACACAGCCACACTGCAGGCTGTGACGTCACTTGTTCTCTCTTCCTCGCCAACTGTGATAATGTTTTCGTCCCATGTCCATCGCCCACTCTTCAACCTCGAGATGGCCTGGTACCGAGTTGTACTGAGCTGCAAACCGCCGTCCTTATTGGTGGTGTTTTCAGATTTTTTTTGTATAGCTTTTTTTTATAATTCTATTCCACAATCTCGTCATAATGACAGATTTTTTGTCGACTAGAATTCGGTGTCGATTTTTTAAACTGTGTTTTGCTATGGCTGATTTCTCAAGGCAGCATGGGAGTAAGCACTTCTTGGTTCTGTCTGACGTTGTTCCAGAAAGCGTACTGTTTGGCCAATGTAGTAGCAGCCACAAAATATCTTGTAGACCCTACATTTCACATAATCTTTTTGTCACAATACCCAACCTTAAATAATAGAAAGCATGAAACTGATGCAGTAAACCCCTTTAAATGGTCAGAACTGATTATTTTTTTAAGGAAATTAAATATTGTAGATGGCATTACAGCTGAATACGGGCTCTTTAAAATTCATTTTCTGTTTTTCTACTTTTAAAAGATTTAGTGGTGCAATTTTTGCAGGCTACTTTTGGTGGTATCCGATAGTTCTTACTCAGTCAACGTAGTTTTTTTCTATTTTGGAATTTTAATTTTCAGTGTGAACTAGCAATGTTGGCATATATATATAAATGTTGTGGGTAACTGGTTAGATACCCTTTGTTTAATCATCAGGAGGATCTAACTTCAGATCATTAATTTCAATACGTACTAATCACCTATGTATGCTACATACATATCAAAATAATACAACATTGAGATACGCTAGGTTCGTGAAAATCTGCGAAATTTAGTTCTGAGCACAGTACGTTCTCAAACTCACTGAATCATTTATATCAAATATGACAATTTTGGAATCTTGCCTCCTCTTGGATAAATTTCTGTGAATGCTCGTGATGTGAACTCACTTTCGGATTCTCTCAGTTTTATGTGCTGCGAGAAATTACAGCCTGACTCGTGAAATACACTGCGAATTCATCACCTTCCCCCGACACCCCACTCGAGGGCTGCTGATCGCCTCCTCTGTTTCGCGATCTCTCAAAATGCTCCACGAAAATATTTAACGTTTATTCCTTCGAGCCAATCAGAGCAAGGGCAGAACACCGACATTTCCATTGGCCTTTCCTTGTTTCCATTTATAGCGCTTCTGCAGTGTGCTGCTTATTGCCATGAGTTTCATAAGTTTCATTGCAACGGGTGTTGCCAAACAAGATGCTCTTTAAATTCGCTCTTTAAATAATTCTAGTCGGCTCCTACGACTGTCCTTAGTAAGAGGATCCGGGAAATACCCGTCCATTATCAGCAAGACGAACTGAAACCCCTTTCCCCTTGCAACGGAACCTGTCCCAGACGTCACGATAGGCAACGCGATTAACACGCGGCCAGCAAATGATATATTACAAGCTGCATCGTGGGTGGACTACATGTCTCGAAGATTCTTCCAAAGATCTCTGTCTGCCATCTGCCTTTCCTACGATTAGTTTTGTGGTGACCACGCGAATCTACTTCCGTCCATTCGCAACTGTCGCTTTTATGGATTGCTCTGGGAGAAGACTCGTTGGATTAGAAAACATATTAGTTCACTTCATTACTTAAACGAATAAAAGATTTTCTTAGTTTTTGACAAACGTCTTTGCCACAAGATTGCTGTACAATTTACAGTTGTCATTGACTAGCAAAGCATCTCTTGATGCACTTATTAACAAACGTATTCTTGCACTACAAAAAGTAACATTTACGACAGTACATATTGTCAGAAACTTTAACAACTCGTTGGTCTTACACAATATGAGGTAACGAACTGGTGCAGATTGCTTCTGTGCTCTATATCAGGGCCGGCCACTCTCTGCACAGTGTGCAGAAGTGCGGAAGTGCTGCACATGTGCGCACGTGTGCGACAGCGACATCTGTTATTAGACATGTGTCCTAAATGAACGGCGGCGGCTCCACTTCCCTGTCGTACAAGCAAGAGCGCAACATATCCAGTCTCGTTTACCCCTGGTGACCGTAACCTTAACAGAGAAGTACTGAGAAGTGGCAAGTACTGTGAAAAAGCAAAGGACGAGAGCTCTATGTTCTCAGTCGTTTAAAAATGACTGGGAACTGCAATTCTTTTTTGTAGCCGTTGGTGATAATTGTTTGCTGTGCCGCTGAATAATAGGCGTCCAGCGTAAGTTTTCAATTGAAAGACATTACAATACATATCACAAAGACGAGTATAGTGTACTCAACAGTGAAGAACGGCAAGCAAAATTAAATGTCCTTAAGAAAATGGATGAGACACATCAACTCGATTTTACTGTACGTCAAAGTAACTGATACTTCTTGAACTCTTAGTTTCTTGTGTTACATTTATGTCTGTTTTACTGTAAGCTGTACAATGTACTGTTTTCAATTTTCCAGAATGACAACCACACTAAATCTTCACTGCGAGCAAGTTTTAAAATCGCATTAAGAATTGCACAATCTGGGAAACCATTTTCCGAAGGGGAGTTTGTGAAAGGGTGTCTGATTGATGCTGCAGAACTTGTGTCTCCCACGAACGTTAGCAGGTTTCAAGAAATCGATCTATCCAAACAAACAGCGACAAGACGTATCAGTGTTATGGCCGGCGATCTGCACAGGCAGCTAATAAATAAGGCTAAAGACTTTGTTGCTTTCTCTGTTGCGCTCGATGAAGCAACAGATCTTACAGATACAGCCCAGGTTGTGATATACATACGAGGTGTCGATACGCACAGAGGAGCGACATCTGTGCGTAAACATGCACTACATGAACGCTGACGGCTGCGGCGTGCACGCTGTGACCGGGAAGTTGCACATGTGCAAGAGCACCGCACGCGTGCAGAATTTCTGGCTGGCCCTGCTCTATATTGACCCCCGGTGTGAGGGTGCTGCTGCGTTGAGAGAGCAGTAGCGGTCTTCAAGAGTGCCTCCCACATGTCACTGCGGATTGTCGGTAACGACTGTGGTAGCGATATGCGTTGCCGACTTTGGTGCGGCACCGCGATCTCTGGACGATACCACAAGTTTTATGTAATGCTTCCACTTCAAGTCGATCAATACTCATATCTCATTCTTAGTGGTGTCCGCCCCTGGTAGCTGAGTGATCAGCGCGACGGAATGTCATACCTAACGGCCCGGGTTCGATTCCCGGCTGGGTCGGAGATTTTCTCCGCTCAAGGAGTGGGTGTTGTGTTGTCCTTATCATTTCATCCCCATCGACACGCAAGTCGCCGAAGTGGCGACAACTCGAAAGACTTGCACCAGGCGAACGGTCTACCCGACGGGTCTACCCATTTCATTCTTAATGGTTGTGACTTCTTCCACAGATCTCACTCCAATAGTTTAATCATACAAAATAAGTGTCTTTCCACCTATTTGTGCACACTAGATTACATTTTTATATGTTGATTGTCAACTACCAATCTCTGCCGTAATAGACGATCCTCTGCAGATCTTCCTGCTTTTCATTAAAATTTTCTTGCAACAGTATACGCAACTTGACCAAACATACAGCTACTGATAAACTCGACGTTCAGCCCTTGATCTAAATCGGCGAAAATAACGACAACAACAAGACTGTTAGAAATTTACTATTGGTAGTTTAAATAGAAAATTTTACACACTACAAGGACTTCTAAACATGTATTTAATTTGTGCTGCAGCACAATGTAGTGTGCAAAAAGGCGAGCGAATATACAGAGTAACGTTTCGCGACAAATAATGACCTAATTGGTGAACTCTATCGCCATAAATAGAAACATACTGTAACGTGTCTGAGTGTGCCGTCCCCTATTCAATAAAAGTTTGAGTTTTTCCATTTAACATGAATTTCGAGAAAGAGTTTAATTGCACTCGAGATAAGTACCAAAACAACAAATTGGCTTTTGCTTGCAAAGTGGGCGATCTCGGAATTAAATTTTTGCAACGTGGTGATTTAATTACGGGATATAATTCTATTTACAGTAGAATATTTGTTTTGACATTTGTCTGGCTTTGAATTGCGTAGATACCTTTATTGAAGTGATTTGGATTTTCACGTCAGAGGAAGGTGAGATGTAAGTGCCGCGTTTATTCCATGGACAGAGGAGAGAGCGCTTTTGCTTTATTCTGTTTGGTTGGAAGAAGACGTGTGCGTGAATCAGTAATTCGTCTTGGTGATTTGTCCGTATTATTTCTATGGAAAAGTGCTACATTGTGTAACTGGTACATTAATCCACTTCTGTCGCGTGATAACGTCGACGAGAGTAGTTTAAAGTCACAGAGAGAGCGCAAATAACACGCTCAGTAACGCGCTCAGACACATTGTGTGTGATTGACTTTGTCGAATTAATTGAAAACACGCAGATTTGAATAGCCGCGCGATAGACAGTAGTGTGGTGCGTAAATAATTAGCGGAGCTTAAAGACTCACCCGTGCTAAGTATTAAAATATTGAACTTTGAAATACCGGCAATACGGAGTAGCTTATTGATTCCGTTGCTAGGTTGCATGAATCATTCAGCATAATTACAGTTGTACACGAAATCACACTACTTAAGATGAGTGGATGCAGAGTGACTGCAGTTTTATTTCAGAAGGATCAATAAACCGCAGTTCGACATATTCAATGTTGTTCGATTTTCTTAACGTAAAACCAATCTTTTGAACTTTGAATGCCAGTACACTACATACCTGTCGGAATTTTGGTGAGGGTGACCAGACTTTCATTTAAAAAAAATGAATTAAAAATACAAATCCACATCACTGAACAGTCACGCTTACCGATACTCTACGTGCCGTTCTCCCTCGCTCCTTCCCTGAGACGGGCAAGCCGGAAGACAAGATGACACGACGCCAAGCGGTTCACGTGGTGATGCGAGAGAAGGCGGGGAAAAAGCGGTTCAGTACCAGCAACTGGGAAGCTAAATTCACGTAGACCCGGACGAGAATTTCGAGAAAGAATTCTTCGCACAGAGAAATTTCGTGTGGATCATATGAGAGCTGAATCATCACCATACACCTGACAACATACCTTTAAAATACACGCTTCGAAGAATCCAGTATGGAGAATGCAGTAGTGCAGTTATTACATCTCCACCATAATGGTCACTGCGCCCAATTGATTTTCAACACAGAGTTCAGTTTGGTCAATGGATTATGTTGTAAATACGCTGTTCATAACTGCGATCACATTTTGAATAGTTGCTCCGGGCTTAAGTTGTTGTAAGGTGTAATTCGTTAATGCGCATAAAAGACTACGTGTGAATTTCCGATCATTAGTTCCCAGTTTCAAAGTGGTCGTTTTAGGATTGTCTGCCGTCTGTATAACTTTGATCCTAAAGGTTTGGGACAAGCTGTGGAACAAAACAAAGAGACGACTGGAAAGTGGCGGGTAGTCTGTTTCGTACGAGGAAAAAAGAGCAACATAACGAACACACAAGCAAACTACTGTTAGTGTACTCAAATTAATTGTCACTTCTAGTGCTTCAGCCCTGAAAGTGACCATGATGTAATTGCGCACACCATGATACCGACACAGAGCTTTTGTGTCCCCTGCTTCCGCGAAGTGCCAGCTTGTTTGTGTGTTTTGGGAATTAAGTACGGTTGTTGCATGTCGCCTTGCGTAGAGTCAAGTTAAACCAGTATTTCGAGAATGGACACCTAACAAATTTTCGAACTGTTTCCATGGAAGTTCTGTGCTTTAATGCTTCACAGAAGCAAAAGTTAAGCATCAAAGTTTGCGTTCAAACTGATCCATACTGACTTCGAATTACACAGAATAAAATTAAGATTAGCGATATGAGAAAGGAAGATATTAGAAATTAAATTGAGAAATGCATCCCATAATTCTTTTGAAAATTTACATAAATCCTAGCGAGAATGTGAGCAGAAATATCTGAGGTGTGAAATAAATTTGTAAATCTGTCGGCAACGGTTGACAGGCAATCTATTGCTTCCCTGTTTTCGCGGAGATTAGGGAAGCTCTATCGCATTCTTGGTAAACAATTTTTTGCACGTACCGTCATATAAACGGCTGTTAGTTCTTGCCACAAATTTCTTTTCTCCCCAGTTCTATTCATTACCTCCTCATTAGTCACGCGATCTACCCATCTAATCTTCACCACTGTTCTTGTCTGAATTGCTTATCTTTCGTGTTTCACTTCTGTACAAAGCTACACCCCACGTAAATACCTACAGAAAAGACTTTCTAATACTTAAATTTATGTTAGAGTTCTACTAACTTGTCGTTTTCAGTTACGCTTTCTTTGCTGTAGCCAGTCTGCATTTTGTATCCTCTCTACCTCGACCGTCATTAGTTGTTTTGCTGGCCAGAAGACAAAACTAATATACTACGTACAGTGCCTCATTCTTTAATCTAATTGCCTATGCATCGCCTGATTTAATTAGACTACATTCCATTATACTTATTTTCCTTCTGTTCATTTTCGTCTTACATCACCTTATTACTGGTAATTCGGTAATATTCATAATTGTGAACACCTTCTTTCTTTGGAATTGGAATTTCTCCTGTCTCATATATATTCCAAACCAGATGGAAAAGTGTTGTCGTGGCTGGCTCTTCCAGGGGATCAGTACTTCTGAGGGAATGTCGTCTATTCCAGGGGCCTTGCTTCGACTTAGGTCGTTCAATGCTCAGTCAAATGTTTTTCGCAATATCGTGTCTCCCTTCTCATTTTCATCTGCTTCCTTCTACAGTTCTACATTATTGCTTACATGTTCATTTCTTCTATGTATTGTTTCCATGTTCACACTTTCAGCTCTTTGCTTAACACTGCTTTTCTATCTCAACTCTTAATATTCATACAGCTGCTTCTCCTTTCTCGAAATGTTTCTTTAATTTTCCTATACATGATACCTATCTTCACCGTAGTTCTATGTGGTTCTGAAGCCTTGCATTTGCCCTCTAGCCGTACCAGCTTAGTAATTTTGCTCTTTGTGTCAGTCTCATTTTCTAGATGTCTGTGTTCCCATTAAGCCTGCTTCATTTGCTGCATTTTTATATTTCCTCCTTTCATAAATTAAATTCAATATCTTCTGTGATATCCAAGGATTTCTACTAGACCTTGTCTTTTTACTTGTTTAACCCTCTGCTGCCTTCACTCAAAGCTACCCATTCACCGTCTCATGTATTCCTTTTCCATGTTGCAGTCAGTTGTTGTCTAATGCTGCCTTTGAAACTGTCGGCAACGTCTGGTTCCTTCGACTTATACAGGTCCTATCTCCTTAATTTCCAAAGTTTTTGCAATTTCTTCAGTAATCTAAGTTCATAGCTAATTAATTATGGTCAGAGTCCTCATCTGTCCCTTCAATGTCCTGAAGTTTAAACTCTGGTGGCGAATTATCTGTCTTGCCATTATATAATGCGTCTGAAACCTTCAGTGTATCCAGCTCTCTTCCGCGTATACAAACTTCTTTCATGATTCTGGAACCAAATATTACTGACGGTTAACAAACGGTGCGGACAAAATTATACCAAGCAGGTTCCCCTTACATTCATTTACGCTCAATCCATACTTTCACACTATTTTTCCTCCTTTTCCTTTCCCTGCTTATAATTTTAGTCATCCAGCACAACTAAATTTTCGTCTGCCTTACTTATCTCAGTAGTTTCTTTTATCACATAATACATTCTTTCAATCTCTTCATCATCTGCAGAGATACTTGGCATATAGACTTGTGCTACTTTGTTGGATGTTGACTTCGTGCCTATCGTGGCCACGATAGTGTCTTCAGTATTTAATGACTTACCCGAATTCTTATTTCCTTATTCTCCTGCGTTACCTTTGTTAGATTTTACTTTTATTAAGCTGTACTCACATGACTAGAAGTCCTGTTCCTCCAGCCACCGATCTTCACTAATTTCCACTGTATCTAACTTCAACCTCTCTATTTCCCTTCCTAAATTTTATAACCTATCTGCTCGATTAAGAGCTCTAACATTCCACGCGCCCACACGTTGAATGTTGGTTTTACTTTTCCTTTTAATGACATCTTCCTAAGAAGTTACCGCCGAGAGATCCGAATGGTGAACTATTTTAACTCCAGAATAATTTACCGAAGAAACCGCCATCATCATTTAACCAAACCGTAGAGCTAGCATGCCCAAACGAAAAATTAATTTCTTGTCTGGAAGTGCTCAATTTACTGTTGGGACACACTGTATAGATACCGCCAACAGACTACATGGTTTTATACGCTGAAGCGGCGATAAAACTGGTATAGGCTTGCGTATTCAAATAGAGAGATGTAAAGAGGCAGAATACGGCGCTCCATTCGGCAACGCCTATGTAAGACAAGTGTTTGGTGCCGTTATTAGATCGGTTACTGCTGCTACAATGGCAGGTTATCAAGATTTAAGTGAATTTCAACGTGGTATTATAGTCGGCGCAGGAGCGGTGGGACACAGCATCTCCGAGATAACGATGAAGTGGAGATTTTCCCGTACGACCATTTCACTAGTTTACCGTGAATATCAGGAATCCGATAAAACATCAAATCTCCGACATTGCTGTGGCCAGCAAAAGATCCTGCAACAACGGGACCAACGACGACTGAAGAGAATCGTTCAACGTGACAGAACTGCAGCCCTTCCGCAAATTGCTGCAGATTTCAAAGCTGGGCCATCAACAAGCGTGCGAACCATTCAACGAAACATCATCGATATGGGCTTTCGGAGCTGAAGGCCCACACTTGTACCCTTGATCACTGCACCACACAATGCTTGACGCCTCCCCTGCGCCCGTCAACAAGACATCCGACAGTTGATGACTGGAAACATATTGCCTGGTCGGACGAGTCTCGTTTCAAATTGTATCGAGCGGATGGACGCGTACGGGTATGGAGTTAGTTATTCTCTGGTTCAATATTATTGATGAATTTGAAGAACAAGAAGAATAATTTTCTTCCAAAATTTTAAAATCTGCAAGCCTTGATTCCAATTTACCCTCGGACTTACGATTTTTTCCACATATTTTAATACGTATACAGTAGCATTGGAGTAAAAATAAGGAGAGACGGCGCCACAGACTTAGGCTATACTTTTTTTTCAAGCCAGAGCCGCCATATTACATGCGCCAAAACGTTAGCAGACTAGTGTTTACATGTAGATCGTTTACGATTACGGTTGACCTTTCCATTTGCAGCCCTTGTCTTCTCCCATCCGTGCACTGGAGGGTCCACGATGACCTGTGTGGTTGTGAACACTTCCTGACTCTCCCTCAGCGTCATTAACCTGGATGCCTGCCCAGATGGGCTCTCTGCTGTTGACTTTGGCTTCCTGCTGCATGGAGAGATCGGCGAAGCAATTCAGAAAACAACTACAGCCATTCTTTCAGGAGCTAATTTAACGATCACCTGTTCCTCGGGCTTGCCCCAACGGAAGACACTACCTTGGTGGTCATCGGATATCCCAGGGACCATTAGAGATTGTAAGTGGACTCTTCAACGCCATAAGCGGCACCCATCCATGCTTTTAAGCGGCTCTGTGCCTGCCCAGATCCACCACAGAATAAAAAGACAGAAACGAGAATGCTGGGAACGGTACGTTTCAACCATCGGACCACATATCTCTGCTTCGCAAGTTTGGGCTAAGATCAAACGTGTCTACAGACACTGGAAGGTGTACCTGGTATTACCTTGAATTGTTCTGTCTGCACTGTCACAGACGCCAACGCTACATTTTGTTCTCCATTACGCTCTAACCTCGGCGTCTGAAAATTATCAACCTGCCTTTTGTGTTCTAAAACATTGGTTGGGCAGAAGCAATTATCTTTTACTGCACCCCACCTGTAGCCATATAATGCTCTATTCAGTAACCACGAATTCGTCAGTGTCCTAACCCACTGCCTTGATATAGCCTCAACTCTGTACCACATCTACAACCAAACGATCAAACACCTACCGATGGATTGTCATTGTCATATCGTTGCCATCTGAACTGCATCTGGAGCGAGATCGAGTTCCTATCGGAATGGCGAGAAAGCATCATTGTCCCAGTACTGAAATCGGGCAAGCACCCTTTAGAGATGGACAGTTATCGCTCAGTAAGTCTCACCAATGTTTTCTGTAAGTCGTGTGAACGCATGGTGAGCTGGTCGCTGTGTTGGCTCCTTGAGTCTCGGTGTCTTCTGGCTCCGTTGCAGGGTGGTTTTCGCCAAGCCAATCTGGTTTGCCTGGAGTCTGCCATCCGAGCACGTTTTTTCCTGAAGTCGACGCCTTATAGCTATCTTCTTTAACCTGCAAAAGGCTTAAGAGACCACATGGTGACACCACATTTTTGCTCCCTTAAACGAGTGTGGCCTCTGGGGTCCACTCCCCATTTTCATCCTGAACATCCTGTTGCACTGTATGTTCCAGGTTCGAGTTTGTTCTTCCCACAGTACACCCCCCCCCCCCCCCCGCAATATCCAATATCCAAGAGAATGGGGTCACACAGGGCTCTGTACTGAGTGTCCCTCTCTTTCTAGTAGCCATCAGTGATCTAGCAGCAGCTGTGGGGTCCACAGTATCGCTCTACTTGTTTACTGACTACTTTTGCCTCTACTATTGGTCTAATGTGGGTGTCGCTGAACGTCGACTGCAAGGCACCATACGAAAGGCGCCGGCATTGGTTTTCACCCATGGCTTTCGATTTTCAGCCTCCAAGACGTGTGTCGTGCACTTCTGTCGAGGTCGAACTACTTAGTATGGTGGAGACTTATCGCATCTTAGGATAGGTCTTCAGTAGTTGACATGGGTTCCCCATCTTTGCCAGCTTAAGCGGAATTGCTGGCTACACCTTAATACACTTCACTGCCTGAGTAACAGCAGCTGGGGTGCAGGTCATTCTACGCTGATACAATCTCACCTTTATTATGGAAGCCTGGCATACGGTTCAGCATTGCCCCCAGTGTTGCGGATACTGGATCTGATACACCACTGTGGGGCTTGACTTGCGACAGGAGTTTTTCGAACCAGCCCTGTGAACAGATTACTCGTTGAGTCTGGGATCTCACCATTGCGGATGAGGTGCCAACAGCAGCTTGTCATTTATGCTTTCCACGTTCGCGCCTCCTCTAATCATCCATACTACTGTCTTCTCTTTCCAAACATGATAATCCATCTCCCACAAACATGACAACTCATCTCCAACAACAGCAGCCCAGATCAGGGATTACAGTTGCAATCCACATCCAGTCTATCCACTCTGAACTTCAGGTCTTTGCTCTTCCACCTCTCCTCTGGACCCACTCGAGTGCACCTCCGCGTTGCATCCCTAGGCCAGAGCCTTGTCTTGTCATATCCCAAGGTCCAAATGATTTGGTTTATCCCAAGGCTCTCCACCATCCTTGGCGCATTCTGGGGTTCAGTAGTAGTCTGTACTGATGGCTTAATGGTTGCTGGTTATGTAGGCTTTGCTTATACTCACATGGAACATAATGAACTGCGTTCGTTGCCAGATGACTGTGGTGTTTTCACTGTGGAGTTGGTAGCCAACTCTTCTGCTACTGAGCGTATCTGTTCCTGCACTGGTAGGGTCCTTTCTCACTGCAGCGACTACTTTAGCAGTTTTGAAGGTCTCGACCAGTGCTACCCTCGCCATCTTGTGGTCATTACAATCCAGGATTCTCTGTGTGCCCTTGATCAGTTATCTTTGTCTGGACTGCAGGCTATGTTGGGATCCTAGGGCCATATGGGCTACCAGTAAACTGACTCTTGAGATCGGTATTCTGGAAACAGCCCTCTGATTGGTAATACACCAAAAATTATTAGGTGCCTAGAGTACAGAGTGGCTCACTCTGACGTCACTAAACAAATTGTGGGTGATAAAGGAGACAAGGAATCTGTGGAGGTCCTCCATGCAGGCCTCCTGCAAGGACTGTACCGTGATTGCCAGCTCTACATCAGTCATACCTGGCTGACTAATAGTCATCTCCTCCATATCGAGGATCCACCCTACTGTCGTTGTGGCTCCCGTTTGATGGTAGTCACAATTTCCCTAGATTGTCCCAACTCGCTACTCCTGGTGTTAGGAGACGTTGCCTCAGTGGCTGACTTAGTTCTGCGTTTTACCACCTTCGTTAAGGGAGGGGCGCTTAAACTTATTGTCCCACTGAGGGGTTGGCAGAATGCTCTGTTGCCTTCTCTGGCCAGACTGGGCTGCAGCTGTGTGGGCTTGATGGTCCACTCTGATCCACACCCTACTCGCTCTTTTACTCTTTTCCCCCCTCTCATGTGGTCTGTTAGACTTGTTCTCTTTTTGTGTCTCTGTGCTTATCTTTCCCTGTCCGTGTTGCCAGTCTTTCCAAGGTAATCTCTGAGTAGAGTAGCTCTGTTAAGTGCCGTGGGCTGGGAGAGATATATGTCTCCTCAATTACATTCTGTTTTCAGGGGCTTCCGGCTGTTCTCTAGATAGGCCACCTTACAGGCTTTTCTTCCTTTGTCTCCCTTTCTTCTTTTCGTCCCTTATCTCAGCTTTGCCGATCTTTGGTGACCTTAGGGTTTTCTTCCCTTCAGTTTTGCGCAGCAGTCTATCTCTGGTCTATAGTCACCTCTCTGTCCGAGGAAAAAGGGACTGATGACCTAATAGTTTGGGACCTTTAACCATCCAACCAACCAACAAATACCTCTTAATATCGTGTCGGACCTCCTTTTGCCCGGCGTAGTGCAGCAACTCGATGTGGCATAGACTCGACAAGTCGTCGGAAGCCCCTGCAAAAATATTGAGCCATGCTGACTCTACAGTAGTCCGACATTGTGAAAGTGTTGCAGATGTAGAATTTTATGCGCGAGCTGACCTCTCAGTTATGTCCCATGAATGTTCAGTGGGTTTCATATCGGGCTATGTGTGGCCAGATCATTGGCTAAAATAGTCCACAGTGCATTGAAAGCGGTCGCGAACAGTTGTGGCCTGGTGATGTGGCGCATTGTCTTCTATAAAAATTCCGTTATTGTCTGGGAATATGAAAACCATGAATGGCTGCAAATCGCCTTCAAGTAGCTGAACATAGCCGAAGACCCAGTCGATTCTATGTAAACACAGCCCACACCATTATGGAGACACCACCAGCCTGCAGAGTGCCTTGTTGACAACTTGGGTCCATGGCTTCGTGGGGTCTGCACCACACTCGAACTCTACCATCAGCTATCACCAACTATAATCGGCACTCTTCACACCAGGCGACGGTTCTCCAGTCGTTCTAGGGCCCAACTGACATGGCCATGAACCCACGAGAAGGCGCTACAGACGACGTCATTCTTTAGCAAAGGCACTCGCGTCGGTCGTCTGCTGCCATATAGGCCATTAATGCCAAATTTCGCCGCACTGTCCTTACGAATACCTTCGACGCACGTCTCACATTGATTTCTGCGGTTATTTCACGCAGTTTTGCTTGTCTGTTAGCACCGACAACTCTGCACAAACGCCGCTGCTCTCTGTCGTCGGCCACTTCGTTGTCCGTAGAGATGATGATAGTGATGATTGGTTTGTGCGGCGCCCAACTGCGCAGTTATCAGCGCCCGTACAAAGTCCCAATCTTTACACAGTCCAATCTTGCCACTGTCACGAATGACGATGAAATGATGAGGACAACAGAAACAACCAGTCCCCGGGCAGAGAAAGTCCTCAACCCGACCGGGTAATCGAACCCGGAACCCCGTGTTCCAGAGACAATAAAGCCAGCCGAGCTGCGGACTGTCCGTGGTGAGAATTAACGGCTGAGGGTTGGATTGTTTGGGGGAAGAGACCAAAAAGCGAGATCATCGGTCTCATCGGATTAGGGAAGGACGGGGGAGGAAGTCGGCCGTGCCCTGTCAAAGAAACCATTCAAAGGAATCATCCTGGCATTTGCCTGGAGCAATTTACGGAAATCACGGAAAACCTAAATCAGGATGGCCGGACGCGGGATTGAACTGTTGTCCTCCCGAATGCGAGTTCAGTGCGCTAACCACTACGACACATCGCTCGGTTTAACGGCTGAAATTTGGTGATCTCGGCACATTGTTGATACTGTGGATATTGAATTCGCTAACGATTTCCAAAACAGAATTATCCTCGCGCCTAGCTCCAACTACTATTCCACGTTCAAAGACTTAATTCACGTCGTGCGGCCATAATGACGTTCCAAACTTTTTCACATGTGTTTCCTGAGTAATAATGACACTTCCACCAATGCATCGCCATTTTATACCTTCTGTACAAGATACCACCGCCATATTTATAACTGCATATCGCTGTCCCATGACATCAATGGGGGCTACTCTGGGAAGAAGGTAGAGCTGGCAGAGGCTGCAAGTAAGATGGGGCTGGACGTTTTAGCTGTTAGTGACATTCGGGTAAGGGGTGAGAAAAAAGAGGAAGTGGGAGAATACAAGGTCTACCTGTCAGGAGTCAAAGCAGGAATAGCACAATGGGGTGTAGGGCTTTACATCAGGAAAGAAATGGAACCCAGCGTAGTTGCAATAAGGTATGTAAACGAATGACTGATGTGGATAGATTTGACAGTGTCTAGCAAGAAAATTAGGATTGTGTCAGTATATTCGCATTGTCAAGGGACATATCAAGATAAGATGGATAGTTTTTATGAGGCACTCAGTGATGTAGTTGTTAGAGTAAAGGACAAGGACAGTGTTCTGCTCATGGTTGATTTTAATGCCAGGATTGGAAATCGAACAGAAGGGTATGAAAAGGTTATGGGTAAATTTGGAGAGGATATGGAGGCCAACAGGAACGGGAAACAACTCTTGGATTTCTGTGCCAGTATGGGCTTAGTAATCACAAACTCCTTTTTTAAACATAAGAACATTCACCGGTATACTTGGGAAGACAGGGGAACCAGATCTGTCGTTGACTATATAATAACAGATCAGGAATTCAGGAAGGCTGTGAGGGACACACGTGTATTCAGGGGATTCTTTGATGACACTGATCATTATTTAATTTGCAGTGAAATTGGGATTGTGAGGCCGAAAGTGCAGGAGGTCAGGTCCATATGTAGGAGGATAAGAGTGGAAAAACTTCAGGATAAGGAAATCAGGCACAAGTACATAACAGCGATCTCAGAAAGGTACCAGTTAGTTGAATGTAGTCAATTACAGTCATTGGAAAAGGAATGGACAAGGTACAGGGACACAGTACTAGAAGTGGTTAAAGAATGTCTTGGAACAGTAGTGTGTAAAAGTAGGATGAAGCAAACAGCTTGGTGGAATGACACAGTCAAGGCAGCCTGTAAAAGGAAAAAGAAGGCATATCAAAAATGGCTACATACTAGAACTCAGGTAGACAGAGAAAGTTATGTTGAAGAAAAAAACAAAGCCAAACAGATAATTGCAGCATCCAAGAAGAAATCTTGGGAAGACTTTGGAAACAGGTTGGAGACTTTGGGTCAAGCTGTTGGAAAACCATTCTGGAGTGTAATAAGCAGTCTTCGAAAGGGAGGTAAGAAGGAAATGACAAGTATTTTGGACAGGTCAGGAAAACTGCTGGTGAATCCTGTGGATGCCTTGGGCAGATGGAGGGAATATTTTGAAGAGTTGCTCAATGTAGGTGAAAATACGATCAGTAATGTTTCAGATTTCGAGGTAGAATGGGATAGGAATGGTGATGGAAGTAGGATCACATTTCAGGAAGTGGAGAAAATGGTCAATAGATTGCAGTGCAATAAAGCAGCTGGGGTGGATGAAATTAAGTCGGAACTCATCAAATACAGTGGAATGTCAGGTCTTAAATGGCTACACAGGATAATTGAAATGGCCTGGGAGTCGGGACAGGTTCCATCAGACTGTACAAAAGCAGTAATCACACCAATCTTTAAACATGGAAACAGAAAAGATTGTAACAACTACAGAGGTATCTCTTTAATCAGCGTTGTGGGTAAAATCTTCTCAGGTATTGTTGAAAGGAAAGTGCGAGTATTAGTTGAGGAGCAATTGGATGAAAATCAGTGTGTGTTTAGGCCTCTTAGAGGTTGTCAGGACCAGATCTTTAGCTTACGACAAATAATGGAGAAGTGTTATGAATGGAGCAGGGAATTGTATATATGCTTTATAGATCCAGAAAAGGCATACGACCGGGTTCCTAGGAGGAAGTTATTGTCTGTTCTACTAGATTATGGAATAGGAGGCAAACTTTTGGAAGCAATTAAAGTTCTTTACATGGATAGTCAGGCAGCAGTTAGAGTTGACGGTAAATTGAGTTCATGGTTCAGAGTAGTTTCAGGAGTAAGACAAGGCTGCAACCTGTCTCCAGTGTTGTTCATATTATTTATGGATCATATGTTGAAAACAATAGACTGGCTGGGTGAGGTTAAGATATGTGAACACAAAATAAGCAGTCTTGCATATGCGAATGACTTAGTTGTGGCGGCAGATTCGATTGAAAGTTTGCAAAGTGATATTTCAGAGCTAGCTCAGAAATGTAAGGACTATGGTATGAAGATTAGCATCTCCAAAACGAAAGTAATGTCAGTGGGAAAGAAATATAAACGGATTGAGTGCCAAACAGGAGAAACAAAGTTAGAACAGGTGAACGGTTTCAAGTACTTAGGATGCATATTCTCACAGGATGGCAACATACTGAAAGAACTGAAAGCGACGTGTAGCAAAGCTAATGTAGTGAGCGCTCAGCTACGATCTACTCTCTTCTGCAAGAAGGAAGTCAGTACCACGACTAAGTTATCTGTGCACCGTTCAATCTTTCGAGCTACTTTGTTGTATGGGAGCGAAAGCTGGGTGGATTCACGTTACCTTATCAACAAGGTTGATGTTACGGATATGAAAGTAGCTAGGATGATTGCAGGTACTAGTAGATGGGAACAATGGCAGGAGGGTGCCCACAATGAGGAAATCAAAGAAAAACTGGGAATGAACTCTATAGATGTAGCAGTCAGGGCGAACAGGCTTAGATGGTGAGGTCATGTTACACGCATGGGAGAAGCAAGGTTACCCAAGAGACTCATGGGTTCAGCAGTAGAGGGTAGGAGGAGTCGAGGCAGACCAAGGAGAAGGTACCTGGATTCGGTTAAGAATGATTTTGAAGTAATAGGTTTAACATCAGAAGAGGCACCAATGTTAGCACTGAATAGGGGATCTTGGAGGAATTTTATAAGGGGGCTATGCTCCAGACTGAACGTTGAAAGGCATAATCAGTCTTAAATCATGATGATGATGATGGTGGCTTTTGTTACCTCAATATATAACGCGGAGTCCACAATCATTACCATCCGTAATTACGAGATTATAATGTGCGAAAACTCGTGCTGCCAAGGCAGTATAGACAGTTTATAAATCTTGGATAGCAGACATTTGTACACGGACGCGGAAGTGTTTATTTTGAGTGTGACTTTGTAGCTGGAGTTGTGCGCAAGGCGCCGCGTGACTCAGAGAGTGGGAGGTCACCGCCTGCCCCGAGCCGCCTCCGGCAACAGGTGCGTGTGCTGGCCCGCCGCCGCGCGGCCCGCGACCGGATGCCCTCCAGCCGGCGCGGCGCTGCAAAAACGCAGCCCAGCGTCGCGCCGCGACGACTCTATCTGCCGGCCCCTACCCCAGCCGCCTTATAAGGACATACTGAATGTCCGCGGCGCCGCCTGCCTGCCGGCGGGTTCATTCCACTGCTGCTGCTGCTCCGTGTGCTCGTAGCGCACCGCGCTCTATCTACTGTACGTGCCTTGGCTCCGCGCAGCTCCACCAGTCAGCCTCACTAACAGCAATAATTTTGTCTTACTTTTGCAAAAGAAGAAGACAAACAATCTCCTTTGACAATTCTCGATTTTCATTTCAAGGCACGATGCATTTCCAGCCCCGATCGCTGCTCAACTTCACGTGCTTGATATTTCTACATGTATTTTTTTAGGTCCATAAGCGCTCACCAAAGCAGGTACAAAGAATAGGTAGTAACAAAGCATTTGCAATGTGTTCTGGCGTAACAACAAGCGCTGTAACGAAGATGATGAACGCAAGAGAAGAGAAGGCGGTGAGACGACGTCAGCCAAAAGCACGCTGACTAGGACGTCACCACGATAGGAGCGGCTTCTAGACGAATGAATATAAGCGTCGTCCCTGCCAGCCTCGAGCACAGTGCTACACTGTACCGGACCGGGACTCACAGACCAGCACAGTACCAGATCAGGACTCGCAGACCAGCACAGTATTACCAAAGTACCAGTCCGGGATCCGCAGACCAGCACTCGCAGACCAGCACAGTACCAGAAAGTACCAGATCCGGACCCGCAGACCAGCACAGTATTAGCATAGTACCAGACCGGGACTCGCAGACCCACACAGCATTAGCACAGTACCAGACCGGGACTTGCAGACCAGCACAGTATTAGCAAAGTACCAGTCCGGGATCTGCAGACCAGCTCTCGCAGACCAGCACAGTAACAGAGAGTACCAGATCCGGACTCGCAGACCAGCATAGTATTAGCACAGTACCAGACTGGGACTCGCAGACCAGCACAGTATTAGCACAGTACCAGACCGGGACTTGCAGACCAGCACAGTATTGGCAAAGGAGCACACCGGGACTCGCAGACCAGCACAGTATTAGCAAAGTACCAGACCGGGATCTGCAGACCACCACTCGCAGACCAGCATAGTACCAGACAGTACAATATCCAGACTCGCAGACCAGCACAGTATTAGCACAGTACCAAACTGGGACTCGCAGACCAGCACAGTACCAGACAGTACCAGACCTGGACTCGCAGACCAGCAGAGTATTAGCACAGTACCAGACCAGGACTCGCAGACCAGCGCAGTATTAGCACAGTACCAGACCGGGACTCGCAGACCAGCACAGTATTAGCACAGTACCAGACCGGAACTCGCAGACCAGCACAGTATTAGAAAAGTACCAGTCCGTGATCCGCAGACCAGCACTCGCAGACCAGCACAGTACCAGACCAGGATCTGCAGACCAGCAAAGTATTAGCACAGTGCCAGATCAGAACTCGCAGACCAGCTCAGTATAAACACAGTACCAGATTGGGACTCACAGACTAGCACAGTATTAGCACAGTACTAGACTGGGGCTCGCAGACCAGCACAGTACCAGACAGTACCAGACCTGGACTCGCAGACCAGCAGAGTATTAGCACAGTACCAGACCGGGACTCAAAGACCAGCACAGTGTTAGCAAAGTACCAGTCCGGGATTTGCAGACCAGCACTCGCAGACCAGCACAGTACCAGACAGTACCAGATCTGGACTCGCAGACCAGCACAGTATTAGCAAAGTAACAGACCGGAATCCGCAGACCAGCACTCACAGACCAGCACAGTACCAGACAGTACCAGATCCGGACTCGCAGACCAGCACAGTATTATTGCAGTACCAGGAGAGCACTATGATAGCAGCGACGTGTGATCCGTTCCAGTTGCTTACGTGGACCTTGTTACAGCAAAGGACTTTGATTGTTTTCATGTCGCCCATCGCTTGCGACACCATTGTAAATTCAAAGTTAAGTACTGTCAATCTTCTTATCTGTAATAAAAACTATTAATGTAATTTGCTTGAATTGTTGTATAGCATTCAAAGAACGCAGCATCCTTTAGGCTCCCTATAAGCGACGAGTGGGCAGGGGCAGGACCCCATACAATAAATAATGCGTCCTCGATAAAATCAATTGATGAACTGCCCAACAAAATACAGGCCAACATCTGCAATACGAGTACTTCAGTAAATACAGCTGATACAACACTAACCTTCACAAGCGTTCCCTGTTTAGGGTTAACATCACAAAAAATGCTAACTTATTTAGAAATGCCAGTGTAAATATCTTTTTCCTCAAAAAAATTGTTCAAATGGCTCTGAGCACTATGGGACTTAACTTCTGAGGTCATCAGTCCCCTAGAACTTAGAACTACTTAAACCTAACTAACCTAAGGACGTAACACACACCCATGTCCGAGGCAGGATTCGAATCTGCGGCCGAAGCGGTCGCGCCGTTCCAGACTGTAGCGCCTAGAACCGCTCGGCCACCCCAGCCGCCTTTTTCATCAAATATCAAACTTGGACACCATTGCCTCACACAGGAAACATAAACACTCCAAAAAAAAAAAGAACATAGTAGAAAATACAGATTACGAAGTAATGATTGTCATGCGTTCTATATAAGAAAATAGGGAGAAGAGCTCACTGTGATAAATTCTGAGTAACTGACCATTTGTTCCAGAATAGACACACTCTAAAGGGCCTCCACAACAGAGTAACTGTTCTCCACACAGAAAAGAATAGAAGGAAACTTGATCTGCTACAGAGGAAAGTCTTCTGAAATCTTTCAGCTCAACGGATAGTTTCTCACTGACTATACAGTCTAGTGGCTAGCCTTGCTACTTCTGGTTCGAATGGCTTCGAACACTACGGGACTTAACTTCTGAGGTCATCAGTCCCCTAGAACCTAGAACTACTTAAACCTAACTAACCTAAGGACATAACACACACCCATGTCCGAGGCAGGATTCGAATCTGCGGCCGAAGCGGTCGCGCGGTTCCAGACTGTAGCGCCCAGAACCGCTCGGCCACTTCGGCCGGCTGCTGCTTCTAGATCACGTGGTCCCGGGTTCGATTCCCGGCCGGGTTGGGGATTTCCTCTGCACGGGAACTGGGTGTTTGTGTTGTCATCATCATCATCATTCGTAACAGTCGCTAGAATGGACTGTGTACAAAAATGGACTGTGTAAAATTGGGACTTCGTACGAGCGTTGATGACCGTGAAGTTGAGCGCCCAACAAATCAAACATCGACTGAATATACAAGGAAACAGGAGACAGATACATGCAATACTCGGGGGAAGGGCGAACCTGGGAATGTTTAACAAGAAAATGAGGGGACTATCTGCCGCCGCGCTGTTTATAGAGGGTTAATATCGGCAATTTTCTGTTCTATGTGTAGCGGTATGCTCCATATTCTCTGTCTCTCTCTCTCTCTCTCTCTCTCTCTCTCTCTCTCCCTCCCTCCCTCCCTCCGCCTCACTCTCACCTTAATGTCACAATCCGGAAGCGAGATATACGATGGAAGCGGGTGAATGTTCTTATGTGTGTTATTTTGAAAAAAAAAGTGACACAATACTAACAAGTTTGTATATTATTACGCTCCTTTTTCGACAGCTCTGGAAATAAATCATAGTTCTATTTAAAAAGCTAAATTCGCAGCTTTACTTCCACCAGCGCCTCTCTCCAACCTTCCTGTCTTCTGCGAGGGCGGGTCGTGAGTCATGCTTGGATAGTTCAGTCGATAATGCAAAGACAGCGAAAGGCGAAGGTCCCCGGTTCGAGTCGCGTTCCGGCACACAGTTTAAATCGTCCGGAGCTTTCGAAACAGCGCACACTCCGCTGCAGAGTGAAATGTTTGTTCTGGAAACAGTTAGTTCGTGAAAAAGAAAGCAAACCGCATTCAGTCAAAAAAATCATGTTCATTTCAATACACGACTGATTTCGAACTCCGGGACTTCATCTTCAGGTGCTTGATCAGTCTGTCATTTTTTATAATAAAATGAAATTAATTTGTTGGTTTTGTTTATTAATACAAATTTTTGAGGCATGCTTATCTAGTTTTCCGTTAAAGTTTTTTTCCTGTTTACTCTCTTTATATTTATTTATTGTTCAACTTTTTACTTTTTACATTGCATTACCACTACAATGTCATGGATGCCGTTTACTATTCGTTTGTGCTTCAATCTAGATGTGTAACTGCTTTTCCAACATTGATTATAAACATTGTAACTTCGTTGGCGACAGTAGTCAGTAAATGTCTGAAGATGGCCTTGTAAGCCGAACACCGGTTACCACATTAAATTATTAATGTAGAACAAAAGAAAACTAGCGTTTTTCATTTATTATGAAGTTGTTCTACGAAGAACCGACGAAAGATTGAGTTAACACGAATATTTTACATTTCTGCAGAAAGAATAGTTATAGCTATTTCTAAGATGATAACAAGAGGTTGGATTATTATACATAGATGTCATTTGCAAAGGAATTATTTGTGCAGAAACCAAATGTGACTATGTTATGAAATGGTTGCAACTAATAAAGACTTGTTTCTTTAGGAAAGTTGAGCAGCTCCTCGTAAGTCACTCATTTCTATAGTCAGTGCCAAGTGACACATGAGGCGGCGTGAAGAGCGACGCCGGCGGACAGTGGATGCTTGGAAAGAAGCGATGTGAAATGATAAATCACACTGTACTTTTATGGCAATCCACGAGGAAATGTTTGGGTTTGGCGAATGCCTGGAGAACGTTAGCTACTCTCTTGTGTAGTGCCAACAGTGGTACGTAGGAGGTGGCGTTACTGAATGGGGGTGTTTTTCGTAGTTCGGGTTTGCCGCTCTTTCGCCCCAAACGAAACGCTAAATGCGGAAGGATATAAATGCATTTTGCAGCATTGTGTACCGTGTAGAGAAACAACTCGGAGCCAATGGTTATTTATGTCAGCATGACAATGCCTCCAGCTATAAAGCAGCGTTTGTGAGGCAATGGTTAGCGTACAGTAACATTCCTGAAATGGACTGGCCGGTCCAGAATCCCGAAATGAATCAGCGGGACACCTATGGGATGAGTTAAAACGTCGATTTCGTGCCACACACCAGTACCCAACGTAACTACCTTCTGTGATTTCGGCCCTTGACGAAGAGTGAGCTGCCATTCCTCCACAGGCATTGACACTTCATTCAAACTGTCCACAGCAGATTTCAACGCACCATGGAGGTGAGGGGTGGACACACTCAATATTAATATCCACTAATCGGTGTCCGGATAATTTTGTTCAAGTTGTGTGTCTGTATTAAACTGCTTATATCTGTACAAAAGTGCGAATTTCGACGATATCGTGTGTCTTTTGTGGAAACAAAATTGTTCCATTAATTTTATCCATATTTTGCAGCTTAAAACGTGACTGTATTCAAAACATTGGAGGTATGAATTAAGCGACGCCTTCAGTCACAAATTTTTCGTGTTTTATTAACTACACGATGCATTTCAGACCCTGTGGGTCCATCGTCAGGTGTAATTTGTCTTAATACATGTTTTATTCCTTCGCCTGAATGAGGTGAAATGCACATTCCTGTCACGAAAAGGTTAAATGTTAGGTTATGAATTTCGCAAGTCGAACGCGGAAAATACGTGCAAAATAGTGGCAAATGAACAGTGTAAACTTACCACATAATCCAAGAAAGCATTTTGAACGTTTTAGTACCGGCAAGGAAAGGAATTCGTGGCGGACCGCATCAAACCAGTCAGTAGACTGATGACCAAAAAAAAAAAAAAAAAAAAAAAAAGTACCGGCAAATATTCGTTTCTCCGGCACATGCCACTTCATTCAAATGTACATTGCACACACATGTTTATAAAGACCGCGCAGATGTTCTTGTATATGGTGTTGTCAAAGATGAATTTATTCGTAGTGCTACAGATATAACTATTAAACAATTGAGATATGCAAGAAATAACTTTAGAATAGGTCTCTAAAATAACTGAAATAACTGTGGCTTGAGAACTCTGTTTGTTCATTTAACATAGATTATGGTTTTTTGATTTTGTGGACGTATATCTCCAGTTGTTCTAACAGACTATCCTCAGGGTACTTGCTGTTGACGTCAGTAGTAATGCCTGCTCTGTGCTCTCAAGGCTGCATTCAGTTGTTGTCGGCTTTGTCTCGGGTTTGTTTTTCCGGCAGTGTTAGTTCTTCATTTACAGTGATACACAATACTGTCGATAGGCCTCCTGTTGAAGAACTGGCCGATACGCACATCGTCAACTGCTTCAAATGCAAAGGAAGAGCGGCACAAGTACGCAATGCTGTGATGTTCCGTCAGCGACGGCAGCCACATTACACCACTTTTGGAAGTATATAAAGTTTGTTGCGTTACTCTCATTTTATTTTATGCATTTTAGGGAGTGCAGTTTACAGGCTTTTTTTACTGTTATAAAGGTATTTCCACGTAAACAAAAGTACACTCATGCTCATAAATTAAGGTCAATTGCAGAATGAGCTCCCACACAACGTGGCACTACACAGAATTGGTGCTAATAGCATAGGCACATAGGGAACACACACCACACAGGTCTGTAATCCGCGGTATCAGTAATAAGTTAAGAAAACAGTCCCGAAACACATGTGCTACAACTCGCCACTGTTTCCTGCGCGTGTACCCCGACATCAATATGGGATATGATCACCATGCACACGTACACAGGCCGCACAGCGGATGGTCGAGCAGCTGCTGGGGTACAGCCTCCCATTCTTGCATCAATGCCTGTCGGCGCTCCTGAAGTGTCGTAGGTGTTTGACGACGTGCAGCGATACGTCGACCGAGAGCATCCCAGACGTGCTCGATGGGGTTTAGGTCTGGAGAACAGGAAGGCCACTCCATTCGCCTGATATCTACTGTTTCAAGGTACTCCTCCACGATGGCGACTCGGTGGGGCCGTGCGTTATCATCCATCAGGAGGAAGGTGGGACCCACTGCACCCCTGAAAAGTTGGACATACTGGTGCAAAATGACGTCCCGATACACTTGACCTGTTACAGTTCCCCTGTCAAAGACATGCAGGGGTGTGCGTGCATCAATCACAATGTCACCCTACACCATCAAACCACTACCTCCGTACAGGTCCCTTTCAAGGACATTTAGGGGTTGGTATCTGCTTCCAGATTCACGTCAGATGAAAACCCGGCGAGAATCACTGTTCAGACTATACCTGGACTCGTCTGTGAACATAACCTGTGCCAGTGACCATGTACTGTGTTCTTGACACCAGGCTTTAGGGGCTCTCCTGTGACCAGGGGTCAGTCGAATGCACCTTGCAGGTCTCCGGGCGAATAAACCATGTCTGTTCTGTCGTATGTAGACTGTGTATCGGGAGACAACTGCTCCAGTGGCTGCGGTAAGGTTCCGAGCAAGGCCAGCTGCAGTACTCCGTGGCCGTCTGCGGGCATTGATGGTGAGATATCGGTCTTTTTGTAGTGTTGTACACTGTGCATGTCCCGCACTGTAGCGCCTAGACACGTTTCCTGGCTACTGGAATCGTTGCCATAATCTTGAGATCAGACTTTGTGGCCCACGTAGGGCTCGTGCTATGACCTGCTGTATTTGACCAGCCTCCAGTCGCCCTTGTATTCTGCCTCTCATAACGTCATCAATATGTGTTCTTTGAGCCATTTTCAACACACAGTCACCATTAGCACGTCTGATAACGTCTGTACACTTACTCGCTGCACCGTACTCTGACATGCACCAACACACCTCTGCGTGTGTGTACTGTTTCCAGGGCCATCGTGCGACGACCGCAGGTCAAATGCACCGCATTGTCAGTCCCCGAGGTGATTTAAACCCGCAAACCGCCCACCAGAGCGTTGTTTCACCATGGATCAGCATTATCCTTAATTTATGAGCATGAGTGTAGTTGTTGTAACAAACGGAATAAATCATAATTATATTATTACTCTCAGACGAGCACTGGAGACCACAGATGCCTTATACCAAAACACTTGTAAAAATATCCCTAAACTACTTTCGAAATCGTGTCAGTGGAGTTCAGAGTTCACGCCCTGTATGTGGACATAATTATCGATTCAGGTACTCCCTCTCCTTTGCGAACCAGCGGACGAAAATGAAAGAAGAATCCTTCCTTTTTTAGTCGACAGATTCAGAGAGAGGTGCGTGCTAAACAATCTGTCTGCGATCTGGGTGGGTGCCAAGGCCGAGAGCCAAGTAACACGCTGGTCTCGTTCAAGGGACGGAGAAATATCGATCGGACGTGGGCACGTTATTGCAGACGTGTCTCTTTCTCACACGCGGGTAGCATTCCAGACAAAGCAGTGCCACAGGCCGGAGATGTGCGATTGGAGGAGGAGTCTGCCGCGGCAGGGGTGCTGTCCTGTGTCACTGCCCTCCGCAAACTGCTGGGGAGACCACCGCTTGTCGCTTCTGTCGCACACCCACACTCCGCGGACACCATCCAGCACTAGTTCCATCTGCAGACGAGGCAAACAGATGGTAGCCAGACTGGGACACGAGTTGGCCGATAATCACGAGGGCAACCACGTAATCACTGTCGTCCAGGCTTCTGCTTTTGCTGAACAAGGCCGTTAGATAAGAGTTGGCGTCTCTGGAATGAACCTACAAAATGCTTAAGAAATAATAGATTTCGTAAATACGCACCTTCTAAATGATTTTTGTTTTATGGGCATTAGACCGTGGTCCATGGCATATTTCTCTACTTTCAGTGCTTGAGACATCACTAGAGGCTCTAACGACTCAGAAAGCTGTTACAGTCTCAAACAAGCTCAGCAAACCGAACTGTTTGTAGATACACACACACACACACACACACACACACACACACACACACACACACAAAATGGAGGGTTCGTGACGTCATCACACCACTGCCTAAGACTGCACAGTAGCACCGACGTTTGTTGCACAGTTTATAGTGGGAAAGAGTTGGAGTAGTTTGTTTTATTTAATAGTAGGTCCAATAACTTGTCCAGTTTCAGTCCTCCTCCTTTTCTGTTAAAGTCATTCTTATGATTTTGAGTTTTTATGCCCGCAGCGGCAAAGATAGCAATGAAAAATTTTAGAGTCATCTTCACCGAAAAAGCTGAAGACCGAAGCATCATTGGGCAGGTAGTATTTTGTAAGATCCTGCAAGAACGGAACCAACGACGACTGAAGCGAATCGTTCACCGTGACAGAAGTGCAACCATTCCTCAAATTGCTGCACATTTCAGTGCTGGGCCGTCAACAAGTGACATTGTGGGAACCATTCAACGAAACATCATCGATATGGGCTTTCGGAGCCGAAGGCCCACTCATGTACCCTTGATGGCTGCACGACACAAAGCTTTACGCCTCGCCTGGGTAGGTCAACACCGACACTGGACTGTTGATAACTGGAAATATGTTAACTGGTTGGACGAGTTTCGATCGGATGGACGTGTAAGGGTATGGAGACAGCCTCGTGAATCCATGGACCCTGCGTGTCAGCAGGAGACTCTTCAAGGTAGTGGAGGCTATGTAATGATGTGAGGCGTGTGCAGTTGGAGTGATATGGGACCCCTGATACGTCTAGTTACGAGTCTGATAGGTGACACGTACGCAGTCATCCTCTCTGATCGCCTGCATCCATTCGTGTCCATTGTGCATTCCGACGGACTTGGGCGATTCCATCAGGACAATGCGACACCTCACACGTCCAGAATTGCTACAGAGTGGCTCCAGGAACACTGTTCTGAGTTTAAACACTTCCGCTTGCCACCAAACATCCCAGACATGAACATTACTGAGCATACCTGCCATGCCTTGTAACGTGTTGGTTCAAATGGTTCAAATGGTTCAAATGGCTCTGAGAACTATGGGACTTAACATCTTAGGTCATCAGTCCCCTAGAACTACTTAAACCTAACTAACCTAAGGACATCACACAACACCCAGCCATCACGAGGCAGAGAAAATCCCTGACCCCGCCGGGAATCGAACCCGGGATGTAACGTGTTGTTCAGAAGAGATCTCCACCCAGTCGTACTCTTACGGATTTATGGACAGCCCTGCGGGATTGATAGTGTCAGTTCCCTCGAGCACTACTTCAGACATTACTCGAGTCCATGCCACGTCACGTTGCGGCACTTCTGCCGTGCTCACGGGGCCCTACACGATATTAGGCAGGTGTACCAGTTTAATTGGCTCTTCAGTGTATATTACTATGTAATGTAATGCATGTAAGGTCTGCTCACGGAATAGCCGTGTATTATAATGGTACACACTTCTGATTTGTCTTATTTCTTCTTTGATGCAGTGGACCCGATGACGTTCTGATGCCAGAACGAAATCTATCATCTTTTGTTAATAAAAAAAAAAATACTGATACAGCTGTGTATTTCAAAATGCAGTTTATAACATTTATAATTAAAACTTTTGTGAATACTGTGCGTACCTATTGAATCACTGCGTTGTTGAGACCAGACTCTGAGTTAAAGGCAGATTTGCCTAACCCTTGCAATACCAACGCATTTTACGTAACGCACCTCACCAAGCGCGCGGCGGACACTTCACGCCGACAGTGAAAAAAATTTAAGAAATGCAAATTGCGTTAATTTTTGTTCAGTTTTACTCACAATATATTCTTTAAACGGTTTTTGATGTGTTAGTAAGGCACATAATCTCAAAATATTGCATATGAATTCATTGCGAGTGACATCTACTCATATGACTTAAATATCTCGGTTAAGTTTAACTGAAAAGTTTAAAAGATTTGCGGAATTTAGTAGAAGAAAGCACTAAAAACAATATGTTGTTGTTGTGGTCTTCAGTTCAGAGACTGGTTTGATGCAGCTCTGCATGCTACTATACAGTAAAGCTGCATGCCCTCGGGAAAAATTACGGCTGTAGTTTCCCCTTGCTTTCAGCCGTTCAGTACCAGCACAACAAGGCCGTTTTGGTTAGTGTTACAAGGCCAGATCAGTCAATTATCCAGACTGTTGCCCCTGCAACTACTGAAAAGGCTGCTGCCCCTCTTCAGGAACTACACGTTTGTCTGGCCTCTCAACAGATACCCCTCCGTTGTGGTTGCACCTACGGTACGGCTACCTGTATCTCTGAGGCATGCAAGCCTCCCCATCAACGGCAAGGTCCATGGTTCATGGGGGGGGGGGGGAGAAACAATATATTTTTCAGAATTTTAAAATTTAACGTTACTGACTAGAGTTTAATATTTTCTCCCTTCGGTATCGCGAGGGATAATGTGTGTGAACATCTGAGGGCTGCCGTCGCCACGGACGCTGGTTCTACATCTACATCTATATTTATACTCCGCAAGCCACACAACGGTGTGTGGCGGAGGGCACTTTACGTGCCACTGTCATTACCTCCCTTTCCTGTTCCAGTCGCGTATGGTTCGCGGGAAGAACGACTGTCTGAAAGCCTCCGTGCGCGCTCTATTCTCTCTAATTTTACATTACTGTTCTCCTCGGGAGGTATAAGTTGGGGGAAGCAATATATTCGATACCTCATCCAGAAACGCACCCTCTCGACACCTGGCGAGCAAGCTACACCGCGATGCAGAGCGCCTCTCTTGCAGAGTCTGCCACTTGAGTTTATTAAACATCTCCGTAACGCTATCACGGTTACCAAATAACCCTGTGACGAAACGCGCCGCTCTTCTTTGGATCTTCTCTATCTCCTCCGTCAACCCGATCTGGTACGGATCCCACACTGATGAGCTATACTCAAGTATAGGTCGAACGAGTGTTTTGTAAGCCACCTCCTTTGTTGATGGACTACTCTCCCAATGAATCTCAACCTGGTACCCGCCTTACCAACAATTAATTTTATATGATCATTCCACTTCAAATCGTTCCGCACGCATACTCCCAGATATTTTACAGAACTAACTGCTACCAGTGTTTGTTCCGCTATCATATAATCATACAATAAAGGATCTTTCTTTCTATGTATTCGCAATACATTACATTTGTCTATGTTAAGGGACAGTTGCCACTCCCTGCAGCAAGTGCCTATCCGCTGCAGATCTTCCTGCATTTCGCTACAATTTTCTAATGCTGCAACTTCTCTGTATACTACAGCATCATCCGCGAAAAGCCGCATGGAACTTCCGACACTATCTACTAGGTCATTTATATATATTGTGAAAAGCAATGGTCCCATAACACTCCCCTGTGGCACGCCAGAGGTTACTTTAACGTCTGTGGACGTCTCTCCATTGATAACAACATGCTGTGTTCTGTTTGCTAAAAACTCTTCAATCCAGCCACACAGCTGATCTGATATTCCGTAGGCTCTTACTTTGTTTATCAGGCGACAGTGCGGAACTGTATCGAACGCCTTCCGGAAGTCAAGAAAAATAGCATCTACCTGGGAGCCTGTATCTAATATTTTCTGGGTCTCATGAACAAATAAAGCGAGTTGGGTCTCACACGATCGCTGTTTCCGGAATCCATGTTGATTCCTACATAGTAGATTCTGGGTTTCCAAAAACGACATGATACTCGAGCAAAAAACATGTTCTAAAATTCTACAACAGATCGACGTCAGAGATATAGGTCTATAGTTTTGCGCATCTGCTCGACGACCCTTCTTGAAGACTGGGACTACCTGTGCTGTTTTCCAATCATTTGGAACCCTCCGTTCCTCTAGAGACTTGCGGTACACGGCTGTTAAAAGGGGCGCAAGTTCTTTCGCGTACTCTGTGTAGAATCGAATTGGTATCCCGTCAGGTCCAGTGGACTTTCCTCTGTTGAGTGATTCCAGTTGCTTTTCTATTCCTTGGACACTTATTTCGATGTCAGCCATTTTTTCGTTTTTGCGAGGATTTAGAGAAGGAACTGCAGTGCGGTCTTCCCCTGTAAAACAGCTTTGGAAAAAGGTTGGAGCGACAGCTGATGCGGGCGGCGGCGTTTGGCGGTCACCGGTTTCAGGTGGCAGGTGGCAGTCCGTATTGATCCCCCTAGCTCGGCTGTGCTGTGCTCGCCGTAGCGCAGCGTCCGCTGGTCCGGCGCTGGCGCTCTCGCTGACTCACTGGCTGCGGGCCGCGGCGACGTCACGCGCGCCGCTGCGCCGTGGGCGTCGCTGACGCTGCGAGTGCGAGCTGACTCACGGCCGCCGGCAGGTCACTCCTGCCGCGCCGATTGGGGAGGACCGCCGCTGCCGCTGCCGAGGTCGCAGGACGCCGTGCCGTGTCCTGAGGTGTGTCAGCTTCGCGGGAAGCCTGAGCTGTTACCGCCGACTTCGGGACGCCGTCTGGCGCGTCATCTTGTAACACGTCACTTCCGAGTCTCTATAGACGAGTGCTCGGAGCAGTAACCGGCAGATTAGTATCCAACTGGGGCAATGTTTTGAACTGTTCACCCTGAGCCGCGGCTTTATCTTGCCGGCGAACTTCTTGCTGTGGTGGAGACACATCGGTTTTTGGGTGTGGTTTTTGATGCCCGGTTGACTTGGCTCCCACATATTCGGCAGCTTAAGCAGATGTGTTGGTGGCATCTTAATGCTCTGCGATGCTTGAGCGACACCAACTGGGGAGCCGACCGATCTACCCTCTTACGGCTCTACCAGGCGTTCATCCAGTCCCGTCTGGATTATGGGAGCCTGGCTTACGGTTCAGCATCCCCTTCTGCGTTGCGGGTGCTGGACCCAATCCTTCACAGCGGGATCCGACTTGCCACTGGTGCTTTCCGGACCAGCCCTGTGAACAGCATACTCGTGGAGGCAGGTGTCCCTCCACTGCGGTTACGGCGCCAACGTTTACTGGCCGCTTATGCTACACATGTTCGTAGCTTGCCCGGGCATCCTAATTCTCGTCTCCTGTTCCCTCAGTCGGTCGTCCATCTCCCAGAACGTCGGCCCCGGTCGGGCTGTACGATCGCGGTCCGCGTCAGGGAGCTTCTCTCCGGGCTCGGGGTTTTCCCTCTTCCATCTCCTTTCCAGGCCCCCCTGCATACACTCCCGTGGTGTGTGCCTCGCTTTTTCCTTCGGCTCGAATTGGCACAGGGCCCGAAGGTCTCAGTCCCTCCGGGGGCTTTCCGCCGCCGCTTTCTTTCCATCCTTGCGACGTATCAGGGCTCTGGCATTGTTTACACTGACGGTTCGATGGTTGCTGGTCTTGTCGGTTATGCTCTCACTCTAGGGGACTATTGCGAACGACACTCATTGCCGGCTGGCTGCAGCGTTTTCACTGCAGAGCTGTTCGCCATCTTTCGTGTTCTAGAGTATATCCGCTCCAGCTCAGGTGAATCCTTCGTTATCTGTAGCGACTCCCTGAGCGGTTTACGAGCTATCGGCCAGTGTTTCCCTCGCTCTCGTCTGGTGATGGCTGTCCAGGAGTCCCTCCATACTCTTGCCCGTTGCGGCCGCTCTGTGGTCTTGTGTGGACCCCTGGTAATGTCGGCATCCCGGGCAATGAACATGTTGACCGCCTGGTCAAACAGGCCGCCAGTGAGCCAACTCTGGACATTGGCCTCCCGGAGACTGATTTGCGAGCTGCTTTAAGCCGCAAAGTTTTCGCGCTTTTGGACGCTGAATGGCGCGATCTGACCACACCTAATAAACTCCGCGCAGCCAAGGAGACGACGACTGTGTGGCGGTCATCCATGCAAGCCATTCGCAGTGACTCAGTTGTCCTTTGTCGGCCACACCCGGCTGACGCACAGTTACACTCCTGGAAATTGAAATAAGAACACCGTGAATTCATTGTCCCAGGAAGGGGAAACTTTATTGACACATTCCTGGGGTCAGATACATCACATGATAACACTGACAGAACCACAGGCACATAGACACAGACAACAGAGCATGCACAATGTCGGCACTAGTACAGTGTATATCCACCTTTCGCAGCAATGCAGGCAGCTATTCTCCCATGGAGACGATCGTAGAGATGCTGGATGTAGTCCTGTGGAACGGCTTGCCATGCCATTTCCACCTGGCGCCTCAGTTGGACCAGCGTTCGTGCTGGACGTGCAGACCGCGTGAGACGACGCTTCATCCAGTCCCAAACATGCTCAATGGGGGACAGATCCGGAGATCTTGCTGGCCAGGGTAGTTGACTTCACCTTCTAGAGCACGTTGGGTGGCACGGGATACATGCGGACGTGCATTGTCCTGTTGGAACAGCAAGTTCCCTTGCTGGTCTAGGAATGGTAGAACGATGGGTTCGATGACGGTTTGGATGTACCGTGCACTATTCAGTGTCCCCTCGACGATCACCAGTGGTGTACGGCCAGTGTAGGAGATCGCTCCCCACACCATGATGCCGGGTGTTGGCCCTGTGTGCCTCGGTCGTATGCAGTCCTGATTGTGGCGCTCACCTGCACGCCGCCAAACACGCATACGACCATCATTGGCACCAAGGCAGAAGCGACTCTCATCGCTGAAGACGACACGTCTCCATTCGTCCCTCCATTCACGCCTGTCGCGACACCACTGGAGGCGGGCTGCACGATGTTGGGGCGTGAGCGGAAGACGGCCTAACGGTGTGCGGGACCGTAGCCCAGCTTCATGGAGACGGTTGCGAATGGTCCTCGCCGATACCCCAGGAGCAACAGTGTCCCTAATTTGCTGGGAAGTGGCGGTGCGGTCCCCTACGGCACTGCGTAGGATCCTACGGTCTTGGCGTGCATCCGTGCGTCGCTGCGGTCCGGTCCCAGGTCGACGGGCACGTGCACCTTCCGCCGACCACTGGCGACAACATCGATGTACTGTGGAGACCTCACGCCCCACGTGTTGAGCAATTCGGCGGTACGTCCACCCGGCCTCCCGCATGCCCACTATACGCCCTCGCTCAAAGTCCGTCAACTCCACATACGGTTCACGTCCACGCTGTCGCGGCATGCTACCAGTGTTAAAGACTGCGATGGAGCTCCGTATGCCACGGCAAACTGGCTGACACTGACGGCGGCGGTGCACAAATGCTGCGCAGCTAGCGCCATTCGACGGCCAACACCGCGGTTCCTGGTGTGTCCGCTGTGCCGTGCGTGTGATCATTGCTTGTACAGCCCTCTCGCAGTGTCCGGAGCAAGTATGGTGGGTCTGACACACCGGTGTCAATGTGTTCTTTTTTCCATTTCCAGGAGTGTATTTACTGCGTCGTGAGGACCCGCCTCTGTCGCAGCGGGGCGGCTTTATCGGTGGTGCACATTTTGTTGGCCTATCCGCTTTTAGCTGTGCTCAGGCAAACATTTGCGCTGCCTGATACGCTCCCTGCCCTTTTAACAGATGGCACTGCCATGGCAGGCTTAGTTTTGCGTTTTATTCCGGCAGGGGTTTTTTATCACTTAATCTGAGTGTTTGTCATTTTTTTTGTTATGAGTCTGGCCTTTGGCTTATGATTTTAGACTGGGTTATTTTTTAGTGTGTTTCTAGGTGGTTGGCTTTTCCTTTTTTGTCTCTGTGGTTGGCCAACCACTGTCACACTCTGTGTGATTTTAATTCCTTTTGTCTAGTCTCAGTCTGCGTCTTTCTTTTCCTATGTCGTCTGTTGTCATGTCCATTGCTCGTTTTTATTCCGTGTGGGTTTGAAGTTTTGGAAAAAGGGACCGATGTCCGTAGAAGTCAGGTCCCTTTAATCCCACAAACCAACCAACCAACCAATGTTTTGATGTTTATTTGAACCGGTCCCGGAAGGCGGCCGCGTCGACGACGCGTTCATTAGTAATTGAGACAAAGTCGACTTAGTGGAGGACATCGGCCCATCCCCTTTCAAATTATCCATCTCGGCATTTACCCGAAATTCGCAGAAAAATAAATCTGCAAGAGGAAGGCGGGAGGTATTTGAATTGGCAGCTCAGGTTGCAAGGTGATACAGACTTTGAATGTAGAAAAATGTAAAATAAATGTGTATGAGCGGGAAAAACAATGCTTTAATGTGCGAATACAGTATTCGTTCAGACGTCTCTAAGACAACATGAAGGAACTCTGGATATGCTGACGATTGCGCTTTTGCTTCGACCCACAAAGATCTGGGTGTTACTGAGTCTGTCCTGGCTGAAGACCTACAAATCGTTGGCAAATACTTCCGTAATTTGACGTTACAACCAAGTGCTGCCGAAACAGAAGTCATCAGCTTCCACCTTAACAACAAGCTCGCAGGCAAGAAAATACACTGAAAAATCAAAGAAACTGGTACACCTGCCTAATATCGTGTAGGGCCTCGGCGAGTTCGCAAAACTGCCGCAACACGACGTTGCATGGACTCGGCTAATTTCTGAAGCAGTGCTGGGGGGAACTGACACCATGAATCCTGAGGGGCTGTCCATAAATCCGTAAGAGCGCGAGGGGGCGAGACCCTTCTGAACAGAACGCTCCGAGGCATTCCAGATATGCTCAGTAATGTTCATGTCTGGGGAGTTTGGTGGCAAGCGGGAGTGTTTAAACTCAGAGCAGTGTTCCCGGAGCCACCCTGTAGCTATTTTGGACGTGTGGGGTGTCGCATCGTCCTGCTGGATTTGCCCAAGTCCGTCGGAATGCACAATGTACATGAATGGATGCAGGTGATGAGACAGGATGCTTACGTACGTGTCACCAGTCAGACTTGAATCTAGACGTATCAGGGGTCCCATATCACTCCAACTGCACACCCCTCCACCAGCTTGAACAGTCGCCTGCCGACACGCAGGGTCCATGGATTCACGAGGTTGTCTCCATACCCGTACACGTCCATCCGCTCGATACAATTTGAAATAAGACTCGTCCGACATGGAAACATGTTTCCAGTCATCAACAGTCCAATGTCGCTGTTGACGGACCCAGGCGAGGTGTAAAGCTTTGTGTTTTTCAGTCATCAAGGGTGCACGAGTGGGACTTCGGCTCCGAAAGCCCATATCGATGATGTTTCGTTGTCCGGTTGTCATGCTGACACTTGTTGATCGACCAGCATTGAAATTTGCTGGAATCTGCGGAAAGGGTGCACTTTTGTCACGTTGAACTATTCTGTTCAGTCGTCATTGGTCCCGTTCTTGCAGGATCTTTTTCCGGCCGCAGCGATGACGAACATTTGATGTTTTACCGCATTCCTGATATTCACGGTACACTCGTGAAATCGTCATACTGCAAAAAAAATCCCCATTTCATCTCTACCTTGGAGATGCTGTGTCCCATCGCTCGTGCGCCAACTATAACACCACGTTCAAACTCACTTAAGTCTGATAACCTGCTAATGTAGCAGCATTAATCGATCTAACAACTGCGCCAAAATGGTTCAAATGGCTCTGAGCACTATGGGACTTAACATCTTAGGTCATCAGTCCCCTAGAACGTAGAACTACTTAAACCTAACTAACGTAAGGACATCACACAACACCCAGCCATCACGAGGCAGAGAAAATCCCTGACCCCGCCGGGAATCGAACCCGGGAACCCGGGCGTGGGAAGCGAGAACGCTACCGCACGACCACGAGATGCGGGCCAACTGCGCCAGACGCTTGTCGTCTTGTATAGGCATCGCCGACTGCAGCGTCGGTTCTCTGTTTTTAAATCGTATGCCTACACCAGTTTATTTGGAAGGAAACTGCTGGGTTGGAACAAAAGCTCACCTTATCTAGGAGTCACTCTCGACACGACGCTCACCTTCAAAATGCACTTGCTTAAAATTGTCGCTAAGGTGAAGGAAAGAAACAATTTCTTGCAGAAACTTTGTGGCACGATATAGGAATCATCAGCTCCAACACTAAGGACATCTGCTCCTGGACTTGTGTATCCTGTGCAGAATAGTGCGCTGCAGTCTGGATCAACAGCCCATGACCAGACTCGTCGATATGTAGCTGCCGGGCTGTGCGCACCATCACAGGAACAATCAGAAATGCTCCAACTTTCTGGCTGCATATTCTCAGCCATGCGGCTCTCCATTTTTGGGCCTGAAGCTGCTTTCAAGCTGGAATTTACAAAAATAGCTGGCGATTCTTACGTTCCTACACACGGGGACATTCATGTACTTAGTATAAACAGACTTCGTTCCCATACCCGCCTCTACAAGGTGCAAAATCTCTGATGGACAACGGAGCAACAACAGCAGACCGATGGACAGAAATATGGCAGAATAGCGTTACCCCAGAAAGCTGAAGATGCCCTACATCTCGAGCAGGCCACCGGGGTTTGAAGAGCATCGCAAGATCCGGCCTGCACTCAATGCAATAAGGACATATAGTGGAAGATGTGCTGGCTCAGTCTACAAATGGGGATTAACAACATCGCCCAGCTGCGACTGTGGTACAGATCGACAAACAGTTCAGCCCATGATACGTGAGTGCCCAAATCGAACCTTTCCTGGCGATCCGGAGGAGTTCCTGTTAGCAACTGAGGCGTTAGTTGTGTATGTTCAGCAGTTGGACATAAGCCTGTGACCTTCTGCACTTTGTAGATGTAGTCAACTTACAATCCTGAATTTCTTTTCTATGTTTTAAGTATCGGTATATATATGGTTAAAGAAAAAATGTTTCCTTGTGTGACGTGATGCTACCAAACGATAGATAAATAACAGTATTAGTGGTGTGTTCTGTGAAAGCCGCCGATCAAATATCTGGGCGTAATGTTCCAAAGCGATATGAAATGTACCGAAACGTAAGGTACTTAGCAGAAAAGGCGAGTGGTTCAAATGGCTCTGAGCACTATGGGACTTAGCATCTGTGGTCATCAGTCCCCCAGAACTTAGAACTACTTAAACCTAACTAACCTAAGGACATCACACACATCCATGCCCGAGGCAGGATTCGAACCTGCGACCGTAGCAGTCCCGCGGTGGCGAGTGGTCGACTTAGGTTCATTTGGGTAATTCTAGCAAAGTGTATGTCATTTATAAAGGAGACCGCGTATAGAATACTTGTACGACCCATTCTTGAGTACAGCTCGAATGTTTGGGATCCCTACCGGGTCGAATTAAAGGGAGACATCCAAACAATCCACAAGCGCGCTGTTAGATTTGTTACCGGTACGAAATGCTCCACGAACTCAAACGGGAATCCCTGGACGGAAGACGATATTCTTCTTGCGAAACACGATTGAGAAAACATTGAGAGCCGCGCGAGGTAGCCGCGTTGTCTGAGGCGTGTTGTCACAAATCGCGCGGCTGCCCAAATCGAAGGTTCGAATCCTCCCTCGGGCATGGATGTGTGTGTTGTCCTTAGCGTAAGTTAGCTTAAGTAGTGTGTAAACTTAGGGACCGATAACCTGAGCAGTTTGGTCCCATAAGGTCTTACCACATACGAGGGGCATTTGAAAAGTCCATGCAAAAATAAAAACTACTTACGAGTTTGGAGTAAACCTTTTATTTTTCGGCATAGTTTTTTTTTTAGACTTACACACTTCGTCAAACGCTGCACTGATTTGTTGATCCCTTCCGAATAATAGGAATTGTCAAAGTCTGCAAAATAGCTATTAGTTGCTGCAATCACCTCCTCGTTTGAATAAAACCTTTGTCCCGCCAGTCATTTCTTCAAATTGGGGAACAAACAGTAGTCCGAGGGAACCAAGTCTGGAGAGCAGGGGGATGTGAAAAGAGTTGTAATCCTATTTCCATTAATTTTGGGACCACAACTGCCGAGGTGTGTGCTGGTACAATGTTGTTGTTGTTGTGGTCTTCAGTCCTGAGACTGGTTTGATGCAGCTCTCCATGCTACTCTATCCTGTGCAAGCTTCTTCATCTCCCAGTACCTACTGCAACCTACATCCTTCTGAATCTGATTAGTGTATTCCTCTCTTGGTCTCCCTCTTCGATTTTTACCCTCCACGCTGCCCTCGAATACTAAATTGGTGATCTCTTGATGCCTCAGAACATGTCCTACCAACCGATCCCTTCTTCTAGTCAAGTTGTGCGACAAACTCCTCTTCTCCCCAATTCTGTTCAATACTTCCTCACTAGTTATGTGATCTACCCATCTAATCTTCAGCATTCTTCTGTAGCACCACATTTCGAAAGCTTCTATTCTCTTCTTGTCTAAACTATTTATCGTCCATGTACATGGCTACACTCCATACAAATACTTTCAGAAACGACTTCCTGACACTTAAATCTATACTCGATGTTAACAAATTTCTCTTCTTCAGAAACGCTTTCCTTGCTATTGCTAGTCTACATTTTATATCTTCTCTACTTCGACCATCATCAGTTATTTTGCTCCCCAAATAGCAAAACTCATTTACTACTTTAAGCGTCTCATTTCCTGATGTAATTCCTGCAGCATCACCCGATTTAATTCGACTACATTCCATTGTCCTCATTTTGCTTTTGTTGATGTTCATCTTATATCCTCCTTTCAAGACACGGTCCATTCCGTTCAGCTCCTCTTCGAGGTCCTTTGCTGTCTCTGACAGAATTACAATGTCATCGCCGAACCTCAAAGTTTTTATTTCTTCTCCATGGATTTTAATTTCAGCTCCAAATTTTTCTTTTGTTTCCTTTACTGTTTGTTCAGTATACAGATTGAATAACACCGGGGATAGGCTACAACCCTGTCTCACTCCCTTCCCAACCACTGCTTCCCTTTCATGTCCCACGACTCTTATAACTGCCATCTGGTTTCACTTCCCGTCGATCTCATTTCTGAGACGTTTGTATTCCTTTTTGCCTGCTTCATATACTGCATTTTTATATTTTCTCCTTTCATCAGTTAAATTCTGTATTAAATACTAGCTTCGCTGCCGCTGCTTCTTTTTTTTATTTAATCGAATTTTTACGTTGTTCACAACCTGCAACAGCTTCTAAGCTTTTCACGAACTTATGACCGAAGAGCGATTCTGGTAGCTGGAGTCCAAAGTTTTTGTTATTCATGTCTTTTGCGTTCTTGTGGAGATATTCCTATAGCGATTTCCATTCACTAACAAATATTTCTTTATACCAAGCCGAGAAATGAAATACCAGTTTTCATAAACTTAGCTGTAAAATTTTTTTAATGCAGCGAAATATTTTCTTCAAAATTTTCGTCTCCTGTTACACTCTCTTAGAGGTTGTATTACCAGAAACACTGTAACACGTATTTTTTTTTATTTCTAACCGAGAAGCCAAATCCCAATTGTCATAGACGTACCGGTAGCATTAAAAATCCTTTAGTATTATTTAATAATGATATATTTTCAAAAAAAGGTTTCACTCACTATTTCACCTCCATAGAGTTAAATTTCCAAAAATTCTGAAACACGTATTTCTTTCAAATGGCTCTTAGCACTATGGGACTTAACATCTGAGGTCATCAGTCCCCTAGAACTTAGAACTACTTAAACATAACGAACCTAAGGACATCTCACACATGCATGCCCGAGGCAGGATTCGAACCTGCGTATTTCTTTATTTCGATCGGTAAACCAAATATAATTTTCATAGGTCTAGCTTCAAAATTGCCTTAATAGCGATATTAAATATATATATATATAGATATATATATATATATATATATATATATGTATGTATGTATATAATGTGTGTGTGTGTGTGTGTGTGTTTCGTAAGGAAGTTGACTACATAGAACATCTAAAGCATTTAAAACCACCATCTTGTCGTTTCTCTATTTTTTATTAATCCAGTCTCCCCGCATGTTGAGTGCTGATGAGTGTAATGACTATCTGTGGAGTTTTAATATCATTTTATGTCGTTGATTATGATAAGAGAGAAGGGGTTGTCCGCTCATAGCCTACTCTAGTCGAGAAACACTAAACGGGCTGCTGAGCTTAACATCCCCTTCTGACGGACAGTTTACCATCAACTGTGCCAGTTGCATTGTCTCCTTGAAACACTGCACAGAAGTTCGGAATTTAGCCTAAGGCGGTTCCACAAAGACTGATGACCAGGATACTGGCGCCGCCACCTCTCCTCCCACGGCCGGTCGAATACTGGCGACGAAAATTTCTTCCACCACCTGGATTCAAACTTGCTACTTTCGAGCCTAGCGCGACCGTACGAGCGTGTTTTAGCGATCTCGACGGTGGACGCGGGTAGCAGTTAACAGTGAGACCCTGTAAGAGGGAGAACAAAGGTAACCAATGAGAATGCCCACGTTTGGGTCAAAAGCCTCAGTATTTGAAATTTTGGGAGTTGCTTGAGACGTACGAAATGTGGGAGTCGAAGGGCAGCTCTTCTGAGTGTAGGAGGCGAGTCACAGGCCGTGTGTGGTGGATGTTTTCAGCAGTGTTGCTTGTTACTGACGGATGTTAATGATTCACGGCGAGCGACAAAGAGACTGGAAACCTTACAAGACTGCGTAAGTGCGTTCGCATGCGCGAGCGTTGTCATGTTTTGCGACTTAGTGGGTGTGTTCGTAACTGATCGGTAGATCGTAGAATTGTTAGTGAGCTGGAGGCCGTACCCGCTCTTTCTTTTTTTTTTTTAATAGGGGACGCACTCTGTTCTCTGCCCTCAAAGAATTATTACACACACACACACACACACACACACACACACACACACACACACACACAATATCACATACACCTCTGAAAGATTCAGAACAATCACCAAGAACACCTTCAACTGTTCCACTGCCCGCCATGTTGGTTTTTTTCACCTGGTAAACAGTGAACAGTGACTGACAGTGACAACTCAATATATAGTGTTTGACAGTGAAGAAGATGAATAAAAAGAAAATGTAAGTGAAACATTATGTAAATAGACACACACACACACACACACACACACACATAGAATTAAATAATTTCAGACAGAAATAACAAGTTTTCAAATCGTAATTTTGGCTTAATAAATTTATCTACTTTTAGGTATAAGTGGTTGCAGATGACAAACTGTGCAAAAAACGGTCGCTGTAGAAACACAATACTTCAGAAAACCTCACAATGTGGTAAAAAGGTATGAATTCATAATTTATGTGTTTTTTCAAATATCTGTAATTATGATTTAAAAACTAATAGCTACATGTATACAAACAGCAAAGAACACTCTTTATCTTTAGCAGATGAAAAATAAAAGCCCACTGAAGATGCTGCAACTGCAGTGAAACATGTTTTGGGTTAAAAAACAAAATTCTGTTTTGCTAAAGGCGGACATTTTCAAAAACATGCCGGTCGCGGTGGCCGAGCGGTTCTAGGCGCTTCTGTCCGGAACCGAGCGACTGCTATGGTCGCAGGTTCGAATCCTGCCTCGGGGATGGATGTGTGTGATGTCCTTAGGTTAGTTAGGTTTAAGTAGTTCTAAGTTCTAGGGGACTGATGACCAGAGCTGGTAAGTCCCATAGTGCTCAGAGCCATTTGAATCCCGCCTCGGGCATGGATGTGTATGAGTCCTTAGGTTAGTTAGGTTTACGTAGTTGTAAGTTCTAGGGGACTGATGACCTCAGATGTTAAGTCCCATAGTGATCAGAGCCATTTGCAAAAACATACGTATTGTTAAAGCAAACACGGAAAAAAAGAGCTTCAATCCCAAGATGATTATTTGGTGGGCCACTTCACCTACGTAGCTTCGAAGTATTATCGTGTTTTGGCATTGTGGAGATCTCTAGGAGACTTAAAAGGAACTAGTTGAAAATGGTGTGTTGACTCTTAGCGGCGTAAGGTTAGCACTGCATTGGTCGGATGTTGGAATATTTTTGAGTGCAATAAGATTTGTGCAGGGCTCCACCGTTTATGTAACTGTTCCAACACTGATTGAAACGTCAATACAAGGAACATGGTCATTTGATTATTTTACGTGAAAAATCTCTTGAGTTTTTAAACAGTGCACGATACTGGATGTTCTTTAGATTATTAATTCGCTGTTTCTCTCTTAAAATCAGCAAAGTTCAAGACACTCCGAGGTGACAGAAGTCATGCGACAGAGATACGCACAACGGCGGTAGAATCGCGTACAAAAGATGTAAAAGGGCGGTGCTTTGACGGAGCTATCATTTATACTCAGGTGATTCATGTGAAAAGGTTTCTGACGTGATTATGGCCGCCGCACGACGGGAATTAAAAAACTTTCAGTGCAGAATGGTACTTGGAGCTAAACGCGTGGGACGTTCCATAACAGAAATCATTAGGGAATACAATATTCTGAGATCGACAGTATCAAGAGTGTGCCGAGAATATCAAATTTCAGGCGTTACCTCTCACCACGGACAACGCAGTGATCGACGGGCTTCACTTAACAATCGAGAGCAGCAACGTTTGCGTAGAGTTGTCAGTGGTAACAGACAAGCAACACTCGGTGAAATAACCACAGAAATCAATGTGGGGCGTACGACGAACGTTTCCGTTGCGTCAGTGCGCCGAAATTTAGCGTTAATGAGCTATGCCAGCAGGAAGACCGATGCGAATGCCTTTGGTAACAGCAGATATCGCCTGCAGCGCCTCTCCTGGGGTCGTGACCATATCGGTTGAACCTTAGAAAACCGTGGACTGGTCAGATGAGTCCCGATTTCAGTTGATAAGAGCTCATGGTAGAGTCAGAGTGCGGCGCACACCCCACGAAGCCACGGACGCAGGTTGTCAACAAGGCATTGTGCAAGTTTGTGGTGGCTCCATAATGGTGCGCATTGGTTAGCACACTGGACTCGCATTCGGGAGGACGACGGTTCAATCCCACGTCCGGCTATCCTAATTGAGGTTTTCCGTGATTTCCCTAGATCACTTCAGGCAAATGCCGGGATGGTTCCTTTGAAAGGGCACGGCCGACTTCCTTTCCCATCCTTCCCTAACCCGAGCTTGTGCTCCGTCTCTAATGACCTCGTTGTCGACGGGACGTTAAACACCATTATCCTGCTCCTCCATAATGGTGTAAGCTGTGTTTACGTGAAACGAAGTGCGTCCTCTGGTGTAACCGAACCGATCATTGACTGGAAACGGTTATGTTAGGCTAACTGGATACCATCTGCAGGCAGTCAGGGACGTGTTTCCAAACAACGATGGAATGTTTGTGGATGACAACGCGTCGTGTCAGAACACTCTGGACAGTTTGAGCGAAGGATTTAGCCACCCAGATCGGCCGACGTGAATCCCATCGAGTATTTATGGGACACTGTCGAGAGGTGAGCTTTTGCACAAATTCCTACACCGCCAACACTTGCGTAATTACGAACGGTTATAGAAGCAGCAAGACTCAATTTTTTGCAGGGACTTCCAACGACTTGTTGGATCCATACCATGTCGAGCTGCTGCACCACGACGGGCAAAATAAGGTCGGACACGATATTAAGAAGTATCGCACGGATCACGAGCCGCGCGGGATTAGCCGACCGGTCAGGGCGCTGCAGTCATGGACTGTGCGGCTGATCCCGGCGGAGGTTCGAGTCCTCCCTCGGGCATGGGTGTGTGTGTGTGTGTGTGTGTGTGTGTGTGTGTGTGTGTGTGTGTGTGTGTCCTTAGGATAATTTAGGTTAAGTAGTGTGTAAGCTTAGGGACTGATGACCTTAGCAGTTAAGTCCCATAAGATTTTACACACATTTGAAATTTTTTTGAACAGACAACGGTTAAATCCACGTCGAATCAACGCATTGGCGCTTCCGAAGAAATGTTTGTAATTTACTTTGCACTCTAACACAACTCCTAAAGGCACGTGTCGTTTCTTTCTGCGCAACTGCTTACCTTAATATGGCGATTGTAACCGCTACAGAGCCGAGGTTACGCAGTGGTTAAGGCTCCGAAGTCGCATTGAAGAGAGTCGTGGTTCAAATCCCATATATATGCCATACAAATTTAGGTTTTCCATTGATATCTTAATCCATAAAGTGGAATGTTAGGTTACTTCCTTTGAAAAGACGCAGCCGGTCTCTCTTCCATATGGAATAGGAAATTTGGCGTCTCACTAGCCAGCTGTTTCTACCAGCTACATCTATTCTTCGCAAGCTACCTTACGGTATGAGGCGAAGGGTACTGTGGTAAACTATAATTTTCCCTCTTACCTGTTCCATTTGCGAATGGTGCGTAGAAGAACGACTGTGGGTGAACTTCAGTATGAGCTCTAATTTCTGTGATGTTTTCGTGGTATTCATTTCGCGAGACATGCGATGCCCACGTTGTATACATGCAAGAGGCCTGGAGATACTGGAAGGTTTCATATAGATTATATAATGGTAAGACAGAGATTTAGGAACCAGGTATTAATTGTAAGACATTTCCAGGGGCAGATTTGGACTCTGACCGCAATCTATTGGTTATGAACTGTAGATTAAAACTGAAGAAACTGCAAAAAGGTGGGAATTTAAATAGATAGGACCTGGATAAGCTGACAGAACCAGAGGTTGTGGAAAGTTTCAGGGAGAGCATTAGGGAACGATTGACAAGAATGGGGGAAAGAAATACAGTAGATGAAGAATGGGTAGCTTTGAGAGATGAAATAGTGAAGGCAGCAGAGGATCAAGTAGGTAAAAAGACGAGGACTAATAGAAATCCTTGGGTAACAGATGAGATATTGAATTTAATTGATGAAAGGAGAAAATACAAAAATGCAGTAAATGAAGCAGGCAAAAAGTAATACAAACGTCTCAAAAATGAGATCGACAGGAAGTGCAAAATGGCTAAGCGGGGATGGCTGGGTGTGCATCTGTCTTGCATCACCGTGCTTCCTGGTCCGCCGGTAATCGTGGCATAACCAGCCTATCTTACGTCAAGGTCGTTGAACTCCGTTAAAAATTTTATGACTTGGAACCCGTATTACTCAGTGCCGTAATAATGTCATTGTTCAGATTTGTACCAAAGTTACGTAAATCACACTATCTTATAATGAAGTGAACTAATATTTGTGTTATAATATCCACTCGACCGCCTCCCAGTAACGTAAACAACCCACCACTGTACCGACAAATGTATTGCCGTCCGACGCAACATTGATGTTCTCCTGTATCCAACAAAATCGCCAGATCTGCCCCCAATAGAACGTGTGTGGGACCAGCTCGGACGTGAACTCCGTGCCTTTGCCACTTCCAGTTGATAGGGGACTAATTATAACTGGATACAACAGGAGAGAGTAAAACGGTTTGGTGACACATTTCCCAATCGTATGCGTGCACGCATCTAGGTCAGAGAGAGTTCAACTTCGAACTCCCAAGTTTATTGTAAATTTGAATCGGTTTTGTAATCACTGAAATAACATGATATTCCCTCTCAACCCGTGAAGTCTCATTTCGTTTCGTCCTCTTCTGAGTACTTCACTTTATTTTATCAGCCAGTGTACTTTTTCTACTTTTCTTAACATTCCTGTCATAGTCCTACATGTCTCCGCGTAGTCAGCAATGCCATAACAGCCTAATGTTCAGTAACGGCCTCCTGTACAGTAACTAATTCTAAACTCTTAGGTCAATTAGTGCAAGGGGGCTTAATTAAAAAGAAAACACTAATATTAATGAATAAATGCAATGATTTCACTAGCTGTGTGAAGTCTCGTAACCGGTTGGCCCTGACTATTATTAGCACACAATCTGACTGCATAAAATAAAAATAAAAAATGACAAGGAGTTTCCATTAACACAATTGATTAATTAAGTCCCCTGCAACTATAAAAGCTACGAAACAACAGAGCACATGTGTAACTGTTCTGTGTTAGGTAGTGTGACTCAACGTACGTGTATCTGGCTTGGTTCTTTCTCAATACGACAAAATATTTTAAACACCATTAACGATGAACTAATTGAAAAACCAGAAATACTATAATTGCACATAGAAACCATTACAAGTCTAATAAATGAACACAAGCCAGATGCTTTGTTGACTGTACCTGTGAACAAGAGGGATTGTTATTAAAGAAAACTGTAATACCTTTTTACCTAATTATATATTGACGAAAATATTCCATCATAAATCAAAAGCTCATCTCCTTTCTCAAATATATTCTGAGAGTTGCATCTTCTTCCATCTATACATTACACCAACCGAACAGTACAACATTTCAGTCAACACTCAGATCGTCTACTCTCTCGCCCAACAGATCAACGACAGCCCTCGACATCCTCTGAACTACTACTGCCCCAGTGGGGGCGGCGATCTCTGGCGCTGTGACGCAGTGTAGCCACCTTTCATTAGTTATCAGGAGGTCTTAGACATTACCCTCACGAGTGAGTTCTCCATCTGCTTGAAGTTATTTTAGGATAAGACGTTCAGTACATAGTCACGCGAATGCCACAAAAATGGTTCAAATGGCTCTAAGCACTATGGGACTTAACATCTGAAGTCATCAGTTCCCTAGACTTAGAACTACTTAAACCTAACTAACCTAAGGACCTCACACACATCCATGCCCGAGGCAGGGTTCGAACCTGCGACCGTAGCACCAGCGCGGTTCCGGACTGAAGCGCCTAGAACCGCTCGGCCACAGCGGCCGGCCGAATGCCTCTCTCTGTCACCAGTTATAATCACATTAATCTTCCATTCTGTGACGGTAGATGTGTGTGCTGAATACCTCGTTACCGATGGGTCGATGTACCCTGATGTTGCTTACCTTAACCCCAGCACACCCTTTGTCCAGCACTGGGTGACAGTGCGTGTTGGACGTAAGTTTTAATAGCGCGCCGCGCCGTGACCATCGGGAACTCGGCGCGAGGTGAGCCGTCGCCCCAGTGCAGGGGGCGGATGGCGGCCATCAAGCCATTAGGACGACCCAGTGACCTGACAGCGCCGCGCGACGCACAGTGGCACTCTGGCAGCGTGCGCTCGCCGCTCCGTCCCAGCCTCACTCGCACCACGGGGCAACCAGACAGCCTCATGGTGCCGTCCTGTCGCTCTTAGGAACGGCTACAGAATCACTTTTTAGTACTGATTTGGACTGAAGAGGTCGAGCAAACAGAACACAGATAGTCATTCTGAAGGGGGAACCTATTCATTAAAAAACCCACACACCCACTATTTAAAGGCTACACCAAATCAATAATTTTGAATATAGGGCAGTCATATTTTGTACCATGCTATACATGAAATTAACACATTCACTATAAAGTCTCTAGGATGAAATACATATAACTGTTTACGGAATTTAAAAACTCTCTTTTCAAAAAAGAATACATGTATCCCATTTCTCAGAAACTATTAAAGAGATTCCTACAAAATTTTCTCTGTTTAATCTCTTTGCTTCTCTCTTGAGGTGTTTTTAATATATCGAATAGGGGAATTTTAATAATTTTTGAATTATAATTCTGTAAGTATAACGTGAAATTCATGCAAAATTCCAAGCAGTTTGCCCCATATTTCAGCTTAAACTGAGAATTTCAAAATTTTCTCTTGAGACAACCTTTAGCGGATTGACAGAAATAAGTCTACTATATTTCATAATTCTAGACTTCCATTGACTGAGAAAAAGATACATAAACTGTAAAAAACACAATTTTCAGGAAATCAATTTCAAGTTCAACGTAACTTTTTTTTTTATTGTCACCTCGTCAGAAGGCCCCAGGTTTGTCCCCGGCCTCTCTTTCCCTTGAAGGCTTCTCTTCCGGTTTTTTTATTTTCAGCTTTCTTTTCTTTATCGTGTCTTCAACTGACTTTTCAGTTGCAGACAGGCGCTGAAACACTATTTTTCTCAAGATTTCTTGAGTGAAATTTCCTATATTAAAGCCCATTCTCCCTAATACCTTCTTGCTACTTATATTCGTATCGGTAATTACAACAAATGCGTTATAAGTTGCAATTTGACAACTGCAGCAGATGAAAATGTGACGAAACAAGAATTACTTTTTTTAAAACAAAGCACCTGGTTTATTATTGTTCCTAAGATAGGAAACAGAGTCACAGATGATCTACAAAACAAAATAGTATATATCACAGACTTCTAGATGTGTCCCGTATTGTTCCTAAGATAGGAAACAGAGTCACAGATGATCTACAAAACAAAATAGTATATATCACAGACTTCTACATGTATCCCGTGCAAGATTGCTTGAAAGTATTGCACGGAATAGTTGCTCACCGAGCTGGTATTGAAGTGTTGCTTCAAAACGTGGACGTGGCAGGAAGGCCGCGTTACACATTTAATTATTTTTCAGGCACTTCGGATGCGATTTCATCATTGAAACTGTGGGAACTTTTTGTCCTTGAGTTGTAGTAAAAAATACGAAATAAGTTGGAACTGGACGTTTTTAGGTCAGTTTCATGAGCGTCCCCCTTAATGGAGAGATATCTTCAGATATAAAAGTTGCTTCGGGCATACCCCAAGGGATTGGTATACGACCTTTACTGACCGCAATATGCCTTGATGAACGAAAACATCATGAACGCTGCCCACTGCTACAGTGACTGCCGCCTGCTGGCGTTGCGGTCACGCGACGCGTGAGGAAAGTATAAGGGGAAATCAAAAAGGTTCCGTTTGAGGGCGTTACTGCAGCGTTTATGCAACGTGCCGCGATTCCGATTCGGGTATATAAGCACGGACGTCGAGACAAAGGATTAGCGTGGCATTCGTGTCTTTCCGACGAGCGTTCAGTAAATGCGGCAGGTGTTGCTATGGCGAAGTTGTTACCAAATGCGTCCAAACGGGTCCAAGGTGCTGTTATTCTGTTCTCGGCTGTCGAAGGACAGACACCGGTAGACATCCATCGCAGAATGAAGACTGCATATGGGGCATCATATGCAGTCTGTCGAAAGCCACCGTTGTGGAATGGTGCGCCAAGGGGTGTTGCTGCTTCATGATAACTTACGTCCCCATATCGCAAATGTCGTAACGCAGAATTTAGGCCAACTCACGTGGGAGACACTCGAGCACCCGCCCTATAATTCTGATCTCTCCCCATGCGATTGTCATGCCGCACATGTAAGCCCTGCACTTACCCATATTTGCAATTTTTCCTTTAAGAACGGCCAGTTTCCTGAAAGATTAAAGTACTCAGTAGTAATGCCGATTTATAAGAACCCATGAACCATGGACCTTGCCGCTGGTGGGGAGGCTTGCGTGCCTCAACGATACAGATGGCCGTACCGTAGGTGCAACCACAACGGAGGGGTATCTGTTCAGAGGCCAGACAAACGTGTGGTTCCTGAAGAGGGCCAGCAGCCTTTTCAGTAGTTGCAGGTGCAACAGTCTGGGTGATTGACTGATCTGGTCTTGTAAGAATAACCAAAACGGCCTTGCTGTGCTGGTACTGCGAACGGCTGAAAGCAAGGGGAAACTACAGCCGTAATTTTTCCCCGGGGCATGCAGCTTTACTGTATGGTTAAATGATGATGGCGTCCTCTTGGGTAAAATATTCCGGAGGTAAAATAGTCCCCCATTCGGATCTCCTGGCGGGGACTACTCAAGAGGACGTCGTTATCAGGAAAAAAAAAACTGGCGTTCTACGGATCGGAGCGTGGAATGTCAGATCCCTTAACCGGGCAGGTAGGTTAGAAAGTTTAAAAAGGGAAATGGATAGATTAAAGTTAGATATAGTGGGAATTAGTGACATTCGGTGGTAGGAGGAACAAGACTTTTGGTCAGGTGAATACAGGGTTATAAATACAAAATCAAGTAGGGGTAATGCAGGAGTAGGATTAATAATGAATGAAAAAATAGGAATGCGGGTAAGCTACTACAAACAGCATAGTGAACGCATTATTGTGGTCAAGATAGACACGAAGCCCACGCCTACTACAGTAGTGCCAACTAGCTCTGCAGATGATGAAGAAATTGATGAAATGTATGATGAGATAAAAGAAATTATTCAGATAGTGAAGGGAGACGAAAATTTAATAGTCATCGGTGACTGGAATTCGAGGAAAGGGAGAGAAGGAAACATCGTAGGTGAATATGGATTGGGAGTAAGAAATGAAAGAGGAAGCCGTCTTTAGAATTTTGCACAGAGCATAACTTAATCATAGCTAACACTTGGTTCAAGAATCATAAAAGAAGGTTGTATACCGAGAAGAATCCCGGAGATACTAAAAGGTATCAGATAGATTATATAATGGTAAGACAGAGATTTAGGAACCAGGTTTTAAATTGTAAGACATTTCCAGGGGCAGATGTGGACTCTGACCACAATCTATTGGTTATGAACTGCAGATTAAAATTCAAGAAACTGCAAAAAGGTGGGAATTTAAGGAGATGGGACCTGGATAAACTGACTAAACCAGAGGTTGCACAGAGTTTCAGGGAGAGCATAAGGGAACAATTGACAGCAGTGGGGGAAAGAAGTACAGTACAAGAATGGGTAGCTCTGAGGGATGAAGTAGTGAAGGCCGCAGAGGATCAAGTAGGTAAAAACATGAGGGCTAGTAGAAATCCTTGGGTAACAGAAGAAATATTGAATTTAATTGATGAAAGGAGGAAACATAAAAACGCAGTAAATAAAGCAGGCAAAAAGGAATACAAATGTCTCAAAAACGAGATTGACAAGAAGTGCAAAATGGCTAAGCAGGGATGGCTAGAGGACAAATGTAAGGATGTAGAGGCTTATCTCACTAGGGGTAAGATAGATACTGCCTACAGGAAAATTAAAGAGACCTTTGGAGAAAAGAGAACCACTTGTATGAATATCAAGAGCTCAGATGGAAACCCAGTCCTAACAAAAGAAGGGAAAGCAGAAAGGCGGAAGGAGTATATAGAGGGTCTATACAAGGGCGATATACTTGACGACAATATTATAGAAATGGAAGAGAATGTAGATGAAGATCAAATGGGAGATACGATACTGCGTGAAGAGTTTGACAGAGCACTGAAAGACCTGAGCCGAAACAAGGCCCCAGGAGTAGACAACATTCCATTAGAACTACTGACGGCCTTGGGAGAGCCAGTGCTGACAAAACTCTACCATCTGGTGAGCAAGATGTATGAGACAGGCGAAATACCCTCAGACTTCAAGAAGAATATAATAATTCCAATACCAATGAAAGCAGGTGTTGACAGATGTGAAAATTACCAAACTATCGGTTTAATAAGTCACAGCTGCAAAATACTAACGCGAATTATTTACAGACGAATGGAAAAACTGGTAGAAGCCGACCTCGGGGAAGAACAGTTTGGATTCCGTAGAAATATTTGAACACGTGAGGCAATGCTGACCTTACGACTTATCTTAGAAGAAAGATTAAGGAAAGACAAACCTACGTTTCTAGCATTTGTAGACTTAGAGAAAGCTTTTGACAATGTTGACTGGAATACTCTCTTTCAAATTCTGAAGGTGGCAGGGGTAAAATACCGGGAGCGAAAAGCTATTTACAATTTGTACAGAAACCAGATGGCAGTTATAAGAGTCGAGGGGCATGAAAGGGAAGCAGTGGTTGGAAAGGGAGTGAGACAGGGTTCTAGCCTATCCCCGGTGTTATTCAATCTGTGTACTGAGCAAGCAGTAAAGGAAACAAAAGAAAAGTTTGGAGCTGGAATTAAAATCCATGGAGAAGAAATAAAAACTTTGAGGTTCGCCGATGACATTGTAATTCTGTCAGAGACAGCAAAGGACTTGAAAGAGCAGTTGAACGGAATGGACAGTGTCTTGAAAGGAGGATATAAAATGAACATCAACAAAAGCAAAACGAGGATAATGGAATGTAGTCGAATTAAGTCGGGTGATGCTGAGGGAATTAGATTAGGAAATGAGACACTTAAAGTAGTAAAGGAGTTTTGCGATTTGGGGAGCAAAGTAACTGATGATGGTCGAAGTAGAGAAGATATAAAATGTAGACTTGCAATGGCAAGGAAAGCGTTTCTGAAGAAGAGAAATTTGTTAACATCGAGTATAGATTTAAGTGTAAGGAAGTCGCTTCTGAAAGTATTTGTATGGAGTGTAGCCACGTATGGAAGTGAAACATGGACGATAAATAGTTTGGACAAGAAGAGAATAGAAGCTTTCGAAATGTGGTGCTACAGAAGAATGCTGAAAATTAGGTGGGTAGATCACATAACTAATGAGGAGGTATTGAACAGAATTGGGGAGAAGATGAGTTTGTGGCACAACTTGACCAGAAGAAGGGACCGTTTGGTAGGACATGTTCTGAGGCATCAAGGGATCACAAATTTAGCATTGGAGGGCTGTGTGGAGGGTAAAAAGTATTGCTCCAGAAATTGGACCGTTACGGAGTACGGGGAGCAGCTCACAATTAGTTCACCTCTTATTTCAGCAACAGACAGCAAAAGGTAATTATTCACAGTGTTGAGAATGGCTGTGATGTGGGGTCTGAGTGGGGTACGGTCAAATGGGGCCACTCCTGTTCCTTATTCATATGCTCTCTAGTATTACGGGTCACACTAAAATACTTCTGTTTTCTGATGACACTAGCTTCGTAGTAAAGGATGTTGTGTGCAATATTCGCTCGGTCTCAAATAGTGCAGTTCATGGCATAAGTTCATGGCTTGTCGAAAATAAACTAACGCACAGTAAGACTCAGTGTTTACTGTTCCTAACACACAATTCAACAAAATCTGACGTTTTAATTTCACAGAATGGGCATATGATTAGTGAAACTGAACAGTTCAAATTCTAGGTGTTCAGGTAGATAGTAAACTGTCCCGGAAAGCCCACGTTCAGGATCTTTTTCAAAGACTTAATGCTTTCCATTCTACTATTCCAACGGTATCTGAAGTAAGTCATTGTTCAACACGAAAATTAGTCTATTTTGTTTATTTACATTCCCTTATGTCGTATGGTATTATATTTTGGGGTAACTCTTCCCATTCTAAAAGGGTATTCTTTCTGAGAAACGGGCAGTTCGGGCAATAAGTGGTGTAAGTTCGCGAATCCCTTGTCGACCCCTGTTCACTAGTCTGGGTATTTTGGCATTTGGCCTCTCTCTCTCTCTCTCTCTCTCTCTCTCTCTCTCTCTCTATATATATATATATATATATATATATATATTCTTTGCTGTCATTTCTTGTTAACATTATCAGCTTATTCCCAAGAATTAGCAGCTTTCACTCAGTTGATACTCGGCAGAAATCCAACCTACATTTGGATCGCACTTCCTTAACTCTTGTGCAGAAAGGTGTGCAATATACTGCTGCATCCATTTTTAATAAGTTTGCACAAATGTTTAAAAATCTTAGCAGTAATCCACGCGCTTTCAAATCGAAACTGAAAAGAGTCCTCGTGTGTCACTCCTTCTATTCAGTTGAGGAGTTCCTCGAAAAACTAAGCTGTTTATTATGTTATATGGTTGATTTCCTTTACTTAAAACTAATGCCTTGACTCTTTTGGGTTCGTAAACATTTTATTTCTTACCGCTATTACTTTTATGTTGTAATTTCATGTACTGATGCGTTCCATGACATTGGAGATTTGCTCCTCAATTTGGTGCTACGGAACTAGACGTGTAAATTAAAAAATAATAAATGCGTTCGGTCACTAAAACAGGCCTTGAAGAGCCGACGATTCATGTTGGACGAGGATATACCAAACGGGTATCGCCAACCTGGTGCATCGGTGGCGTGATTGCGTCAATACTAATGGCGATTTTGCCCGATTGGCGTACAGCTTCTGGACTGTACGGCCTTCGAACGGAAAATTTTTTATCGCTCCTTATGCAAGCGGAGCCGAAACGAACGGGGAATCATTCTAGTGACGATGCCTAACGGCAAATGGAGAACTCCAGCGACTTTGGCAAAGGCAGATTTTTATGGCTTCTGGTAAAGAATATCTCGGAAACGGCAAAACTGGTCGGCTGGTCTCGTGTTGCAGCCATTGGCGCCTGTGGAACGTGATTGAAGGACGATGAAACCAGGAGCAGCCGACAAGGTGTTGAAGGTCCAGGTCTCATCACAGGACACAGAGGTCGTCCGCTCTGCAAAGCATTATAGACGACGGTCTGTGGCAGATCTGACAACAAAGTACAATGCTGGTGCAGGCAACGAGTTTCGAAGTACGGTGCTCAGCGCACTTAGTTGAACATTAAGCTCCGCAGCAGATAACAGCTACGTCTTTCCATTTTGACCATCGACTTCATCAACACGATCGCAGTGGGCACAGGATCATCGAAACTGTACAGTGGATCAATGGAAATACGTCTCCAAGATGGATGAATCACGATTATTATTACACTAGGTCGATCGTTGCAACTGTATATGCCCCTATCGAAGCGCACAACTACTGGAAACATGCCCTGCGCCCAGGAAGCAAGTTGACGGAGGTAGTATTATGCTGTGGAGGATATTCGTCTGGGATTCCATGGGATCTGTGGTAATGATCGAAGGCACAATGACAGTTGTGAATAACGTGAACATTATTGAGGATCCCCTGCATTGCTTCACACTTTATGTCTTCCCTGACTGTGATGGCACCTTCTAGCAAGTTATCTGCCCATATCTGCCATACGTGGTATGAGGAGCACGGTAATGATATCACGGCTTGTCTTGGCCACCAAATGTCCCTGATCCGATGGGACACATCTAGAATGCTATCGGGCGCCAGCTCGACGACACGAACTACCGATCTGTAATTTACGAGAGCTACCAAGGACTTGCCGAATCCATGCCATGCTTAACCACTGCTGTATTGCGTTCCAAAGCTGAACCAACAGGCTGGTAATAATCGTCTGGCTCAGCAATATAGTATATCGCGAACATATTTGAACTTACGTCTTCCTAAGTCAGCTTCACACCTTCCGCGTTGCCTCTCTCTAATTTTGCAGCAGAGGATTCTCTACTCTCCGTCCAATTCCTCGCTCTTTTAGTGCGTAGCTGGTAACGTTTTTGTGCTACAAGTATCAGGCGGAGCTCGCCGCCTAGATTGCTGCCTCGCCTGCAGTATTGGAATTCCTGATTTTCGAATAGGAGGCCAGCAGGTTTGTGGTACTGGCCACTCCAATTTACGACTGCATTCGGAAGCAGGCAATTTGGAATGTAGCTTGTTAGCGAACAGGGCGCGCATTTCTCTGCGGTTGGCTGCGCACGGCTCGGGCGAGCCCGTTGCCTTCGCCGGATACCCTTCCATTGTGGTGGCTGCACTTCTTGCGGCCCATTGCTTCCCGTATGCAGCCGTCTTTTCTATCCTCTAGTCCAGTGGTCGCCAAACTGCGGCTCGCGAGCCGCATGCGGTACAAATGAAATATTCGTGCGGCCCATGGCTCTCAGCCATCTGCCCGCAGCTCGTGGTCGTGCGGTAGCGTTCTCGCTTCCCACGCCCGGGTTCCCGGGTTCGATTCCCGGCGGGGTCTGGGATTTTCTCTGCCTCGTGATGACTGGGTGTTATGTGATGTCTTTAGGTTAGTTAGGTTTAAGTAGTTCTAAGTTGTAGGGGACTGATGACCATAGATGTTAAATCCCATAGCGCTCAGAGCCATTTTTTCTCAGCCATATTTTATAATAAAATGCATCTGGCAAGCAACAGCCGAATACAAAAACATCAAACAACGTAAAGAGTTTCTTAAGAGATTAGTTTCCGTTCGCAGTAACAAACAAAAATACTTACAAGGCACTAACATTTTAAGATGTGCACAATTTTGATTGACATTGGTGAATTCCTCTTTGAGTTGGGTAAAGTTCATTTATTTCAGGGTCAGATAAGTAAATAACACGGCCAATGCGCGGTTAGAGGATGTGAGAAGGTGATGTTCTATTGTTTGAGTTCCAGCACTGACAACTGACGGTCGTGCGCGACTCGAACCGATCAGCTAGTGTCGTATAAATTTCGAACGGAAAACCTAAATTAGGGTGACCGGTCGCAGGCTTGAAGCGTCGTCCTCCCGAGTGCGAGACCAGTGTGCTAAAAACTGTGCCATCCCGCTCGGTAAAGTCTCGCTTGTATCTCATCCGGCCCTGATGCCTTACCACTACTAAGCGATTGTAGTTTATTTTCTACTCCGCAGTAACTGCTATTTCGACGTGCATGCGATGGTTACAAGGAGAGACCGCAATACGATCATCCACGGTGAAAAAGTTCTTTGAGTATTTGGCGGCGAAATGAACGATGACAGAGAAAGGCCGAAATTCTGCATTCTTTCTGTAGAAATTTTTTCACTGAGAATGATTGTTTAAAAGTTCCTCATTTCGATCGTTCAAATGGCTCTGAGCACTATGGGACTTAACATCTGTGGTCATCAGTCCCCTAGAACTTAGAACTACTTAAACCTAACTAACCTAAGGACATCACACACATCCATGCCCGAGGCAGGATTCGAACCTGCGACCGTAGCAGTCGCGCGGTTCCGGACTGAGCGCCTTATTTCGATCGTCTTACGAATGATGAAATAACGGATATAGAAATTTTCACGGTAAATGATAACAGCCAAACAGTTGCAGGATAAAGATTTATTGAAATCCTTCACCACGGTTTCGGTGTATATAAATGTACCTTCATCAGAAGCAAAAACACACTAAAATCACATCGTGCAGTGGAGACACACAAAACAATCGTGCCTATCGTCCAAAACGACACACCAAAATTATTCCAATACGATACCTGTTTATGTTATGTCAAGCTAAATCGTAAATTCAGCTTGCAATTGTCCTCACAAACAACAATCTCTCTCCAAGTGCCTCGTAAGCTTTTAATAACTTTTAACATTCATCTCAAAAATATGAAGTGATTCATATTAAACTCGTTTTTGGACGACGTTTATACCGGTATAAAGATAACTGAAGCGATAATTCTATTTCTTTCTGTGTAGTCTAACGTTGCTGCGTAATTAATGATAGGTAATGTATTCCACAAATTAACCACTACACCGTTGTGAGTATGATCGCTGACTTAAAATAACTTCAGTTCTGATTTTCACCCACTTAGAACTTTTGTTACGAAAATGTACTCTTGTTAGCTTTTATTAGTATCGGACTCTTGTGAAGTTTGCATGTACCAACGCAATTAAGTGATTGTGACACTTAAACCTGCAATTACAACACAATGAATTACTCGCAGCACGCTCACGAGAAAAGCAATTGTTGTCATTAACAGACTAGGAGTAAATCACATGTACACTGATAAACCAAAACATAATGACCACTGCCTACCGGGAGGCTGAATGCCTCGTGGTTGTGTTGCGGGCACGTGACGCAGTTATGAAAGAGTGTAAACCGAAGAGAGACGAATTGGCAGTCATTACAGGAAAGTTACGGGCCGCAAATGCGGAAATCCACTGATATAAGTGGTTTTGACAAAGGGCGCATTGTTGTGGGACTGCAGCTGGGAACGAGAATCTCTGAAACAAGCCTGTTGGCTTACTACTGTAGTGAGCACCCATGGAAGGTGGCTGAGAAATGGTGAAATAACGAGTCGCCATATCGTATTGGACGATCACGTATTATCACAGAATGTAGAGGTCAGAGGATCCCCTACAGTGTAATCCGATAGGCTGCGATCTGTGGCAGATCTGACGACACAGTACAATGCTGGTGCAGGTTCAAATGGCTCTGAGCACTATGGGACTTAACTTCTGAGGTCATCAGTCCCCTAGAACTTAGAACTAACCTAAGGACATCACACACATCCATGGCCGAGGCAGGATTCGAACCTGCGACCGTAGCGGTCGCACGGTTCCAGACCGTAACGCTTAGAACCGCTCGGCCACTCCGGCCGGCTGCTGGTGCAGGCACAAGTGTTCCGGAGCACTCAGTTCAAAGGCCATTGTTGAACATGGAGCTCCACATCACACGACCCCTACGTGTGCCTTTGTTGACCCAACGACATCGTCATTTATGATCGCAGTAGGCGCAGCGTCACTGAGTTTTCAGCCTGGATCAATAGAAACGTGTCGCCTGTCGAATGAATCGCATTTCTTTTTGCAACAAGCCGATGGCTGGGTCCTTACACGCCGTCATCCAGACGAATGACTAAACGGAACATGCACCGCGACACACGTGCAGACCGGTGAAGGCAGAATTAATTTGTGGAGTACACTGAGTTGGGCTTCCATGGGCTCTGTGGTGGTAATCGAAGGCGTAATGACAGCAGTGAACTACGTGAACATTATTACGGACTCCCTGCATCACTTCATGCTTGAAGTCTCCCCCTACAGTGATATCTTCCAGCAGGACGACTGTCCATGCTGCAAGATCAGAACCGTCCTGCAGTGGTTTGAGCGACGTTATAGTGAACCCACATTAATGTCTTGGCCAGCAGATGTGCCTGAACCGTACCCATTGGAATACATATTGAGCACCGGCTGAGTGCCTGTGAGCCACCATCGCGTAATTTGCCGGAATTGCTTGACCTGTGCATGACGTCTGGTGCTACATACTTCTGGAATCTTGGCAAGGACGTGTAGAATCCGTGTCAAGCAGAATCTGTTTTGTACTGTGTTTGAAAAGTGCAACAACACGCTATTGCTCTGAGCACTATGGGACTTAACATCTATGGTCATCAGTCCCCTAGAACTTAACACGCTATTAAACAGGTGGTCATAATGTTTTGGCTCATCGGTGTTTACTAAAAAAAAAAAAAAAAAAAACTGTTAAAATTAATTCGCTCTCTAAGCTATGATTCTTGCCTCATGGACTAGGACATTCGCCGGCCGAAGTGGCCGTGCGGTTAAAGGCGCTGCAGTCTGGAACCGCAAGACCGCTACGGTCGCAGGTTCGAATCCTGCCTCGGGCATGGATGTTTGTGATGTCCTTAGGTTGGTTAGGTTTAACTAGTTCTAAGTTCTAGGGGACTAATAACCTCAGCAGTTGAGTCCCATAGTGCTCAGAGCCATTTGAACCAACTAGGACATTCATGCTAGTTTAATGTGATAAATACATTAATCGAAGAAGAGTTACTCCTTACAACGGTTCTAGGCCCTTCAGTCTGGAACCGCGCGACTGCTACAGTCGCAGGTTCGAATCCTGCCTCGGGCATGGATGTGTGTGATGTCCTTAGGTTAGTTAGGTTTAAGTAGTTCTAAGTTATAGAGAATGATGTCCTCAGATGTTAAGTCCCATAGTGCTCAGTTGAACCAGCCAGTTGTACAATATTTTAAAAATTAAGAATATATATGTGTGGTGTCTGTTGGGTCGGACATAGCCGATAGAACGGACACCACACTGCTATTTGATACAACGACCGTAAATATCGAACTAGCGTGTGACTAGTTGAGAATCTAGATCGGACAGGAGGTGTGTCCGGATGGCCAGGCGGTTAAGGTAATCGCTCTCTTTAAGCAGGAGACACGGTTGCCATTCCCGGTCCGGCACAACTTTTCACCTTTCACCATCGAATTATTTCGATGCTCGATTGGCGCTGGAGTCGGTCACTACTCCGAAATTTGGTATTATGGCCGCTGTATCAAACAACAGTCTGCTCTCTGTTCTATCAGCCAAGTTCAGTGCGGATGCACAACAGGGTCTGTGCCTCTTGCTGGAGTACAACTATTTGTAATTTCATTCGACTTTGGAAAAGAGAACTTTAAAATATCAGGATCTTTTCTTATGCTTCATTACAAAATGGTCAAATGTGTGTAAAATCTTATGGGACTTAACTGCCAAGGTCATCAGTCCCTAAGCTTACACACTATGTAACCTAAATTATCCTAAGGACAAACACACACACCCATGCCCGAGGGAGGACTCGAACCTCCGCCGGGACCAGCCGCACAGTCCATGACTGCAGAGCCTAGACCGCTCGGCTAATCCCGCGAGGCGCTTCATTACAGACTAATGTACTTCGTGCATCAATTATCTCGTTCATTTATGCTTTATATTTTGTGATGAAGTCAGACCAGTGTCCTGTTTGTATCAATATCCAAAATAATTCTATCTGGTGAAATGGGCTTTGCGTGGAACAAAAAAACTGATTACATAAATAATAAAATAATAATAGTACTCAGTCAATTTGCCGAAATGAACGTCTCAGATTTCTAAATCAAAGAGCACGCGGATGTATTGTACGTGAATGTGATGAACAGATTGTATGTGTTTTTCCGTGTAGCGAAATATTCTGAGAAATAGTCGTACGTAATGTAGTGACCTAATCTATTTTTTTATTGTACGTTATCTGTTCTGGCGCAAACTAATCATTGTTTTATAGCTGTCGTAAAAAGCGTTTGTGCACGGGATTTTTGTTTTCATCTAAGGATACGTACATCTCAATCTGATCCGGTGTAAGCTTCCAGTTTGCCCAGACGACTGCTGCACGTGCAGGAGACGGCGAAGGTCCTTTTTCGGCAAGGTCTTCCGGTTTTTGTCGCTACCGGTTAACGAGGAACGCTGTTAGCGAAGCCGTACCTGCTCCCGTCTTTGTGCACTTATGTTGCAATTTGCAGTGGCATTGAATTGCGATCGTTGGGTACCTACCTCTCGCGTGTGTCACCTTGACGTCATTACATTTGACGAGCACAGGAAACGAACAGCCGACAGCACGCTGCTGTGCCGTTAGTGCCTGACGCTCACCAGTCCGTCCGACGTAGTTCCTCTTTCCAGTTTTCATAGGGTGACCAGATGCAATTGTTTAAAAAGGAGGACAAACAGCTTCAAAAAGGAGGACATAGGAAGAAAAAGGAGGACCCATCAAACGAATGAACTGCAGATGAGGATACCACTCGTCAGCTTTGGGCAAGTCACGTGACTGCTGGGAATTACCGGTAAAACTAGTAGTTAATTGTTACTGGTGGTCAGGTGGTGATCCCCAGAGCAATATTTTTTATTTTAAACTAAAAGCACTGATTGTGGCGACAGTGTAGCATCAATTGTTTTTATATGTACGCGTAGTGTTAAGATTTAACAAAGACGGCTGCCTAAACGCCACTCCTGATTGGCTACTTTCATGTGACTTGTCCAAAGCTGACGGGTGGTATTCTTATCTGCAGTATTTCCCATCAAACATACGCTCAATTTTAATAAATTGAGTATATTATTTATAGACATAACATACATATATTCCTTAACAATTATTGATACTTCTCGGAGGCACCAGTTTTTTGCAGAAGTTTAGGCTTACTTAACAGATAACTGTAAAATGACACACATGAAAATACTTTTAAATTATATTGGACCATCAACAGACCTTTCACTGATTCAAGGTTTAATCTATTCCTCATCAGTCCACTGCGTGTCAATTAGAGAAAATATTCTTTCGGCATTAGCATTATGCCCTGAAATACTGAAAAAGTATTCAGCAAGTTTCAGCAACTCTGTGTGACAGTCAACTGACTTACTGTCACAAAAAACTTCGCCCATTTTTTACTACAAGATAAAGTCCTAAATTCTAGATCATCGTTATTCCTTTTTAGAAATTGCCTGAAGTTGCAGAACTGACCAAAACATTTTGCATCTTCAATTTCAAAGGCCTTACATTTCTCCTGTAGATACACAAGGCTTTTCTCAACATCACTGTAGCAAAAATCAGTTTTAAGTGACATCCATCTAAAACATGAAAAGTCCTCAAACACACAGACCCACCGTTTCAAATATTCATGGCATGATTGATAAAGTAAAATAGCTTCCTCCATAAAAAGTTTGACTTCTTTCTCGAAGCCTTCCTCCGTTGCAATTTTCAGGATCTTCTTGACCTTAAGGCAAATGAATTTTTCACTTAATCGGTCTTCAAGCACCTTACATACTGACTCTAAAATTTCAATGACATCAACCACAGAGTTGTCCTCCTTTTCTAATTCCAGAATACTTGTACTGAAAAAAGACATCAATGAATGCAAATGCCATAAGTAAGCTTCACTCAACCTGTTCTCAAAAAATTGAAACAAAACCTTTGGTGGTTTGCTTTCAGAGAGAAAGTAAGCTTTAAGAGCATCACACATTTCCAGTACCTTTTCAATGCCTAGAAAAAGAGACAACCACCTGGTCTTCACATGAGACAGGACTTGTTTGTAATTAACTTCAAGAAATTCACAGAAAGATAGCAACTGTTCTGTTCTAACTGTGTAAATAGAAAAATAATTATGTATTTTTACAATAACATATTCTACACCAATACAAATCAGCTCCATGCTGAATTCTATTGTGTAAAATGTGAGCTGGACATCCCACTCCAATTAAATGCTCATTTTTCAGAGATGTCTTTAATCTGCTGTATATATTATTGCCTTCCTTGCGGTTAATACCACCAAAGTTTGTGTTTGCATTATCACCGGTAAATGACACACACTTATTAACAATACCCAAATGCTGTAAAGTTTCTGTAGTGTACTCTGCAACTGTCTCAGATGTTACATTTGGAGTAGATTTTAGCTCGATTACTTTTGTTTTTAAACCACCCTGTTTGTAGTCAAAATATTATATAACAATCGGAAACATTTTTATATTGCCATGGTTACTTCAATCGGTAGAGGCACCAAAACAAGATATGCCACACAAATCTTCCATTGTTACAGTCAAGGCATGCGGAGCAATCACATTATTTACAACACTTTGAGTTTTTGTTCTGGCTGAGAAAATCTTTTTAGCAACATCCGAGTCAAAATAAATTGCTTCATTTAATTTTGGCGTACAGTCCATTGATCTGTAGCTAAAATGGTGCCTAACATTATGGAATGCTAATGCTCCTTCTCCAACAAGAACTCTGTGGCTTATAGCAGAAGTAGATTGTTGTTGCTGAAATAATGTCTCTATCCTAGACTCTGAACTGGAAGCCTGAAGGTTTTTTTTTATGCTTCTGAGTGGCAATGTGATGTTCAAGATCTTGGCCACCTGTGCAAGAAGTTTAACATTTCAGTGACAAAGCAGCATGCATTTCGTTTTATAGCATTCAGGCAGCCATTAAGATTGCGTGTTTCTGCCGGGAATTAAAACTAGTTGTCAATTGTTGAAATAAAACCAAGACAGTTAATCTTTCGAGTTATTTCTTACCTTTATTGGCCACTGAGATGTACGTTCCAGCTCAACATTTCTTACATTCCGCTTCAAATTCATTTCTCCCTTTCTTGAAAGCCGGATATTTGCAGGAAAGGACATCGGAAAATGTACACTTTCGTTTAGGCATAGCCAAATATTTTACGTAACTCATTCGGTTAAAAATTACACTCACAAATCACACGTGCACTACAGAAAGCCAAGCCAATACAAGGCGAAGATACGAAACGAAAATTTTAAATAATCGATATTTGCATTCGCTTATAGGTCGATCGACGATCCTGGTGCCACCTACTAACACACGTTTTCGTGCGTGTTTATCACGAAGGCTGTGCCAATAGTTAAATAATTTAAGAAAAGAGCAATAGAACGGGACGAATTGTAGATTTAACTGTATTACGCTCAACTTTACGAAAGAGCCGGACACTGTAAAAATCCGCCCGGACCCCGGACAAAGAGCTAAAAATAACCTTATAACAAGTGACTTCAGTGACATTTGCTCTTTATTGGGTTCGTTAAACGACATTACGTACTAGGCCAGCAAATTATTTCAGTGGATGAGTGTTTTAATGCCTAAAATATTCGAAAAATATTTGGTAGAGTAGTTCATTGAAAAGAATTCGCATACAGTATTAAGTTCCAGTAAACTGTACTGCAGATGGCCGAGTTGCTTACCAGAGCCCAACTCATCAGCAGAGTTCTACTAGACGTGCCTGTACAGAAGAGTTCAGTTCGCTTTCTATTATCAGCCGTCTCTTTTACCTTGTGATTCAACAGCATGAATCTTTGGAATCTCGACAAAGCAATATGTTATGGACGTTTTAGAAAAAATTTTTGTACTCAGTGCTTGAAGATTATCATCACTGACCAAAATTGATTACCTGTTCTATAAGATTGTGGTCTGTAATTGGAGTAAAGACAATAAATGCTTTCCTGGGCCACACTGAACGTTGCTGCCACTGTGTCGCAACTCGTGAAATTTGTTACCATTTTTACGAGACAGCAATAGTAGATGTTGCGTGTACGGCTGACTTTCCAAGGCGAATGACGTATATCAACGTGATATGCTGTATGACTCCAAGCACTATGGGACTTAACATCTGAGGTCATCAGTCACCTAGACTCAGAACTTCTTAAACCTAACTAACCTAAGGACATCACACACATCAATGCCCGAGGCAGGATTCGAACCTGTGACCGCAGAAGCAGCACGGTTCCTGACTGAAGCGCCTAGAACCGCACGGTCACAGCGGCCGGCGATATGCTGTATCTAGTAACAAGAAGCTATAGCACTGCCTCGAGTTCTTTGAATATATTGCTTCCTCTAGTTGAGAGTTAGTGCTTTACGTTCCTGGCCGTCCTTTTTCTAATAGGAACCGAATCTCAAGAAACGTATTTTTTTGTCTTCAACTGCGACTTCACCATGGAGCACGCTTCAGATTTTGCGACGAGATTCTCTTCTTTTCATTTCTTCTCCCCCATCTTGCGTGGTAAGTATTGTGGCGAGACTTATAACTTGACTCATTTTCTACAGATCATCTTTCAGTACATTATACTCTTGACCCTACCACCAACTAAAGCCACACTCGCCCACTCGCCAATTTCTCGTTAGTAGAGAGACTAAATGACTCACCTCGGGTCTCAGCTAGTGGATTAGACCTAATCGACTAGTCCTTATTCTGCAATGACTTGTGTACTAAAATGCTCGGTTGTGCTGGGGGATGTAGTTGACAAATGGTTGTATTGTCGTTTCTTGCATAGCTACTACAGTTTTTTTTTTTTGTTTTGCTCTACCTCAGTGCAGTGGGGAAAAAGAGCTCGTAAGAGAGTGCCATTCGACAAAACAAGTTGTCTGCTGTTAACGAAGTTCTGTGAAGTCGGTAACAAAGTACTGTCTTTCCCCTTTCATCTTCTCAATGTAATAGAACCTGAATGTTAAGAAATTTTTTGGAACATTGTTAATTCGTGATTAGCTATTCAGTTGACATTCCGATAAATTTCCTTAATTCCACTTAGCCAAGATGAAGTAAACCCGCCTTTAACAGCTACCAGAGTAAGTGCTGTTTAATGTGACCGTGAAAATTTCTTTTGAGACAGACGTTAAAATAAAGTAGTAATACCGCTCACGCTATAAACGTGTTACGACTTCGTTTTATGAAAAAGAATTCTTGTTCCGTTCTCTCTCTCTGTCGTTAGCACTTTATGTTGGTGCCCAGTTCGATTTATCTTACTGCTATTTTATATATGTGGTACCTTTCCTTTTCAACTCGCTCCTTCTCCCCCTAAGAGCACCACCTTAACCTAGATGTATATGCCATCTGTCTGCGAAATACACTGCTTCAGAATTGGTAAGGGTCAGGGATATTGTGGGACAGGAATAATCGCAAGGAATCATGTACGATGTGAAATACAGCACGTACTTAATAGACATGGAACTGTATTTTTATAAAGAAAAATGTTACACATTCACCACATGTGAAAGCAGAATAACAGACTTAAATAAATTCATGTTTCACACAAGTCTGACTGCCAACACAAAGGTAGATAACGGACACTCAGTAAGGCAGGTGCCCTGATCGGTCACTAATGCACATTTTGCATCTGCTATTCATACTGGCTTCCATACCGTTGTGGAGTCCTTGGGAGACATTGTCCCTCTTCTCTCTCAGGGCGGATTTCAGTTCTTGCACGTTCCGGGGAGGGGGTGTACGTTGAGACACACGTGTACCAAGAGTATCCCAGGCATACCCAACAGGGTTTAGGTCTGGGGAGTCCGCAGGCCATTCCATACGTTCAATATTTTCACTTTACAGTGTGCCCGACACCGCAGCGGTCTTGTGTGTCGTCAGTAAACGAGAAGTTGAAACCTACCGCACCCCTAAACAGATGGACATTATTCAGAATAATCTCCCAGCAATACCGCTGTGCAGTAACGGTACCTCACACAAATATGTGCTACGGCTAGGCCGCAGCGATGACGTTCATGAACACACTGTGGTTTGTAACGTGTTACCCTCCCTTTCTACATTAACTGGTGGCCGAAGTCACTTCCCCAGTAACGGGGGTTCCGTCGGAAAACATCAGTTTGGACTACTGTTGCTGATCCCAGGCAACATGCTCCCTACCCCAACGAACCCCGTCTCGACAATGACTTGGTTGAAGTAGGATGCATTTAACAGTCCTCCACGCACACACAGCAGCCTGATTTAATCGCCATGAAATGGTTCTGGCAGAGATACGTGTCCCACTAGCGGTTGCAAAGTCTGCAGCTATCTGCCTAGGAATGAGATGTCTGTTTTCGCCACTAGGGCTATGTAACGATCTTCCTGCGGTGCGGTGGTCCATCTACCGGCTTGCTTTCGGTAGCATTTCCACCTTCAGCAACCTTTTTTGAATCGCGAGATGATATTTTATGACACACCCAGTGCTGTGGCGACAGTAATGACACTTTGACGGGCTTCGAACATACAACTGATCGTCCACGATTGAAAGCAGTCAAATGATGTCTTGCAGACATGTTGCCTTACCACGTGGAATGTCGTACTAATCGATTCCACAACCACCTTCGTCACACATTATGCTGCGTGAACTGTCAAATGCGTACAGAGCGTTCATGCAGAGGCTTCCCACCCTCTACATTTCCTTTTATTATCATTGGTCGGGTATCTGTAGCAATTGTCGGTGGTTCTGTAGCAACTGGCAGTTGTTCTGTAGCAGGTGTCCGTTGTTCCGTAGCAAGTGTCACACTAGGGGAACCCGCGGTAGAACGGGGTACCGGGACAGAATGAAGATGTACGTATTTTCGTGTCAAGGAGGTCCTGCCAAAAATCAGCAGTAAGTAGAACTAGTTCAGACAGTTACTGCTCAACCTTGGCAGCCATGTTTGTTTGGTTTTCGTAAGCGCTGGATCGTGAAGTTTTCGTTGTGCTAATTTTTGCTCCTGCCTTGTAACTTCTGGCGAATTGGAAGCAAGAAAAGGTATACCTACTTATTTACAATACGGCTATTGTTAGTAGATGCTTAAAATATGTTTAATAATCTTTAGTTTCATGCGGTTAAATGTTTGTTTTCGTATCTTTGTTTAGTGGACTTACCTCCATAACCTAAACAATGTACCTAGACCGGAATGGGGAAAAAAATGGTGCAAATGGCTCTGAGCACTATGGGACTTAACAGCTGTGGTCATCAGTCCCCTAGAACTTAGAACTACTTAAACCTAACTAACCTAAGGACATCACACACACCCATGCCCGAGGCAGGATTCGAACCTGCGACCGTAGCAGTCGCACGGTTCCGGACTGCGCGCCTAGAACCGCGAGACCACCGCGGCCGGCTGGAATGGGGAAGTACCTCATTCTGCATCGCTACATTTTTAACAAAGAGATAGCTTTTATTAGGCTCCTAATCTATTTTGCTTTCGATTTCAGATGGTTTGAGTATACAAGAGAAAATCAAATAGGCAGTCATGGCTTACTGAGGCCATGAACAGTGCTGAGGAGGCAGTTAATTGTGGCCATTGTGGATATTTGAAGGCTTCAAACCATTCTGATGTTCGCCAGATTACTCTGGAAAGATACGTTAAAAAAAGAAGGGAGAACGCTGACTACAAAATTGATAAAATGGCTGGAAAGTTTAAAAACGTATTTACAGAAGAACATGAACTTGAGCTCGTTAAGTACTTAAAAAGTATAGAGGCTAGGTTATTCGGCTTAACAATCAAAGACTTGCGTAACCTAGCTTATCAGTTGACTGTAAGAAATGGCATTGTTCATAGATTTAAAAATTAAATTGCAGGACAAGATTGGACCGACGGATTCCTTAAAAGACATCCTACTTTATCTGTTCGCAAACCCAAGCTGGTGCAGGAGCCATGGATTTTAAGGAAGTAGCTGTCGACAGGTATTTTTTCGTTACTGTCAAATGTAATTGACAAACGCAAACTAATGGCTTCTCAAATATTTAACTGTGATGAAACAGGCGTTTCAGTTAACTCTAAAAACCCATCAAAGGTCGCAGCTTGCAAGGGGAAACGTCAAGTAGGATCGTTAACATCTGGGGAGAAACTGAAACATGCCTCATTTATATGTCAACAAGCGGAGCTAACATGCCTCCAATGCTTATTTTTCCACGAAAGAAGAAGCAGAAAGAATTTGAGTTAGGACTGCCACCAGGAGCTTGGTCCACAGCACCGGATGGATGACCACAGAGTCATTCTTTGTATGGTTTCGAAAATTTGTGGTATTTTCTAAGGCATCAAAAGACGTCCCAGTTCTTCTCATATTAGATGGCCACTGAACACACACCAAGAACATTGACGTTGTAGACTACGCGAGGGAGAGTGGCGTTTCGTTGCTATGTTTACCACCACGTTGCCCTCACGGACTTAAGCCGCCTGATGTTCCTTTTATGACGCCTTTAAGTCTTCATTATATGATGAGCTTCAAAAATGGGTACGAAGCAACTCAGGGAAAGTCGTCATTCTCTTTCAAATTTCAACGCTTTTTGGTTAAAAAAATGGTTCAAATGGCTCTGAGCACTATGCGACTTAACTTCTAAGGTCATCAGTCGCCTAGAACTTAGAACCAATTAAACCTAACTAACCTAAAGACATCACACACATCCATGCCCGAGGCAGGATTCGAACCTGCGACCGTAGCAGTCGCTCGGCTCCAGACTGTAGCGCCTAGAACCGCACGGCCACTCCGGCCGGCCTTTTTGGTTAAGCTTTCATCAAAAGTGCAACAATGAAAACGGCTATTAAAGGTTTCGAAGCTACTGGAATATGGCCCGCGGACCCATCCATATTCAGCGATGCAGATTTCCTCCAGCAGACACAACTGACATCGGACTTGATAGGCAGTCAGATTGAGAGGGTATTATATTTGGAGCTGAACAATTGGAATTGCCTTCACCTAGCACACCAACTAAGAAAGACGACGCCAACGGGTTGGATGATCAAGCTGGCGAGGTTTCAGCGAACTGTAACAATGAACTGCCGCCTAAAAATGGCAAATTTATTGAGGCTAATTGTTGTAGTCCTGGGTGCTCTTGGATGACAACTGACAACACGGCCTCCTCATTTCGTATTTCACCTGAAATTCTGATGCCCTTGCCAAAAGTTAACGAAAGCACGAAAAGGGCGAAACAGAAGAGGGGGAAGACCGTTGTTTTAACTGATTCGCCGTGCAGAAAAGAGTTAGAAGACATTATTAATGAAATAGTGGAAAATAACTTTGCCAAAGAAGAAAGAGCAGAGAAAAAACTACTTGCGAAAGAGAATAAAATTAAGAATTCAAAAAGGAAAGGAAAAGGCCTGAAGATAAATGGAAAAAAGAGAGAGCATTCAATACTAACGAGAATATTATGAGGAAAGTTCTGACACTGAATGTTTATATTGTGGCGAGTTTTCTTCAAAATCAGTTGAATGTTGGGTCGCTTATTCCATGTGCAAAAAATGGGCACACAATTCTTGTGCAGGAATAGATAGCGAAGATGATGAGTCTCTCCTCGTATGTGAATTTTGTAAATAGCCTTAAGAAAAGGATACAATAAATGAAAACTGTAGTTTGACATTAACGTTCACTAAACTAAATAAATACCGAGCAAGCCAATGTTTTCTGCATTTACGTTAATTTTATACGATTTTATAATCACGTACTTCTAGGCGCTTCAGTCCGGAACCGCGGAACCCTGGCCAATTTGTGTAGGCTCATTGTTGTAGCGACGCCATTATTGATAAAAATGATATAAGCTCTTTTAATAGTCATTTCATGCTAAAAGTGTTAAAAAGAATAATTTCAATAAATGGAAAACGGCGTCTTGTAATATTTTCCAATTCATATTAGGCCAGAGATACAGTTTTTTTATTCACAGGAATTTTTATAAATGCTTACTCTGCCATTGCACATAGGCGGGTATCCTGGAGCATCGAGCTTCAGAGAAAAAAAATAAGCATTGTGTTTAATGGATTATCGCGTAACATTAAAGAAATATTTTTAATCCATCGTGTGTAAGACGGATGTGTTCAAGTTGAGATACGTATGATATTTGTGGCGATAGTGCCCTGAGAAAATGTACCCGTGGCTTTTAACAAACATGAAAGAGTATTTTCAAAACAATTTCATAGAATAAGAATAACGGCACAGTTATCGTTGTATGAATTAGCAACATTTTCAGATAGTTACGCCGTACATTCCCGGTTGTTTTTACTTTATGGTGCGTTGCAGTTTCTGCCAAGTGTTTTCGTACCGCTGCACGTTGATTGTGGTTCCACGCTCGAGGAACTCGACGAACAAAGGGCCGCTGAAGTCGATGGAGAAAGTCATCATGACCTTACCGGCACTTCTGTAAACAGCTTTGGCTTTCTTTGGCCAGAGAGACGTGGGATGTTTCTGGTGTTGGCTTTGCCGTTTGCCCTCGGGTGTCGGAATGGTGTCGGACGGAATCATATTGTTGCACGGTAACGGCCGTCTCCTCACTGCCTATCGGATGGAGGCCACACTTCTGTGATTTGGTTGGGAAACACTGCAACGTCCTGTGTACAGCCCAGACCTTTCACCGTGTGATTTTTCACATCTTTGGCGGTCTGAAGAAGGACTTGCGTGGACGTCGGTTTCAGTCGAACGAGAAGGTGCAAGAGTGGGCGTGGTCAGGGATCCGTCAGCGACCTATCGCCTTCTGCAAAACAGGGATTGATCGTCTCGTCTCCGACTGGGATGAATTTGTTATCGCGTATGGCACCATTCCTTGGTCCCGTTGTGGTGGGTGTTCGGTTTTCACTTGACTGCCCCTCATAGATAAGGATATGACACACTAAAAACAGTTCACGAGTTTTAGTACTTGTGTAGCAAAAAAACTATCTATGGTCGAAATAGAGGGGATACAAAATGCAGACTGCAAAGACTAATAAAGGCGGTTTCTGAAAAAAAGAAAACACTTGGATTTCTTTAAAGAATTCAGACAAGAAGAGCATAGAGGCTTTGCAAATGTGTACTGCAGAAAAATGCTGAAGATCGGATACCAAATGAAGAGGTACTGAATAGAATCGGGATGGAAAGGAATTTATGGCTCGACTTGAATCAAAGAACTGATCGGTTGATAGGACACATCTTGTGGCATCAAGGGGCTGTCGATTTGGTATTTGAGGAAAATGAGGAAGATAAGATTATAGAGGGAGTGCAAGACTTACGTGCAATAAGCTGTTTCTAGTAGTTGTTACATGTACTAGTTACACAGCGACGAAGAGAACTGCGTGATGTGGTCTACCGTGTAGAACTGCATGAAACCAGTCTTCGAACTGAAGACCGCAGTAACAATGGTATCTTTCACACCACCGGCGTGGAGCACAATATGCATCGATATCAGTCATTAGTTAATGCGACTTCTCGCTAGAAAGCAGCTCGAGAAATATTCTCACAATTACTGCAACGCTCGTTTCCTCCGCGCGGTCGCGAAGCAAGCTCGCGCAGCTGCAGTTCATATGCTCCAGGCGGGATGCGGTAAATCAGTTCGCTCTGCGGCTTAATTACTCCGCCGCCGTAGGCGAAAGAAAGATTAATCAGCTCACCCGAATTAATTTTCCCACACTCTCGTGCTCTCGTGCTTGTGAAATATTTACTACATGAGGGTCACCAGTTTCCCTTAGGCAAGATTAAGGTTACATATCCTGTTACCTCGTGCCACTTCAGTAGCTTCGCCGAAAATCCCACGCATCCACCCACTGGATCGGAACATGCAGCATCGCGTGTCGCCGCCACTTAGCAGCCAGTTACGCTGCTGCTGATTCAAATTGCAACATCGTGAAGTCGGAATGCAACTGTGAAGCTGGTGTGTACTACATGCTTAGATATGCAATTCATTAACGTTTGAGTGCAACCGCATGAAGTAGGTATTCCGGACCCTCCGCTATCTTACTACGAGAAACTATATTCAAGTGCACCTAAGAATAGTACTTTTTCAAGTTTATTTATTCACATTTTAAGCACAAACCTTCAATCCTCTTCAAAGCACTCTCCACTTGCATTAATACACCTGTCCAACCTTTTATTTCATTTTTCAAAACAATGTTTAAATTCATTTATGCTTGACACCCCTTTCGTTGTTTCTTTCTTCCTTTCAGCAACTTCAGCAAAACGCTTACCTTTAATGTCTCTTAAGCCTGGTAATCAAGGAAGACAGGATTCGCTTACGATTTTGGACGGGGCCGTAATCAGTTACTATTGTTTCCCTTTTCCAAAAACACACGTTTATTTTAAAACGGTAATTGCAGACTCAGCAATAAATAAATATATCACACGTTATTAATGAAGGAATAAACAACTACGTAATTTAATAGTGCTTTCAGTGCTTTACAATTTACCAAATGAGCATAAAATACAGACACAGCAAATAATGTTTTAAAAACAAGCCAATGTGATCCCAATTAGAATTTTAAAGCAAGTAACCGCCGTCACGGCTGAAGGCCTTTTACGCCAAGAACGGCAATTATAAAAAAATTCACCAACATACTGTAAAACAGCAATGCTATAGAAAAGGTTAATTTAAAAAGACAGGCAACTGATCACCAAACGGGTGAGACAAAATGATGATAAACTTGGTAGCACAACCATTTAAACCTGTTGTAACGCTAAGAATGGCAATTATATAAAAACTGGCAATTATATAAAAAGACTTAGAAACATACAATAAAACAGCAAATACAACAATAAAACACATGGGCCAGTCAAATATAGTGCACCATGAATCGACCTCTGAGTAGGTCCCAGGGAAAAAAAAAAAAAAGAAAGAAACTTTCGTAAGCGATGAGATAGGCATCTAAGAATTGCATTCACTTCACAAGATGGTAACTCAGATTAGTGGCAGTATAACGAACGACTAATGATAATCTTGCTGAGGCAACCTGACGTCCAGTAAACCAAATGCAAGGATGTAAAAATACGCCAAAGCCAGAACCAGCACTCTGGACTCTGTCCTCAGAATACGGTGCATAGAGCGCCTGGAACGAGAAAGGAATCACCACCACCAGAGTAGAAGAATGGCCAAGCAGCCTGCAATCAAGAAAGCTGGCAAAACTACGCGCCTCACCGGCCAGCAGCGGCAAGGTGAGGAAACGTACACTGCCATTACATACACTAACCCCCAGGGCCGGTAACAGGGGTGTTAGCGGTCACAAGGCAGGAAAAATACCGCTGGTTGAACTCAACAAACGGTAACAAACTGAACGCAATAAATAGTAACTAGAAGTCCAGGAAAGCTAATCAGATCCGCCTTCTCCAAGCACTCCACTCGCTGCTATTCACCTCATGAACACTATGAGCAGCAACACGAACCCATGTCGTTGGAGAATCGCAAGATCTCACAATGGTGGAGGTTTCTCTACTTGAATCCAAATGCACTCAACTCAAAGCTTGCAGGATCCGGTTTGTGACGAGTTCGTGCACCCTCGTGACCACAGCCCTTCGGTCCGGCGGTCCATGTGCGCCGCCAGCAGCCCAGGCGCGTTCGCGCACTGCGCAGACCTCGCTCCTCCTGAGTCCCCAACTGAACTGCACACTGACACGACCCAGAAGAACAACGACATCGACCCAAAGATAGGGCCACAGTTACTACATATCGATAACCGCCGCTGCTGCCACTAGCGGACAGGCAACGCTTGCGAAACAAAGTGGCGCCAGTCACCACGAGAAGAAGACAAAATAGCCGCAACCATGTCAACTTAACGATATGGTCTGGCCTCCAACAGACGGCGGAACCAACCAACAGCACCAACGCTAGCCGCAGCACGGCTCTGTCTCTTTTTCATTCTACGAACAAGAAAAGTCGTATGGGGCGAGGTCGGATAAGTGTAGGGAGTGACGAACAGAGTGTAGGGGGTGAGGAACAGAGGTCATCCAATTTTTGGTCAATAATTGTCGTACAGACAGGGCTGTGTGAGCAGGGGCATTGTCACGAATTTGGCAGCCGCCCTTTTTATTCTCAAATCTTCTGTCAAAATTCACTCCACTGAACTCCAAGTCCATCCCCACAGCTTCACAGTTTCTTTACTGGATCGCCGTCGATCTTCTATGAAGACTGCGCGAATATTTTCAATATTTTCATGTGTTCGATCTATGAGAGAACGAACAGAACGAAGTGCATCATTTCACCAAGTTTGAAACGGGAAAACCACTCACACACTTGCGTTTTTCCCATATCATCGTCCATGTATGCCGTTTCTAACATTTCATGAGTTTCTGTTCTACTTTTTCTGATTGAAATCAGCCATTGCTAAAACCATAATCACACAAAACACTTGTCACTATAAAGTCTGCCGAAATTAGTCCTGACGTTTTTCAGCGACATCACTCAGCTTACTGACTGCAATATTCGCTCTATGCACTCCTAGCGGCAGAAGGTGGTACTACAATAGCTCTGCCTACCAAAAAATAAGTTCGGTTTCTTTTGGGTACCCTCTCGTGAGGTGAAAACATCATAAGCAAGTAGAAAGATTGAATAATAGCAAGTTTACTCATCTGTTTATTGCAGTGGCTCATTGATAATGTAGCTCGTTGAAAACACGGATGACTGAAAAGAATAATATTGTACTTTAATTTATTTTTTAAGCTATGATATGGTTTCTTACTTTAAATTTGATCATTGCTGGTTTCAAACATCACAAATCAGTCTCAGTTATACTCCAAAAAATAATAAACTACCAAACTTAACAGACCACAACTCACTCACGGCGTGACAACAGTTTTACAAGAATATCGAAGACAATACAAGAAGTTCCTGCTCAGCCATCTTACAAAATATCGATATATTACATTGAAAAACATTTATACGCAATTAATTAATTCTTTTACAAATAATACCAACTTATTACTCAGAATAAATTATGGAATAACATTCATAAATCCGAATGTAATTAAAATTTAGAGTTAAATTGATTTGAAAATAAATCTAATGTTAATTTCATGTTTTATGTCTGTTTATAAAAATGTAAGTTCTTTTTAGTTCTGAAACTTTTATCTGTTTTGGATGAGGATCACAGCGACTGTGACGGGTAAAGGTTTCTTAAAACTGCTGCAACCATTCGTGTTGAAATTTGCGCCGAAAATTTTGTGAAAATAGAATGTTCTATTGATGTGCAGTTATCACAGAATGGATTGATGGGCAGGGGCTCGTAATGTTGGCCAATAAACACGTTGTAATAATACTTAGTGTTTTTGTGCAAATGTACACTTTTTAAAAATGAAACAATTCCTATTGACGTTAGCAAACTACAAGCATGGCAAATTAGGATTTCAGTAGTGTTTGTTGCAGGATTCTAGTGCGAGGAAAGTTTCCCCACCGACACTTGTTCGTGTCATTCGGTCTGGTTATTTGCTAGGTACGATGTTGTGTTTGCTTACAGTGTGCTTGTGTGTTCCTTGAGTGCATTACGACTTGCTAGTCAGTCAGTGCGTGACAGTCCAACCAGTAGGTTGTGAGTGGACGATGGTTTTTATCATTGCAGAAAAGCCGACATGCTCATAGTGTATGGAGAGCGTAGTAAGAATGCAATTCGTTATTGTACGAAGTATGTGGCAAGATATCCCAGTAGATGTCAACCATCTCATTTACCTGCCTCTTCAACCAGTTACGCGCAAGTGATAGTGTAACACTTAAAGAACGTAACAGAAGAAAAGCAAGTGAGACAGGAAAGGGGGAAATTAATGTTCTTGCATCTGTTGCAGTTGATCGGACGTTAGCTCCCGCGCAATCGCACAAGGAATTGGTATGAGTCATGCAAGTGTCCTAAGCATCGTTAAGTGTTAACTTCTGTACATGGGCATTCAGAAAGGATACTTCAGATGTATCATCTATCTTGTTTAGTGATGAAGCCACATTTACCAATCAAGACCAGGTAAACCGCCGGAACATGCAGTATTGGTCTGTTTACAATCCCCGTTGGCTTCGTCACGTGGAACGCCAGCTCAATGAAGCGTAAACGTGTGATGTGCGATTGTGAACCGTCCGCTCATAGGCCGGTTCTTCGTAGACAGAACATTGAAAGTGCACAAGTATCGCAGTCTCCTAACAGACCATCTTACGTAGATGTTAAAGACGTTCCTCTGCAGACAGGAGGAACCTGTGGTACCAACATGTCTTCATGAATTGTTTCCAAATTGTTGGACTGGACGCAGGGGCACTGTACCTTGGACTGCCCGTTCCCAAGATTTGGCGCCTGTAGACTTCTTTTCGTGGTGAAAGCTAAAAGACGCCGTCTACAAGGACATACCAACTATACCCGATGATATGTAATCACGTATTACTGCAGCCTGCTCGGAAATCTGCGCTGAAATGCTACCACGTGTGCAGAGGGCATTCCATACCAGGGTGGAAGTGTATACTGCCGCTGCCGATGGTCTATTTGAACACAACCTGTGATGATTAGTTATGTCGTGACTGGTTATAGTCCACATAACCAGTCTATGCACTTGTGTTATTTTTAAGTATGTGCTTCCACAGGTTTTGTTCCAGTTTCGGCGTGCAAATTATTCAAAATACGATATCTCATAAACGACTTGTTCTGTACTCCTGCAACAGACATCACCGCCATTCTACTTTGCCCTGCTTTTTAATTTGTTAGTGTCAATAGATATTGTTCCACTTAAAGAGTGTACATTTGCCCAAAAAATAGACTTTTAAATATTATTACAATCTATTTATTGGCTAACGATACCAGCTCCTGACTACCAAATCCTTCTGTGAAAATAGCACGTCAATAGAAACTTTCAATTTCCACAGTATTACAGGTGAAAATTACAGGTGATTCACCCGATACGTCTTATGTAGCGTATCTAACCATTTATAGTGGAGGCGAAGTAACTCTATAGTGGTACATCTCCATACCATGCACCACTGCAACATCTTCTAGTGCTTACAGATCCCACAGGGCGTCTTCTACCCCTTTGATTGAACTCACAGGACATACTTCCCCCCAATTACGGTAGGATTATTATTCTTTTAGTAATTATCATCCTTCTGTCCTCTGCTGGAAAAGGCCTCCTACAGGTTCACAGGAAAAATTCGATTGATTGGAAATAAATACAATTTAATAAATATTAGTTGAAATGCATTAAAGGAAGACTGGGGTGTACATAGTTTCTTTCGCTTTTTGTTAAAAAAAACAGCGGCAAGAGCTCTTAGACTCTCTCCTATGCACTTATTTGCCGTACTTCTTTATTGAGATCAATGAGGAGCCGCTGACAATGGACGATCGCACGCACCGCCAGCCTTGATGCTGACAAGTGAATTGTGCAAGTATACCTTTCACTCCACACGTCTGTGCCGCAAACGTATCTCATGGTGCAGTACATCGACTTATGTAATTTTGCATTATTTGTATTCGTTATGATTTATCAACTCGTCACGGTTTTACTTGTATGTCTTGCCTGTTTCTGTTAGTTACATGCATGATAATAATCAGGATACTGTATTAAGCACCGTAAAATCGCAATCTATCTATCGCTTGCGCCTTTGTCCCGCATTTTGCGCGGGGTTGGCGTGGTTAAGTACGATTTGACATGGTTAATGTGAAGGGGTGGCCGGATGCCCTTCCTGCCGCCACCCTGGGATGGAATCAGAGTGCCCCATCTGTCTGCGTCCAGTGTAAATCATGGAAAAGCGCGGATGTGTTGCAAATGTCTGTGAGCCGTGTAACTGAGGCGGGACGAGGGGACCAGCCCGGTATTCACCTAGAGGGATGTGAAAAACCGCCTAAAAACCACATCCAGGCTGGCCGGCACACCGGTCCTCGTTAATCCGGCGGGCGGATCCGATCCGGAGCCGGCGCGCCTACCCGAGTCCAGGAAGCAGCGCATTAGCGCTCTCGGCTAACCTGGCACGTCACTGTAAAATCCCAATAACGTGGCCTATTTCTTGCTTCCAGATGCAAAATGCTAAAACGTTAAAGCATATTCAAAACGACTTGCAAAACAAATATCTAGTGTTAAAAAGAGGACACTAATGACCGCATTTGTTGGGGAAAATAATCCTATTTGATCAAAATGTCCTGGGTTTTCGTAGTCTTTATCCGGGATCGGCAATTTGAGTGATGGCATGCCTGGTCATGGGTTGTCGAGAGACTGCCGCTGCGCGCTATTCACCATCTACTCTGATAGAACAACTCTAGCTTAGCATTGAAGCAGTGTGGAATGACATACCCCTGACTGTCATCGAACTCTATGCCCAGCGGAGTTAGAGCCCTTGTTGCTCCTGCAGATGGCAGCTCTGTGCACTAAATTTAGCTCCCCGTATACTGCCAAGTCAGTTAAAAATGAAACTACATGCCCTTCCTACTCTACTGGTTACGCAAAATAACTAAAAATTGGTTATTTCCTATCCTTCTCGGCACTGAAATTTAATGGCAAGCAATGTAGTGTCTTTCACAAACACCTTCACGTGGAGAGAAGTTTGTAAGTAAAAGTAAGAGACAGGAGAATAAAAACTTTCGTATCACATGAAATACAGTTTATTCGTTCAGCTCAGCCTCGCCAAGCCCGTTCTTTGCGACTTTATCATCGCTCACATGGTTATTACGATTCTCTGCTTACACTGGTCTGTCTCATAGCCAAACACGTAATACGCCAAGTTGCCCAACAGTTGCTAGTTATGAATTGATCGTGTAAAGACTTCTAGGTTCTTATGCGGATAATTTCATGCCTATGACCAGCATCTAGGCTATATATTAGGATCTTTCCATAAATCATGACAGCTATGGTACACAAAAAGTGTTGCAGCACTCCGGTTCCCAGAATGCCTAAAGATAGACGTTGACTGTGGATATTGTATCACAGACAGTCCCTTTGACTGTTCACAGATGTCACTAAACCCGCCCAAAGATGTAAAAAACCATGCATGAGCAGCGCCTATTAGACGGAGGGGATCCGACAGCCGATCAGTTCCAGTCATTCCACCAGGAGGAAGGTATACGGCTCGTGTTGTCTGTAGTTCATCCATGCCTAGACGGTCAATACCGCGGTTCTATCGCGTCCGCATTGTTACTTTTTGCCAGAAAGGGCTCTCAACAAGGGAAGGGTCCAGGCGTCTCGGAGTGAACCAAAGCGATGTTGTTCGGACATGGAGGAGATACAGAGAGACAGGAACTGCCGACGACATGCTTCTCTCAGGTCGCCCAAGGGCTACTTCTGCTGTGGATGGCCGTTACCTACGGATTATGGCTCGGAGGATCCCAGACAGCAACGCCACCATCTTGAATAATGCTTTTCGTGCAGCTCAGGACGTTGTGATACGACTCAAACTATGCGCAATACGCTGCATGATGGGCAATTTCACTCCCGACGTCCATGGCGAGGTCCATCTTTGCAACCACAACACCATGGAGCGCGGTACAGTTGGGCCCAACAACATGCCGAATGGACCGCTCAGGATTGGCATCACGTTCTCTTCACCGATGAGTGTCGCATGTGCCTTCAACCAGACAATCGTCGGAGACGTGTTTGGAGGCAACCCGATCAGGCTGAACGCCTTAGACACACTGTCCAGCGAGTGCAGCAAGGTGTAGGTTCCCTGATGTTTTGGGGTGGCATTATGTGGGGCAGAAGTACGCCGCTGGTGGTCATGGAAGGCGCCATAACGCCTGTGCGATACGTGAATGCCGTCCTCCGACCGATAGTGCAACCATATCGGCAAAGGATTCGTCTTCATAGATGACAATTCGCGCCCCCATCGAGCACATCTTGTGAACGACTTGCTTCAGGATAACGACGTCGCTCGAGTAGAGTGGCCAGCATGTTCTCCAGACATGAATCCTATCGAACATGCCTGAGATAGATTGAAAAGGGCTGTTTATGGACGACTTGACCCACCAACCACTCTGAGGGATCTACGCCGAATCGCCGTTGAGGAGTGGGGCAATCTGGACCAACCGAGCCTTGATGAACTTGTGGATAGCATGCCACGACGAATACAGACATGCATCACTGCAAGAGGACGTGCTACTGGGTATTAGAGGTACAGGTGTGTACAGCAATCTGAACCACCACCTCTGAAGGTCTCGCTGTATGGTGGTACAACATGCAATGTGTTGTTTTCATGAGCAGTAAAAAGGGCGGAAATGATGTTTATATTGATCTCTATTCCAATTTTCTGTACAGATTCCGGAACTCTCGGAACCGAGGTGATGCAAAACTTTTTTTTGATGTGTGTATATCTTGCGATAATGCGACAACATGGAGAATTCCACGATGTGTATCGAACCGGTACAGCAGTGTGTATCTGAATTCTAACATAAAATAGGGTTCTTGTGTAGGAGCTCACGGTAAAGGTTGAATTAGGGCTCTGTAAATTTTTTATGCACGAGTATAAATGGGATAAAAATGAATCAGACTTAACTACTGTGCTTCAGAAAAGTCCCTCAGTGCGCACACACAGTAGCATTGCCATCATTCGCCCTGTTTGCAAAGTGCCTCCCACGCAATGGTTTCCTCAGTTGTGGAAGAGGTCTCAATCACACAGACTGAGATCTGATGAGTTGGGTGGCGCAGGATACATCTTGCAGCACATCCAACCTTTCACTGATGAATGTTTTAGGCGCTGATAATGAGTCATCCTTGCATGCGGTCCCAATCTGTCGGTTGGCTCTGAGCACTATGGGACTCAACTTCTGAGGTCATCAGTCCCCTAGAACTTAGAACTACGTAAACCTAACTAACCTAACGACATCACACACATCCATGCCCGAGGCAGGATTCGAACCTGAGACTGTAGCGCCCAGAACCGCACGGCCACTCCGGCCGGCTCTGTCGGTTGGTTTCGGTAACGTTCCCCACGGGTTTTCAAATGTATTTACAGCAGTTACGGTGATGCCACTCGTTCGCATAGCATAGTTGCCCTTACTTACTGAATTACCATCGTGTAGTCCGGTTCGCGACGTATTGGTGCGTAACCAAATGACAAATATCGAAATAGTGACAAACGGACAGAAAAGCAGAGGAAAGGCCATTCGATTCTACACAGAGTATGCGAAAGAACTTGCCTCTCTAACAGCAGTGTATCATAGGTCTCTGCAGGAAAGAAGCGTTCTTAATGATAGGAAAAATCACAGTTTTCAAGAAGAGTCGTCGAACAGACACACAAAACTATAGGCTAATATTTTTGACGTAGATCTGTTGTACAGCTCTGGAACATGTTTTATGGTCGCGTATTATGAGGTTTGTGGAAACCAGAAGTCTACTCTGTCGGAATCAACATGGATTTCAAAAACATTATTCCTGTGAAACCCAGCTCACTGTGAGTGGAAGATAAGGCTTCCATCTAGATATAGTGTTCCTTGACTTCTGAAAGGCGATACAGTTCCGTTTTGCCGCCTAATGAACGAAATACGAGCGTATGTGATCAGAACATGTATGTCATTGGATTGTAGACCTAGCAAACAGAACGCACTACGGTATAGCACTCTCGATGCAGAGAAATCTTCAGATGTAAAAGTAACGTTGGGCGCAGACACAGGGAGTGTTCACAATATGTCCATATAAATGACCTAGTAGACAGCATCAGAAGTTCCATGATGCTTTTCGCGGGTAATGCTGTTTTAGAGAGAGAAGTCGCGTCATTAGAAAGACGACAGTAGCGAAATGCAGGAAGATCTGCAGAGGACCGACGTTTGATACGCGGAGTGACAATTTGCAAGGTATCCTATGGTGGTGGCGGTTCTTTGTCTGCCAAACAACGAAAAAGCTGTAACCACCACACCCAAGAGGTGCCACGTTTATCAACAGCGCACGGAAATCTGACATTCGTTAAATAGTGGCCGCTGTGCGGATGAGCTAATGAGTTGACTAACTTGACATAAAATTAATTTAATTCTTTCAAACCCACAACAAAATAAATGACTTTGTAGGGAATGAAAATGAGTGTCGCTGAAAAATTAATAACAAGGCCCTACGGTATCACAAAGATGGTTCAAATGGCTCTGAGCACAATGGGACTTAACATCTATGGTCATCAGTCCCCTAGAACTTAGAACTACTTAAACCTAACTAACCTAAGGACAGCACACAACACCCAGCCATCACGAGGCAGAGAAAATCCCTGACCCCGCCGGTAATCGAACCCGGGAACCCGGGCGTGGGAAGCGAGAACGCTACCGCACGACCACGAGATGCCGGCGGTATCACAAAGAGATTTATTAACTAATATCAAGGTCAAAAGAGAACAAACATATAAACATAACCTTCAACTGTGTGACATTTCATTAACACAAATTCAGGTTGGTTGGCAACAGACTTGGGGAACCTAACTAGAATTTACGTGTACGTGACACTGGCTATTGGTAGTGGAAGAAAGCCAGTCTAGGCAAGCACACTCTGCTGTATCCTTCCACTGATTGGTCTCTCGTATGAAAATATAATTAAGCATGCAATGGACACTGGAAGAGACTACTGCAAGGACAAGGCTGCTATAAGAAAAGATGGCCATGAAAACGATTGATAGGCCTCTGAATTTGCACAACATTACTGTTATAGCCAGTGAAAGACGAGATGCTTTCATCTGTGTGTGGGCACTGCCGAAGCTGCTAGGATCGGTGGCGCGTCGTGTTGCGGGCGATGAACCCCGACTGTACTCCGCGATGGTCGTTGCTCAACCAAAAAAACAGTCGTCCCCCCCCTCCCCCTATGTTCTTTATCATGGCCCAGCAATGGTTATCATGCCAGTCATCGTTAACCAATCGCTGCAGTGCAGTACACATTATTTTCTCTGGAAAAAAAAAGACAGCATACAATGCCTGGAGGTCCTGCAGCCAAACTCCCCGCGCATTTCACAAGATGAGGGAAGCTTTCTAGTGAAAACAAGCTCCGTCTCGTCCATAAAACGATTAAGTGGGTGCTGTTTTAGCGAGGCGCGGCGGCATCCAAGAAACACGACATCCAGAGAAATTCGTCCTCCCGTCTCACAGGGTAGACAGTTCTTGTAATAAACACATTTGCTGGGTGCTAGCCCGACGCCGCTTTACCTAGATCCGCACACGGGATAATGAGGCCAGACTTCCACACCACGTCCACTCGCTGATAAAGCGGTTAGGCTGGCGCCAGGGTGCCCGGCGCCGCCAGTTTCTAAAGAAGTGTCATTTCGCATTCAGCCACGGCGCTCCCACCCTCTTGCTTCGGCGGCTAGCGGAACAAGGCCGACCGCCAGATTGGCGGCCCATAGAGGAAGGCTAGCAATGAGAAGGTTCCTCGAACTTACTTGCTGCTCGGGGAGAGTTCTATAGCTGCCCCTAATGCAATGACCACCTCCAGTGTCCAAAAATCTGTCTCTGTAGCCAAGTTAAGTTCTACTACTGCTACTCAAGTCATGCAAGTACTGTGAGAACAGTCAGTTGTTTCCCTAACCTTAATAGTGCATCAGATTAATATCAATCAGGGAAAATTTAAATACACCAAAGGTGAAAGAAAATGAAAGGGGAAGTGCCTGACAGGTATTACCACGGCAGTGGCCTGCCCGGAAGGCACCACCGTCTTTCAAATTGACCCTCAACATAAACAAGTGTATTCCAAATACATAGACAGAGAGAACCTTTATTGTGTGGTTACAACCTCTGGAAGCAGCTACTTACGTAAAATGTCTAGGAGTATGCGCAAGGATCGATTTTAAGTGGAGCAGCCGCATAAAATTAACCGCGAGTAAAGCGGATTCCAGACTGAGATTCATTGGAAGAATCCACAGGAGATGTAGTCTATCAAGAAAGCTGGTAGGTTACAAAACTCGTTGGACCAATACTTGAATAGTGCTTGTCAGTCTGGAACCTATATCACATAGGTTTGATAGGGAAATAGAGAAGATTCAAAGAAGAACAGCACACTTCGTTACAGATTAATTTAGTAAGAACGAGCGTCACGGAGATGGTCGGTCAACTACAGTGGCAGACGCTGCAAGAGAGGCCTTCTGCATCATGGTGTAGTCTACTGTTAATGTCAACCAAAATATTGTTTTCTCCTACGTATATCTCACGAGAAGACAATAAAGATAAATTTAGAGAGATTCGAGCCCACACGGGGAGTTACTAGCTGTCATTATTTCTGCGAATCATATGCGTCTGGAACGGGAAAATGGGGAAATGGCAGTGGTGCACCAAGAATCCTCCGCCACACACCATAACGTGGCTTGCGGAGTATAGCTGTACATGCAGATGAAGTAATAATTGATTAACACCTTGCAGCATAATTACTGCAGTATTACATGTAAAATGTAACTAAATGTCAAATATATCGGCAAACAGCATTCGTTCACACAGCGAAGGTGGTGTTTCCGCGTATAGCATCTTTATACAAGGCAACAAGCACTCAGTACCGGTAGAGATAAACCAAAGTAAATACCGATAAAAGCACAAACATTAAACAGAATGGCAAAGTAACTTTAAGATACATAACACTTTAAATTTGTGTCACTTGTATGAAGGAAGAGAGGAAATTTGCGTTCTTAATGAACAGGGCGAGTTTTAAGATATTATTTTTCATTTTTCAAGTTTTGTTCTAAAAATTCATGCCCGTTTGTTACATTGAAAATGCCATTATTTATAGGTCAGTATGTCACGTTTACTGGTTTACGAGTATCGGTGGTAGGTGACATTTGTCTCGTGCCATATTGTAAGCATTTGACAAGAGTGTCTGGAAGAAGGGGAGTATTTTCGTCCACCCTCATTTTAACGGCTAGAGAGATACTGCCGCCTTACAATACTTGAACAGTACTATATGGACGCAAGTGAAGGCGTCAGCAGTCAAAACATGTAAGAATGGCCGTGATTTATGACTTGTAAACTAACTCAACCAACTTCAGCATTATAGGGTACTGTTATGTCGTTATCCCACTTGTTATGAGGACGAGTGTGTGTGTGTGTGTGTGTGTGTGTGTGTAGTTCAAAAGTGTAAACTGGAAACCCTTCTGACCTACTCTGCATATGTAGAACACAGTTTATAATAACTCGCACAGTTGGTAACGTAGAGATAGGCAGAACGAAACAGGCAATTCCGGAAGTAAATGACCGCCGAGATCACGAAGTGAACGAATGACCGAAACAAGTCCAGAGCGGTGAAAGATCGTCCTAAGCGTAAACAACAATCCAGATAGCAATCGAAATCGCAAACGTAAATCAGGCAAGGTTAAAACTTTACTATTCAATAGCGGATAACTGACGGGCTTCAGTGACTAACGAGAGACTGGCTAGCAATAGCCGGGCTGCGGTGTTTAGCGGTGGACATTGGCCAGACGGCGGCGCGACCACATGTGCTCCCCGCGGCAACTGCGCCTCGTACGGGCGCAAACAGCGGTTGTCGTCTGCAGCCGGAGTATCTCGGACGTGTTGTCCCTGTCGACACACAAGGTGGGGAATCCCAATCATCGTCTGATACTAAAGAAACCGTGGTCTTATAAAATCTGTTTGTGTCTACTTAAAAATAAATTCTTTGAAAGTTGTTGAATTGTTCTCTGAAACTCTGGCTAGGCGGGAAATCCGAATCACTGTCGGATACCGAAGAAACTGTGGTGTCATAAAATCTGTGTGTGTCTACTTCAAAATACGGAAATCCTTTGAAATTCGGTGAATTGTTCTCTGATACTCGGGCTAGGCGAGAAATCCGAATCACTGACGTATACTGAAGAAAGTGTGGTGTCATAAAATCTCTGTGTGTGTACTTCAAACTACGACAAGTCTTTGCAATTTGTTACAGGCGGCAAGTAATCGGCTCCATTATGTTCGATAGATATAAGATAGGCTGCTGCAATTCATACCTCGCATGAAGTGGATCAAATGGTTGAAATGGCTCTCAGCACTATGGGACTTAACATGTGAGATCATCAGTCCCCTAGACTTAGAACTACTTAAACCTAAGTAACCTAAGGACATCACACACATCCATGCCCGAGGCGGGATTCGAACCTGCGACCGTAGCAGACGCGTGGTTCCGGACTGAAGCGCATAGAACCGCTCGACCACAGCGGCCGGCTGAAGTGGATCCACGTGTGGACATCCGAAACCGAAACCACAGACGAGAAAAGTAATGAATCTGGGCAATTGTCGATTGAAAGGTGAGAATAGTGGTGACAACGCATAACATGAAAAAATTGCATTACAATTTATGAGCGAAATGATATACAAGAAAGTTTCGCGCAAGGCAAATGCTGCATTTATGAATATCGACAAAAAACTAAACAGTTATTAAGACTCTTTCGAAAATGTTTCTTCCGTTTTTTATCGTCGATTTGTTAAATTTAATGAGATGTGAGTGCACCATTTTTCGCCAAAATCCAGCAGTAACAAAAGTAGAGAGTGGACGCTGATGGCCTTGCACTGAAGGAGTCGAACTCTGCTTCATGAGTTCGGAAGACTGTGGACGGTGTAGCGTGGCTGTATTCGCGTTTTATCAGTGGTATACATGGGTGTCACATCAGACAGGGCACTCACGTACAGAGAACACTGCATGAACACGCAGCATGAAGTACCTGCTGAAAACGACATACAGTAGTAGGCGCTGCATGGGATGCACAGTCCAGGACACTACAGCTTCAGTCTTGTGCTTCTCAGCTGCGGAAGTTCGTATGCCTTGTGTAATATAACTCCAGCCATGCCAAACAAGTGGACTTACCATTCAGTGCACCACGTCGCGTCACCTCAGGTTGTCTGAGGCCAACACCGGTGGCTAGCTGTAATGCCTAGACGATATCGCTCCCGCTAGCATCAAGCGCGAATTGGCAGCGAGGAAGGAAAAACCTAAATCGTTTACATCGGTGGCCCATTCCCTTTCTGTATACCAACCAGCCAGCCGCTGACTTAAATGAAGGGCGAGTTTTCTGCATACAACAGAAAATTTCATTACTGAACCGCAAAAAACGAGAACAGAAATGTGACAATAAAAAATTCCACCTCCTAGATTGCTATGTACCTAGGAAGAAAACTCTTTCTACGACATACAGAAGAGTGGAACATACGGAAATCTTTGAACAGACTACGTTCCAGAGTTGCAAAAACCAGGAGCAACATGAATAACTGAGGATTATCAGCTGTGTCATTGTGGACAAGAACGGACTACTGTCTACACTCATGCTCATAAATTAATGATAATGCTGATACAAGGTGAAACAACGCTCTGGTGGGCGGCTTCAGAGTTTAAATGTATGACCATGCGGTGCATTTGACCTGCGGTCGTCGCACGGTGGCGCTGGCAGCAGCCCACATACGCAGAGGTGTGTTGGTGCATGTCAGAGTACGGTACAGCGAGTAAATCTGCAGACGTTATCAGACGTGCTGATGGTGACTGTGTGTTGAAAATGGCTCAAAGAACACATATTGATGACGTTATGAGGGGTAGATACTAGGGCGACTGGAGGCTGGTCAAACACAGCAAGTCGTAGCAAAGGCCCTCCGTGTGCCACAAAGTGTCATCTCAAGATTATGGCAACGATTCCAGCAGACAGGAAACGTGTCCAGACGCTACAGTACGGGACGTCTACAATGTACAACATCACAAGAAGACCGATATATCACCATCAGTGCCCGCAGACGGCCACGGAGTACTGCAGGTAGCCTTGCTCGGGACCTTACCGCAGCCGCTGGAACAGTTGTCTCCAGACACACAGTCTACAGACGACTGAACAAACATGGTTTATTCGCCCGGAGACCAGCAAGGTACATTCCATTGACCCCTGGTTACAGGAGAGCCCGTAAAACCTGGTGTCAAGAACACAGTACATGGTCATTGGAACAGTGATCCCAGGTCATGTTCACAGACGAGTCCAGGTATAGTCTGAACAGTGATTCAGGCCGGGTTTTCATCTGGTGTGAACCAGGAACCAGATACCCACCCCGTAATGTCCTTGAAAGGGACCTGTATGGAGGTCGTAGTGTGACGGTGTGGGGTGGGATTATGATTGGTGCACGTACACCCCTGCATGTCTTTGACAGAGGAACCGTAACGGGTCAGGTGTATCGGGACGTCATTTTGCACCAGTTATGTCCGCCAGTGGGTCCTGCCTTCCTCCTGACGAATGATAACGCACGGCCCCACCGAGCTGCCATCGTGGAGGATTACCTTGAAACAGAAGATATCAGGCGAATGGAGTGGCCCGCCTGTTCTCCAGACCTAAACCCCATCGAGCACGTATGAGATGCTCTCGGTCGACGTATCGCTGCACGTCTTCAGACCCCTACGACACTTCAGGAGCTCCGAGAGGCACTGGTGCAAGAATGGGAGGCTATACCCCAGCTGCTCGACCACCTGATACAGAGTATGCCAACCCGTTGTGCGGCCTGTGTACGTGTGCATGGTGATCATATCCCATATTGATTTCGGGGTAGATGCGCTAGAAAGAATGGCGTTTTATAGCACATGTGTTTCGGGACGGTTATCACCAATACCGTGGAATTACAGATCTGTGTCGTGCGTGTTCCTTATGTGCCTATGCTATTAGCGCCAGTTTTGTGTAGTGCCACGTTGTGTGGCCCCACATTCTGCAATTATCCTTAATTTATGAGCATGAGTGTACATCATGAAGTTAGAACTAGGCCAAAACACCTGCACTGTTGAGGAGCTCAAGAAGGCCACGCCAAATGTGCTACATGTGGCCAGCTTTTCGTCTAAAATTTCCTAACTGTATAATATTAAATGTTACATGTTTATTTATACATAGCTTGTAGTTCGTTATTATACACACTTAGGTGACAAAAGTCACCAGCCGAGGAGAGGCGCTGCAAGCGATGTCGTGCTGTCAGCAAAGGTATTCGCGTGAGCCGTCTGCTCCACAGCCCATGTACGCCAGATTTACCACGTGGTATCATGTTGGACCTTCTTTTACCCGGCATAGTGCACCAACTCGACGTGACGTGGACTCAACAAGTCGCTGGAAGCTCCCTGCAGAAATATTGAGCCGCACTGCCTCTATTAGTCGTCGATAATAGCGAAAGTGTCGCTGGTGCATGATTTTGAGCACGAATTGACTTCTCAGTTGTGTCTTATAAATGTTGACGGGTGGCCAAATCATTCGCTCGAATTATGCAGAATGCTGTTAAACCGATCGTGAACAACTGCTGCCTAGTGACATAGCGCATTGTCATCCATAAAAATTCCATCGTTCCTTAGGGACATGAAGTCCTCAAATGGCTACTGACGCTCTCCAAGTAGCCGAATGTAACCATTTCCAGTTAATGAAAGGTTCCGTTGGGCCAGCGGACCCAGTCCATTCCATGTGAACAAAGCCCACACTATTATTGAGGCACCACCAACTTGCATAGTTCCTTGTTGACAGCTTGGATCAGTGGCTTCGTGGGGGCTGCGCCACACTCGAACCCTACCGCCAGCTCTTACCTACTGAAATCGGGACTCTTCTGACCAGGCCAAGGTTTTCCAGTCGTCTAGGGTTCAGCCGATATGGGCACGAGCCCAGGAGATACGCTGCAGGCGACGCCGTGCTGTTAGCAAAGGCACTCGCGTCGGTCGTCTGCTGCCACAGCCCATTAACGCAAAATTTCACCTCACTGTCCTAATGGATACGATCGTCATACGCCCCACATTGATTTCTGCAGTTTTTTCACGTAGTATTACTTGTCTGTTAGCACTGACGTCTGTACTCAAACGTCGCTGCTCTCGGTCGAAGGTGAAGGCCGTCGGCCACAACGTTGTTCGTGGTGAGATGATGACTGAAATTTGATATTCCCAGCAGGCTCTTGACACTGTGGGTCTCGGTGTACTGAATTCCCCAACGATTTCCGAAATGGAACTTCCCATGCACCGAGCTCCAACTACCATTCTGTATTCAAAGTCTTTTAATTCCCGTCGTGAGGCTATAATCGCACCGGAAACCTTTTCACGTGAATCACCTGTGTACAAATGACAGCACCGCCAATGCATTGCCCTTTTACACCTTGTGTACACTATACTTCAGGAATCTGCATTTGTGTAAAAAATTGTAAATTTGTGATAAGATCTTATTGTGCTTAGGTCGTCGGTCCTAAGTTTACACATTACTTAATCTAACTTGAACTAACTTACAATATGGACAACAGACACACCCATACCCGGAGGGACGACTGGAAACTCCGACGGGGGTGAGCCGCGCGGACAGTGACAAGACGCCCAAGACCGCGCGGCTACCCCGCTCGCCGGCCGAAGTGGCCGTGCGGTTAAAGGCGCTGCAGTCTGGAACCGCAAGACCGCTACGGTCGCAGGTTCGAATCCTGCCTCGGGCATGGATGTTTGTGATGTCCTTAGGTTAGTTAGGTTTAACTAGTTCTAAGTTCTAGGGGACTAATGACCTCAGCAGTTGAGTCCCATAGTGCTCAGAGCCATTTGAGCCTCTACCCCGCTCGGCTCTGCATTTGTGCATATCGCTACCCCATGACTTTTGTCACCTCACTATACAATATTTTGATGTTTCTTATGGGATTACGTAACACTTGGTATCCAGTTTTAGCAAAATAAGCAGTATATCCTTGCCACTCCACATGTGTGTATATGTTAAAGCCTTCCTGATGGAGCTCTTGCCCTGCGCAGCACAGTAATCTCTTGTTTACCCCCTCTATACTGGTATGTACCCCTTAGCATGAGAGGCATATACTACTCATTCTGAAGTAGACCTTGGTGTCGCCAAGGGTGGTCAGCATTGTGTGAGGCTCAGAAAGGAAATTTTTCCCCGCTGTGGCTTTGTACCTGACCCGTCTGCCCACAGACTTGTCTCGCGGCTCATATACCCAGAGTATGAGTGCGCTCGCGACACTTCCAGCGCGTCTTCTGGGTTAGTCTTCACCATCAGGCTTGCAATATTCAGTCTGGGTTGTAGTCTGCTGCAATCGTCTTCATTTCTGGATTATGTTTTCTTAATTTGTGTTTCTGTAGTTTTGCAGAACTGCGTGTTTATATTTAAATACTAATCAGGAAGAGTCATAGTTCGCAAGAATTTGACTTCAAATGTTCAAATGTGTGTGAAATCTTATGGGACATAACTGCTAAGGTCATCAGTCCCTAAACTTACACACTACTTAACCTAAATTATCCTAAGAACAAACACACACCCATGACCGAGGGAGGAGTCGAACCTCCGCCGGGACCAGCCGCACAGTCCATGACTGAAGCGCCCCAGACCGCTCGGCTAACCCCGCGCGGCGAATTTGAGTTTTTCTGGTTTGTAATGATTTGTGTTCCAACCCACGTTAGTAAACTTACACACAGAGCAGAATTCTTAAAGTGCTATTTGCCCGTTTAATATAGTACATTCCATACAGTTGGTTGATGAAGCCTGTTCCCTCCGTTATAAACTTTTTTGTGACTTCCTACTTCAGATAAGGAAGCTTCTGTGTAATGATTTGGAATCGCCAGTCTGCAGGCTTCACTTGCAGGTAGACTACTTTGTTCCTGCTCTCGTGTACCTTAGAAATTCAGGCCCTCTTTTACATGCACAGTAGTGTGCGTAGTGATATTTATGAGACTCGGTTTACTATGAAAGGTAGACTCGAATGTAGCCGCCCGTGTGCGCTTAGATTCCAAACATATGCTCGCCGGTCGCCCAGTAGCGATTAAATATTAGTTTAGCGAGATTCATGACATGATTCTTTGCTTAATCAATAGTTGTATATACATATATCCTTTCCGCCAGGTTAACGGATTTTTTAAAATTATTGTTTTTTGTGCTACATTATCTTTAATTCTACCCCACGGGGACTGATCTCGTGGCCATAAGCCATCATTCACGATAGAGCCTTTCCTCTGAGCCGTTACCTTAATGAACTTTCTTCTGTGTTTTGAGCATCGGCTGGTTTCGTTGTAGTTTGACTGCATATTGCACTGTGTAGCCCGTGTGTGTAAATCTTTCGTCTCCTGTGAGTGTGCCTGACCATGAACATGTGTTATTCACTTGATCCTTGAGGTTACCTCTGTTGCATAAGTTATGATTTATTTATGCAGAGTATGGACATTTGTGCCAAATTTTGTATGATAGTAAGTGCTTCTCGGATCCACGAGAGCACAACATATGCTAAGTTTTCTATGTATGTCTGACTGAAGTAATAATTAAGTGTGCCTGTTAGTTTATGTCGTTGGTAAGGGCTAATGGTGTAGTAGATTTGCATTATAGACAGTTCAGTCTATGATCATTATTCTCAAGTCATTACCGAATCTAGACCCTGTCATATTTTTGTATTTATATTACATCACGGCAGAATTAATTACTTCACTTAACAGGTCTGATTTATGGCGCTACTGCGCTCCATATGGTTCCTTATTACTTGCTCCTTCTGTGCTAGCGTTTTCTGTTGCCAGATAGTTTACCAAAATTCTGGACCTGACTCCGTTATATGCGCTACAGACGGCAGGAGCTCTCTTTTGACAACTTTTTAAAGAATGTAAAATGAGAGAGCAGTTCCCTTTCAACGATATTTTTTGAAATGTCAGAAGGATTCTTGTTATTGGTATTTAACAACAGGTGAAACAATAATTCGTGAGTATTATGCAAATCTTTCCACTGGCCAGTTGAAGGAATACGCTTGGATAGAAAAAACAAATTTCTCGTCGGGACGAGAAACTTACCCACAAAGCCGCTTCTTAATGGCAAGACTAATAAAAGACCTGAAGTAAGAAACTTTGGAACATCCAACTTGCAAAACCCTGCGTGGTGTTTCAAATAGTTGGTCTCACACAGAAAATTAAGTAAGAGCCAGACACACCTTTAAGATGCAAGCTGAATTACTGTGCACAAATTGATTAACTAACGTGAAGAATTTATTGCCCTAGTTCTGGATCCTCAAGTGGAGAATTACTGAATATCACGCATGATATTAATAAAAGGCATTAACAGAAACAAATTTTAAATGAACATTAAGTTATTCAATTAAGACACAAGCATGGAACCAATCTATGTAACAACCTCAGCTGATAATACAAAGGTAACAGCTTGGTTACGCCAAGAGAATCTGCTAGCCCTCAGGGTTATTTGGAAGTCTTGACAACGTGCCTCTTAGACAAAACTAATGTTCTAAAAATGATCTACGAGCTTCTAAATAAATGAACACCGTGAGTGTTAGCCTGACTCTTAGACTGAGAATCCATCTACCAAAGCACTCTGAACTTGAGATAGATAACTATAAAGATCTGACTAAAGTCTGACCAAGGTTGTCCTAAGGTGCCACTGCTGCTAATAATGCTCACCATGAATTATCAGCATGAGATGTGCAGAGCGTTGACGTTACAATTGCGCCTCTGATGTACAGAACAAGGGTCATGCTTCTGCCAGTATGAACCCTGGACCCCCAGTTGGCTGCTCTAGTGGATACAGTAGTTCACAGCAATTCATTCCATGCCAAGATCTCGCCGAACTCCTAGATACACACTTCTCTCTCTCTCCCTGCATGAACTCCCAATTTTCTAGCTGAAGGCTGAATCGTACAGTCTCCTCCTCTTTCCTTCCTGCAAAACAAGACATGGCTGCCAATCGCTGTACCAGAACACTGAGGCAACCAAATGCGTGATTGCTTCTTCCGCAAAAAAATCCTCCCAAGAAAAGAAAACGCTACGTGTTAAAACTCCAGTGAATTTTCGATCCACCCCTCTTTTCCAAAAAACTTATCCCTATAATTCTTCTTCCTGACATCATAAGACTTTTTACCAGTCACGCATTTTCACGCTTAGCAGCTAGCCCCGCTTCAGACGTCCTCAGAGAGTAAAAAAATAAAATAAAAAAAATATACTACGTTCGAGGCTACACCGTGTTTCTTTAGCACTAGACCGTTATCTGCTGAAGACACTCTTTAAAACACAGCAGAACGTCGGTCTCTCGCTGCTCGGCCTCTAGGCTGGAGAGAAGTCGTAAACGAACAATAGCACCCGTCCCCCAGGTTTCACTCGGCGATGAAGCTATCATAAAAACACCACGTTAAGCCGTCCATCTACAGGCTGACTTGTCGGCCATTGCCCTCCCCTCCCCTCCCCCCCCCCCCCCCCCAATTGAGCTGGTGACCGATCCATCGGTGTGCGGACATTAGCCACGATTTTACCTGCTCCGAAGGGTTGGGTCCCTTGTCTCCCCCTCCTCCTCCTCCTCATCGCTTACTGAGCCTTTCCGCTGGTTTGCTTAACATAGGACCAGTACCTCTATGGGTTTTCCGCAACATTTCTGGAGAGAGTTTCGTTTTGGAAACTATTAAATGCATCTCGCATTGAAATCCGCATCAAATTTCGTGCCCCAGTAGTAAAACTTCGCCAATCTTGGAGATTTTGCGCTCGTCTAAATTATACGTGCCTTTTTCGGTGCTCCTGCAACAGCCTTCTGTCGTGTTTTGTGTACCATGGGGAATCAGTTCCGACTGTTATTAATTTAGTTGGCATGAATCTCTCGAGTGCTGTTGATACTGTTTCTTTGAACTTAAGCCACATATGTCGTCACTTACATAGTTGGGAGGGATTGGAGACTGTCTCTTAGAAAGTCGTCAACTGAATTTTTAGTTGCTTTTAGTAAATAGATATATTTCGCGTTTAGTTTTGTTGAATTTCTTTCTTAGGGAATTGAGCCTCGCTACGACTGTGTATTCACTAGTCCGTGTATCCATCGTGATGCTCAGGATTATTTGTGGCTAAGAGGTCAAATGTGTTTTCGTAATCATTTACAATTTAAATGGCTTCGTGAATTAATTGTTCAAAATAATTTGACAAAAAAAATTTAGAACAATTACGGAAGTTGTTTTCTATCTACAATAGAGTCTGAAAATGTATTTTTGTCAACACACGGAAGGTAGATTCAAGTCACTGCCAACTATAATTGTATGAGTAGGGTACCTATTTGCGATGAGACTCGAGTTTTCTTTGAACTGTTTAGCAACTGTTTCATCTGAGACCGGGGATCGGTAAAAGGAGCCAGTTATTAATTTATTCCGGTTGTCTAATATAAACTCTGCCCATACTAAGTCACAGGAACTACCTGCTTCAATGTCGCTTGTCAGCTGGAACACACATTACATTATTTTTCCTTAAGTTTTGCTGCTTGTTTCTGTTGTTGTGGAGATCATTACAATTACGGCTTTTCCCTCCCAAACCTAGGATGCTTCCTCTGTGACCCTGTAAATACCAAAGCTAGACAATGTAAAAAACAACGTACGTTACAAGCATAGCATTCTGTATTACTTCATTTCCATATATCTAACATTTTTAAAACTGTACGTCGAATTTGGATGACATGTCAATCATAGATATTCTTATCTCTGTTTATGAACGTACTTTCAGTCATGTTTTGAACATTGTCCCGCTGCACTTTATTAACTAATGTTTCGCCGCAAGGGATATCGCTTTTTAGAGAGTAAATTAATGTGGAGTATGTCGTTCTTTTCGAACATTCACATACCCATTTCTTCTTTCCTTGTTGTCTTTTGGGCATGCAGTTCCTTTCTTGTTGCTCCCATGGCGATGGACTGTTTCTATCGCAATGAGTAAGCGTGAAAGGAAGTTACCGTACAGACAGAGGGATATATATTTATACTTGGAAAAACTAATTACATATTGACATAGTCGTCGGAATTGCTTTCGTTTCCCAAAAGTTATAAATATTTCGATTTCGGAAAAGAAGCTCTGTATTTCGCCAAGATGTCGAAGAAGAAGGTCCATTGCTTACTTGTTGTATCGAGTAAGATGTGGAGACGGTGGTTTGAAAGCGGACAGAAGTAGTACGAGGAAGGGCGTCCCTTACCTGAGCGATCGCTACTCAAGCTACCTGGCGAAGGGGCAAGTGTGGCAAATGTCCGGCGTGGCAGATGTCCGGCATTCGATCCATCTGCCTGTGTGCGCACACTACGACTGCATGGCGGACCTCTACCTGCTCCCAATCGCGTGCCAGTTTCCACCACGTCAAAACAGAAGGGATAAGGACGGAGTGTGAGGTGACGAGTAGAGGTTGGGGCTCGCAGGTAGCGGTCGCCGGTGAAGTCGACGCACCGTGACGCTGAACCCAGTCAACACAGTGTTGACTGTAGCAGAGTACACATGGCAGCCCCTAGTAGCTTGCACCTCTGTTGCGTTTTATTTTAATTCTGACTGTCTGACGCTGTCAGGTATGACCGCAGCTTTCGTATTTTTTGGTACGTCATGCTGTAACATTTAGTTTTAATTTTGTCCGAAGAAGGTGTCCCCTGTGACACTGAAACCTAGGTTACAAATTAATTGTGTTCGCGACTGAGGGCTGTGTTTATCAAAACTTTGTACCAGACTTTGTGCCAGTGTCCTGGTGTAAATACTAAACCCTTCTGCAGTGTCTCATAAAGTGAAGGCGTGTGATACTGTTGATGGTAATACGTTGATGGTAATCCGTCCGTCGGATGGGGACATGAAGCTAGAGATACATGTGGTGCTATTTGTGAGGAGTAGGCTATGTGCGAGCATCGGTTTCACCCTCTCTCTTCCTCTCCTCCTCCTCCTCCTCCTCATCATCATCATCATAATGCAATACAAGCATTACACTACACACACACACAGTATTATAAATATTGTAATGGAGCATGTAAATAAATAAATATAACTTCTTCTTCGTGTGCCTTTGGCTCGCATCGCCTGCATGTTTATTAGCGGATTTATTAGCTGTTAGTTTAAGGGGCGTGCGCGATGCCCTTCCTGTCGCCATCCAGCTGTGCCCCAGGACGGAATATGTGTACGCTAATTGTCTGTGTGTAGGTTTTATTCGTGTGACAGTGAGCGAAAGTTTTCTAAATGTTTGCGGATTGTGTTACTGAGGCGAAACTTGGGTACCAGCCCACTGTTCAGACATCCAGACTGGCCTGCACAGCGGTACTTGTCGATAATCCGCCGATCGATCCGGGGCCGATGCACCTCCACGTCCCGGAAGTGGCGCTGTAACACGCATAATCATCCGAGCTGGTTGTGCTTCTCGTGTTCAGCGATAAAAAGTGAGCGAAAGACGATTGAGGTAAAAGACCTCGTTGTGCTCTACCAGTGCCAGAACTTTTCGCCTGCCGCAGTGTACCAACCAACGAGACTATCCGATGCAGTGAGAGTTGGATGCTGAAGTTCCGCCGGAAAGGAAGGTGCGGTCGACGTGGAGGGGAGGAGCGCGCTGAGAGGCGGCGCCCCAGATGGAATGACCCATAAGCGGCGCGGCCTGGGCTGACCCTGGGGCGCCGCGACGCCCGCCCGGTGGGCGCCAAGGCGGCGGCGGCGGCGGTGGCGGCGGAGGCGGAGGCGGCGTCGCCAGGCGGCAGGCGACGCCGCCTCAGCTGTGCGGTGCCCTGGCAGCACCCGTCCGAGACCACTATACAGGAATGCGGCACTCTTCACACAATTGTACAGGGGTTATTCGTAAAGAAGGAACAGACTTCAGCAGATTATTACAGACAACCTGTAAAAGACAGAAACACACAAACACATTGCGCATGCCACTGGATAGAGGAAGGTTCGAAGTTTTGACACAGCGACTACACCACACGAGAAATCATATTGTGCGTTCGAATTTGCGCGAAGTCAATCCATTGTTCAAGTTCAACGTGCATTCGGCCGTCGATTCAGCGAGAAGCTGATGCAGTCCTTCCACAAGGGAAATAGCTTACAATACGTTAGTTAGTCCAGTCTTAGAGTATTGTTCGCCTGTTTGGGACCCTTACCAGTTGGGTCTGATTCAAAGAAGAGCGGCAAGATTCGTGACTGGTACATTTAGCCATCGTGAGAGCGTTACAGATCTCATAGAAAGTTTGAAGTGGGACACTGTTGCAGATAGACGACGCGCTAAACGGAAGCGGCTGCTCACTGAATTCCGAAATCCGATCTTCACCGAGGATGTAGAGCATATATTATTACCGCCAACTTTCAAATCGCGCAATGATCACCATTCAAAGATAAGGGAAATTAGAGCTCGTACTGAGTGAGGCGTTCAGACAGTCGTTTATCCCTCGCGCGATCCACGAGTGGAACAGCGGAGGGCAATATGAATTCGGCGCGAATTGTGCCCTCCGCCACACACCGCTTGGTGGCTAGCGGAGTATATATGTAGATGTAGATAGAAGCCGCCTCTGCGCAAGCAGATTTATGACTGACCTTCAAAATTCCTCGAAGTTGGTTGCATATGCAAATGGTATTGCATTGCTCGTCTACGCACATCTGGTGAAAATGTCGAGCGTATCCGAGACGCTTTCACGCGGAGCACTCGGGAGTCCACAAGACAGGCAGGCCGAGAATTTCAACATCGTCAAACAACGGTGTGGCGTCTTCTGAAATGACGCCTATGTGTGAAGCCTTACAAGTTGCAGGTACTGCAGCAACTGCGTCTTGGCTAATTTTGTATTTTTCCAAACGACGAATCTTTTTGGGTAAAGTTAACCGCCTTAATGTAAGAATTTATGGGTTCCGAGGCGTCGTCATTGAAAAGGAAAGAGAATTACCCAAAGTGAAAGTTTTTTTTTGTCGTTTCTGTACACAAAGTTTATGGATCTTCCTTTTTTTCGGAGGAAACTGTGACGAGAATATCGTAATTGGACATGCTGCAAAACTGGTTGTATCCACAACTCCACGAAGAGCCCAACGATTTCATTTTTATACACTTTCACCTTTAGGCGCGACGTTATCTTAACAACACCATCCCGCAACATTAAATTCGAAGAGGTGGACACCAAGGTCTTGTTCATTGCTTTTGTCCTCCCGGACCACCAGACCTGTGGCGGCACATAAAAGACAGAGGCTTTGTTCCACCTATGGCAGCCACTCTTCAAGAGCTGAGAAATCGAATTATTGAAGCTGTCTATTTAATAAACAGGGACCTGTTGATTCGTGTGCAGAATGAAATGGGCTACCGTTTCTATGTTTCTCAAACAACGCATGATGCCCATGTTGAGGGTACGGTACAGCGTCTCTGCAAACAGAAAGTTTTGAAGCTTCCTGTATGCAGCGAAATGGGAAATGTGTTTCTAGCTTTCAAAGTTTATTTGTAATAAACAATTTATGTCCTTTCTTTTTGAATCACTCAACATTTGTTTTGGAATTACAGTCTCGATGAGTTTTTTAAAATGACGATACCTTCGCCACCGACTGCACTATTTATTATCTAACGGGCATTAAGTAATTAAAGAGACAAATTCCTGTAAAAAAAACTGTGTATTTTCATCAAATGAGACTTTTACTACATCTCAACGTAACCCCCACCAGTATTAATAGACTTCTCCAAAGGTGAGCGAGTTCTTTTTATACCTGACGCAAAGAAGTTCTTCCCACAGATTCTTTGATCTTCTCGTTGGCTGGACTTTTTTACACGAATACCTTCTAGAATGGACCAAACAAATGAAATTTTTACCGAAGAAACTCGCCAAACAGGCGTATGCTTTCAGAAATTATTTTATTTAGGCGATTTGCTTCGGCATTTGATTAATTCCTTCTTCAGACCCCTATGCACTCCGTGTATAGACAGTCAGATATCTCGATACTTGCATAACTGGAGCCATAAATATCTGGATTCCGCGAATACGTCTATAGAGTGTTTACTTCGAAGACTTGGGAACAGCTCAGATATTGATACTGATGGCTCCGATTATGCAAGTATCGATATATCTGATTGTCTTTGCATGGAGTGCATAGGGGCCTGAATATGGCATTAACGAGAAGTCGAAACTGGTTGTCTAAATAAAATAACTTTGGTAACTACGGGTGGCGAGTCACTTTGGTAAATAATTGACCGACCGCTGACCCCTACACTGATGGATCAACAGAGAAACAACGTCGTCAGTGCGGGTTTCAAGCGAAGGACTTGACACTTCAACTGCCCGCCCAGGACGTTGCTCGTCAGACTATGCAGCTCGACGATTTTTGAACTGTTCTACTCAATTACAAACTTTCCTCATTCATACAACTTTGACCATACTGCAAAATCATTCGACAAAAGATTTTAGCCGATTTCTCACCTTGAAAAGTCGGAAAATGGATAACTGAAATTTTTTCAACGAATGTGAAAACTTTAAATTGGCACACTATTTTTAAATGCAATATTGGGCAATACGATTTTTATCCGTTAGCTGTTCTCAGCTTATCCAAGTGATGCCAACCGAAAGTCACGAAAGTACAGAAATTGCCCTACAAACTGTTTCATTTCTACATCAATTTGTTTCTATAATTATTGAATGTCCCTCTTAACTTTCACGATTGAAATTTCTATTTTTAACTTATTTTCGTCTTTTACATCTTACCTACATCTAAATGTACATCATTACTCTGCAGGTCATACACAAGTGCTTGGCAGAGAATTAATCGAAGCACTTTCGGACTATCTCTCTACCGTTCCATTCTCGAATACCACGCGGGAAAAACGACCACTTGAAGTTTTCCATGTGAGCTACGAATGCTTTTATTATATTACGATGACCATTCCTCTCTATGCCGGTGGCCGTCATCAAAATACACTCCTGGAAATGGAAAAAAGAACACATTGACACCGGTGTGTCAGGCCCCCCATACTTGCTCCGGACACTGCGAGAGGGCTGTACAAGCAATGATCACACGCACGGCACAGCGGACACACCAGGAACCGCGGTGTTGGCCGTCGAATGGCGCTAGCTGCGCAGCATTTGTGCACTGCCGCCGTCAGTGTCAGCCAGTTTGCCGTGGCATACGGAGCTCCATCGCAGTCTTTAACACTGGTAGCATGCCGCGACAGCGTGGACGTGAACCGTATGTGCAGTTGACGGACTTTGAGCGAGGGCGTATAGTGGGCATGCGGGAGGCCGGGTGGACGTACCGCCGAATTGCTCAACACGTGGGGCGTGAGGTCTCCACAATACATCGATGTTGTCGCCAGTGGTCGGCGGAAGGTGCACGTGCCCGTCGACCTGGGACCGGACCGCAGCGACGCACGGATGCACGCCAAGACCGTAGGATCCTACGCAGTGCCGTAGGGGACCGCACCGCCACTTCCCACCAAATTAGGGACACTGTTGCACCTGGGGTATCGGCGAGGACCATTCGCAACCGTCTCCATGAAGCTGGGCTACGGTCCCGCACACCGTTAGGCCGTCTTCTGCTCACGCCCCAACATCGTGCAGCCCGCCTCCAGTGGTGTCCCGACAGGCGTGAATGGAGGGACGAATGGAGACGTGTCGTTTTCAGCGATGAGAGTCGCTTCTGCCTTGGTGCCAATGATGGTCGTATGCGTGTTTGGCGCCGTGCAGGTGAGCACCACAATCAGGACTGCATACGACTGAGGCACACAGGGCCAACACCCGGCATCATGGTGTGGGGAGCGATCTCCTACACTGGCCGTACACCACTGGTGATCGTCGAGGGGACACTGAATAGTGCACGGTACATCCAAACCGTCATCGAACCCATCGTTCTACCATTCCTAGACCGGCAAGGGAACTTGCTGTTCCAACAGGACAATGCACGTCCGCATGTATCCCGTGCCACCCAACGTGCTCTAGAAGGTGTAAGTCAACTACCCTGGCCAGCAAGATCTCCGGATCTGTCCCCCATTGAGCATGTTTGGGACTGGATGAAGCGTCGTCTCACGCGGTCTGCACGTCCAGCACGAACGCTGGTCCAACTGAGGCGCCAGGTGGAAATGGCATGGCAAGCCGTTCCACAGGACTACATCCAGCATCTCTACGATCGTCTCCATGGGAGAATAGCAGCCTGCATTGCTGCGAAAGGTGGATATACACTGTACTAGTGCCGACATTGTGCATGCTCTGTTGCCTGTGTCTATGTGCCTGTGGTTCTGTCAGTGTGATCATGTCATGTATCTGACCCCAGGAATGTGTCAATAAAGTTTCCCCTTCCTGGGACAATGAATTCACGGTGTTCTTATTTCAATTTCCAGGAGTGTATGTTCGCATTCGGAGTAGAAAGTTGGTGACTGAAATTTCGTGAAAAGATCTCGCCACAACGGAAAACGCCTTTGTTTTAATGATTGCCACCGCAACACTCCTGTCATATCCGTGACAATCTCTCTCTCTCTTTTCGCGATAATGCAGAACTAGCCGCCCTTCTTTGAACCTTCTGTTGCAGATCCCACACCAGTACTCCACAAGATGACAGACAAGCATAGTGGAGGCAGTCTCTGTAGTGCATCTGCCGGCCGGGGTGGCCGAGCGGTTCTAGGCGCTACAGTCTGGAAGCGCGCGACCGCTACGTCGCAGGTTTGAATCTTGCCTCGGGCATGGATGTGTGTGATGTCCTTAGGTTAGTTAGGTTTAAATAGTTCTAAGTTCTAGGGGACTGATGACCTCAGAAGTTAAGTCCTATAGTGGTTCTAGGGGGCTGATGGCCTCAGAAGTTAAGTCCCATAGTGCTCAGAGCCATTTGAACCATTTTTTTGTAGTAGCTCTGTTACATCTCCCAAGTGTTCTGCCAATAAAACGCAGTCTTGGGTTCGCCTTCACCACAGCATTTTCTATGTGATCATTCCAGTTTAAGTCTTGCGTAATTATATTGTCACGTATTTACTAGAATTCTCAGCGTTTGGATTTGTTTAATTTATCGTCTGGTGAAATTTAACGGAGTCGTTCTAGTACCTCACAATTTTCATTATTTAGAGTGAATTCCCACTTTCTGCTTCGTACAGGTATCTTGCCTAAATCATTTTGCTATTGGTTATGGTCTTCTGATGACTTAACTAGACGGTAAATGATAGCATCGTCTGAAAACAATGTAAAAGGACTGTTCGGATTGGCTCCTAAATCGTTTACGCAGATTGGGAATAAAAATGGGCCTATACAACATCCTCCTGGAACTTTTTTTTGCTGGATGTCTTTCCATCAGTTACTACGAACTTTCCCCTGTCTGACAGGAAGTCGCGAATCCAGTAGCAAAACTGAAGCGACACTCCAGAGCCACGAAGCAATTTGATTAGAAGCCGCTGAAGCTGCGAACAATAATAAACACTGAATTTAGATGTTTGAGAAGCACTAAACATTTTTGTTGCACTGTACATCCATGCAATAATTTGGCTTTAGTTGGAGATGGAAAGTTGCGTAATAATGTAATGAAGGTTCTCCAGAACCTAGGATTCTAAAGAGTGAAGTAATAATCACAACAGGCGTAAACATTTTTAGGCCTAAATTTCGTTCCTTAATAATTATTTACTGAATCATGCATATGTTTTACAGACATGATTAAAACTACACACTCATTATGATGCAGAGGAGCCGAAGTATGTTTGAACATTAAAAGAATAGGCATGGATTCTTGTAATAAATATCCTCTGACTGGACCAATGAAAAAGATATAAGGTCAATAACTGCAATGGGAAAGAAAGATTTCTAGAGAAAAGCTTATTATGGAGCAAATTGGGGTCGGAGTTAATGAGAAGAAGGGTTTAATGCCTCGTGTGGAGTGCATATATCTGAGCGGCTGTGAAAGCTGGACATTGGAGAAGAGAGTCACAGACAGTCTTGTTGATTTCAAGATGTGGCTGTGGAAAGGAACGGACAAAATAAAATGACTGGATAATGTGAAGAACACAGAAGTACTGGAAACGGTAAAGAAACAGAGAGTTATCCTAAACTGGGTTAAGGGAGGAAAGGAGGCTGGTGGGGGCATATACTGTGAGGAAAAGGAATTCTGACTACAGCCATCGAAAGTAAACTGACACATGTCAGTGGACATTTATATGGCGCGTCTCCAGCCTCGGGTGAATTCCCCAGTTCGTACCAGATGTGTTACATTGGGTTCAGCCCAGGATTCTGAGCAGCACAGTCCGTTTCGGGAATATTATTATCCGCAAACAGCTGCCTAACAGGTGCTATTTGGTAACAAGAGTGCGTCGTCAAGGTCAATACCGAGCGAGGTGACGCAATGGCTAACACACTGGACTCGCATTCGGGAGGACGAAGGTTCAAATCCACATCCAGCCATCCAGATTATTGTTTCCGTGATATCCCTAAATCGATCCAAGAAAATCCTGGGATAGTTCCTTTGAAAGTGCATGGCCAGTTTCTTTTCCAATTCTTAAAATAAAGAAGTAAACTCTAAGGGAAAAAAGATGCATCACGAAGGAACTGTCTGAATGGAACGGAAATCTATCGGTGTGACGTACAGATACAGCCAAACAAGTGATTACAGTTACAGAAAAAATGCATGTTTTATTCAAGACAAAGAGCTTCACAAGTCAATAATACGTTGGTCCGTGTCGGGCCCTTATGCAAGCAGTTATTCGGTTTGGCGCTGCTTGATAGGGCTGTTGGATGTCTTCCTGAGGGATATCGTGCCAAATTCTGTCCAACTGACGCGTTAGATAGTTAAAATCCCTAGCTGGTTGGAGGGCCTTGCACATAATGCCCAAAACGTCCTCAGTTGGGGAGAGATCGGACGACCTTACCGGCCAAAGCATGATTTGGCCAGCACGAAGGCAAGCGGCAGAAACTCTCGCTATGTGCGGGCGCACATTATCTTGTTGAAATGTGAGACCAGGATGGTTTGCCATGAATGACAACAAAAAAGGGCGTAGAACAGAGTGGACGCTTCGCTGTGTTGCAAGGGTCCTGCGGATGGCAACCAAAGGGGTTCTGCTATGAAAAGAAATGACGCCGCAGACCATCACCCCTGTTGGTCATGACGAATGGCGGACGACAGTAACGTTCGTATCGCATCGCTATCTGGGGCATCTCCAGACACGTCTTCGCTGATCATCGTGTTTCAGCCCGTAGCGGGACTCATCACTGAAGACAATTCTACATCAATCAATGAGATTGTAGGCCAAAAATGTGTCTGGAAACATGCCGAACAGCGGTGGGGTACCAGTTTGACTGTCGCCGACATCGAGGAGTGGAATTCCTTTTCATAGCAGGAATCCGTTGGATGTCATCCGCTGCACCCTTACAGCACAGCGGTACTTCGGTGACATTCTGCGCCCCATTTTGTTACTCTTCATGGCAAACCATCCTGGTCTTATATTTCGGTAATGTAAATGCCCGTTCGCACAAGGCGAGAGTTTCCGCTGCTTGTCTTCGTGCTTGCCAAACCCTATATTGGCCAGCAAGGTCGCCAGATCTCTCCCAACTGAAAACATTTGGAGCATTACGGACAGTGCCCGCCAACCACCTCGGGGTTTTGTCGATCCAACGCACCAATTGGACAGAAACACGATAATCCTTCAAAAAATGGTTCAAACGGCTCTGAGCACTATAGGACTTAACATCTGAGGTAATCAGTCCCCCTAGAACGTAGACCTACTTAAACCTAACTAACCTAAGGACATCAAACACATCCATGCCTAGGCAGGATTCGAACCGGCGACCGTAGCGGTCGCGCGGATTCAGACTGAAGCGCCTAGAATCGCTTGGCCACTCCGGCCGGCGATAATCCTTCAGGAGGACATCTGACAACTCTGTCAATCAAGCCAAGCCGAATAACTTCTTGCATAAGGGCCAGAGGAGGACCAACGAGTTATTGACATGCGCATATTGTGAAGCTCTTTCACTTGAATGAATCCACACATTTTTCTGAAATTGATACTTTGATACAAACGGTCGTCGTCTCCGAAACTGTTCCTCGACCATACGAGGTACAAAATAGCAGTAAAATGTGTTCATATCCTTCCGGATTTAGTGTTTTCTTAAGTGCATTAGGGGGACGACAGACTAACACGCGAAACCTTTGTACTTTACTGCTAGCACTTCACATGATGGCAGATAATATTCTCCATTCGCCTAACCCAGAGACTTCCATCGGCTTGCCACAGGATATAGTGATATTCATCACTCCAAATCACTCTTTTTCCCGTCGTCCACTTTCCAGCAGCGTCGCTCTTCGCGCATTGTGAACTGTCGCTTAACACTGACTACAGAAATATGTGGCTTATAAGAAGCTACTCGAACTCTGTATTCTCCTTTTTTTTTTTTAAAAAAAAAAAGAAACTTCCTTCGCACAGTCACTGCGTTAGCTTTACTGCTGGCAGCAGTTTGCAACTATGATTGGTACCTTCTGCAATTTTCATGCGATTTTTTACAGCCACCCTGCGCAATGATCAACGGACCCAGTGCTCGGTTTAGCATTTCCTTCGCGTTTTCCTTCAGTCACATTACGAAAAGTCAAGGTGGATTTGTTACTCAGGTGACATCCAATGATTAGTCGACGTTCAAAGTCACTGAACTGTCCTTATCGACCCATTCTGCTGTTGATGCTTTTCTTCTGACAACCGAATATTAGGTGCCTCCTATTATGCAGTCGGATCCGTCTCTCTCGTGACATCTAGCGTTCAATTTCGCATTACATATGAGTATCTGAATACTTCTGTTCAGATAATGTGTAGTGGACTTGTAGAATAAAATAGGAATGAGAAGAGTAAAACTATTGGATGAAGCGAAAAGAGGAAAACACCAGACTATAAAACACTTGGCTTGAAACGGGGCGAGGAAGAGACAGCAGTGATGTCATCTGCCAATAGAGAGAACAGCTTATGGTGATGGGATAATGCTGATGGTGGTAATAATGATGGTGGTAATGATGCTGCTGCTGCTGCGGCTGCGGCTGATGATGATGATAACGTAGATGATGATGATGACTATGATGATGAGATTAAGTAAAGTAATGTTCGACGTCACGCATGTATGCATACAAATACTGTTACTGAAAAACTTTTTGTGTCTGATTATCATTTGTCATAATCGAAACGCTTACCAATAAAGAAGATTTTCCGTATTAGCTATTGATGGTAAAATATGATTTTCGATGTATTCAGAAGATTATATAGCAATAGCGCTTCAAAAAAATTAATGGGATGGAGTACCATAAAAGGCAATTTACCTAATAAACTGAAGCGCCTACTCAAAAACAGAGATATGTAAACAGGCAGACTACGGCGCTGCGGTCGGCAACGCTTATATAAGACAAGTGTCTGGCGCAGTTCTTAGATCGGTTATTGCTGCTACAGTGACAAGTTATCAAGATTTGAAGTTATCAAGATTTGAATGAGTTTGGATGTGGTGTTATAGTCGGCGGACGAGCGATGGGGCACACCATCTCCGAAGTAGCGATGAAGTGGGGATTTTCCCGTACGACCATTTCACGAATGTATCGTGAATATCAGGAATCCGGTAAAACATCAAATTTCCGACATTGTGGCAGCCGCAAAAAGATCCTGAAAGAAGGGGACCAACGACGACTGAAGAGAATCGTTCAACGTAACAGAAGTGCAACCATTCCGCAAATTTCTGCGGATTTCAGTACTGAGCTATCAGGAAATGTCATCGTGCTAACCATTCAACGAAACATCATTGATATGGGCTTTCAGAGACGAAGGCCCACTCGTATACCCTTGATGACTGCAGGACAAAGTTTTGCGCCTCCCCTGGGTCCTTCGACACCGACATTGGACTGTTGATGTCTGGAAACACGTTGCCTGGTCGGACGAGTCTCGTTTCAAATTGTATCGAGCGGATGGACGTGTACGGTATGGAGACAACCTCATGAATCCATGGACCCTGCATGTCAGCAGGGAGTGTTCAAGCTGGTGGAGGCTCTGTAGTGGTGCGGGCCGTGTGCAGGTGGAGTGATATGGGACCCCGTGATACGTCTAGATACGTCTCTGAGAGGCGACACGTACGTAAGCATCCTGTCTGATCGCCTGCATCCATTCATGTCTATTGTGCATTCCGACGGACTTGAGCAATTCCAGCAGGACAATGCGAACCCCACACTGCTACAGAGTGCCTGTAGGAAAACTCTCTGAGTTTAAACACATCCGCAGACAACTAAACTCCGCAGACATGAACATTATTGAGCATATCTAGGATGCCTTGCACCGTGCTGTCCAGAAGAGATCTCGACCCCGTCACACTCTTACGGATTTATGGACAGCGCTGCAGGATTTAAGGTGTGAGTTCCCTCCAGCACTAATTCAGACATGAGGCGAGTCCATGTCACGTCGTGTTCCGGCACTTCTGCGTGTTCGTAGGGGCCCTGCACGATATTAGGCAGGTGTACCAGTTTCTTTGGCTCTTCAGTGTAATATTTAATGTACTGAGTGTCTGTAGTACTGTTGATTGGCACGGTCATGGGCGATCAGCTACCACTCAGGAGACCTCCATGTGCACACTCTGTTTTGACCCTGCAGGCAGTGACAGTGCTGAGTGTAGAGATGATTGATTCGAGGATAAAACCATGCTCCACGGACGAGTACGTACTCCTGTTGATTCAACCATTCGAACAGGGTCGCATAGCTGGATGGAACTATAGACTGACTGCTGAATATGTTGGGCACAATGTATCTGCGGTGTGTCGCTGATTTCAGCAGTGGTCTGTGGGACACATCACACCCGTAGACCAAGTTCTGGACGTACATGTAGCTCATACACACGTACGGAAATTACATAATGTGCGCGCGAGTACTGCTTGTGGCCACATGGTTGAGAGATATGGAAGTTTGGGTGTGGCCGACCCTATTTGCCTTTGTATTTATAACTGTGTTCTCACCTGAACAGGAGTTCTATTCCATCTGCCGCCGAACACCACTGATTCCCACATTATCTAACTGTCACCTATCCGTTTCCCCTTTTAAATTTTCTCACCTACCTACCCCATTAAAGGATCTAACATTCTAGTTGACGTTCGTGTGGTTACAACATCAGCTCATTTCACTGCCACCGCCTATAATTATGTATGAGAGTCTGGAGATGGTCAGAAACTGAGCGAAAACCGGTTACCATCATAAATGTTTTTGTGGTCGAAACCGTTTGTGATCATTTTTAAAGTGATTTTTGCCAGTCAGCTGTTCCCCCACGAGAAATGTTCTGTAAAATAACTGATTCCACACTCCGATCCCTACAATGCCAGTTTTGTTTCTCCTGAGTTTCTCCTGAGTAGTCCCCGCCCGATCATCCGAATAGGGGACTATTTTACCTCCAGAATACTTTACACAAGAGGGTGCCGTCATCATTTAGCCATGCAGTAGAGCTGCATGCCCTCGGTTAAAATTACGGCTGTAGTGTCCTCTTACTTTCACCTGCTCGTCTATCAGCGCACCACGGTCGTTTTGATTTATGTTCCGAGGCCAGATCAGTGTATCATACAGACTGTTGCCCCTGCAACTACTGAAAAAGCTGCAGCCGCTTTTCAGGAACCACACGTTCGTGTGGCCCTTCAACAGATAATACCTCTCCATTGTGGTTGTCTGTACCACTGAGACACGGAAGCCTCCCCGCCAACGACAAGATCCATGGTTGATGGGAGGAGGATCAATATCTGTATAATCAAAGGAAATTATTTAATCAAAATATGTGCACGAATAGTGTAATCCATTAAGGCGACCACTCGTGTAAACCACGAAATCCGTGTTTGGTCCCGGTCTGGCACAAATTTTCAAATGGTTCAAATGGCTCTAAGCACTATGGGACTTAACATCTGAGGTCATCAGTCCCCTAGAACTTAGAACTACATAAACCTAACTAACCTAATGGCATCACACACATCCATGCCCGAGGCAGGATTCGAACCTGCGACCGTAGCAGCAGCGCGGTTCCGGACTGAAGTGCCTAGAACCGCTCGTCCACAGCGGTCGGCCACAAATTTTCATTGTCGTCAATTCCTTATAAAGTTGATGGTTGTTCGTATCCGCAATAGCGAATACATTTCACGTAGCTGGTGTTATGTTGGCTGAGCAAGGGCGAATATGCCAGGAATGCTGACGGGGGCAGAGAGCGATGGCCCGTCCTCGCGCTGGTGGCGGTGTTCCAGTGGCCCAGTGGGGACTGCGGCTGCGGCTGTCGGTGACCCGGCCAGCGGCGGCGGGGGTGGCGCCGTGCCGGGGGCGGGCCGCGCCCTGCCTCCAGCCTGCCGCCCCCAGCCCCACACTACAGTACGCCACGCCGCGGCACGGCAAGCACCGCCGCGACGCGACGGCGCCCATTGATTGCGACTGGCCTCGGCTTGGCTGGGCTGGAACGCCGCAGCGGCCGCCCGCCACGCGCGCACCACACCACACATCGATTATGACGCCTCTGCCGCCGCCTCCCCCCACCCCCCACCCCCAAGATCTTCATCTGCATTTCCATCTCGACACGTACCTTCAATACGTACAAACGTCTTAGTCTTAGTAAACTTCTTCCAGCTTAAAGTACAGGTGGCCACGATATTCGGTTCACGGATTTACTTCACATTACGACAACATGACGTGTGCGGTGTCACCTCCAGACACCACACTTGCTAGGTGGTAGCCTTTAAATCGGCTTCGGTCCGTTAGTATACGTCGACCCGCGTGTCGCCGCTATAAGTGATTACAGACCGAGCGCCGCCACACGGCGGGTCTAGTCTAGAGAGACTCCCTAGCACTCACCCCAGTTGTACAGCCGACTTTGCTAGCGATGGTTCACTGTCTTCATACGCTCTCATTTGCAGAGACGACAGTTTAGCATAGCCTTCAGCTACGTCATTTGCTACGACCTAGCAAGGCGCCATATTCAGTTATTATAATTACTTCAAGAATGTATTCTGAACAGATAATATTGTGAATCATGTACCGTCAAGAGCGATGTTCATCATTAATGGATTAAAGTTAAGTATCAAACTAATTACGTCCGCTTTCTGAATTCTCATTCCTTGTCATGTTCCAGACCTCACGCCAGAATAGTTCTTCCCTCCTCACGCCAGCCTGCGTGAGCTAATACGGTGTTGGCTCTTCTGCTGACACAAAAACGTGCAAGCAATAAGCCGTTCTACTTAGGCCATTTCGAGAAATTCGCAAGACAAGTTCTACACATCGATGATTTACCGGTGCGTTGCGATCTCGAAATGGATGCGGTCATGTGGTTAGCGTTCAAGCTGTGTAGTCGTGGATCACTGGATCGCGTCCCGCTCAGGCTCTTTGGAATTTATATATTTTTTTAACACTAGTTATATTATTTCACACATGTTATATTTCAAAGAAAATATGATGAAAACACACGCTTATTTGCATACACTTTTAATGAGTTTCGGATGGTATTTCGCTGGTTACTAATTTTTGTTTTTACAACAAATACACTCACACTCATAAATTAAGGATAATGCTCGCACATGGTGAAACAATGCCCTGGTGGGCGGTTTGCGGGTTTCAATCACCTCGAGCTATGACCATGCGGCGCATTTGACGTGAGGTCGTCGCACGGTGACGCTGGCAGCAGTCCACATACGCAGAGGTGTGTTGGTGCTTGTCAGGGTACGGTGGAGCGAGTAAGTGTGCAGACGTTTTCAGACGTGCTAATGGTGACTGTGTGTTGAAAATGGCTCAGAGAACACACATTGATGACGTTAGGAGGGGTAGAATACTAGGGCGACTGGAGGCAGGTCAAACGCAGCAGGTCGTAGCACGGGCCCTCCGTGAGCCACAAAGTGTAATCTAAAGATTACGGCAACGTGCCCAGGCGCTACAGTACGGGTCGTCCACAGTGTACAACACCACAAGGAGACCGATATCTCACTATCAGTGCCCGCAGACGGCCACGGAGTACTGCAGGCAGCCTTGCTCGGGACCTTACCGCAGCCACTGGAACAGTTCTCCAGACACACAGTCTACTGACGACTGAACAGACATGGTTTATTCGCCCAGTGACTTGCAAGGTGCATTCCATTGACCCCTGGTCACAGGAGAGCCCGTAAACCCTGGTGTCAAGAACACAGTACATGGTCATTGAAACGGTGGTTCCAGGTTATGTTCACGGATGTGTCCAAGTATAGTCTGAACAGTGATTCTCGCCGGTTTTTCATGTGGCGTGAACCAGGAACCAGATACCTACCCCTTAATGTACTTGAAAGGGACCTGCGTCGAGGTCGTGGATTGATGGTGTGGCGTTGGATTATTATTGTTGCACGTACACCCTTGCATGTCTTTGACAGAGGAACTGTAACAGGTCAGGTGTATCGGGACGTCATTTTGCACCAGTGTGTCCGCCTTTTCAGGGGTGCAGTGGGTCCTACCTTCCTCCTGATGGATGATAACGCACGGCCCCACCGAGCTGCCATCGTGGAGGAGTACCTTGAAACCGAAGATATCAGGCGAATGGAGTGGCTTTCCTGTTCTCCAGACCTAAACCCCATTGAGCATGTCTGGGATGCTCTCGGTCAACGTATGGCTGCACGTCTTCAAACCCCTACGACACTTTACGAGCTCCGACAGTCACTGGTGCAGGAATGGGAGGCTATACCCCAGCAGCTGCTCGACCAACTGATCCAGAGTATGCTAACCAATTGTGCGGCCTGTGTACGTGTGCATGGTGATCATATCCCATACTGATGTTGGGGTACATGCATAGGAAACAGTTGCGTTTTGTAGTACATGTGTTTTGGGACGGTTTTTACAACTTATTACCAATACCGTGGACTTACAGATCTCTGTCGTGTGTGTTCCCTATGTGCCTATGCTATTAGCGCCAGTTTTGTGTAGTGCCATGTTGTGTGGTACCACATTCTGCAATTATCCTTAATTTATGAGCATGAGTGTAGTATACGACTTTTATTTCTATAAGCAAGTTAAACATCTTTATAAAACACTTGATACTTGTTCATGCTCCTCGTGAAGATGCTATTGAAATATATTCTATCGTACATCGCCATTTTTCATCACCTATGTCTACGAAAATGTTGCGTTACGCATGGTTTGCTTCCATATTGAAAGGGATTTTTTTTTTTTGAAAATGTCAACGGCATATTCTTTTTCCTTAAAAATTCTAAAGATTCCTTGCCCCTGCGGGAAAATTGTATTGATTCGATGTAGTAGATGCTGTTTTAATTTATTTCTTCGGTGTCTGTATGAAAAAATATCATCCAACAATCTGTAACGTCGAAACCACATCCGACGGTTAATCGTAAATTACTATCACATTCTGGTATATTGTAACTCATTGTATTACTGAAGAAAGTTATTTACACCTTTATTTACGATGTTTGACTTGGGCTTTCCAAGCCTATTCCTCGTACTTGAAATCTGTGTCAGCAGGTCGAAGCGTCCAGGTGCAGAGAAGTTCTGAGTATTCTCGGTACCTTACCTGATAGCAGGTACAATGCATTTCGGAGATCACAACAGGCATATATTTTCAGGAAAACTTTATCCATTTGGTCGTTTACTTGTCGATAGTTATATCTATTGCGATATTAAAAACTAGCAAACAACCAAATAAGGTTCGAAAACTAATAAAAATTCATGCAAATGCACGTTTCTTTTCATCATATTACAATCCAGATGTAATATGTATCAAATAGTGTGACTAGTGCTGGAAAAAATATAAATTAAAAAACATGAGTGAGACTCGATCCAGCAATCCATCGATTACGAAGATTGAATGCTGACAACATGACCGCCTCCATCTCGTGCTCGGGGCTCAATGTACCGTACATGCTTCTCTTGCGATTTTCTCGAAATCTCCTAAATAGGACGCCTTACAACTTCCACATCATGTTGTCTTAATGGACAACTGAAAGTGTACAGAGTTTGAAGTAAATCCGTGGTCCAAACGTGGTGGTCTCCCCTTGTGTGACTACAATTGGCCAAGATTCATCCTAAGAGGTGGTATGCACTTTTTTGCTCATATCATATCTTCGACGGCAGTAGCAGAGGCGCTGGCTCTTTTCGACTTTTTCTCGTTTTTCTTTTTTCTGCAATCTTCTGACTGCTTTGATGTTGCCTTCCACGAATTCCTCTCCTTTTTTTTCCTTTATTGATTTTCGATTCCCCACCTACCTGGGAGGGGCGGACTGACAGCAGGTTAATACGCTGCTCTACAGCCGAGAGAAAAATTAAACAAACAATGGTGAGAGAACAAAGAATATAAAAAGGCAATAAAACGATGACATTTCTAATAACAGTAAAATGACGGAAAATTGCGGAACTTAAAGTACAAAAGCACGGCGTTGACGATGCGGATAAAGACACACAGGAAGGAGACATGTACAATTAAAAAACACAGCGACAGTCTGGTTTCTGTTTGCAGGAGATAAAAACAGAACTAGCGACAGTATGGTGGCTGTTCGCAACACTGTCAGGGGACGCACAACACTGATCGCTCACTTAAACAGCGCTGTAGAGGCTACACGGCGGCAGATGGAATGGGGGGGGGGGGGGGGGGGGTACCTGGCCCAATGAAGGGGAAAAAGGGGGGGCCGATGGAGGGAGGAGACAGAGAAAGAAAGGGGGGCTAGGCGGACATGAGAAGGAGTGGGAAAGGCAGTATAGGGGAGAGCAAAAGGACTCGGTGGAGTGAAGGAAGGCAGAGAGAGGGTAGGCGGAAAACAAACAGGATGGAAGGGGGGCAGAGGGGAAAGGACAGTGGAAGGGAGGGATAGGTGAGGATCAGAGTTGATAGAAGGTATAGCCGGCCGTTCTGACCGAGCGGTTCTAGGCGCTTCAGTCCGGAACCGCGCTGTTGCCACGGTCGCAGGTTCGAATCCTGCCTCGGGCATGAATGTTTGTGATGTCGTTAGGTTGGTTAGGTTTAAGTAGTTCTAAGTTTTAGCGGACTGATGATCTCAGATGTTAAGTCCCATAGTGCTCAGAGCCATTTGAACCATTTTTGATAGAAGGGTAAATGGAGGGAGAGAGGGCATCATCCGGGAGGAGTCGAATTCCTCTCCCGTGCCAACCTCTTTATATCTGAGCAGTCCCTGCTCACAACGCCCTCAATTATTTGTTAGATATGTTCCAATCTCTGTCTTCCTTTACACTTTCTATCCTCTACAGCTCCCTCAGGTATTAGGGGCGTTCAATCCATTTTTTTTCTCGGCCAGTTCCGTTGAAAAAAAAAAGCAGTCCCTATAGTTTCATTAGGTTTCGATAGGTGGCTGTGCTATACGTAGCCTTCAAAATGCCGTCCGTAACGGAGGTGTGTTCCAAGCAGAAAGCTGCCATTGAATTTCTTCAGGAGGAAAAACATAGCTTCGCAAATATTCGTCGGCATTTGCAGAATGTCCACAGAGACATGGCAGTTAACACAAGCACGCTGAGTCGTTGGGCGAGCGCTCTGTCATCATCGCAACAGAGTGAAGCAAACCTGTCCGATCTCCCGCCTGGCGGCGAGCTCCACACGGCTGTGACTCCTGCAATAATGGAACGTGTGGACACTCTCTTTCGAGGTGATCGACGGATCACAGTCGAAAACCTCGCTGCACCACTAGACGTGTCTGTTGGTAGCTCCGTCACACTCGTCTTTCAGCTGGGGGACTCAAAAGTGTGTGCCAGCTGGGTTCCTCGCCGGCTAACAGACCACCGGTTACAAACAGCAACGGTGGACCACGTGTGCGGAATTGCTTGCGCGTTATCGGGCCGATCGTGACAAGTTTTTGTCGAACGTAGTCACGGGCGGTGCAACATGGATTCATCACCTCGAACCGGAAACAAAACAATAATCCATGGAATGGCGCCACATCGTCTCACCTCCGAAGAAAAAGTTCAAAGTCGCACCATCAGGCGGTAAAGTCATGGTTACGGTCTTCTGGGACCCTTAGCGGGTTATTCTGTTTGATTTTCTCGCCTGTGGTGCAACGATTGACTCTAAAGTTTATTGTGCTACCCTCAGGAAACTAAAGAAACAAGTTCAGGGTATCCGTCGCAACAAAAATGCAAACAAACTTCTCCATCACAACACATGACCTCACACAAGTGTGCGCACCCGAGAGGAGATCACAATACTTCATTGGACTGTTCTTCCTCATCCACCCTACCACCCTGATCTCGCACCTTCCGACTTCCATTTGTTTGGCACAATGATGGATGCTCTCCGCGGGAAGCAGTAAGTGGATTACGTGGAGGTTATTGATGCAGCAGGATGTTGGCTCCGACATCGACCAGTAGAGTGGTATCATGCGCTCATACAGGCCCTACCTGTAAGATGGCGTAAGACCGTCGCATTTAACGGAGGTTATGTTGAGAAATAGGGTTTTGATTCCAAAAGATTGGGGAGTAATATGGTGTATTGGAATCCCGAATAAAAGCAACTTACTTTCAGAAAAAAAAGTTTTGCGTCATTTGCTGAACGCCCTTCTTACCATCGAAGTTATTCCTAGATGTCTCAAAACATGCCCTATCATCCCTCCTCTTCTTCTTGTCGGTACTTTCCAGATGTTTTCTTCCTCGACAATTCTGAGGAGAACCTTCTCATTTCCTATCAGTTCACCTAATTTTTAACATCCTCCTTTTGCACCACATCTCAACCGCATCGATTCTTCTCTTTTCCGTGCTTCCCACAGTCCATGATTCACTTCCAGGAAGTGTTGTACTCCAAACGAACATTCTCAGAAATTTCATCCTCAAATTAAGACCAGTGTTTGATATTAGTGGACAGTAATGTGATCTTTGCCTGTTCTAGACTATTTTTAATATTTTCTTTGCGTCACCCGTAATGTATTACGTGCTTACTTTCAGGAAACCAGAATTCCTCCACATCGCTAATTCGCGGTCTCCAACTCCGATGTTAAGTTTATCATCAGTCTCATTTCTGTTAGTCCTCATTACTTGCATGTTTCTTCAGTTTACTCCATATCGATAGTATGTGCTCATGAGACTGTTCGTTCCAATCAACAGGTCCTAGAATTCGTCTTCACTTTCGCTGAGGATACCGTTATCACCACTAATCTGATCATTGATATCATTAACCCTGAATTTAATTCCCACTACTGAACTTTTCTTTTACTTCTGTCATTGTTTCTCCGATGTATAAATTGAACAGTAAGGATGAAACTCTTTGTAATCTGAGCACTTCGTTGTTTGCCGTCCATTCTTATTCTTCCTACTTGGTTCTTGTACATTTTTTATATTACCCGTTTTTCGCTATAGCTTACAAAAATTATCAAAGAATTTTGAACATCTTGCACCATTTTATATTGTCGAACTTTCTTCTCAGTAGTCTGATTCTATGAACGTGTCTTGATTTTGATTAATTCTTGTTCCATTATCGAACAAGTCAGAACAGTCTGTCAGTTGCCTTTACCTTTCCCAAAGCTAAACTCGTCTTCGCTAACAGATTCTCAATTTTCTTTTACATTCTTTTGAACATTATTCTTGTTAGCAATTTGGATGCGTGAACTGTTAGGCTGATTGTGTGATACTTATCGCCTTTGTCTGCCCTCACCACCTTCGGTATTGTGTGCATATTTTCCGTTAGCCTGGTGGTATGTCTCCAGTTTCGTAGATTCTACACACCAATTTGAATACTGATAAAGCTCTGCCACACACTGTAATGCTAAACTCCTGTGTCTTACATGTCGACTCCCATTTCTCCTCCTATCACTTCATCAGACAGTTTCTCCCCTCTTTCCAACTTTGCTTGAACTGGCACAGCTGAAAGCGGACATTTCCGCGCATTATAGTCTTAATATGAAACTGTTCTTCAGCAGCCACACAATTTGTTGACTTACTTAAATTATTTAGTGAGACAACATATTTGAGGCATGAACCTCATCCTCAGGTTCCCATGGCAATTAAAAACATTTAACAAACGTACACGTAGCTATTACAGTTGTTCTGTACAATCGTCGCACATGCTGTGGTCTGCAGGATCCTGTCTCCAGTATTCTACGTGCCGCCTTCTGATCCAGCTACAGATTTTAGAATCATCTGTCTTCTTAGGGATGGTTAAGACAGGTTCCAGTGCAACAAACTGCAAAGAAGTTACCCTACAAACTTCGCGAGACTTGGACTCTCTTGAGAAGGACACATGTCTCGATGGCTCCACCAGTAAGGGGACTTCTTGCGATATGTAAAGCTCCAGCTGTGTGTAGCGGTCCGACACACGGTTTTAATCTGCCAGGAAATTGCTTAACAGTACACACTCCGTTACAGATTGAAAAATTCATTCTGGAAAGAGCAGACACGTTGAGCCCTGTGCGCAATGTTACCAACTTATAACGTCGTATTTTTCTACGATCGCAGTATACCATGTCGATCCTTTTATTTTTTTTCCAGAGAAAACACCAATGTATCAAGTAACCTGGACACTGCTGCAGTAAAGTAACATCGGTCCGCCTCCGTAGCTGAGTGGTCAGTGCAACCGACTGCCATGCAGAGGACCCGGGTTCGATACCGGCACTGTGAGGATATTTCCTTAGTGGGACGACTGGCCCGTGATGCCATCTGAGGAGCTACTTGACCGACGAGCAGTGACTCCATCACGAAAGTTGACAACGGTCGGGAGAGCGGTGTGCTGACACCATAACCCTCCATATCGTATCTAACAACGCCATTGGCAGAGGATGACACGGCGGTAGGTCGGTACCGATGCGCCCGCCAGGGCCTGTCGACGGAGTAGCTACAAAAGTAACATAGAGTTCTTCCACTGCACGCTATTTGTACCCTGTCACTGGAAGAAGTTTCAAGACTGGATTAGCAATAAACAGAGAAAAGTTAAACTATCGGTTATAGGTGTTGAACGTAGTGTCTCCCCATCATAGTACAACGCATGTGAAATTGTCTGTTCTTCTTAGGGATGTTGTTCAAATCTCACGTTGGCCTGAACGTCCATTATGTCGTCAAAGTGTTGCCCTTTCCTGTGAATTTATGGTTGGTTGGTTAATTTGGGGGGGGGGGGGGGGGGGGGGAACAAACAGTGAGATCAGCAGTCCCATCGGATTATTGAAGGATGGGGAAGGAAGTCGGCCGTGCCTTCTCAAAGGCATTTGCCTGAAGCGATTAAGGGAAATCACGGGAAACCCAAATCAGGATGTCTGAACGCTGGTTAGATCCGTCGTCCTTCGGAATGCGTGCCCAGTGTGCTAACCACTGCCCCACCTCGCTCGGTGTGAAGAAGATTGCGCCAGTAAGAACGCGCTGTCGATAACTGAAATACTTTATAAATTATTGCAAATTGAATATTTGGTATATTGTCGTATCTACCAAAAATTTATATTTCAGAAATGCATTATGCATGTAGAACAAATGAGGTGTCAATGGATAGATCTCGTTGAGCTCTATCAGGCAGTCAGGCTGACATGTGAAAATATTACACAGTTTTTCAGTTACTGCCTGGAATGTGTCTTTTGCTCCACAATTTTTTGTTTTGCTAAATAATAATTAAAATCGTAAAAAAAGCGTCAATACCGTCGACGAGATGTAAGTACGAAACATCAATATGGTAAACTCTAATTATTCATATTTATTTACTTTTTAAAACCTGGAAAAATACGATCGTCAGCACAAAATCATTATTTATGAATAAACCATTACAGACAGAAAAATCAAAAGTCACATACAAATAGATAGTAAAATTCTATTTTATTTTATATATAATGTGTGTATAAAATGTTAACATTATGTTTTTAGTATTTTAACGCAATACAAAGTGTTTCTTTTGACTCACGTCAGGACGAGGGTTTCCAAATGGTGTAGCCATTTTGGAAGAGAAGGTCATGGTTAGAAGCTTCCCGGCGAGTGTGGCCAAGCGGTTCTAGGCGCTTCAGTCTGGAACCGCGCGACCGCTACGGTCGCAGGTTCGAATCCTGCCTCGGGCATGGATGTGTGTGATGTCTTAAGTTTAAGTAGTTCTTAGTTCCAGGGGACTGATGACCTCAGATGTCAAGTCCCATAGTGCTCAGAGCCATTTGAACCATTTTGTCCATTTTGTTAGAAGCTTGGTGAAGCGCGGCCTGCGGTGGTTTAATCTACAAGAGCGGCAAGAGAGTCGCATTTCGCTGATGACGGAGTATGCATTTTTGTGGAGTGTAGTTGGCGAGATTAGAATATTTTTCTGAGTAAATTGGAAGTTTTCGCGTCCGGCAACTCGGGTGAACAAAGACCCTGTCGTAGTTGCATTCAGATTGTGAGTTGGACATGAAATATTTTTGTGCGCAAGCGAAATTATAATAATTTTTGGGTGGGGCAAACTCATCTGGACTTCAAGTTTTTCTGCAGTTGCACCAAGCTATCAGGTTGAACTTAGTATATTTTTCACGATTAGACAGTGTGGGACTTGTATTCTGAAGTGGTGCTGGCTGAACGTTAACATTCTGGAGAAAGTTTCTCGGAGTTTATCGCAATTTGATGATAGTCTCCATTGCATATAAACCCTTGGTAGAACACTGATTTAATTTGTGAACTTTAATTTCGTATGTGGTGACGAAAAGTAATAAACCAAGTTTTCTGTAAAATCTAAACTGCTGTAAGTGGGTACATGATTTGAGAGTAGCAATTGCTGCCCCCATTTATTTGGACTGTAATTGAAGTACCGGGAACATGCGACAGGTGTGTGTGTGTGTGTGTGTGTGTGTGTGTGTGTGTGTGTGTGTGTTGGCCCCCTCAGATGTTGCGTAACCAGCATATCGAAACCCAACCACACACTAGGATTGCCCATTGTCCCGTCTTTCTTTGCTGATTGTTCTTTTTGAATATTATTTCATGCATTAGCACCTGGAGATTCAGAACTATACTGTAAACAGTGGACATCCAGACTTCATTTCTGTTATTTAATTTTTTTTTTAGTTATTTCCCATGAACTGCACCAAATATCAACCAAACCATAGCAGACAAAATTTAAACCCGAGTACCGTCGAATGGAAAAACTAGTAGAAGCCGACCTCGGGGAAGATCAGTTTGGATTCCGTAGAAATGTTGGAACACGTGCGGCAATACTGACCGTGCGAGTTATCTTAGAAGAAAGATTAAGGAAAGGCAAACCTACGTTTCTAGCATTTGTAGAATTAGAGAAAGCTTTTGACAATGTTGACTGGAATACTCTCTTTCAAATTCTAAACGTGGCAGGGGTAAAATACAAGGAGCGAAAGGCTATTTACAATTTGTACAGAAAACAGATGGCAGTTATAAGAGTCAAGGGACATGAAAGGGAAGCAGTGGTTGGGAAGGGAGTGAGACAGGGTTGTAGCCTCTCCCCTATGTTATTCAATCTGTATATTGAGCAAGCAGTAAAGGAAACAAAAGAAAAAATTGGAGTAGGTATTAAAATCCATGGAGAAGAAATAAAAACGTTGAGGTTCGCCGATGACATTGTAATTCTGTCAGAGACAGCAAATGACTTGGAAGAGCAGTAACGGAATGGACAGTGTCTTGAAAGGAGGGTATAAGATGAACATCAACAAAAGCAAAACGATGATAATGGAATGTAGTCGAATTAAGTCGGGTGATGCTGAGGGAATTAGTCTAGGAAATGAGACACTTGAAGTAGTAAAGGAGTGCTATTTGGGGAGCAAAATAACTGATGATCTTCGAAGTAGAGAGGATATAAAATGTAGACTGGCAATGGCAAGGAAAGCGTTTCTCAAGAAGAGAAATTTGTTAACATCGAGTATTGATTTAAGTGTCAGGAAGTCGTTTCTGAAAGTATTTGTATGGAGTGTGGCCAGTGAAGTGAAACATAGACGATAAATAGTTTGGACAAGAAGAGAATAGAAGCATTTGAAATGTGGTGCTACAGAAGAATGCTGAAGATTAGATGGTTAGATCACATAACTAATGAGGAGATATTGAATGGAATTGGGGAGAAGAGGAGTTTGTGGCACAACTGAGGCATCAGGGGATCACAGATTTAGCATTGGAGGGCAGTGTGGAGGGTAAAAATCGTAGAGGTAGACCAAGAGATAAATACACTAAGCATATTCAGAAGGATGTAGGCTGCAGTAAGTACTGGGAGATGAAGAAGCTTGCACAGGATAGAGTAGCATGGAGAGCTGCATCAAACCAATGTCAGGACTGACGACCACAACAACAACAACAAACCGTCGCATATGGTTGGCCTCGTCCGAGGCCACGCAAGCGAATGTAGTTGCAACGTCTGCTGCTGACAGTTGCTAGTGCGGGCTGACACCGTATTTACTGTACTGACATCGCTCATACGCCAGGGGCGTTTTGGACGGACGGTCTACACGCTACTCGTCGCTACTGTTTGCTGTAAGTCACCTTCGGTAAGAACTCTAGACGACAGCAAGTGAACCAAGGAATCTGTTGTTGGTGACCTTAGCTGCGCCGCTTGCCACAAGTCTGGCTTCCCTTTAACGAGCACCCTGGACGTCCATTAGTGCCACGATGGCCACCCATAGCCCCTCGCTACGCAGGACGTGCGTGTTTACGAAGGCGGAAAAGTACGTCGCCCGGAGGCTGCGCCCTTGAGCGCGCCTGTGGCCCGGGGAAGGCTCTGCCAATTAACGGCCGCTGATTGGCCCGACCCCTGCTGGGCAGCCACCACGCCGCTCTACGGGCTAGCGGTCGTCCACTAGGAGCCTACTAGGAAATGACGATGTCGTCCTCTATAGATGTTGTGAACTGAAAATTGAAGTAACAGAATCGTGGAGTCCTGCCTGTCACGGCTTCTCCTACCCTCAGATTAAAATGATCTCACCTAGTAATCTTCTGTTCCTTGGACCGTGGAGATATCAGAAAACTTTTCTTACAGCAGGGAATTCTCTCCTCCAGATAATTAAGTTTAATGAAGGGAAAAGGGTGAAACTACTGCTCAGTAACAGACAACTGTAATCAGATCAGTTATAATCTCGATAAAAACAGAACTGCGAGGCAGTATTGTCACAAAAGGTGGAAATTTGCCAGTCCACGTTTTTGGACCTTACGGCGATCTGCTGTTTTTCATGAGTAGGGCCCGGATTTTAATGACAAGTCATATTTTTTTCTGAACTATAGGGTGAATTTTAGAACAATTTATACACAAATTAAGGCATTTTAGTGTCGAAAAATATATTTTGATTGTGCATATAAAGTCATATTTCAACAAATTTTAGTAATAGGTCATATTGCGGCTAACCTGTAATGTAATAGGTCATATTTACGTCAACTTTTGCCAAAAATGCATATACCGTTTTTCTCGTATCGTACGGGACACACGAATAAGAAAATGAATATGTTGCTCACGAGACAGTATTTAACGTGCTATTATGAAAGATAAACAGACAAATTAGTACACAGCTTTATTTCTCAGGACTGTAGCAGAAAATCGGTGTACCACAACAGTCGTTTCGCGAACATAAAACATTGTTGTGCAGAGTCGACAATACGCTCTCAGAGCCAACAAAGGCGGCTTCTGCCGTAATGATCATCGCAGTCGCACAGGTGTTCCCAGTAACCCGTTTGAATACAGACTTTGCCTTGTTCAACATGCCTAAAGCAAAGTGCTCCGACAGCGTGAAGTTGCGAGGATATGTTCGAGAATTTGGAGAGAAGTTCTTTAGTACTGATCGGAAAATATTATTTTGTAAACTGTGTGAAGTTAAAGTTAGTGCAGAAAAGCGCTTTAATGTGCAACAACACTGTAATACCGCTAAACACAGCGGCTGTGTGAAACGAAGTGCTGAAAATAACAGCAGGCAAACGCTGTTATTTGAACTGCCAAGTCAATCGTCAACCGTGCATCACTCTGCAAGGATTTGTGTGAGATGATGGTGTCCTGCAACATCCCATTGGAAAAGCTGAAGAATCCACGCTTCAGGCGGTTCTTGGAGAAGTACACAACACATCCAATTCTAGATGAATCTACTCTGAGAAAGAACTCAAAAATGGCTCTAAGCACTATGGGACTTAACATCTATGGTCATCAGTCCCCTAGAACTTAGAACTACTTAAACCTAACTAACCTAAGGACATCACACAACACCCAGCCATCACGAGGCAGAGAAAATCCCTGACCCCGCCGGGAATCGAACCCAGGAACCCGGGCGTGGGAAGCGAGAACGCTACCGCACGACCACGAGATGCGGCCTGAGAAAGAACTATTTATCCGTTTGCTACAATGATGTGCTCAACAAAATTCGAATTACTATTTGCTGAGCAAAAAATCTGGCTGTCGATAGATGAAACTACGGATATTAATGGGCGATATATTGCAAATGTTGTTGGTGGTGTTCTAAAAGTTGATGGCCCCGGAGATATGTTCCTTCTAACGCGTGAAGCTCTCGATAGAGTAAACAATTCGACGATTCCTATTTTGTTTGACAACTCTCCGAAGCTACTGTGGCCGGATGGTGTGAAAAGAGACAACTTTTTGCTGCTTGTAACAGATAGTGCTTCATATTTGGCTAAAGCAGCCAAAGGGCTTCAGATTCTCTACCCCATTATGGTGTACGCCACTTGCCTTGCACATGCGTTGCACAGAGTTGCCGAAGAGGTGCGATCAAATTACGCTGACGTGGACAAATTAATTTCCTGTGACAAGAAAATCTATGTGAAGGCTCCGCTATGGGTTCAGAAATTCAAGGAACAAGCACCTTCAATGCACCTCCCACCTAAACCTGTTCTTACACGATGGGTTTCTTGGCTTAATGCTACTGAGTATTACTGCACCAACTACACCCAAATAAAGACAATCTTCTGTTAGCTTGATAGCGCTGAATAGAGTGCTATCAAAATTGTGAAAGAAGATTTACAGATACATTGTCTCGAAACTTGGCATACATCAACGCCAATTTTTCAGTGATATCAGAAGCCATCAAACGACTGGAAGCTGTTGGCACTCAGCCATGTGAGGCCCTGAGTATTGTGCAACATGTGCAGAGTGAGTTGGGTGGAGCTCGTGGTCATGTGGCTGACAAAGTGAAAACCAAATTTCAAAGTGTTCTCCAACGGAATCCTGGATATTCTACATTGTGCAAAATTAGTGAGAGTCTTTCAGGGAGTGCCGCAACATTTGAAGATACTGAAACAAAGCTGAACTCCAGTGACCTGGCTGCATTCAAATACGCTCCAGTGACGTCTTGTGAAGTGAAGAGTAGCTTTTCCAGGTACAAAACTATCCTCAGTGACAACCGTAGATCTTTGACAATGGAAAACCTGAAAATACACCTTGTGACCCAGTGCAACTTTGCAGATACAGAAGATTGACATACGGTATTAAATAATGTGAAACGCTTTAAATAATATGTAGAAATAAAATATTGCTTTACTGTTTCGATGGATGATCTTTTCACTGTTATTTGTGTTTAGAAAATAAAACATTCAGACATTCAAAAAATTCAGAAAGAAAGAACTATACTTACAATATTTTGAAAATGAATTTTGTTTTACTTTATGGTGAATAAAAAAATTAAATAAACAAACAAGAATGCTTTAAATAAACTTCTATTAAGTCATATTTTATTTTTTAAGGTCATATTTATGTAAGTTTCAGGTCATGATGCTTGCATATTTCACTGTTTTTTAGGTAATTGAAATCCGGGCCCTAGTAATGAGTCAAGCGAGTTGTACATAAAAAGAAACAAAGTCGCTCGAGGAAATGAGGAACGACGACAATTTGTCCAGTCCTTAGAGACATTATTAATCAGAAAACGAGAAATAAGCGTTCGGAATTCAGAAGCACGACAAATAGTAATTAACCATGAGTAACTACGCAATATAAGGGCACAGACAGCGGCTGTGTGAAACGCTTCTCGCTCTTAACATAGGTGGCACCGTAAAGCTGGTTGCTCGTGTTGCTAATCCCGCATTTGCACGTTAACCAGGCACGAAATTGCCAAGAGCACACTACTGCAGGTGCCTTGTCTGCAACTGACTGACTATGCATGGTTGCTTCCAGGATGGTTGAAGCCAACACATGTATCGCGAAAATGGCGCAACTATCGCGCTACCGCCAGTCACGTAGTGAAGCCCAGTAGGAGCAGCAACGAACTGGGACTGAGTCATCATCTCTCAATAGCTTCATTTCCTCGCATGCTGCACGGCAGTGTGCTTCCTCTAATAGAAAAAAGTTTCACGTAGCCATCTCGGCTGAGTCATGTGAAGTTGGCACCCGACTTTCGAGAAGTATACATTTCCTTAGACTTTACTGAGAGTGCTGCGATAGTTCTAGAGTTCTCTGTAAATTTTTTTTTAATACTTCTGCTGAATTTAGGTTTGTGATTTAATGGCGCACAAGAGAAGAGCTAAGAAATTTTATACTGCTTTGAATGTAAGTGAAACGCTGTGCAACGAAAATAAACATATTTTGAGTCTCAGCTTAGATTTCATGCAGAGTCTTCATCTACGAAGAGTACCTGTTCAAGACCTATTTTGTCTCCGGCAGCTGACGGTTAATGTTTTACGCATTCAGAATCTGAAAAACAGATAATACGGCATTTCATTACCTTTGTCACAAACATGTCGCCCACAAAGGTCCTAACGAAGTGTGCACTTACTTGTATCACTACCTCACTACGTGCGTCCACAAGGACACAAAAATTGTTCGTCTGTTTTGTGATAATTGCCCAGCGCAAAATAAAAAAACACTGTTTAATAAGAATGTGCCAAGCTTTCGTGGATGCTGGAAAATTTCTGAAAATGGAGGTATGCTTTTCCGTCAGGCGACACTCTTTCTTGCCGTCTGATGAGCACAATCAAGATATCACTGCGAAGACCTGACAGAGCATATACTTTTATGGATTACGCTGATCATATTATCAAGTGCAAGATGAAAATTCTCTGTAAAGTTTATCTCAATAGATGAAATCTTTGTTGTCAAATGGTGGTGGACGAGACTTTACAGGAGGGCAACCCATTCATTAGAGACAGTTACATGACGAAGGGCCGGCCGAAGTGGCCGTGCGGTTAAAGGCGCTGCAGTCTGGAACCGCAAGACCGCTACGATCGCAGGTTCGAATCCTGCCTCGGGCATGGATGTTTGTGATGTCCTTAGGTTAGTTAGGTTTAACTAGCTCTAAGTTATAGGGGACTAATGACCTCAGCAGTTGAGTCCCATAGTGCTCAGAGCCATTTGAACCATGACGAAGGGACGTGAAAATAGCATTCAGTGTTTCAACATTTCATCATTTTGTCAACACTGATGCGGTATTTGGGACTTTAACAGCCTGCCGTATGATCTATGGTTTAAATACCCACACATTTAGATTAGGAATTCCTGGAGTTACTCGATCCATCGTCAACTCCAGCAAGTCCAGCCTTTTCAGATAACTGTATTCCTATCAACGCAATGAAGATGATAGATGTAAGGAAGTCGGCTGCTTACATAATGCAGGAGGAACACATCTTAGAAATCTGGAATGCTCTTCGTCAGTGGCCAACTGCTGCCGGAGCACCGGACACAGAAGATGTGTAATGTGTGATATCCAATATTGATAAACTGTTTTCATGAACAGATATTGAATTCTGTGGATGTAACATTTATGTACATGCTCATTAAATAGTTCGTTTGTGTGATGTAAAGGTTTTAAGATTTTTATTTCTTGCTTATTTCAGAAAATCCCTACGTCCAAGAGTAATATTCTGCTCTGGTCAATAAATAGACACAGTATTTGAGTATACAATAATCAGAATAATTCTTCATAGTGGTATCTCTCACATGGTCACAGCAAACAATTAAGAAAGTGCCCTGTAAAATATTAAAACAGAGTTTTCCACTTTACCCAAAACTAAACCAGATGGAATAGGCCCCTTCTGAAATAAACGATTCAATTACGCTTATAGTCAACATTTTCGAATCATTAAAAATCGAAACCGACTGACTTATTATCTCACGCGATTTAATAATGATGTAGTTGCGAGAGCTCACGGTAACGTTCACCGCCACCAAGTCGTAACTGACCTCTTCTTCCAAATATTGAAAATTCGTTATCCAAAAAAATGATAATTTAAGTATAAATGACGTCCCAATTAGCAGCAATATACTAAGGCAACGCCGAAATATGATAGCCAAGATCGATCGATTCACACAGTTACTAAACAAAAAAAAATTAAATAGCGTATCTGAGTGAGAGTATACAATTTATCACTTAATGAACCTCATTTTCAAAACGGTAATAAATATTGTTGTGATACAAAAATACTTAATAATATCGATTATTGTAACCAGCGAGTATGTGTTTCTCAATGGAAGAGAAAAATTGCAGCTTTCTTACTGGCACATATAATATTTTTATGATGAAGTCCTTCTATCTTCTTAACAACGTGATAATCGGTTTCTAGGATAATAGGAAGTGCATCCTGCTTATGCTAATAATGACTCGGTTGAGTAATTATTATAGGATTAGGGTTGGATCTTAACACACTCTATAAAAAAAAATGGTTCAAATGGCTCTGAGCACTATGGGACTTAACTTCTAAGGTCATCAGTCCCCTAGAACTTAGAACTACTTAAACCTAACTAACGTAGGGACATCACACACATCCATGCCCGAGGCAGGATTCGAACCTGCGACCGTAGCGGTCGAGCGATTCCAGACTGAAGCGCCTAGATCCGCTCGGCCACACTAGCCGGCCAAGTTCTATCACTTGCTTCAACACGGCTGCCGGGGTTTCAAAATTCTGTGATGCCTATGAGTTCCTGCTAAAGCACGAGTACTGTAGCTCTGTAGCCCACGCATCGGACAAAAGAAGAGAGCACCGGTCGACTAGCTGCGGGGTTGACAAAGAGGTATTCTGGTACTATAAAACCGTTCACCTGTAGCGTCTGTGGAGTCGGGAGGAAGAAACGCAGTTTTTGGTTCCCATTCCTGGGAAGGTTTGACTTTAGAGGTGTTACTTCGTCACCTCCGAGTGACTGAAGTTGAACTGTACAGACAAAAGGGGTTCTTGGATAACTGTCGGCACCATAGTGATGACATTACTAAATACGAACCTGCGAAAGTTATCCATGTGGAAGAGTACTCGAAAATTGGTCTCTTTTTGCACCATCTCCTCCACTGTGAACATTTGAATATCAAGATGCCATGAATGAATTAGCGTATCGAGTTTGGAACTTGAACATTACCATCTGCGAGTGATGTGTGTCAATGAAACGAAACTAGATAGGAAGAAGGTGTATTTCTACACTTAGAGATTTCGAGGATTAAAGCCATTTTACTGAAATATCTTAGATGGAGACAAGAAATGGGCGTTGTTACATGGACGAGACGGCCAAGATAATTCAAATCAAAGCTTTCTTGAGTATGTTATCTTCCAGTCCTTATCTGAGAGAACCGATGCGGAAGATACTGAACAGTAGCCCTTAGTAAAGAGACTTGAAGATCGCTAGATTAGAGTGGTATTCACGAATGCCTTTAAGTTTCTCAGAACTCTGCTCACAGGGACTCCAGAAAAAGTACAGCTGGCTAAATGAAGCTGTGATTGCTAACCGCCAGTTGGGAGCTAATGTCAGTGCAGAGCGAGGTCGAGAGAGTGGACGCGCCCGGGGCTCGTGACGTCATATCCGGACGGCTCTTGCTGACCAAACAAACGCCTGGTCGACAGTAAGGACCACTCCATCTTCTGCGCCTCGTGCTCGTTACCTGGCTGTCATAGTTTTGCAGCTGTGCTGTGTAGTGATGGGTGCGCTGCACATCCTATCAAACAGTGCTCGGCCTGACCGCATGAAATACTCGTACGCTAGTGTTTGAGCTTCCGTCGCCGAAAAAAGTTTGTGCTTGATTGGAATTAGAAGCAGTATGGATGTTTTGTCTCCTGCCGGCAGAGCTCTGCTATTGAGTCACACCTGACCCATTTGCGTTCAGACATTTCTGTGACACGTTAATCCATTCTCCCGTCGCTGCTTGCTAAAAAAACTACGCACAAAAAGACCGCACGTCGAGCGTGCGGTGTAAAAGCACAGTAAATGTCGTCTTCGGCAGTATAATTCTAACATAATTGAAAACATTTTAGCTAAACAGTGAATAAATGTAAAGATGACGTACCAGAAAACATGAAGGCTAAACGTCCTGAAAAGAGTATAAAACGATAAACTCGCCAATGTAACAGTTTAAATTGAACTGGCAGTACGCTATTGTGTTGTTTTAACGCCTGCACATCGTGTCTTTTGTTGACTGCAATTCCTTGCTCATGGTGTCGTCCTCTTCCATCTCTTACACACCCACACACACAGAGTTTTTTTTATGTTTTTTGGCGTATGCCTTTCACATTTATTTACTATTTGATCTAAATATTTTCAATTTATTGTGGCTGCACTGTCAAAGATGACATTTACAGGGTTCTTGCAACCTTCACCATGCGGAATATCTTTATAGATTGGTCACCGGTACTGCATCATCTTTGATGCTAAGCAGTATAGCTTGATAATGGCCTGCAAGCCGGAAACCGGTTAACTAAGTAAACTGATACTATGTAACCTCCACATTATTGTGTTTCTCTTGATAAAATTTTTGCGACAGTTCTCCATCTTCTTATCCAGTCTACGTAGAATTTATTTTCATACGACACTATCCACGAAGACCAAACTTGGGGTCCTGTCCACCGTACTTTTAATGTCTGCACGAATAATTTCAGCGCATTTCCTTTTAAAGATTGAGAGACCACGATATGTGGGTGCTTTTGCTTCCTTAAAAGTGAACTGATTGTTTACACGAGAAGCTACTTAAAATATAAAGAGCGAGCAAAAAGCTTCCATTTGAAGGCGTTGCTGCAGCGCATATGCAATGTAGCGCAAGTCCGATGCGGATATACAGGGTGTTACAAAAAGGTACGGCCAAACTTTCAGGAAACATTCCTCACACGCAAAGAAAGAAAATATATTATGTGGACATGTGTCCGGAAACGCTTAGTTTCCATGTTAGAGCTCATTTTATTACTTCTCTTCAAATCACATTAATCGTGGAATGGAAACACACAGCAACAGAACGTACCAGCGTGACGTCAAACATTTTGTTACAGGAAATGTTCAAAATGTCCTCCGTCAGCGAGGATACATGCATCCACCCTCCGTCGCATGGAATCCCTGATGCGCTGATGCATCCCTGGAGAATGGCGTATTGTATCACAGCCGTCCAATACGAGCACGAAGAGTCTCTACATTTGGTACCGGGGTTGCGTAGACAAGAGCTTTCAAATGCCCCCGTAAATGAAAGTCAAGAGGGTGAGGTCAGGAGAGCGTGGAGGCCATGGAATTGGTCCGCCTCTACCAATCCATCGGTCACCGAATCTGTTGTTGAGAAGCGTACGAACACTTCGACTGAAATGTGCAGGAGCTCCATCGTGCATGAACCACATGTTGTGTCGTACTTGTAAAGGCACATGTTCTAGCAGCAAAGGTAGAGTATCCCGTATGAAATCATGATAACGTGCTCCATTGAGCGTAAGTGGAAGAACATACTGACGAAACTAAAATGAGCTCTAACATGGAAATTAGGCGTTTCCGGACACATGTCCACATAACATCTTTTCGTTATTTGTGTGTGGGGAATGTTTCCTGAAAGTTTGGCCGTACCTTTTTGTAACACCCTGTGTATAAGCACCGACATGTAGCCAAGGGATTAGTGTGGCATTCGTGTCTCTCCGACATGCATACGGTAAATGGGGAAACGTGAACTATGGCAACATTATTACCAAACGCGTTCAAACATGACTAACGTGCTGTTATTCTTTTCTTGGCCGCTGAAGGCGAAATAGCGGTAGACATCCGTCGGAGAATGAAGGACGTCTATGAGGGCAACATGTCAGCCGAAAACCACCGTTGTAGAATAGTGCGCCGGCCGCTGTGGCCGAGCAGTTCTAGGCGCTTCAGTGAGGAACCGCGCTGCTGCTACGGTCGCAGGTTCGACTCCTGCCCCGGGAATGGATGTGTGTGATGTCCTTAGGTTAGTTAGGTTTAAATAGTTTTCAGTCTAGGGGACTGACGACCTAAGAGCCATTTGAACCATTTGGAATGGTGCGCCAAGGGGAGGTATTTCTTCATCATAACGCACGTCGTCCCCATATCGCAAAAGTCATAACCTAGACGTTACGTCGGCTCAAGGGGGAGACACCCGAGGCCTATTGTCCTGATCTTTCCTCCTGCGATTATCACGGCTTCGGTTCCTTATAAAAGGCTTTGAAGAGTCGACGATTCCTGTCTCACAAGGATGTGCAGCAGGCAGTTACGGACTTATTCACACAGTAGGACACCAAACGGATACCCAGAATGAGATTTTCACTGTGCAGCGGAGTGTGCGCTGATATGGAACTTTCTGGCAGATTGAAACTTTGTGCCGGACCGAGACTCGAACTCGGGACCTTTGCCTTTCGCGGGCAAGTGCTCTACCAACTGAGCTACCCAAGCGCGACTCACGCCCCGTCCTCACAGCTTTACTTCCGCCAGTACCTCGTCTCCTACTTTCCAAACTTCACAGAAGCTCTCCTGCGAATCTCGCAGAACTAGCACTTCATATCAGCGCACACTCTGCTGTAGAGTGAAAATCTTTTTCTGGAAACATCCCCCAGGCTGTGGCTAAGCTATGTCTCAACGAGTGCTAGTTGTGCAGATGCAGCGCGCAGTTGATAGTTCCCATTTCTTTTGAGTGATTGGGAACACGGGTTTTGTAGAAATACATAAAAACGACAATGGTGCAGTGATGAAACATTTTTATTTACAATACTCCGGTTACATCCCAGATACAAACGAATTTGAGACAAATTCGCGGGCACTGCACCAACACCAAAGCCGCTCTATCATCGGATAAATGAAAAAAGTGTGGTCTCGTAGCCACTGGAGATTAGATAGCTTATTTTGCGGGTATGGTTGAAAAGATTGATGTTATTGTGACAGAACACAGAGATATTAAAATTAGTGATATTCTTGAGATCATACAGATGGATACGTAAATCTTGAATTAAATTCTTTATGTAAACAAAGATGAGAGCCCTATGGATGCTGGAACCGCGTGACCGCTACGGTCGCAGGTTCGAATCCTGCCTCGGGCATGGATGTGTGTGATGTCCTTAGGTTAGTTAGGTTTAAGTAGTTCTATGTTCTAGGGGACTGATGACCACAGATGTTAAGTCCCATAGTGCTCAGAGCCATTTGAACCATTTTTTTTTTTTTTTTTTTTTTTTTTTGGCTATGGATGCCTAGGTACCCGCGTTTGGCATCACTATGCCAACAATACTCCAAAAAGGACATTTCAGAATCGTATTTGGTAAACTTGAAGCATAATCCGATGCAGATCTGGGGACGTTGGGTGATAGTAGATGAAATATGGGTTACCAGTACACGTCGGAGACAAAAACTGCAGTAAAAGCAGAGGATTGCCAAAACTGAAAGCACACCGAAAGAAGCGTTTTTTCTGCGGTAAAAGTGATGTAAGTGTCATCATGAGTGAATGTTGAAAATTCACTGTGCAGCCGTATTGCAGCGTAGGGGCAGTGAGTTGACGCAGAAACGACCAAAATTGTCGCTTTGTTCAGTACTCATCCACCAGGACAGTTTGCTGTCGTTTACATGTGCGTCGTAAAACAGTTTCGTGTTCAGTACATCTATTCCAGGAAACCCCCGCGATCAGCTGAGACTTTGCTACCAGCTTCGGAGTAGTAGTACTCCTCACTTGGTTAGTCTGGTCCATCATACTGAAACTTGCAGCTGAACTGCTTGCGACGTGACACACCGTTCTAGTTAAGGGTGGCAAGACGTTAAGCATTTAAATAAAATTTGGTGATCAAGTATTTTTTATGGCAAGAACGACTGGGAAAAAGCTTTGAATTTCTGCCCAGGTAGTCATCGAAAACATACAGCCGAAAGGATATTTTCGCGTTTGCAAGCTCGGGATTCAGGTGAAAACGATTACTTTTGCAAATGAAGTATCGAACCTTCCAGCTCAAGAAATCGAAAAATATGTTTTGAACATCGAGAAGACTGAATCCATGAATTTTTAGTTCATGTTTGCCCTTACGTGCTTACCTTTGATCTTGCCGTTACCACAACAGCATCTCGCAGGCTATAAGGATGCGGTGACCTCAAAATATCACCACTGACGTCAAAATTAATGTAGGCGTCCAGCAACCTGTCTACATATACATGTATATAAAAAAAAGGACGCTTAGAAAAGGCAGTCATGCGTGCTACTCGCGCGAAAGGAGCGCTAGCACGTGGGCGTTCACAGAAATTCGAAAGCTTATGGCGCTCTTTGTACCCCCAGTGCCGCCTGTGCCCTTTATACCCGGGAAGTTCGGGAGGAACAGCACCTCTTTAAATATACAGTATTTCTTTCATCTTTTTGTGATATAACATCGAGTGAAGGTGTGTGGACATTTTAATATGCACCTTTTCAGAGTCTTTTGAATGTTCCACGTATGCAAAATTTCACAAGCCGGATCACGGTCTATAGCATTAAGCTTTCGAGATTTCCTGGCCAGTTCAAACGGCAGATGTATTCACGTGCAAAACATATATCCAATAGAACAGCTCGATGCGAACGGGCGTTATCTTCTGTTAAAAAAGACGTCTGGACCACCTGCATAGCCTCTTGGCGCCAACAGTATTCTTCCAAACACTAACGAAGATATGAAATTCCCAAGGTTCCTCAAGAATGAAGCTTTCCGTTACCAGTGAGTCTTGTAATTGTACCTCCTACCTCTTCCCTTCAACGAACATCAGACGAAAATCATTGTGCAATGGAATTGGTATGCATGTAGGCCACCTCAGCACAGCCTTGAATCGGATACAAGAAGTCTGATACGACTGTTCTGATAAACCGTTTGCAAGGAAACTGCTGTTCCTATGGCATCTGTAAGCTCGACAGACTATTGTCTTGGAGATATCATTGGACTTGTCGTGCACTTAACGCCAGGCGCAGGGCGGCCGGAAACAGTCGGAAAAGCTTGTAAGGATGTTACAGAGTAGGTTGTGCTGAGAACTATTTGTCCGGAAAAAATAGACACGTTGCGCCGTTTCCGAGTTAATTAGGATCGTAGTTAGACAATCAGGCCGCTGCGCGCGTAAATTCAAGCCGCCCGTCAGATAAAATTAGTGTCAGTTGTTCAAATAGCGTAGATGATAGCGCACGCGACTTTGTCTGCCTGTGTCTCGGGTTCTATACTCACTACCGTACCATGTCCAATTTTGGTATCGCTCCCTTGTTCGGTTTCAGGAAATCAAATGAAAGAGACGTTTGGCGACACGGTCTCTAGCTGGTCGCTTGAATTTGCGCGCCCAGCGGTCTTATTGGCTACCTTCAGTGTTAATTGACTCGGAAAAGCCGCAACGCATCGAATTTTTCCTTGCGTAATTGAAGGGATGAAATGATATAGTCAAAAGCCCCACCTTTCTCAAAAAGTGCTTTTAATGTTAGTTCAACTTATATTCAACAGGGAAATCTACTGCAAAAATATTTTAGTTCCACTCACTAGATGCAGAACAGTTCACTCTTGGTGCTATCATACATTGTACATGTCGTAGAAATTCTAGCAGACAGTACACATCTGATAAAACAGGACAGACTATTGATGCTAAAATTCTATGTCCTGAATGTACTTGTGAAAACAAGTGCTGAGGCAAATTTCATGAATGTATAGAGCAGGTATTCCATTCTTTGTGGGATATGGGCGACTTCAGTTATCAAAATAATTACCGTCTGAGTTACATTAAGATGTTCTGATTGATTAATGAAAATCAGAAATTCGTATTTTATATTACATACCTTTTATAAATAAGATTATTATTTTGATTGATTAACGTATTTTATGTTTTCAGGTGCCCAAAGAAAAGGAAAATCGCTATTTCATGGCGAATGGTTACTTTTCTGTACCTGTTTAGGATTAATGGCTGTAATATTTTGGTATTCAGAAGGCATATTTCAGTGTCTTAACAACTTACAGAAATGGTGATGGCCAATGCACTTCTCCAAGCGACGGAAGAGGCACCTAAAGATTAAATAAATATTGCTTCCAGGAAAATCCTTAATTATGTTGTATTCTGTTTGTTTATGTTGTTTTTTCCTTCAAGTATCATATTCAAGCAAAAATTCACTAAATTTCTCGTATCTAGGTATTTAACTTTAAAATGAAGTGTTTTTTTTTTCATGAGCAAAGGGGAACCCATTAAGGAAAATTTCACCAGATGCAGCCCAGACAGTTCAAAACTTCATAAATAATATACCTAAGTATGCCAGACATTACAGGCGCTCACAGAACCCTAATAAAGTGTACTTCGATCATGACGTTTCGATCTCTTCATTATATCGAGAACATTGTTTCAAATATTGTGATTAAAATAATGTATAAGAAGAAAAGTTTCAAAGTTTCGAGATATTTTAAACCACTATTTTAATATTGGTTTTAAATTGGCTCGTTCGTACACAAGTCATGCACATGATGAATTTCAAGTTGAAATTCAAAATGCACTATTGACCAACTCTGAAGTTATGATTAGATGATTAAAGATTGAAAGGGACGTACATCACGCCAAAGCATCTGCCGGACAAAACATCATTACACAGGTTTCCAGGTTAGCCAGAGAAAATTCCAAGGAACATCTTACAGCAGCCTTTGATCGACAACAAATCTTCCCAACACCGCGACTGACGTCCAGGCCTGCATTCTGTAGGAGGGAATTATGGCCTTATAATATTTATAGTGCGTTTAAAATAAATTGCATATTTTGACAGTCCAGTATGGAGCGAGTGGAGGGAGACGTAGTTGCCAGCGTGTGCTGGTGCGTCGGCAGGTGACAGTTTCATAACGCCAGGCCTACTCGGCGTGGAACCTGGCACGCTCGCGTAACTCCGTGAACAGAACGCCGCCCAAGCCGATTGATCTGCAATCTTTGTCGAACGTTTTTAAAGAAACTATTTGGTAATCAACTCTAATTCTCGCACATCGTATAGTTTGATCGTCAGCTTGTTGATGAACCGGCTATCATTTCGTTAATGGTGATAGTTATTGTGATACTTCGATAGTAGGTAAATTACTGCAAGGATCTCTTAGTCTGCAGTGAAAAATATGTATCGCTATGAATTTGTGTTTGGTGCGTGATAGGTTACATGTTGCTGCGTATTAGATGTAGATGATATATTGAATTATTCTTTATACTTGTAAGGATACCGCCGTCTGTTTTCAATTTTGAGAAAATATAATGCATATAAAGTGCTCGGTGAAAAACCTACAATAAAATATTCATAAAATCCTCGTATCTCATAAATGGTTTGAGATACCCAAACAAGATTTTGGCAAATGATAGCGCGCAAAGACGAGAGTGTTTTGCCATACGATTAATATGCGAAACTTCTATATCTTCCGCGATATTCGAGCGACAACAGATTTTTTTCTATGGAATAATGTAATTACTGAGAGCCATCGATAACTGGTGAAACGAGAATTGCTGTGGGTCTTGTGACAATATAAGTGAATAGGCTACAAGTTTATTTTTATACTAAACTTTTGACCTGACTAGCACTCAGTTGTTAGTTTAATAATACACTATTTCAGGTCTCTGTCGCAAATGCAACTGCATTAGAATGGTAGTGAGAAGAATATTTCTAAACTCTGCCGTGTTTTGACAAAAGAAGCAGATTTTAACATGGCAACAAGAGAAGTTACGTATTCGTCAAAACTCGTTAATCCTTCATGAATCAATGTCCCATGAACTGCCTTCTTGGTATGGCTGACGGATCAAGACCAGTCCTATTGTGCAGCATTTTCAGTGGCTTCTTTTGTCAGCAATCCAACCTCACTGAGCGTAAACTTCTTGTTGTTTTTTGGCACATTACTTTTCACCTAGGCTCACATACTCTGCTGTATTTAAATGAGCATGGTGCGGATGAAGCCCGATTAAACTATTCCCTTCATCGTTAGCCAGTTCGTCTACCCGGTAACGTGAAGTTTTGGCTTGTACAGCACTACAAGTTCGATTATTTTCGCCTTATACATGCTAGATTCACTTTATCTCAAGGAACATTTCTTTGTACCCGCAAAATATCCGCTTTCCTTCACGGCACTGTTGGAGCTTTATGCATCACAACAGAGTGGTAATCCATTTGTCCATTACAGTTTTAGAATTCCGAGGAATGTTTTGCAGCAGAAGTTTGTCTACCCAGCCCATGAACATCTTCTCGGAGAAGACTTTTATTGAGGCTCTAGTATTCAGATGTACTGCACTGTTATTAATGCAACGCCAACACAAAACACTTGTTCACAATACCTGACGTCTACAAAACTCTTCAACGCCCGAAAATACGACGTTACAGTGAGAAGTGACAAACGTTGATGCATCTAATGCGTGGAACTACGTGGTACTGTTTATTCATGGTGTGGCAACAGGGGCTCATTACCAGCCGATCCGCTGGTGGCGTTGTAGGGAAAACCGGCTAGCCATTGGTGTTATCTGAGCTACGACGTCACGTCCCCCTTCTGTCAGATAAACGTAAAAAGTCGCAACTAATTTTAAACGCACTATAGGTATTCGTGATTATGAATCTGAAAAGGGACATATGTTCGTGAGGAGCGAAGATGATGCAAAGCATGGATCTGATCAGCTAGGAAGCTGTCAGATATAATTCCTAGAAACAGAAGTCTCAAGCAACCATTGTTCACATCATTAGTGATAATTGTAGAGGCCAAGATAAAAACTGGGCAGTTGTGCCACTAGAGAGATCATTAGTGCAATCAGGAATATTTAGGGCCGTTGAACATTGGTATCCACAAGCTGGGCACACACGATTGCCTTGTGACCGAGAATTCGGTCGAATTGAGAGGCATATTAAGAACAGAAACCCCACAGTTTCTGATGATTGGGCTGCAATCATTGAAGATTCTTGCGAAAAGAAGCCAGTTCCTGTTATTGAAATGAACCAAGCAGACATTACAGATATGACGGCTTTACAGATAAATATTGCAAAGAAAGACAAACATGATGATCGATTACAGTTCCGATTTTCGGAAGTGATAGCTTTTCGTTTTTATGAATGAATGCCATCACATTTAAAATTCAGCTGTCAATACACTTATTTCGAAGAATTCAGAACTGCAAATATCGCTAGAAAAGGGAGATCACATTAGGAGCATAATCCATTCCAGCTATCAAGAGTATACTTAAAACCCATTCCAATTTGTCAGAAAAAACTGAAATATGTTATTTCATAAATACCACACACACACACACACACACACACACACACACACACACACACACACACAAATACATACATACATACATACATACACACACATATATATCACATGTTTCGAAGCGATACTTCAAGAGTCTGAGTGAAACAAGGGAAGATAATCAGGGAAATGACACAGAGGTAATAGATATTGATTACATTGTTTGAAATATTGAAGTCACTACTATTCTAAGTTATGTCATACGTTGATGTTCGCAATTTTGTAAACCTGTTCATTTAGTATGAGACAGGTCAAAGCCCAGTGTTATGTCATCCAGCGATAAACTTTTTGTTAATAATATGATACTTTTTCAGAAAATAACTATGCACACGTGTATTTAAGATTTTGGAGAAATAAACTACTTGTGTTGGATATCCAGAAAAATTGATAACAGATTTATGGATTTATTCCAAATTTTAAAACACTGTCCTGACAAATTACTTTATGTACCTTTGGATTATATCATTCTCAACCCTTATATTATTTGTCAGCGTAAGCTACCTCGTAACACCCTTACAAATTTGTCAGACGTTTTGTGACTACCTTGCATGTGATCTCGCACTGCCTTACGCCGGACATTTTCTATTTTCGAAAGCATCATCATAACCTTAGAATGGTGCACTGTGATACATTCAGCGTTACCGATTCTACGACGTGTGTTTAAGATCGTTCAAGGCTTCGGTGGATTTTAAAAATGGTTCAAATGGCTCTGAGCGCTATGGGACTTAACATCTTAGGTCATCAGTCCCCTAGAACTTAGAACTACTTAAACCTAACTAACCTAAGGACATCACACACATCCATGCCCGAGGCAGGATTCGAACCTGCGACCGTAGCGGTCGCGCGGTTCCAGACTGAAGCGCCTAGAACCGCTCGGCCGCTTCGGCCGGCGGTGAATTTTAACTTGCGAAACAGAATTTCTGATAATCATCTTATGGATTTTGTAGTTAACTTATTTCCGAGCAACATGTTTCAGCACTTTCAGTAAGATTACTTGCTAGCAAATTTACATACGTATTTTGTGCAACTTTTTATCCGAATAGATGGCTGTCCAATGACAACATCTAACGAAATAAGTGCCTTAACATGACACAAGCAAGGGAAACAGCAACGGCAAAACAGTGATCCGCTTTAGAATATACGGTAGATTTAAAGCTGTCAGCGTGCGCAACGAATAGCGTTATGTGGATACGCAACTAATAGCGTCGTGTGAGAAAGAAAATAAACAAATAATCCCGGTGAACATAGCACATAAAGTGCTGAAACCTGTCATGTCTATATAGAAACAAAAAATATAAAACAGTGTCGTGTATAAGACGGAATTTCCCTCGCGGGATTTCTCATGAATCACAGTTTAATTTCCGGAAAGTTGCTCGACTATTAATTATATTTTCGTGTTCACTGTCCAAGTATTACGAGGATTAAATAACAACACCGGACCAGTTGCTATTTTCTGTGGTGATGATGAAAATCACAATAGATTAGCCTTTGGTAAATTTTGTTTTATGGGCATATGAGCTTGTTTAAGTTTCGTGTCTGCGTCTTTGTAGCCTCGGATACTGTTACCAGCATTAGGACTCGAAATGTTAGGCAAAGAAAGAAATATTCCTGGGACCACCACGGAATGACCATATAACAAAACTCACCATCTTCACAAATACCGATGTGAAAGCCTGCATTGTATGATCTCAGCAATTTTTAGACAAGCAGAGGTTTTATTAAATTAATTACATATCTAACAAATAGCTCATGCCATACTTAAAAACTGACTGTAGAACATTATGGTACGTAGTTCAGTAGCTGTAGACAGGAATGCCGATAAATGCGGACAGCTGGGTTTGCCAGACAATTTCCGGACACCACATTTGTCAGGTAGTGGCCGTGTTCAAAAAGGTAAATGTTTTTCTCGCACACTGTATAAACAAAGAGGAATATTATTCTTAAATATACACCGATTTGTATTTTGATCAGTGCTGCTACTATGATGCACATTTTCCAGACTACCAGTTATAGTAGACATACGATTCCCTGTTCGAAATGGAAACAGTTTTCCACAGCTGGAATGTGGATTAATGCTGTTACTCCTTAAGTTTAAACTGTGTTGTAATATTTGAAATGAAATTAGTGTCGCAGGCAGTGATTTATTAACCACATTCTGAGGTGTCAAATAAAATTATTATTGCTTAGACTTATGATGTCTAAGAATCTTGTAGTACAATACTACGGAATTCAAAAAATTCTGTCTGAGTTACAAGGTATTTGTTTTGTTTTAAATGTGAAGTACGAAGATATGTATGGCTGCTTACACTAGTATTTCAGGCATATACTGAGGCCAAACAACGCTTCTTGTTTATAAACCGGAAAACGTGGACTATTATCTGACCAAATTGTCCTTTTCATGTTAAACACCATTTTTGGTAGCAATTTTGTGGTCATAATGGTTTTCTGTGGTAGGTACGATTGCAGTTTCAGAAAATTGCCCTTGAGGAACAAGTGTAACTTCCTCTTTCATTTATTTTTTAGCATCGTTGATACATTTGACCAGCGCACATGTCCTTATCTGTATTAATAATACAGGAGCGAGCTCGCAAGTCGCTGTTATATGCACCTTAAACAGTACCACCTTATTTGCGGCCGCTACTGCGCTGCATATTGTTACGTAACATTACGTGTCCACAAATCTCCGATGTCAGCTGTAGAAGACTTCCACGTTCCGCAATTTGTTTGTGCCCTGTGTGTGTGTTGTGCGTATGCGTTAACATAGAGCTGGCAGATAAACCACACTACCTGTGCCCTCGCTCGTCGAATTTCGGAACTCACAATCAGATGTCCTCAGGGTTGTCGTTCGCCATGGCCATTGGCTACTCCGTTGTCCTAAAAAAAAAAAAAAAAAAAAAAAAAATTACTTTTTCCAGATTTATTGTTTTATCATACTCCCTTGAATGTCCGATGGAGATCTAAACGAACAGAAATAGCAGCCTTGATTGGTTGTGTAATGTATCAAAATAAAAGATGAAAAATTGCTGAAAAGCAGTGAGTGTACTCAATTACTCCGAAAGCTAATTGTTCACAGTCGGGATGCATCACAGTGAACACAGCAGGAGCAGAACATGGAGAGCCACATTCAGATATTCTCTGTCTCGAATAACTTATTCTGCTGATAGTCGAAGAAGACTTCTTTTGTCACGTGCGTGTGTAGTCGTTGGTTCAGAGCCTTTGTTGCCGAGCAGGCAATTTCTATAACGGTGGACCGTGATGGAGTACAATGCGATAAAATGTTTTGCGTTAAATTAGGAAAACATTAATCTGACTTTGTGAAAGAAATTTACAGTAAAAGTTTCTACTTTCGCAACGTGCAAATTTGCATATTGTGGCGCTCGGATGACGCGCGAACCGACACGTCACCAAACCAATCGCTTCCCATGGTAATTAGAGCTGAAACATAAAAAACTTTATATATCATTAGTAAAGGACCGTGGTATCATTTCCAATAAATAAAGCGTTTATAAAGTTAATGAAGATAGTTACTATTTTCATAATTTGCAGCGAGCAAATAAAATGGCGTGTTTATAGTATGCAACACATCAGAATGCAGACTAAGCTAAGAGACGATTCGTGCTTCAGTTATTTATAAAGATGAAAATCACAGCAACGATGGCTTTGAAATAATTACAGTGGCGATGTACAATTTTATCTTTGCAGTGTAAGAAGAAATTAATTAATTACAGTTGCTAAAGGGGAGAGGAGCCAACAGTGTTACATAGTGAACAGAAAACCGCTTTAACCTAAAATTTCTTGAGCATTCTGCCTGTCTTGAATGAAAAATTGTCAACAAAGGAAAGAAACGCTAGTCATTTTACCAGCGTAATCACCTCCTTATCGATTTCCTGGTTGCTGATAGTAACGGATAGTGCGTCTTTAATCTGCTGAGTAGAATATCTTTTTTTTTTCTGAACACTTTGTAAGTGAGCGCACTCTTCAGGCAAAGTATCTGGATCCGAGGCTGTGTAAACTCTGTGTTCAAGTGTTTTAAACACGCTCATATTTTGCAGCAAATGATGACGACCTGCCGATTGTCAATACAAATCGATATGAATGGGCTTACGTTAAACTGAACGAAGTCATTATTCTTCGGTCTAACAACAGCATCCAGTTAAGGGAGACAACCATCTTTCTCTATTTACATAGTGAATTGAACTCTGTTATGGATGGGATTTTTTAATGATGTCACACTATCGAAGTATCGCCCACATATCTACAAACTACAGTTGCTATAAGAACCACTGATTAAAACGGTCTTCCTTCAAAGTCCTATAAGGTGCGTCAAATGAAAACCGATCACTCACCACAACGGACCATGGAGTGATTCCATTCAAAAGAAATCACCACACCTGATAAGACATTTATTCCACTGGGAGACAAGACAATCAGTTCCCGAATCGTAGAAAGGAGTCGGCCACTGATAGGTCCACAACCGCAGCCACTCTTTCATTTCCTCGTCCGACTGAAACCGACGTCCGCACCTGTCTTTCTTGAGGTCGTCAAAGGCGTGAAAATCACACGGTGGAAGGTCCGGGATGTATGTATGGCGTTGCAGCGGTCCCCAACCAAATATCTGAACTGTAGCCTTCATCCGACTGGCAGTTTTGGGGCGGACGTGATCGTCCAACAGGATGATTCCATTCGACAGCAATCGTGGCAAGTTTAACTTTATGGTACATTGCAGTTTCTACAAAGTGCCTTCAGCAGAGCTGTGAACGTTGACTGCTGTTCCATATTTGATGAACTAGACGAGCAGAGAGTCCTTACAGTCGAAGATGAAGTCATCCTGACCTAACCGGTACAGCTGTCAGACGGAGTCATCCTGTTGCACGATAACGCACGTCCCCACACGGCAATCAGACAAAGGCTACACTTAACCGATTTGTTTGGGAAACACTGTAGCATCTTCCGTACAGCCCAGATCCTTCACAGTGTGATTTTCACATTGTGGATCCATCAGCGGCCGATTGCATTTGACGGAAGAGGAATTGATCGTCTCATCTCCCAGTGGGTCAAATGTTTCAACGCGTATGGTGATTGCTTTTGGATAGAATCATTCCACGGTCCCATTGTGGCTGCTGTCCTGTTCTCATTTCAGTGCCTCTGATACACAAAGCAGTTTGCCATCAGAGAAGAAAGGAAGCTTCCCATGGCGACCCATCAGTCTGCTCAACAAATCCTTGATTGAGCATAAAATAGTTCGAAGAAAGAGCTTGCTGAAACAAAGCAGTGACCTCCACCTGAAATTTATTACCAACTGGTGCCAAACACTCTGCGGGAGGGGGCCTTGTAAAATGTGACACTGCGTCAAAGCTAATTAGGGGAAGGCGGGGCAAGACGGGGAGGTGGGGTAAGACGGGGAAGAGCTATAAGATACAGTTAGAGTGGTGCCATCTGTGGATAGCTACGTCCACATCATCAATACACAGGTCCCAGTGTGTTGACATTGCTGAACCGTAGTTTCGCGGCGGTTTCTGTGAGCTTTGCATGGTACGTACAATTGTTATACTAATTTGCAATGTTTTATATCTTTCGATGTCCTAAAACATGTGTTTCATGAACATTTGTCCAGACTATCACTGAATAGTACGTCTTATTAACAGTAAACTGCTGTGTCAGTAGTCAATGTTCACTAAATAGTGTTCATACAGGCGTAACATAACCTGACAGCATGGTAGGGGGCAAGACAGGGTGGGGCAAGATGGGGAGCTTCCCCGTCTTGCCACTACAAATTGTCCAAGCATTACGGTCTTATCGTCTCATGTGTTTACCTCACTGCGGGTTTTGAACACGTAAACACGTACATTATACGTTGAATACAATTGTAAATGGAATGGTATTCGTTATTCCAACGTTTCCTAATTAATTACAAAGTATGCCTTAGGCTATATGGTGAATAAAAATACACAAAACGTGCAAAGTCAGTATTCTTGCTATGCTTTAACGACTGACTATTGGGAATATGGTATTTACTACATAATATAGATTACAAGGAATGATCTGACTCAATAGTACGTTCCACGTGTGTTATTTCAGATGGTTCGCAAGTCTCGGCGACAAACGTCTAGGCAAGATCGGTCATTGGAGTCAATGGAAGGCGCTGTAAATGCTGTTATAGAAGATCATATGGGTTATTTCAGGGCTGCTCGACAGTTCAACGTGCCACAGACAACGATTGAACGACATGTGGCAAAGAAACGTGCTAATCCTGGCTATACAGTTGTGAAAAGGTTAGGACCAATCACTAGTGTGTTTACCCCAGAACAAGAGGCAGAACTTAAAGACTACTTAACACAAATGGAAGGACAGTATTTTGGCCTAACACTTAAAGAACTCTGTGAACTTGCTTTTCAGCTAGCTGAACGAAACAACATCAAACATCCATTTAATACTGCAGCCAAATCTGCTGGGAGAGATTGGTTAAATGGGTTTCTTGCACAAAATCCTACCTTAACAATACGAAAACCAAAGGCCACATCAATCGCACGAGCAATGGGGTTTAACCGACTTGCTGTAGATCGGTTTTTCGATCTGTTAGAGAGTCAATTAGACACATTCAAGTTTACGGGAGACAGAATTTTCAATTGCGATGAGACTGGTTTAACAGTCATTCCAAACGGTCACACAAAGGTGGTTGCTTTGAAAAGGCGCAGACAGGTGGGAGCAGTTACTTCAGCAGAAAGAGGCCAGACTGTGACTGCAGAAATCTGTGTTTCAGGGTCGGAGTGCTACGTACCACCTATGTTAATTTATCCTCGAAAACGAATGCAACAAGCGTTTGAGACTGGCCTGCCCTCTGGTGCCTGGGAAGAAGTCCAAGAAACTGGTTGGATGACGAAAGAACTATTTTTTACTTGGTTTAAGAAGTTTACTGCATTTACTGGAGCGTCAAAGGAAAGACCAATACTTTTCATACTGGACGGCCACAAAACGCACACCAAGAATTTGGACCGTGAAAATGGGGTTGTCTTGCTGTGTTTGCCACCACACTGTTCACACCGTCTTCAACCATTGGACGTGGCATTTATGAAACCTCTCAGTAAATTTTACGTAGATGAAGTAAGAACGTGGCTTCGCACCCATCCTGGAAAAGTTGTTACGCTGCGTCAGACCGCAAGTTTATTCGGCAAAGCCTTCATTCATTCAGCTACAGTGTACACAGCAGTGAACGGGTTTCGGAAAACAGGCATTTGGCCTGTAAACAGAAATGTGTTTCAAGATAGTGATTACCTTCCCTGTTTCAACTACAGACATTCATCAGGCTCGCACATCTGAAGTTACAGAAACGGAAGACCAAATACCAGAGATGTTGTCCAGACGTAAAACACCTGAACAACTAACAACTGACGATCAAGCCTCTGTTTCGTCTAACTTTCAGGTTACCAGCCCTGAAGTGGTGTTAGCTATTCCAAAGGTGGATAAAGAAAACCAAAAGGAAACCATCTAATAGGCGTGGAAAACCCGTCGTTTTAACCGAATCTCCTTATAGGAGTGAACTATCTGAAGAAATTAAACGAAAAGGAGTCCCCAAACTTGCTGCATGTAAACGAAAACTCTTCTCAAAGACGTATAATAAACCTGGGATACCACCAAAATGAAATAATGACAACGAAAAAATGACGAACGTTACTGACGTCTTAACCACCCCTTCATGCTCAAGGGATAATACACTGAGGTCGAATGACAACGAGGAAGAGGGTGAAGAATGTTTATACTGCTATGACTTCTCTGAAGGAGGCTGGATACGGTGTATTAGCTGCGGACGCTGGGCCCACGACACTTGTGTAGGGATAGAAAGTGATTATGACGAGGCTGTCCACACTTGTGTACTATGTGAAAGAAAGAGGCCTAAATAAAACGTAATACCTGATTCTACAATTCGCAGAACCATGTTTCGAAACCTTATCGTCACATGATTTCGTTATTCCAGTCCTTATTTAAGCTTTAGAGATGAATTCATGCTAGTTCCCCATCTTACCCCGCATATGGGGCAAGACGGGAAATTGGTAGTTTATGTTTCAAATCGAGATATTTCTAACTAAATGTAACAAGTTTTCAGGTTTCTTTGCATGCTATTGTAATTCAATGGATAAGTAAACAAGTGATAATCAAACCTACTTGAATTTGTTTATTTTTGTCCCTTTTGTAAGGGTTTAAAGTTAGCTTCCCCATCTTGCCCCGCCTTCCCCTATATGGTCCGAACTGTTTAGACGAAGAGCTCGCAGTCGACTGATAAATATGCTTATCCTCATCTGAAAGCATGGTGTGTACTCCTTTCCCACAGCTGAATCGTCAATAAACATGATGCCGAATCGCGGATAAACATTGACGATATTTGACAGCGGCTGGCCACCCTTCCGCTGTTTCGCTGAATATTTGGTGCCACGAGTAGAATGAGTCTGTGAGCGTGTGGTACGTGACGGGCGGTTCCAGAGAGCGCTGGACGCGGCCGTTTAGCTACTGCAGGCTGCAGGGCACGGAAGCAGGCGTGATTGCCGGCCCTGGACATGCCGGTCACGATCCGCCGTGGTGACCCACATATCACCGCGGAGCAGCGGGCACTTAGACCAATTGTCCGGTGGAGACCGCCGCTGACATCATGCTCCACATTCCGAGAACACACGCACCGCGCCGTGCGTGGACGCTGCGTTACGCCAGGCGGCCCCGTCTCGCGTCACGCTTCATTCATAAGTGTGACCGGCACGCAGCGGCTCTGTGTTAGCCGCCATTAGCAGCGACTTGCGGTTCCTACAGGGTGGCGCAGGAAATGTGTTACCATTTTGTTTTTGAATATAAACTTTATTGTCAATACAATCTGAAAGGAACATACACTACAAAAATGTTCTAACTCAGCACATGCTCAATATGTCCACCATTTCGTTTCCTAACTTCCTTCAAACGAACACTGAAGTTAGTGATAACCCTACGGCACATGTCTTCCGTAATTTCATTGCAAGCTTGAAGAATAAGTCTTCTGAGCTCCATTAAATCACGTGGACGTTTCGGGAAATTTTTTTCCTTTAGTTACCCCCAAAGTAAAAAGTCACATGGATTGAGGTCTGGACTATTAGGGGGCCAATTTTGTCCGTCATTGAAGCGACCTGGAAACTTGAGTGAAATGGTCCGCAAGTCGAAGTGCTCGTGTAAAAAGTCCAACACAGTGTTTGCAGTATGTGGCCTTGCTCCATCTTGCATGAACCACTGCGTGTTGAAGGGCAAGGCAGTAGCAAGAACCTGTGAAATGAAGCTGTTGCGAAGCAAGCTCAAATAACGCTCGCTGTTCACTGTTTCTTCAAAGAAAAAGGGTCCAATAAGTCCGTGACTGGAAATTGCTGTCCACGCTGTAATCCTCGGAGCATAATGTCGTTCATGAAGCACTTATGGGTTTTCAGTGGCCCGAAAGCGTACATTTTGTTTGTTAACCACACCGTCTAAATGAAAATGCGCCTCGTCTGAAAAGCAAACGTTGTTGAGAGTTTCTTCCCTATCCTTCGCCCACTGAGCAAACAGTAGTCCCTGCTGCTTGTGTTCTTTAGTGAGCTTCTGTGCACAGGTCATCTTCTATGGGTACATATGGAGGTCACTTTAAAGAATGCGTTGAATGGAGCGTCTGGATATTCCCAGTTGCACTGCTGCCTTTATACCCGATTTCCCGGGACTTCTCTGTACAGCAATTCGTACCGCTTCAATATTCTCCGGCGAACAAACAGGCTTAGGCCGAGGTCGCTTCGCTTCCAATACTGTTCCTTCCTGTACAAATTTATCGTTCAACCTGTGGATGGTCTTCTTGCAAGGGACCCATCGTGTGTTAAACTGTTGTCGAAAACGCCTCTGAGTCACAACAAGGTTTTTCGTTTCATGAAAAAGTAACACAATTGCCGATCGTTGCTGTGTCGTCAGTTTTCCATTGTCAGCCATTGCTGCTTACTAGTCTCCTAGCGGCAGTATCGTGAATTACACGTCATTTCGTAACTCATTTGTTTTTCCAAGCTCTGCTGGTACTGCTGTAGAGATCTCAGCGGGATATCTAATGTGCGTCGTAAATTGTGAAAGAAACAATTGGTAACACATTCCGTGCGCCACCCAGGACTTGTTGAGTAGCGATGAGAGGTGGGGAAACAAGAGTTTAAGTCCACAAAGAGCGAGATTTATACCGGCATTTAATATAAAATAGTTCATTTTATTTATGATAAGACGACAGAAGTATAGACAGGGGGTCTATACAACGGAGATGAACTAGAAGGCAATATTATAGAAATGGAAGAGGATGTTGATGAAGATGAGATGGGAGATATGATCCTGCGAGAAGAAACAGACAGAGCACTGAGCAAGCTAGGTCGAAACAAGACCCCAAGAACAGACGACATTCCGCCAGAACTACTGATAACCGTGAGAGAGCCAACCATGACAAAACTCTTCGATCTGGTGTGCAACATGTGTGTTACAGACGAAATAACCTCAGACTTCAAGAAGAACATAATAATTCCAATTCTACAGAAAGTAGGTGCTGACATGTGAATATTAACGAACTATCAGTTTTTGTAAGCCATCCTTCTGACTGGAGGTTTGAGTGACTTCAGCCGTTCACTTATGTAATAAAATGCAACAACTACAGCCGTCCTTACGATGTTACTTATTATATGACTATCAGTTTCGGTGCTTCAGTAAACCATCTTGAGGTCTTAACTGACGCTGAGGAGGTTGACTCCACTCGTATACACTATTTATCAGTGGCCAACATCTGTGAACTGGTTTTCGTAGAGTACCTGTAACAACGATGTTGTGTCCCCAACCATCAACTACTAGTTCAGGTTACTAGTTGTCGGGTGTTCGGGGAGTGATGTGTGAGTGTCTTCAACAAAAGGTGAAACCTTGTCCAGACGTCGTGGAGTTGAGTGGCCACCCTTCATTACAGATGTCGGACGTCATAGGTTGGGCAAACTGATAAAACATGACACACGGCGAACTGTGACACAACCAACATCAGAGTTTAACGCTGGGCAGAGTACAACAGTGTCTGAACACGTAATACACCGAGCACTCCTAACGGTGAGCCTTCGCAGCCGACGACCCATGCATGTGCCAATGTTAACACCACGACATCGGCAACTACGACTGAAAAGGGAACTTGACCGTCGGCACTGGACGTTGGCGCAATGGCAGAGCGTTACATGGTCTGATGATGCCCGATGTCTTCTTCATCAAGCCGACTGGAGGCGCGAATCTGTCGTCTTCCAGGGGAACAGCTGCTTGACATCTGTACTATGGGACGGGGACAAACAGGCGGCGGCTCCATTATGCTCTTGGGAACATTCATGTGGGCATCCATGGGTCCAGTGGAACTAGTGCAAGGCGCCACTACGGCCAAGGAGTATCGTACACTCCTTCATGACGAACACGTTTCCAGCGGCAGTGGCTTTTTTCAACAAGATAATGCGTCATGTCCCGAGGCCAGGAGTGTGATGGAGTGCTTTGAGGAACATAGCTCCGAGTTCAGACTGATGTGCTTGCCCCCCAACTTCCCAGACGTGAACCCGATCGAACACACCTAGGATGTGACTGAACGTGGCGTCAGATCTCATCGCTCTCCTCCTCGGAATTTACGAGAACTAGGTGACTTGTGTTTGCGACCTACCAAGGCCTCACTTCTTTCATGCCACAGCTCTGTGTGCGTCTGCAGCAGAATACACAGCACCAATATGGCGAAATACCACGTATTTCAAACACCTGGAAATGGCGTTGAGTGAGACAGGACCCAATGTGACTGGCTACTTAAGACCAACTCCTGTCAACAAAATTTGTCAGGTTATGGGTATACCGCCACCTGACATCCGTAGAAGAACGGAGAAAAAGAAGCAGGAAATCGATCCTAGACACCCTGTGTTTTATTATGAACGATTAAGGTCGAAATCAAGGAGAAGCTTCATGCACACATCAGCTATTCCAGCAGCATCGGAAACTCGCCGAACAGAGCTATCGCGAAATTTATTGACAGAAAGGATTGGGGAGGACTTCAAAGAGGAACCTGCTGTGGGCTTTCATCTGCAGGATGTGACACATAAGGCAGTAAACCAGTTGAGGACATGAGTGTCACGGCGCAAGGTGAACCTCAGGAAGTGAGTGTGGCTACCTGCAGGATCCACGAGATCTTCTGGTCTGGAGAAACCTACCCGTTTCTTGTACCACACACCTGTAGTCAGCAAGTCTTGTTGAGATAGCGGAATTCTGGAGCTTATGGTCCATTTAACAGAAAATCAGCAGTGTTTGGCAGAACTTTATTTTTTATTGTACTGTATTAAATAAGTTCTAGCCACGTATAAGAAAATGTAAAAACAATATCTTGACTGACTGACTGACTATGTCCCAGTCCAAAGAGCTATGGATAGACACTTGAAATTTGGATAGGGCGCTGATCATATACTGTAGGCGTCGTTTACGAAGGGATTTTTCGAATTTCCACCCATATGGGGTTGAAATAGGAGATGAAAGGTTTTTTTTTGAAAATATGTCGTTATTAAGACAGTTTTGAAACCAGGCATGAGAAAACTGGTATTTGGTTTCTCGGTAAAAAAAAAAAAAACCTGTTTCGGCATTTTTGGAAATTTAATTCGTATGGGGTGAAATAGGGAATGGGAGTTTTTACGAAAACTTTTCATTATGCAATCATTTTTAAGCTAAATCATGAAAATTTGTATTTGAATTCTTTGTTATAAATAATTAATATTCATTTGACTGGTTTTGGAAGTTCAACTCTAAGGGGCTGAAATAGGAGTGAAATGATTTACGAAAATATTTCTTTGTTATAGCATTTTAAGGCTAAAACTTAGAAAATTAGTATTTGGCTTCTCAGATAGAAATGAAAAAATATATGTTTCACTGTGTTTTGAAATTCAACCCCCAAGGGGGTGAAACAGGGCCAGACTAGTTGACTGACCCGTTATCGCCCAGCCCAAACATCCAAGAACAGAATTGTAAATTTGGAGACGGTGTGAATCTTATTCTGTAGGCATCGCTTAAGAAGGGATTGTTCGAATTTCCACTTCAGAGGGGGTGAAATAGGGGATGAAATCTTTTTGAAAATATATCGCTATTAAGGCAGTTTTGAAGCTAGAACTACTAAAATTGGTATTTGATGTTTCAGTCATAAATAAAAAAACAGGTGTTTCAGCATTTTTTTCAAATTCATCATTAATTGGTATTCGACTTCTCGATTAAAAATAAAAAAAGTACGACTTTCTGTGTTGGTAATTCAACCCTTTTAGGGAGTGAAACAGGCGATAAGAAGTGATACTAAATTATTTAATCATGAAAGCATTTTCAAAGATAAATCTGTAAAAATCTATATTTGGTTTCTCTCTTCGAAACAAAAATATTTGTTTCATTTTTTTGGAAATTCAATTTCTAAGGGGATGAAAATTACTTAGAAAATACACGGTGTTTAAAAAAGAATCATACGATTTGGCACGTATATATTTCTGAAACTAGTAAACATATATAATGACTTTTGTTCTTTGATGAACGAGAAACTCAGGATTTTTTTTAGTACGTTTTCATAGGTGTTCAGCATGCACCCCTTGAGATGATGCGCTGCGTTCGACAATGTGGTATTCAAATTTTTCCCACACTGCAACCAGCATGTCTTGAGTTACAGCTTCCACAGCTGCTGTTACGCGATGTCTCAGTTTATTCATTGTTGTTGGTAAACAGGGTCTCTTACAAACCCCACAAGAAATAGCCACATACAGTCAGGTCCCTTGAATCATTTCGTCCAATGCGACCGATCTATCGTTCAGTAATCCTTTGATTTAAAAATTCGCGCACTTCCAGATGCCAGTGTGGCGGTGACCCATCCTGTTGGTAAATGAAGTCGTTCGAATCAGTCTCCAAGTGTGGGAAAAGGAAGTTCTCAAAGCCGGCTGGTGTGGCCGAGCGGTTCTAGACGCTTCCGTCCGGAACCGCGCGACTGCTACTATCGCAGGTTCGAATCCTGCCTCGGGCATGGATATGTGTGATGTCCTTAGGTTAGTTAGGTTTAAGTAGTTCTAAGTTCTAGCGGACTGATGACCTCAGCTGTTAAGTCCCATAGTGCTCAGAGCCATTTGAACCATTTTTTTGAAGTTCTCAAGCATATCGAGATATGTGCTTCCTGTAGCAGTGTTCTCAGCAAAGAAAAATGGAAGAGAGTCCTCCTCACGTTGTACAACTTCATGTGGTTGTTCCGCAACCCATATTCTCACATTATGATGGTTCAACTTTCCATTTAAATGGAATGTTGCCTCGTCACTAAACACTAAGCGTGGAAGAAAACTATCATCCTCCATCCTGGCAAGAACGAAATTACAGAACTCCACACATTGTTTTTTGTCACCTTCACGAAGAGCTTGCAGTAGCTGAATTTTGTATGGTTTCACGTGCAAACGTCGACGCAACACGTGCCAGACGGACATCGGGGGCATTAATGATCATCATTTCATCCCCATAGACGCGCAAGTCGCCAAAGTTGCTTCAAATCGAAAGACTTGCACCCGGCGAACGGTCTACGTGACGGGAGACCCTAGTCACACGACATCGGGGGCATTTTGAGATGTCGAGCTGCACGGCGAACGGATTTCTGCGGACTTCTTGTGACACTGTGACGGATGCGTTCGACGTATGTGTCAGACACTCGGGGACGGCCCGGCGATTTGCCTTTACACAAACAATCTGTTTCTCGGAATTGTTCATGTCATCGTCAAATGCTCTGTGCTGTAGGAGGAACCTCACCATACTTAGTACGAAAGTCATGCTGAACAGTTATTATTAATGACCTGCAGTGCGCAAAATGTAGAACACAAAACTCTCTCTGTCGTCCCGACACCATTTTTACTAGAACTGAAGTGGGCGCACTCTGCTTCTACCTAGCGGGAACCATGTGAAACTCGAGTTTTTTCTCTTTCCAACAGTACATTGTTCACGTACATATCTCAAATAACATAATAGTTTACTTTTTTTTAAAATCGGATGATTCTTTTTGATGCACCTTGTATTTCGTTATATCAAAAAAAAAATTTAAAGCTAAATCTATGAAAATTGCTGCTTCACTTCTCGTTTAGATATAAAGAAATGTGTGTTCGGGTTTGAAAGTCTGTATGGAAATATCACCATAAGAATGCAAGAGGCATGATTAACAAAAACCTTGCAGTCCAGTTACTAGAATCTATTTTTGTTCGGAGGGGAACCATGCTTCTATGGCCTTAATTAGCGTGAAAAGTTTGGGAGGTGTTGCAGTTTGTGAAGAACATAAAAATTCGATCAAAGAAAAACAAAAAAAAGAAAAAAACTGTGCAGATCAAACAATTACGCGAGCGAAGCAGCCGGCGCTAAGCTAGTAATAAATAAATAAAAATAACGATAAAAATTGGCAACACTGTATGAAACATGTAATAAACTTATTAAGCCCGTATATACACTCCTGGAAATGGAAAAAAGAACACATTGACACCGGTGTGTCAGACCCACCATACTTGCTCCTGACACTGCGAGAGGGCTGTACAAGCAATGATCACACGCACGGCACAGCGGACACACCAGCAACCGCGGTGTTGGCCGTCGAATGGCGCTAGCTGCGCAGCATTTGTGCACCGCCGCCGTCAGTGTCAGCCAGTTTGCCGTGGCATACGGAGCTCCATCGCAGTCTTTAACACTGGTAGCATGCCGCGACAGCGTGGACGTGAACCGTATGTGCAGTTGACGGACTTTGAGCGAGGGCGTATAGTGGGCATGCGGGAGGCCAGGTGGACGTACCGCCGAATTGCTCAACACGTGGGGCGTGAGGTCTCCACAGTACATCGATGTTGTCGCCAGTGGTCGGCGGAAGGTGCACGTGCCCGTCGACCTGGGACCGGACCGCAGCGACGCACGGATGCACGCCAAGACCGTAGGATCCTACGCAGTGCCGTAGGGGACCGCACCGCCACTTCCCAGCAAATTAGGGGCACTGTTGCTCCTGGGGTATCGGCGGGGACCATTCGCAACCGTCTCCATGAAGCTGGGCTACGGTCCCGCACACCGTTAGGCCGTCTTCCGCTCACGCCCCAACATCGTGCAGCCCGCCTCCAGTGGTGTCGCGACAGGCGTGAATGGAGGGACGAATGGAGACGTGTCGTCTTCAGCGATGAGAGTCGCTTCTGCCTTGGTGCCAATGACGGTCGTATGCGTGTTTGGCGCCGTGCAGGTGAGCGCCACAATCAGGACTGCATACGACTGAGGCACACAGGGCCAACACCCGGCATCATGGTGTGGGGAGCGATCTGCTACACTGGCCGTACACCACTGGTGATCGTCGAGGGGACACTGAATAGTGCACGGTACATCCAAACCGTCATCGAACCCATCGTTCTACCATTCCTAGACCGGCAAGGGAACTTGCTGTTCCAACAGGACAATGCACGTCCGCATGTAGCCCGTGCCACCCAACGTGCTCTAGAAGGTGTAAGTCAACTACCCTGGCCAGCAAGATCTCCGGATCTGTCCCCCATTGAGCATGTTTGGGACTGGATGAAGCGTCGTCTCACGCGGTCTGCACGTCCAGCACGAACGCTGGTCCAACTGAGGCGCCAGGTGGAAATGGCGTGGCAAGCCGTTCCACAGGACTACATCCAGCATCTCTACGATCGTCTCCATGGGAGAATAGCAGCCTGCATTGCTGCGAAACGTGGATATACGCTGTACTAGTGCCGACATTGTGCATGCTCTGTTGCCTGTGTCTATGTGCCTGTGGTTCTGTCAGTGTGATCATGTGATGTATCTGACCCCAGGAATGTGTCAATAATGTTTCCCCTTCCTGCGACAATGAATTCACGGTGTTCTTATTTCAATTTCCAGGAGTGTATCTTTAACTAAGCTGACATATCGAAAGCTAACTGTCTAATTTATAGAGTTCTGTTTCGTCGGCAGTCTTTGAATCTGTGATTCAGTAGACACTCGGTGCTTAACTGTAGCACGATAACTTGCAAATAGCGGTTTGCTGTTACGTCGGCAACTGCTGACCGTCGTCTTCTGGAACTGTGGCACGGACGAACTACAGGAACCGCAACTGGTTCTGTAACTGTGAAACTGCAGGTACTGACACATCTCATTTATCCGCGGCCGGCTGAATAACCCTGGATCTGACAGCTCGCTGACGAAAGCAGTTCCGGTTTCAGCGTCCCCTGTGGCAGCTGACATCACTACCGGCGGATTTTGAAGGACCCGCAGCAAAAGCATGAAGTAGTTCCAGTACGGGAACTCAATCTAAGCGACTATTATCCGGAACTTTGAGGCGCCTGGCGTGAATAGTGTCCGCTTGGCGACGTCCCCTGGTGAATCCGCCAAGCTTGTAGCTATTGAATGCAGAAATAACACAACGGACACGGCGTCAGCTTGTGTATACTGAATGTGGACGTAGCACAAGGAAGCGGTGTGGGATCCTTAGCAGTTAGGATTGACGGAGGACATCGAAAAAGTGCAAAGAAGGGCAGCCCGTTTCGTGTTATGGCGCAATAGGGGTGACGGTGTCACTGATATGGTACACGAGTTGGGGTGCCAGTCACGGAAACAAAGGCGGTTTTCTTCGCGGCGAGACCTATTTACGAAATTTCAATCACCAACTTTCTCTTCCGAATGCGAAAATATTTTGTTGACACCCACCTACGTAGGGAGAAATGAACATCATAATAAAATAAGAGAAATCAGAGCTCTACCGGAAAGATTTAGGTGTCCCTTTTTCCCACGCACCATTCGAGAGTGGAATGGTAGAGAAGTAGTATGAAAATGGTTCGATGAACCCTCTGCCAGGCACTTAAGTGTGAATTGCAGAGTAACCATGTAGATGTAGATGTAGATGCAAGGAACACGAAGTCAATCTGGGTATCGGTATCTTCCATCTTCTTGAATTTGCGGTTGCCCCTGCAGCTTAGGTATTTTCTGCGTATGGAAATTTCCGTCCAAGATATTTCATGAGCTATAAGAAGTAAAGTTTTAATGGTTATTTGAAGTAAGTTACGTAAATTTCCTACCGCTGCTCTCTGGCAAGTATACACTGCGATGACCTCTTGTGACAAGTAACAGCTATTTATCTGACGAGGATTCAAACCGTTTGTCGGGCAGTAAAGATTCCATTGCGCAGACATGCCGCAAAAATCTTCATAGATACCACTGGATTATTGATATTTAGCAATCTTAAGCTGTGGTAAGGGCGTGTTAAGTTAATCGTATAATTAAGTGAATTTTTATCCATGATGGATGCTGCTGAACTCCGTGAGTATTCCTTTACAGGATGTGGAATAAAATCGGTTACCAGTGTTAGCTGAAGGTGATTTATATTAGACAAGGTCGGTTTCGTGCCTGTTCCCATCTTCAGGTGATTATAAAATCATTTCCATGTTTCCACCTTCAGTGTTTTAATTCTCTGCTTAAATGTAACGCAAATTATGTGATGTTGACTGACCAGACACAAATGAAAGAACTGCGAGTGGTGAAGTGATAGAAAATATTAGAGTACTTACAAATAGAGTATCCGAATCGTATGATGTTCTCAGGCCTCTTCCGCAACCTTGTGTAGTAAGTTAAAACACTTCTACTTACTGTACTTGTGGTGACTCATTGGATGGTGTACTCTGCTTCTACGCCAGCGTGGTCATCTGCAAGGCGTGAACCACCACCCGCTGAAACTGCGAAGAGCGGGAGGCCAATTGTCTCGACCCGTGGTGACTCGCTCTATGAGGTCGATGGACGAACTCAAGTGGAGGCGGAAGTTGGGCTCCCCCTTTTTCAATGTCGTCCGTCTTGTTAACTTCTTCAGCTGTAGTCTTTGCGCGGTTTGACTGGTGTGTCTTCTGAAGGTTGTACTGCTGTAGCGTGCCCAATTTTCTGTATCGGATTATTCGCTGGTTTGATTTATCCTTTATTTTCGTTCTCTTAATTCGTATATGTTCTAAATATTTGAGTCTAGTGAGACGGCCGCAGTGGCCGAGCGGTTGTAGGCGCTTCAGTCTGGAACCGCACGACTGCTACGGTCGCATGTTCGAATCCTGCCTCGGGCATGGGTGTGTGTGATGTCGTTAGGTTAGTTAGGTTTAAGTAGTTCTAAGTTCTAGGGGACTGATGACCTCAGAAGTTAAGTTCCATAGTGCTCAGAGCCATTTGAACCATTTTTGATTCCAGTGAAATTACTTGCGAGAGGGCGTATTGGTAATAAACTGGTTTCGTATTAGGGAGAAAGATTCAGACCCCGTCCAGTAATGCAAATTCGTGTTTTCTTTAATTTCCTTAACATGCTTATGGAAAATGTAGAGATGGTTCCCCTGAAGTATCATGGCCGATTTCCTCCGCAGCCTGAGCTTCTGCGCCGTCTCTGATAACGTTGACGTGGACTGTACGTTAAACTCTAACTTTTCTTCCTTCCTTCCTTGCGTTCTCTACATCTACATCTACATCCATACTCTGCAAGCCACCTGGCGGTGTGTGGCGGAGGGTGCTTTGAGTACCTCTATCGGTTCTCCTTTCTAGTCCAGTCTCGTATTGTTCGTGGAAAGAAAGATTGTCGGTATGCATCCGTGTGGGCTCTAATCTCTCTGATTTTATCCTCATGATCTCTTCGCGAGATATACGTAGGAGGGAGCAATATTGAATACTGGTGCAATAATGCTCCCCTCATAGATGTTGAAAGAGTTCCATAAAGGCTGTTGCTTCACTAATGAATATTGTCGCACTCTTATATACACTCCGCCACGCGTGGTTGCTGCGCGGTCTGGGGCACCTTGTCACAGTCCGTGCGGCTCCCACCGTCGGAGGTTCGAGCCTTCCCTCGGGCATGGGTGTGTGTGTTATTCGTAGCGTAGGTTAGTTTAAGTTAACGTAAGTAGTGTATAGGCTTAGGGACCGATGACCTGAGCAGTTTGGTCTCGTAAGACCTTACCACAAATTTCCAAAAAGTTGTACACCCTCCAGTCACGTTATTGCTGCCACTCCTCAAAAGCGTGTATAACCATCTATTGCAGCGTGGACCGCTGAGGAACTTGCATGAAGAGAGCCAATGAGGTCCTGGAAGGTGCCGATTGGATTTGGAATCATGCCGACTCCAGTCCCGTGGTCAGCTGCGGTAGGTTTCTCGCTTGAGGATCTATGGCGCGGACAGCCCGATCTAGGTGGTCCGACAGATTCTCGAGTCGGTTTAAATCCGTGGAATTTGGTGGGCTGGGGATTATGGTAAACTCATCCTGGTGCTGTTCGAACCAAGCATGTACACTAACAAGGAAACCTCCCCATCACACCCCCCTCAGATTTAGTTATAAGTTGGCACAGTGGATAGGCCTTGAAAAACTGAAAACAGGAAGAAGTTGTGTGGAACTATGAAAAAAATAAGCAAAATATACAAACTGAGTAGTTCAGGTGCAAGATAGCCAACATTAAGGATAATGTGAGCTCAGGAGCGCCGTGGTCCCGTGGTTAGCGTGAGCAGCTGCGGACCAGAGAGGTCCTTGGTTCAAGTCTTCCCTCGAGTGAAATGTTTAATTTTTTATTTTCAGACAATTATCAAAGTTCAGGCACTCGCACATAATCAACTTCGCTCTCCAAAATTCCAGGACATGTTCAGATTTGCTTGGACATATGTGGGATTTGACGGTCTACACACGGAAAAATTTGAAAATGTTAAAAACATGTTTTGACAGAGCACAGGGAAAACTGTGCGGCTGTGAAACTGTTGCATTCATTTGTTGCAGTTTATATGACAAACTCTTATGCTTTCATCACTTTTTGCAGTGATTATCACATCCACAAGAAAACCTAAATCGGGCAAGGTAGAAGAATCTTTTTACCCATTGGCCAAGTGTACAGGTTAGGTGGGTCGACAACATATTCCTGTCATGTGACGCACATGCCGTCACCAGTGTCGTATAGAATATATCAGACGTGTTTTCCTGTGGAGGAACCGGTTGACCTACGATCTTGCGATCAAATGTTTTCGGTTCCCATTGGAGAGGCACGTCCTTTCGTCTACTAATCGCACGGTTTTGCGGTGCGGTCACAAAACACAGACACTCAACTTATTACAGTGAACGGATACGTCAATGAACGAACGGACAGATCATAACTTTGCGAAAATAAAGAAAGTAAACTTTTCACTCGATGGAAGACTTAAACAGTGAACAGATACGTCAATGAACGAACGGACAGATCATAACTTTATGAAAATAAACTTTCCACTCGAGGCAAGACTTGAACTAAGGACCTCTCGTTCCGCAGGTGCTCACGCTAACCGCGGGACCACGGCGCTCCTGTGGTCACGTTATCCTTGATGTTGCCTATCTTGCGCATGGACTACTCAGTTTGTATATTTTGCTATTTTTTTCATAGTTGCACACAACTTCTTCCTGTTTTCTCGATTGATCTGTGTTCAGTTTTTCAAGGCCTATCCACTGTGCCAACTTAAAACAAAATCTGAGGGAGGTGCGATGGGGAGGTTCCCTTGTAAGAGCTGTGTGACACACTGCAATTGTGCTGGTAGGTGCAATAGTTCCGAAGAAAAATAAACTTAATATAGGGGTGTACAAAGTCCCTAAGGATAGATGCGTATCTGTGTTGATCCATTGTGGCTTCCAGAAGGACGAGATTGCCCGGGCCATGTCATCAGGCATGAATCCTTCCGACGATTGTTGCAGGGTGTTTTTTTTTTCTTACGTTTCAAGCCGTATACGCTAATGGCCATCTGTCTGATGGAGCAAAAAACTTGATTCACCTGCCGCCGCTCAGCGGATGTACAATTGCGGTATGGGCGTGCAAATTCCAGCCTTCGTCGCAGGAGAACCGCTGTGAACACGCTTGCTGCGGAGGCCCATACGCAGCTGATTGGTCATTGAGGAGACAATGTTGGTAGCCCCTTGATTCATCTGGGCGGTCAGGTGTTAAAAGTGTTGCCCGTCCATTCGCACGTAAACATCTCGGCAGCCGTTGTTCACCATTGCCATCTATAGCCCGTGGTTCACCACAGTTGTCTCGACTCCGGTAGAGAGCCTGTATAGGGAGAGAGTGGCCAACCGGACGATACGGCGGCTATTTTTCTGCCAAACTGCGGGTGGGACTTTCGAATGGCCAGTAGTGGAGTACACACTCACCGAATCAAAAGCACAAGACAATATGGCGGAATCATTTGTTAAATGCCTTTGTTTATAAGAATAATGTGTTATAATAATTTTCACACAGCCAATTTACAGGTCTGTTTTCAAATTTAACTATGTATATTGCAAGTTGTTTTATATGTAGTAAAAAGGAAAAACGACTTACTTCGCATAGATAAGAGTACTTGGTTGGTTTCCACAAGGCTCCTGTTTGATTTATGTCAGCCCTATTGACTGCGACTGCCCACTGCTTTCGTCTTTCTGCAGTGCGTGGAAATGCTAACATGCGAATTCCACCTTCGCCTCTATTGGAACAACCAAATGCAGCACAACCTGGCATCGTTTACGAACGTCTGCAGAACGAATTACAGATGTCAAAAACAATACTGTACAATTACTAACGTGTTTACTTCAAACATGTAGGCCTACCGACTTCATCACAAAACGCTTCATTATTTCAACTCGTATTTAAGATCGCAAACGCTAGTTACGTACTAAAAACGATATACAACTAAATCGAACATACATGCACAACGCATAACAAGTCTCTCAATAATTCAAATACCTTTTAATCGTTTCCAAAAGTCCTCTGAACTTCAACTCAAAAGCACGGCGAACATAGGAAGCGCGAGAGACACTTGGCGCCATTTTTCTACCAAAGCTAATCAACCAATCACGGGCAACTTCACCTATGGCCACTCTCTCTGTATGCAGGCTTTCTAGACTCCGGTTTTGGATAGCGCCATCTTGCCATGCGCGCTATGCTTCAACCGTGACTGCAAGTGAACGGTTTACAAACTTTGCCGTTTCGGAAATGCTTCCACCCTTTGCGCGAAAGCCAATGATGATGCCCTTTTGGACGTTGGATAAATCGCCCCGTTCCTGCATTACAAGAATGACTGCACTATTTTCCTCATTCCCAACCCACTTTGTGTACCCTCCACTGCTGTTGTTGCCACCTGCCGTCTGTGAGTTGTTATTACTCGTTGACGAACATAGGCGGTGGTTACATTAATGTTACTGGACCATGCAATTAATTGGTGCTCAAGTGGGAGCTCTACAGTGAATATGGAAGACGCGAAATAGTCTAATGCAGGATGGACAAAATGAGACTGGCCCATGTAATGTTTATAAGGTTGACGCGTAATTACCCATGTTAATGAACAGGAGAATTGCCCATAACAGAAAATGTTGGAACCGTGATTTCCATACACGAATCGGTTGCAGCTACATTTCCGCGCATGCGCATATCATACATGTTCTGTCCCGAGTACACCACTGTGCCATTACGATTCAGTGGGTGAGAGGAGGCACAGTTCGTGGAGAAATGCGTGCGAGATAGTTTGCACAAGAGTTTAAGACTGGAAATGTTTTTGTTAAACTCCCAGAAAAGTCTGCAACGCAAAGCTTAGTGTCAAAATTCCGCGAATCAGGTTCTGTATTCAATAAAAACATAACTATCTAAAAAAGATGGTTCAAATGGTTCAAATGGCTCTGAGCACTATGGGACTTAACATCTGTGGTCATCAGTCCCCTAGGACTTAGAACTACTTAAACCTAACTAACCTAAGGAGATCACATCCATGCCCGAGGCAGGATTCGAACCTACGACCGTAGCAGTCGCGCGGTTCCGGATAAAAAAAAAATTCAAACAGCAGAAAACATTGCTCGAGTGAAGGGAAGCTTGGAGCAAAGTCCGACGAAGCCTCAATGCTCCTCGTTTGTGAAAATAGAAGTAGAGAGATCGTCGTGTCGAAACATTATCAAAAATAACCCTCATCTGTAGCCCTAGCCACACGACATTTCCATTTATCTGTAACCTTACAGGTTTACTGCCGTGCTTTAGATGGACCGACCGGATGAACTTTCGCGTGCAGAGATGTGCCGGTGGTTTTTGAGTGAAGAGGAATCAGGGCTTTCCGATCCTCAGTTTCTCATTTGTTCGGGTGAGGCGTGGCTCAGCTTCTCAGGGTACGTGAACTCACGGAACATGTGCCTCAACACATCAGAGCCGGCCGCTGTGATCGAGCGATTCTAGGCGCTTTAGTCCTTAACCGCGCTGCCCCTACGGTCGCAGGTTCGAATCCTGCCTCGGGCATGGATGTGTGTGATGTCCTTAGGATAGCTAGGTTTAAGTAGTTCTAACTTCTAGGGGACTGATGACGTCAGATGTTAAGTCCGATAGTGCTTGGAGCCATTTGGATACATCAGAAAATACACATATGGTATCCGTTCTTTCAGACATGTCGGAAAGAACACGGGCCATCGTTGGCCTTGCAGCTTTATATGACAATTAATCAAAGGAATAACGGCATAGCTGCTGGTGGACACCGAAATAATCAATAGGGAAAGTTGAAAAATCGTGCCGGACCGAGACTCGAAGACGGATTTCTTGCGAACGGGTCGCCTTCTTGTCAACAATCGCTAAGAGCAGTGAGGATGCTGGGGAGCGGCACTATGGCAGTAGTGTGTAGATAAGTTGGAAATTTGAATCAGTCAGGGCTACCGCTCGCGTGAAACGGAAAAAATCCGGGTACGAGTCCCATTTCGGCACAGATTTTCAACTTTGCCGTTCACTTATTTCAGTGCCCACTAGCAGCTAAAGTCGTTATTCCTTTGGTTATAAATATCAGAAAATCTCTATAACTGAAGAACATGCAGCGCACAGTCTCTGTCAACGCTAACCGGTATGTCCAGAAACTGTTTAATGCATGTGTGGATCAGCTCACAGAAGATGAACGACTGTGTGGATATTTTCAGCAAGACGAAACAACGGTGTACCCAGTCTTGACAACCTGTCGCCACTGTATGAGGAGAGGACAATCAGCAGAGGCATTGCTGTCTCCTGTCCTCCTCGATCGCCAGACCTCCTTTACTGGTCTGGCGACAAACTGAGGTGTACTCAAATAATGCTCACACCCTGGAAGAGCTTTAGCAGGCCACAGTAAATGCTATTTCAGCTATCCCTCAAGCAGAGCTGCAACGCGCGTCTCACACTCCGATGTATCGAGTACAGCGCTGCATCAAAGTCAACAGTGGCCGTTTCTAGCATCTTCTACGGTTTTTATTAACAAGGGTCAATCACACGTCAGTCTTATTGTAGATATATTTCAGGTGCCGCGCGGGGTAGCCGCGTGGTCTTAGGCGTCTTCCCCCCCCCCCGCCCCCCCCCCCCCCCCCCCCCCCCCCCCCCGTATCGGAGGTTCGAGTCCTCCCTCGAGCGTGGATGTGTGTATGTATTGGGACTGACGACCTCAACAGTTTGGTCCCGTAGTCCTTAACACAAATTTCCAGTTCCGAATATTTCAAGTCATTATTATTTTGCCCACTCGTTGCTTATAGAGTGCCTAAAGGATGTTGCGTTCTCGGAATGCTATACAACAATTCAAACAAATAACATTAGTAGTTATATTTCTATAAAGCAATTCACAGTACTTAACTTTGGAGTTACATCGGTGTAGAAAGTGACATGCAAACAGTAATAATCTTCGCTATAGTCAAAGTCCAAGTAAACACTTGATGCAGATCACTATAATCTGATATCGTCGCATAATAACTGATGGATTTAGACATGTTATGTAACTAACGTGTAGAGAATGGCATGCACTTCAAGACTGCAGGTCATTTAAGATAATGAAATTATGAATTAACGACTCATCTTGCGTTTAAATTCATCAAAAGCTATAAAAAAACGACTGGAAACGTGAAGGACAACCGTTCACTTAGAAGTCGCATTCAAAATCAAGTAAAAATGACTTTCACGTCTTTCCTTTCATTCAGAGACACAGCTACATGTCAGTGCAATAGGTTGCAGCAATCTCTAGTCTAGAAAACTACACAATCTCGTTGTGGCCCGCTATCCTATTCTGCCTCTAGTCCCTCTACTGTCGAGCGAAGTTGTGCAGTGGGCTAACAAAACTGAACCGGCATTCAGGAGTAGAGGGTCAGAGTTCCCTCTTGGTCATACAGATATGGGTTTGTTTGGTTTCCATAAAGACGGACGCTCGCATGTTTCCATTGAAAAGGAGGCGGCTAATTTCCTTTTCAACCTTTGTACTATCCGACGTGGAGCTGCATAACTAACGACCTCGTCGATGAGACGTTACATCGTGCTCTTTCCTGTGTGTACTGATAGCTCTTTATTCAGTCGGCGTTTAGCAAACACAGTTGAATGTATTAACGTTACACTTACTAAGTTTCTTCCGAATATATTTTTCTCGTCATTCATCATTTAAGATTTTCGTATCCGTTCTGCTGGATAGAAAAATGTGCTTGATATGCAGACTGACTTGCTTAAGCTGTCAACCTTAAATATTTGCAGAATTGTTTTAGATAACTCGATTCCCTTTTGACTTACACTGAGGTGACGGAAGTCGTGGGATACCACCTAATATCGTGTCGAAGACGTCTTTTACCCGGCGTAGTGGAGTAACTCGACATGGAATGGATTTATCAAGTCGTTGGGCATCCTTTGCAGAAATACTGAGCCATGCTGTCTCTATCTGTCTATAATTCCGAAAATGTTGCCGGTACAGGAGTTTCTGCACGAACAGACCTTCCATGGGATTCATGTCGGACAACCTGGTTGGCCAAATCATTCCCTCAAATTGTCCAGAATGTTCTTCCACCCAATCGCGAACATTTGTGTCGTGGTGACATGGCGCATTATCATCCAAAAAATTCACCGTTTTTTGGCTCCAAATGGTGTCCAAGTGGCGGAGCGTGATCATTTCCAGTCAATGGTCAGTTCTGTTGGACCAAAGGATCCAGTGTATTCCATGTAAACACACTCCACGCCATTATGGAGCCACCGTCAGCTTGCACAGTACCTTGGTGACAACTTGGGTCCGTGACATCATCTGTGCCAGCCTCTAACCTGACTATCAGCTCTTACCAACTGACCAGGCCACGGTTTTCCAGTCGCCACGAGCCCAGGAGAGTCGCTGCAGCCAATGTCGTGCGGTTAGCAAAGGTACTCGCGTCGGTCTTTTGCTGCCACAGCCCATTAAACTCCAGATTTCGCCACACTGTCGTAACGGATACGTTCGTCGTAGGTTCAAATGGTTCAAATGGCTCTGAGCACTATGCGACTCAACTGCTGAGGTCATCAGTCGCCTAGAACTTAGAACTAATTAAACCTAACTAACCTAAGGACAGCACACAACACCCAGCCATCACGAGGCAGAGAAAATCCCTGACCCCGCCGGGAATCGAACCCGGGAACCCGGGCGTGGGAAGCGAGAACACTACCGCACGACCACGAGATGCGGGCTCGTCGTAGGTGTAACACTGCTACGTACGGTTATTTCACTCTATGTTGCTTGGCTGTTAGCACTGATAACTCTACGCAAACGCCGCTGCTCTCGGTGGTTAAGTGAAGGCCGTCGTTCATAGCTTTATCCGTAGTGAGAGGTAATGCCTGAAATTTCTTATTCTCGGCACAGTCTTGATACTGTGGATCGCGGAGTATTGACTTCCTTAACGATTTCTGAAATGGAATGTCCCTTGCGTCTAGCTCTAACTGCCATTCCGCGTTGAAAGTCTGTTAATTCCCATCCTGCGGTCGTAACCACGTGGAAAACCTTTCCGCATGAATCACCTGAGTACAAATGACAACGCATTGCCCATTTGTAAGGAAGTTCTTACTAAAAGTGCCGAATACCTTCTCATAGCGATGTTAATTACATAGACACTGATAGCAACTTCTTTTTTTTTTCAAGTGTAACAATAGCAAGTTCTACTGCTGGTAACGTATTATTGTAACAGCAATCTCCAGTGGCGTTTCATTCTCCAAAGTACGATAAATTTTTCCTTGGTAATCATAATACGTAGGAAGTAGGTTTTCCCTGTTTTGAGCATTAAACTGATAACTTACTCCCAATTTCGTGGTGTTATTCAGATCTCCCACGTCCTGCTAATGGGGCGCTTCAGCTACATTCAGCTAATTGAGAGTAATTCCTCCGAAGTATTCCACATGATGCGTTCTCAGTTATCTTGTAAACGTGCGAGCTCAGTTGGTGACGAATTCGCTGTGGTAGAAGTTTTTCCATTAGGCTTACTTGTATACGGACGCCATTATTGTGGAGATAGCTGTTATAATGAGGCGCCCATCTAAGAAAAATAGCGAGCAGTGATGGAAGTCGTAACAGCTGAGGAATGCAAACCGCTGACCGCACAGCGGAGAATGGGCGCTTTTGTACGCGCAACGCTGTGTGTCGGCAATTCCTTGATGCCCCTGAGGGAGCAGCGAGTGTTTGGCTCCACAGACAAGTCCACAAATGGTCTGTTTGCGGTTGCGATAGAGACTAGCCGCCGACCAAGTCTCTGTGGCAAGGCGCTTGCCTTTGGCGTTTCCGTTGATACTGATTAACTTATTGCCGCCCCCTACTCCCTCGTAAAGTCAAGTTCCGGGAAGTTTGTTGACAATGGATATCCAGCCTGCTGGCTGAGTACTAGTAGAAAGGAATGCGACTTCCCTGAACACCAGAGGTACTGTGAAAATCGTGCAGCTGCATCTACATTTTCGAGCTGTTCAAGTACAGTGCTGGACATTAAACGAAGCATTAGGAAGGACAGCAAATTTTATTTATTGTGCGTACTCGTGGGTTAATAGCTCGTAAAAATTAGCGGAAATAGCTGCCGGCTTTGGCAGCAACAACGGTTTTGACTCGGCTGGGCTTCGAGGCGAACTGAGCTTGCATTCCATTCTGCTTCACGTATACGTCAGAGTTCACCGATCGTAGTGGCCTGTGAACGGTGGCGTGCCAGCCCTTCACCAACCCCTGACCACGTGTTTTCAACGGATGAGCGATCTGGATAACGAGCTGGCCAAGGCAGTACTTGAATATCGTATGTATCGCGGTAGTTCATCAGAGCACTAGCAAAATGCAGTCTTGCGTTATCTTGTTGAAATACACTCTAAGACAAAAATTAACTTACCCATCACGATGGAATTTCCCGAATGGGACGAAAATCACTAGAGGTGACATACATACACAGAGAGACAAATGATTGCAGTTTCAGAAAATTTGATGATTTTTTTGAATAGAAAGAATTCACAAATTGAGCAAGTCAGTAGCGCGCTGGACCACCTGTGATCCTTATACAAGCAGTTATTGGGCTTGGCATTGATTAATCTTTATACAAGCAGTTATTGGGCTTGGCACTGATTCATAAAGTTGTTGGATGAATAGATATCATGCCAAACTGTGTCAATTATTGTGTTGGATTGTCAAAATTCAGAGCTGGTTGGAGGGCCTTGCCCATAATGCTCCAAACATTCTCGATTGAGGAGGGATCCAGCGACCTTGTTGTCCAAGGTAAGGTTTGCAAGCACGAAGAGAAGCAGAACAAACTGTAGCCATGTGTGGGCAGCCAATATCTTCCTAGAATGTAAGCCCAGAATGGCTTGCCGTGAAGGGCAACAAAACGGGACGTGGAATATCGTCGACATATCGCTGTGCTGTAAGCGTGCCGCAGATGACAACCAAAGGGATTCTGCTATGAAAAGAAATGGCCGTAAGACGGTCAACAGTCAGGTTGTTATCCCACCACTGCTCAGGGCATCTCCACACTCATCTTCGCTCAGATCGAAGGATGACTCATCACTGAACACAATGTTATTCCATTCAATGAGATTCCAGGTCAAGGACGTGTCTGGAGACGCCACAGACAGTGGTGGGCTACCAATCTGACAGCGAATTGCCACTATCAAGTACACTAGGTTACAGCAGACATTGACAGTGGTGTAAGGTAATATGGGGAGAATGTCAGCCAGTGGCAGGTTCAAAAATGGTTCAATTGGCTCTGAGCACTATGGGACTTAACATCTGTGGTCATCAGTCCCCTAGAACTTAGAACTACTTAAACCTAACTAACCTAAGGACATCACACACACCCATGCCCGAGGCAGAATTCGAACCAGTGGCAGGAATGACGTATGTGACAGTTACGTTATTTTCGTCAGTCATTCATGCGTTTGCCACCATTAGTTAGAATTTGGCTCCTGCAGTTCTTTTACGGTATTACCACTTTGTTTCTATGAGGGTGAGTCAAATGAAAACCTTAAATATTTTTTAAAATTTATTTATTGTGCCGAAATGGTACAAAGCTGTATCACTTTTCAACTTAATCTCCCCCACGCTCAATGCAAGTCCTCCAGCGCTTACAAAGTGCATAAATTCTTTAGAAAAAAATCCTTTTAGTAGTCCGCGCAGCTGAGTGGCGTACCTCTTCATCAGAACGAAACTTCTTTCCTCCCATTGCATCATTCAGTGTCACTCGGCAGTTTTCCCTCACCATGACTTCAACTGCTGCAGTGTTCTGTGGAGTCACAACTCGTTGTGCCTGGCCTGGACGAGGAGCCTCTTCCTCTGAAGTCACACCATTTGCGAACTTCCTACTTCGTTCGTAGACTTCCTGCTGTGACAAACACGCATCACCGTACTAAACCTTCATTCGTCGATGAATTTCAATAGCTTTCACACCTTCACTACGCAAAAACCGAATAACAGAACGCTGTTCTTCCCTGGTGCAAGTCGCAAGTGGGGCGGCCATCTTTACACTGATACTGCGACGGTATGTGTTCATCTGCGCTATGCTGCCTCCTACAGGCCATTCTTCACGCTGTTTGTAGCACGCTTACCAACTTACAGGATACCGGCGCGAAATTTCGAATTGTTATTACAAATTTAAGGTTTTCATTTGACTCATCCTCGTAGCATTCTTTACGTATACTGGGTTAATGTCAGTTTCAGATTCAACCAATAAAACTTATTGACAGCCTTGAAGGGACGTGATCAACAGATAATAGAAAGTAGTGATGGTTAAAAGTGCCTGAACACTTGGAATAATTGCAGTGGTCGTAGTAATGTGCCAGAACCTGTGCCTCTTGTAATTGTACCGACAGAACGCCTGTCGTCAGACCACGAGCGAAGCATATCACTGTGCGGGTGCTTGCTGATTCGCGCTTTGCGGCGCAAGGCAATGCCCTCCGGGATGATGGTTGTCTGTCACCTAGTGGCACCACTACTGATCAGAAGTTAAATCCATAAACAGAAAAGTAAAACGAACAAAAACTTCCCGTACTGATAAGTTTTCAATTATGGTTGTAAGAGTAGGGCAAAAAAGTGTTCACTAATGTTAACATTAATCATGTTACACATATCATGTAAAGTGTCTCATAGTTTCAGTAAAAGAACGTTCAAATTACGTATGGAACATCTAATTAATTAAATAACTGAACGAACTTTATGATGGTTTCCTGTTATATCCACGGGAACATGCTGAAATGTAATCCATCATTTCTGTACGTCATTCATCTGCCGGCGAGTGGAATACATTCTACATGCGTCCCATTTCAGTGTTATTATGTTCTAATAAGGCATAAAAGAAACTGTAGGCTGATCATCCTCCTCTTCGTAATGCACAAGATTTCATTGGTTTATTTAACTTAATCTGATTAGTACCATCAAGTCCTTTCTTACCACACACATATAGTACCTTCTTTACGTCAGAGTTATCTAAGAAAGAACAATTTTAATATGACAAATAGTATTAAAATGATACGAGTGTATATTGTGGTAATGTGAGTAACTAATACTGACTATGAAATACTAAAGTTAATACTGGCAGTGCTTGTACTGCTGTTGCCACTAACAGTGATAATAAAAATAATGAAGTGGCAGATATAAAAAGAATCCATAGATGTACGAAATAGATGTTTTCTGATATAGCGAGTTCTGGGGAAACTCGCATAGAAAAAGAATATTATTCAGACGAAGCAACGAGCTGGCTGTAACAGTGGATACAGCTAAACGGAACAACTACAAGTCACGAACACTTTTACACAACGGAACTGTGAGTATGAATTACGACTTTCTCTGACGTTCATAAAGTTTTTCACTCAACAAAGTCTGTAATGACAGCTCTTCAGAAGAAGGCACTGATTCAACCTTAGTCGGCCGGGGTGGTCGAGTGGTTCTAGGCGCTACAGTCTGGAACCGCGCGACCGCTACGGTCGCAGGTTCGAATCCAGCCTCGGGCATGGGTGTGTGTGATGTCCTTAGGTTAGTTAAGTTTAAGTAGTTCTAAGTTCTAGGGGACTGATGACCTCAGAAGTTAAGTCCCATAGTGCTCAGAGCCATTTGAACCATTTTTTTTATTCAACCTGTGTTAGTATGCTAAAGAATAAATGCACGTCAATAGCACGACTTCATTTCGACTTCATCAGGGTGATGGGAAATTCAGAATTGAAAGAGCAATCGGAAATAATGTACCATCAGAACTATTCACAGCAGTCTTAGACAAAATTTCGAAATGCTGAAACAAAAAAAGGAATGCGTGTTAATGGAACAGACCTGAATCACCTTCCGTTTGTTGATGAGATTGTATTTATGGTCCGCCTGCTTAGCTGAGTGGTAACGGGCTTGCCTCCCATGCAGCGGGCCTAGGTTCGATTCCCGGCCGGGTTGGAGATTTCCTCCGCTCGTGGACTGGGTGTTGTGTTGTCCTCATCATCATTTCATCCTCGTCACCGGCACTCGAGTCGCCCAATATGACGTCGACTGAAATAAGACTCGCACTCGGCGGCCGAACTTCCCCGGATGGGGCCTCCCAGCCAATAGTGCCACACGCTCATTTCATTTCATTTCGTTGTATTTATGACCTCTGTTGCAAATCAACTTCGATACTATTGCAAGAAGTTAATAAATGTGAAAGTAGTTCTGAAAAGCAATTACACTACGAGTAAAATAATGACTCGCCAACATATTGAAAACAAAATAGTAGAAATTAACAGTGAAGTCATGCAGCTAACTGACGCATTTTTTGTTGAGGCAGTTAAGACAACCACTGGATGGAAAACAAAAGGGATTGGCAGTAGTGTACTTTCCGTGTGCTTAACAGGACTTACAAAACTAAACTTCCGATGTGTCTAAAAATGTACGTTCACGAATTGTATTAGTAATTTATGTCAGAGAGATGTGGCCTTCTGTGCGAAAGCCATTCAGAAGCTGACCGTCTCTCAGCGAGAAATTTAGGCTTGTATCTTAAGGGAGACTGGAGTGGAAGACATAGTTATGGGTGTAATGAAAATGAAGTGAACGTGGAGAGGGCACGTATCCAGCTGAATGGTGGGTAGATGGATTCCGTGCTGTAAGACTGAGACGACGACCTGGTGGATGGTATGCAGGCGACATCGAAAAAAAGTACTGGAACAGAGTCGATGGTTACAGCTGAAGGTTGTAATGCTTGGAAAGCAACAGATTACAAGAGACAAGACAGAGAGATTACCTATTGTAAGTTTGATGTATGAAATTACAGAAGTGATGACGATGACGGCGGAATTCTGTTTGGGAGCACGGAGGTCAGGTCTTTAGCGTCCACACTAAAATAGTTATGAGACTATTGAAGAGTCGGCGAAGGCGCTGCTAGATTTCAACTGCGAAGCGTTATGTGGCTGCAACCGAAAATGTTGTCGCCTATAGAGCTGCGACAACACTGAGGCGTTGTCATCCAGACGTTTACAAAATCACATTATGTCACTGGTTGAGGCAGACGTGCAAAGCAACTACGCCGAGACCACTGCAACTGTCAGGGGTCTTCTTTCACCGACTCTACTACAGCGTGCTTACAAGTGATACATTATAAAAAGTCAGCAAGAATTAAAATTGACGAGCGCACACACACACACACACACACACACACACACACACACACAATTAAAATCGAGTCTGCAGTCACTTCTGAAACTTCCAATCAAAAAGAGTAATTTCATTACCAGAACTAAAATAATACAACAGATACATGTGGCTTGCTGTCCCTGAACTAACAAAAAACACTGAAGGTACAACCTCAAAGTGTAGTTTGGAGTACGGCCTCTATATAAAGTGCTAAAAAATCTACCACACTTGTCCAATCGCCAGGAGCTGCCCACTTAAATCTGCTTCTGCCTCCTCGGTAAAACCACTGAATGCATTCGATTAAAATGTGCCGTGCAGTGATTTGTACAAATGGTTCAAATGGCTCTAAGCTCTATGGGACGTAACATCTGAGGTCATCAGTCCCCTAGACTTAGAACTACTTAAACCTAACTGTTCCCTCTGCAAAAAAAAAAAAAAGAAGACCCGTAAACTCTGCCAGCAGAAGTGGCACAAAACACACTCAGTTTTGGTGAGTCTCTTTCACATTCGGCTATAAAGCTAGGATTCCGTGACCCCCAAATTCTTACATTAAGGCGTTTAACTTTACCCACTAGATGAAACGTCTATTCGTCCGCAAAGATGTCTCGTTTGGAAAAAGTGTGCTCTGCCGTATCGTGGAGAAATGAAATGCAAAATTCTTACCATCTGTTATGGTCGCTGAGACGCAATTTCTGGCCTTAGGAGCGTGCTTATTCTGTACAAGAAATAGTAGTAAATAATAATAATGATGATACCACTGTTGGTTGGTAATATTTACTGGAAAATGCAACCTAACACTAGATTGCGTACACGGCTATCCTGTGTCGCCGTTTTTTTAATACGACTTGAAAAGAGAGAGAGATTATTAATTGATCACCGATGCGTCGGTTCTCGATTGTGTTCAGGAGACGTACGGATTGATTACGCGAAGGGGTTTTCTTAATTGCTCTTTTGACCCGGATTGCCTTCACGCAACCAGAATCATCGATGAAAATACCTACGTGACCTATTTGAATATGAAAATGGAAATGAAAGCAAATTAGTGGAATTTCGTAAGAAAAAGATCAGAAGTTGAACACATTAGTGGTCTCCCAAATACAATTGAGACACCGTGATAAAGAGAAAACTTGTAACAAAGCTCATATACATTTGAACATCATTTTTGGTTAGTAAAAGAAAAGAATAAGAAGAAAATTACTGCATCGTAAAATATTAATATGTTTTGAACAAATTGGCTTTAAACTTCTAGACATTGACAAATACACAATAAGTACATGACTTACATCTGGTATTTCTTTTGTACATGGCGCAGTCCAATAATCGCTCCTTTGTCAGTCTGTTCCTTCTTAAAAATTAATGTCCTTGCGTGCGCGTAAGTACATTATATTTTCACCCGAGTTACCGAAACGTTTGTTCGTCGTTTCACATGATTTTTACACAAAATAAAACTACAACTTGTACCAATGCTATGTAGTACGTCTTAACACGTCGGCGACCAAAAGTACAAAGGATAATGAAGTCTCTAGAATATTTATTAGCAAAAGATAGATTGTTCTTTCTTTTGTTTCACAGCTTCTTGCTATCAAGCGCTGCGGTAGTGGTTTTAAATATCTGCGCCCAGCGGGTCATAGTGTTTATTTAAAGTACCGGGTGATCAAAAAGTCAGTATAAATTTGAAAACTGAATAAATCACGGAATAATGTAGATAGAGAGGTACAAACTGACACACATGTTTGGAATGACATGAGGTTTTATTAGAACGAAAAAAATACAAAAGTTCAAAAAATGTCCGACAGATGGCGCTTAATGTGATCAGAATAGCAATAAATGGCATAACAAAGTAAGACAAAGCAAAGATGATGATCTTTACAGGAAATGCTCAATATGTGCACCATCATTCCTTAACAATAGCTGTAGTCGAGGAATAATGTTGTGAACAGCACTGTAAAGCATGTCCGAAATTATGGTGAGGCAGTGGCGTCAGATGTTGTCTTTCAGCATCCGTAGAGATGTCGGTCGATCACGATACACTTCCGACTTCAGGTAACCCCAAAGCCAATAATCGCACGGACTGACGTCTGGGGACCTGGGAGGCCAAGCATGACGAAAGCGGCGGCTGAGCACACGATCATCACCAAAGGACGCGCGCAATAGATTTTTCACGCGTCTAGCAATATGGGGTGGAGCGCCATCCTGCATAAACACCACCAGGTGTTTATCAGCCAGGCTGGGGATGCTGCGATTCGGTAATATACCGGCGTACCTCTCACCGTCACGTTAGCAGTTTTGCTGTCCAGCGCCATCTGGTTTATTAAGTTTTCAAATTTATACTGACTCTTTGATCACGCGGTATTTAAACGCTGGACGCGCGTCTTGGCATGTTGTTATTGTTGTGGTCGTCAATCATGAGACCAGTTTGATTCAGCTCTCCATGCAACTCTATCCTGTGCAAGCTTCTTCATCTCCCAGTACCTACTGCAGCCTACATCCTTCTGAATCTGCTTAGTGTATTCATCTCTTAGTCTCCCTCTACGATTTTTACCCTCTACGCTGCCTTCCAATACTAAATTGGTGATCCCTCGATGTCTCAGAACATGTCCTACCAACCGATCCCTTCTTCTAGTCAAGTTGTGCCACAAGCTCCTCTTCTCCCCAATTCTGTTCAATACCTCCTCTTTAGTTATGTCATCTACCCATCTAACCTTCAGCATTCTTCTGTAGCACCACATTTCGAAAGCTTCTATTCTCATCTTCTCTAAACTATTTATCGTCCACGTTTCACTTCCATACATGGCTACACTACATACAAATACTTTCAGAAACGGCTTTCTGACACTTACATCTATACTCGACGTTAACAGATTTTTCTTCTTCAGAAACGCTTTCCTTGCCATTGCCAGTCTACATTTTATATCCTCTCTACTTCGACCATCATCAGTTATTCTGCTCCCCAAATAGCAAAACTCCTTTACTACTTTAAGTGTCTCATTTCCTAATCTAATTCCCTCAGCATCACCCGACTTAATTCGACTACATTCCATTATCCTCGTTTTGCTTTTGTTGATGGTCATGTTATACCCTCCTTTCAAGACACTGTCCATTCCGTTCAGCTGCTCTTCCAAATCCTTTGCTGTCTCTGACAGAATTACAATGTCATCGGCGAACCTCAAAATTTTTATTTCTTCTCCATGGATTTTAATACCTACTCCGAACTTTTCTTTTGTTTCATTTATTGCTTGCTCAATATACAGATTGAATAACTTCGGGGATAGGCTAGAACCCTGTCGCACTCCCTTCCCAACCGCTGCTTCCCTTTCATACCCCTCGTCTTGGCATAGGCGCACATTAAAAGGAATATTTCGTCTCTTTAGTCTCGCGCTGTGATGCTTAGCATTTTTACGAACTACAGCTTGTTGGCTGTCCTTTTCTTTTATGACAAAGATCTTATATGCAAAGTATCTCAAATCCAACTTGTAGGGCTTCATATGCAGGAGTCGTTTCAGACACGCCACACCGTTGTTTGAGGTAGCTCAAGTTCCTGGCTTGCCCGTGTTGTGGACGTACGAGGGCTCCTGATGAACGCATCTCGGATACGCTCGACGTTTTCGTCAGACGTGTGTGGCCGACCAGTACTCTTCCCTTTGCATAGGCAACCAACTTCCAAGAATTTTGTATTCCAGTAATAACTCTGCCTGTGCAAGGCGGTTTCTTGCTGAATTGGCGGCGCAATGCACGTTGCACTTGAAGAGTGAATTGACTTGGTGGAAATTCCAAGACACAAAATGATTTCTCTTCTGGTACAGAAGCATGTTGCTACAAACAAACAGCGGCGCAGCTGTGTCAAAACTTTGAACCTTACTCTATTCGGTGACATACGCAATGCGTTTCTTCCTTTTATAGTTCGTCTGCAATAAACAACTGAAACTTGTTCTTTCTTTTTGAAGTACCCTGTACATGGGGGGGGGGGGGGGGGGGGAGACGAGTCATTGTCGGTATTTGCGCCCCACGCGAGCGGCCGGGGATAGAGAGCCTGTATAGGGAGAGAGTGGCCAACCGGACGATACGACGACCATTTTTCTGCCAAACTGCGGGCGGGACTTTTGAATGGCCAGTAGTGGAGTACACACTCACCGAGTCAAAAGCACAAGACAATATGGCGAAATCATTCGTTAAATGCCTTTCTTTACAGTTATACTCATAGTAGCCTACTACGTACAGCACAGGAAAATTTGATACAGTGGCTGTAAAATTATTCGTTACTTGCATTTATTTCCTTTAAAGTTCGTTTACTAGACATATTGGAATGAAAGTAACGTAAATAAAAAAAAATAGTGTATAGCATTTGTTTTGTATCGGAAGTGCATAACGCTAAAGATTTAACGTACCCGTATTACGTCAGATGAATGAAAGTCGTAAGCAGTCGTTTACTTGTGACATGCATATATATATGTATATATATATATATATATATATATATATATATATATATATATATATATATATATATATAACAAACGAAAAAGATTACAAAAATCAGGTAATGTTAAATGTAGGCTACTGTAATAACGACCAAATATAGCAGGAAAACTACCGTATCCCTTCTACCCCACAGTAAGTAGGCCTATTATGTTTCAGCAACCACGACAACTGCGGAAAACGTGCTTACAACTTGCCTGCGTCAACAGTCAGGCAATAATACTGAAACCAAAATAATGCCTTATTCGAAACGAAATAAAGTCAGCCCTGTGGACTGCGACTGCCCACTGCTTTCGTCTTTCTTCATTGCGTGGAAATGTTAAGATGCAAAGTCCACCTTCGCCTCTATTGGAACAACAAAATGCACCACAACCTGGCATCGTTTACGAACGTCTGCAGAACGAATTACAGATGTCAAAAAAATACTGTACAATTACTAACGTGTTTACTTTAAACATGTAGGCCTACCGATTTCATCACAAAACGCTTCATTATTTCAACTCGTATTTAAGATCGCAGACGCTAATTACGTACTAAAAACGATATACAACTAAATCGAACATGCATGCACAACGCGTAACTAGTTTCTCAATAATTCAAATACCTTTTAATCGTTTCAAAACGTCCTCTGAACTTCAATTCAACTCAAAAGCACGGCGCTCGGCGAACATAGGAAGCGCGTGAGACGTTTGGGAGAAAAATGGCGCCAAAACTAATCAACCAATCACGGGCAACTTCACCTATGGCCACTCTCTCTGTATACAGGCTCTCTAGCCGGGGAAAGCCAGGGACGCTGCACCCGCTGCGGGAGGCCCGGTAGCCCTAGGAAGCGGAAGCGGGTCACGGCCGCGTCCGCTGACGTCATCTGTTGGCTCTACGGGGGTGGCAGTGGGCGGGCGCGGCCGGGGAGTCTGCCTCCTCTCTGCTGGATCCTCTTTCGTGACCGCTTCCCATTTCACGCCCACTGGCAGTGGAGGATATTCATTTTAAACCAGATGTGTACAAAATCGCTCAGTATCCGATTACAGTAATAGGGTGCACTTCTCGACTTTGTGCCATCGTTTCAATACCTAGTGTACAACATCACAGGCGCTACTGCGGTGTCGGTCAACCCTGCGGTAGCGTGTAATGGAACACATTTTCATTCCCAGTATTTAGCTAGAGAGGGGAGAAGAGGTGGCAGCGTACAGTTCCTGTGTAGAACGTGTACAGGGTTCCGAGGTACGTCCAAACTAATCCATACCGCCTAATACAGCGTAGAGAGAACCGACGTGACTGGGGTCACATCAGAGCTGGGGACGTCGAATGGAGCGAAATTTTTCAGACAACCACATGTCGGAAATGCACCGCTGTGGAGCAATGGCTGACGCTGACGCCGAAAAGACGAGCCTATCCTTGGCTCGGTTCAGTTTGAACAAAATTGGTCATTCCTGCAGTTCCTAGGGGAGGGAGAATATGTCTACATCTACATCTCCATGATTACTCTGCAATTCACATTTAAGTGCTTGGCAGAGGGTTCATCGAACCACAATCATACTGTCTCTCTACCATTCCACTCCCGAACAGCGCGCGGGAAAAACGAACACCTAAACCTTTCTGTTCGAGCTCTGATTTCTCTTATTTTATTTTGATGAGCATTCCTACCTATGTAGGTTGGGCTCAACAAAATATTTTCGCATTCGGAAGAGAAAGTTGGTGACTGAAATTTCGTAAATAGATCTCGCCGCGACGAAAAACGTCTTTACTCTAATGACTTCAATCCCAACTCGCGTATCATACCTGCCACACTCTCTCCCCTATTACGTGATACTACAAAACGAGCTGCCCTTTTTTGCACCCTTTCGATGTCCTCCGTCAATCCCACCTGGTAAGGATCCCACACCTCGCAGCAATATTCTAACAGAGGACGAACGATTGTAGTGTAAGCTGTCTCTTTAGTTGACTTGTTGCATCTTCTAAGTGTCCTGCCAATGAAACGCAACCTTTGGCTCGCCTTCCCCACAATATTACCTATGTGGTCTTTCCATCTGAAGCTGTTCGTAATTTTAACACCCAGGTACTTAGTTGAATTGACAGCCTTGAGAATTGTACTATTTATCGAGTAATCGGGTTCCAACGGATTTCTTTTGGAACTCATGTGGATCACCTCACACTTTTCGTTATTTAGCGTCAACTGCCACCTGCCACACCATACAGCAATCTTTTCTAAATCGCTTTGCAACTGATACTGGTCTTCGGATGACCTTACTAGACGGTAAATTACAGCATCATCTGCGAACAACCTAAGAGAACTGCTCAGATTGTCACCCAGGTCATGTATATAGATCAGGAACAGCAGAGGTCCCAGGACGCTTCCCTGGGGAACACCTGATATCACTTCAATTTTACTCGATGATTTGCCGTCTATTACTACGAACTGCGACCTTCTTGACAGTAAATTACGAATCCAGTATCACAACTGAGACGATATCCCATAGGCCCGCAACTTGATTAGAAGTCACTTGTGACGAACGGTGTCAAAAGCTTTCCGGAAATCTAGAAATACGGAATCAACTTGAGATCCCCTGTCGATAGCGGCCATTACTTCGTGCGAATAAAGAGTTAGCTGCGTTGCACAAGAACGATGTTTTCTGAAACCATGCTGATTACGTATCAATAGATCGTCTTACCATTCTTGTTGATTTGTCCTAGCTGGTGTAACCTGCAAAAGAGAAAGACACACACTGATGGGGCATTAATGAAACTTAATCCCTCAGCAGGTCAGGCCAACGCGTGGTTGGCCTGTGATGAGGTTGTTGGCCCAGTCCTCGGATGAGCCGGTTGCGGAAGCGTCGCGCTTTCTCGTAGAACTTCTACATCTACATTTATACTCCGCAAGCCACACAACGGTGTGTGGCGGAGGGCACTTTACGTACCACTGTCATTACCTCCCTTTTCTGTTCCAGTCGCGTATGGTTCGCGGGAAGAACGACTGTCTGAAAGCTTCCGTGCGCGCTCTAATCTCTCTAATTTTACATTCGTGATCTCATCGGGAGGTATAAGTAGGGGGAAGCAATATATTCGGTACCTCATCCTCATACTCAATATTTTACAGAAGTAACTGCTACCAGTGTTTGTTCCGCTATCATATAATCATACAATAAAGGATCCTTCTTTCTATGTATTCGCAATGCATTACATTTGTCTATGTTAAGGGTCAGTTGCCACTCCCTGCAGCAAGTGCCTATCGGCTGCAGATCTTCCTGCATTTCGCTACAATTTTCTAATGCTGCAACTTCTCTGTATACTACAGCATCATCCGCGAAAAGCCGCATGGAACTTCCGACACTATCTACTAGGTCATTTATATATATTGTGAAAAGCAGTGGTCCCATAACACTCCCCTGTGGCACGCCAGAGGTTACTTTAACGTCTGTAGACGTCTCTCCATTGATAACAACATGCTGTGTTCTGTTTGCTAAAAACTCTTCAATCCAGCCACACAGCTGGTCTGATATTCCGTAGGCTCTTACTTTGTTTATCAGGCGACAGTGCGGAACTGTATTGAACGCCTTCCGGAAGCCAAGAAAAATAGCATCTACCTGGGAGCCTGTATCTAATATTTTCTGGGTTTCATGAACAAATAAAGCGAGTTGGGTCTCACACGATCGCTGTTTCCGGAATCCATGTTGATTCCTACATAGTAGATTCTGGGTTTCCAAAAACGACATGATACTCGAGCAAAAAACATGTTCTAAAATTCTACAAGAGATCGACGTCAGAGATATAGGTCTATAGTTTTACGCATCTGCTCGACGACCCTTCTTGAAGACTGGGACTACCTGTGCTCTTTTCCAATCATTTGGAACCTTCCGTTCCTCTAGAGACTTGCGGTACACGGCTGTTAGAAGGGGGCCAAGTTCTTTCGCGTACTCTGTGTAGAATCGAATTGGTATCCCGTCAGGTCCAGTGGACTTTCCTCTGTTGAGTAATTCCAGTTGCTTTTCTATTCCTTGGACACTTATTTCGATGTCAGCCATTTTTTCGTTTGTGCGAAGATTTAGAGAAGGAACTGCAGTGTGGTCTTCCTCTGTGAAACAGCTTTGGAAAAAGGTGTTTAGTATTTCAGCTTTACGCGTGTCATCCTCTGTTTCAATGCCATCATCATCTCGGAGTGTCTGGATATGCTGTTTCGAGCCACTTACTGATTTAACGTAAGACCAGAACTTCCGAGGATTTTCTGTCAAGTCGGTACATAGAATTTTACTTTCGAATTCACTGAACGCTTCACGCATAGCCCTCCTTACGCTAACTTTGACATCGTTTATCTTCTGTTTGTCTGAGAGGTTTTGGCTGCGTTTAAACTTGGAATGAAGCTCTCTTTGCTTTCGCAGTAGTTTCCTAACTTTGTTGTTGTACCACGGTGGATTTTTCCCGTCCTTCACAGTTTTACTCGGCACGTACGTGTCTAAAACGCATTTTACGATTGCCTTGAACTTTTTCCATAAACACTCAACATTGTCAGTGTCGGAACAGAAATGTTCGTTTTGATCTGTTAGGTAGTCTGAAATCTGCCTTCTATTACTCTTGCTAAACAGATAAACCTTCCTCCCTTTTTTTATATTCCTATTAACTTCCATATTCAGGGATGCTGCAACGGCCTTATGATCACTGATTCCCTGTTCTGCACATACAGAGTCGGAAAGTTCGGGTCTGTTTGTTATCAGTAGGTCCAAGATGTTATCTCCACGAGTCGGTTCTCTGTTTAATTGCTCGAGGTAATTTTCGGATAGTGTACTCAGTATAATGTCACTCGATGCTCTGTCCCTACCACCCGTCCTAAACATCTGAGTGTCCCAGTCTATATCTGCAAAATTGAAATCTCCACCTAAGACTATAACATGCTGAGAAAATTTATGTGAAATGTATTCCAAATTTTCTCTCAGTTGTTCTGCCTCTAATGCTGCTGAGTCGGGAGGTCGATAAAAGGAGCCAATTATTAACCTAGCTCGGTTGTTGAGTGTAACCTCCACCCATAATAATTCACAGGAACTATCCACTTCTACTTCACTACAGGATAAACTACTACTAACAGCGACGAACACGCCACCACCAGTTGCATGCAATCTATCCTTTCTAAACACCGTCTGTGCCTTTGTAAAAATTTCGGCAGAATTTATCTCTGGCTTCAGCCAGCTTTCTGTACCGATAACTATTTCAGCTTCAGTGCTTTCTATCAGCGCTTGAAGTTCCGGTACTTTACCAATGCAGCTTCGACAGTTTACAATTACAATACCGATTGCTGCTTGGCCCCCGCATGTCCTGACTTTGCCCCGCACCCTTTGAGGCTGCTGCCCTTTCTGTACTTGCCCGAGGCCATCTAACCTAAAAAACCGCCCAGTCCACGCCACACAACCCCTGCTACCCGTGTAGCCGCTTGCTGCGTGTAGTGGACTCCTGACCTATCCAGCGGAAACCGAAACCCCACCACCCTATGGCGCAAGTCGAGGAATCTGCAGCCCACACGGTCGTAGAACCGTCTCAGCCTCTAATTCAGACCCTCCACTCGGCTCTGTACCAAAGGTCCGCAGTCAGTCCTGTCGACGATGCTGCAGATGGTGAGCTCTGCTTTCATCCCGCTAGCGAGACTGGCAGTCTTCACCAAATCAGATAGCCGCCGGAAGCCAGAGAGGATTTCCTCCGATCCATAGCGACACACATCATTGGTGCCGACATGAGCGACCACCTGCAGGTGGGTGCACCCTGTACTCTTCATGGCATCCGGAAGGACCCTTTCCACATCTGGAATGACTCCCCCCGGTATGCACACGGAGTGCACATTGGTTTTCTTCCCCTTCTTGGCTATGGCGCGGATCCAGTCTCGGAGAGGCAGGATTCCGGAGTCCTCGTGGAGTTGGCTCGTCGAGAAGCGTCTCGGAAGATGCATGGCAGTCTTCAGGGCGCGGTTCTGTATCCGCTGCAGATTCACAGTGTGAGCATTTGCGGCTTTCCCCCAGACCACAGCCGCATGCTCCAACAGTGGGTGGACAAATGTTACGTATAGCGTGATGCCGTGTTGCGGTGGCAATGACGACTGCGGGTTTAGTAGCGGATACAGGGCGCGAAGGCGTCCTCCCTTCCACATCACGGATATCATGCTTCCAGGCGAGCCTGCGGTCAAGGGTAACCCCTAGGTATTTCGCCGTCCCACTCCATGGGATAGGTTCTCCCAGGATTTCGACTGGCGTACGCCCTGGCGGCAGAAGTCTTCGGTGAAGACAACTGCCGTGGAGCAATGGCCATGAAACGACAGCAGATCAGCGACGAGCGCGCGGATGAGTGTGGTGCATTTAGACCAAGTTGCCCATTAATGTTAAAAGAGTGCAGTTACTATTTAAATTGGCTGAAGATAATGGTTTCAGCTGAACAATTAGAGTTAGACGAATTTTAAATACCTATCCATCGCTGGTTACGTTAGTCGCGGACTTGCTGTGGTATTTACTGACTAATGCTTGGCTTTTATCAACTATGCTAAATGTCCGGTAGTGCTAACAGTTGGTTGATAACCTGTACTCACCCCATGCCTCTTCATTTTTAGTTTTGTATCTCAGTCGATAACGGAACGCATATAGGACTATTTTGTAGTCTGTCCGTCGGTCCATCTGTCTTTCTATCTGTCTATCCGTCCGTCCGGCCAATGGTTAAGTCTCCTTTCTCTTAGGAGGGACTGGAGGTATTAAGTTGAAATTTATGTCAAATACTAAAGCCCACAGTCCCTTCTCGTTGTGAAATATTTAAGCTCTAAGACAATGCAGCCAAAAGATACGGCAATATATGTCACATATTTTGATACCAGCAAACTCATTCATCAAAACCTGCGGATTGACAGTCTATACACATAAAAAAATGTTTTGCATCACCTCGGTTCCGAGGGTCCCGGAACCTGTACAGAAAATTGGAATAGAGGCCAACATAAACATCATTTCCGCCCTTCTTACTGCTCATGAAAACCACACATTTCATGTTGTACCACCAAACAGCGAGACCTTCAGAGGTGGTGGTCCAGACTGCTGTACACAGCGGTACCTCTCATACCCAGTAGCATATCCTCTTGCATTGATGCATGCCTGTATTCGTCGTGGAATGCTATCCACAAGTTCATCAAGGCACTGTTGGTCCAGATTGTCCCACTCCTCAACGGCGATTCGGCGTAGATCGCGCAGAGTGGTTGGTGGGTCACGTCGTCCATAAACAGCTCTTTTCAATCTATCCCAGGCATGTTCGATAGCGTACATGTCTGGAGAATATGCTGGCTACTCTAGTCGAGCGTTGTCGTTATCCTGAAGGAAGTCATTCATAAGATGTGCACGATGGGGGCGCCAATTGTCGTCCATGAAGACGAATGCGTCGCCAGTATGCTGCCGATATGGTTGCACTATCGGCCGGATGATGGCATTCACGTGTCGTACAGCCGTTACGGCGCCTTCCATGGCCACGAGCGGCTTACGTCGGCCCCACATAATACTACCCCAAAACAGCAGGGAACCTCCACCTTGCTGCACTCGCTGGACAGTGTGTCTAAGGCGTTCAGACTGACCGGATTGCCTCCAAACACGTCTCCTACGATTGGCTGACGGCATATGCGACACTGATTAGTGAAGAGAGCGTGATGCCAATACTGAGCGGTCCATTCGGCATGTTGTTGGGCCCATCTGTACCGCGCTGCATGTTGTCGTGGTTGCAAAGATGGACCTCGCCGTGGAATTCGGGGGTTAAGTTGCGCATCATGCAGCCTATTGCGCACAGTTTGGGTCGTAACTCGACGTCCTGTGGCTGCACGTGAAGCATTATTCAATATGGTGGCGTTACTGTCAGGGTTCCTCCGAGCCATAATCCGGAGTTAGCGGTCATCCACTGCAGTAATAGCCCTTCGGCGGCCTGAGCGAGGCATGTCATGGTCAGTTTCTGTCTGTCTGTATCTCCTCCGTGTCCGAACAACATCGCTTTCACTCCTGGACACCTGGGCTCTTCCATTGAGAGCCCTTCCTGGCACAAAGTAACAATGCGGACGCAATCGAACCGCGGTATTGCCCGTTTCGGCGTGGTTGAAATACAGACAAGACGAGGCGTGTACCTCCTCCCTGTTGGAATGACTGGAACTGATCGGCTGTCAGACCCCCTCCGTCCAGTAGGCGCTGCTCATGAATGGTTGTTTATATCATTGGGCGGGTTTAGTGACAATCTCTGAACAGCCACGAGACTGTGACACAATATCCACAGTCAACGTCTATCTTCAGAAGTTCTGGGAACCGGGCTGACGCAAAACTTTTTTGATGTGTGTATATGTCGGCCCTGGTGGTCTAGCAGTAAAGTGCGGGTCTGGAAGTCCAAAGGTTACGCGATCGAAACTCAGTCTTAGTTTTAACTTATACTTCACCCTCTCAACGATGTGAGTCGCCAGAAACAACATGTGCTTACGACTCCTCGTGAAACTCTAGATTTCCTTTCCCTGGTTGGATTACTGCCCGCATCTCGTGGTCGTGCGGTAGCGTTCTCGCTTCCCACGCCCGGGTTCGATTCCCGGCGGGGTCAGAGATTTTCTCTGCCTCGTGATGGCTGGGTGTTGTGTGCTGTCCTTAGGTTAGTTAGCTGTAAGTAGTTCTAAGTTCTAGGGGACTGATGACCATAGATGTCAAGTCCCATAGTGCTCAGAGCCATTTGAACCATTTTTTTGGATTACTGGGGTTGGTTAGGTACACGTAAGTCGCCGAAGTGGCGTCCAATACAAAGACTTTCAACAGACCATTGAGCCACACGAAATAATATTAATAATTATTATTATCTAGATACATAATTAAGTTTGCGCGGAACCCTCAGAATGAGGATGAGGAGCGTATCTCATTAATATATATATATATATATATATATATATATATATATATATATATATATATATATATATATATATATATATACACACACCGGTGACTTGCCGAATCTGCATGCTACCAACCTGCTAGCACAGGTGGCGTCCGTGACTGCAGCTGCCGACGAAAGCAGGGAGGGACCGTTGGAACTGCGTCCAGTTGGCACTCACTGTGCGTGGAGGAGGGAAGGCTCAAAGAGGTAGCAGCATTCAAACGAGCAACGGCTACTTCTCATTAGCCATCGTCTTGTGGATGTTAATTAATTTATGCCATCAACCTTGAACTTTGGATACAGGTACTTCTGTACCTGAGGATGGTCTTGATACTTCTCCTTGCTCAGTCCAACAAAGCTAAACATGACAAATTCGGTCATAAAATTTCCCCGAACCAAAGTAATTAGCAGATCAAAATTTTAATTACTTGAGTATCTCCCTTTAGTTATTATTAATAAAGGATATTAATTATTATATGTGTGGTGTCTGTTCTGTCATACATGTCCGGAAGAACAGACATCAATGATCGACTTAAGCAGCCTTTATATTCATAACTAAAGGGAAATTTGTATGACGTAGCTGCTTTGGACGTTGAAATAATTCAACAGCGGCACTTGAAAATTTGTGACGGGACCAGGACTGGACCCTGGATTCTCTACTTACCGCGACCAGCCGCCCTGATCGCGTCGGCCATCCGGACACGCTTCCCGTCCGACTAAAATTCCCAAGTGCTGCTGCCAGTGGCACTGTAACCCCGTTCATCTTCCCGTTGCTCGCAGCCCAACTGTATTCACGCCAGGGGTCGGACGATGGTATGCATCCGCATTGAAATAGTCATGTTGCCCGTCAAGGCATACCTATAAAGTTATATGTGTGATGTCTGTTCTTCCGAACATATAATTGTATAGATACGCCTCCACAGGCAAAACGACTCCTTCAGTCCGGATACGTACCATCGACCGACCCCTGGCGTGAATACAGTTGGGCTGCGAGCAACGGGAAGATGAACGGGGTTACAGTGCCACTGGCAGCAGCCCTTGGGAATTTTAGTCGGACGGGAAGCGTGTCCGGATGGCCGACGCGGTCAGGGCGGCTGGTCGCGGTAAGTAGAGAATCCAGGGTCCAGTCCTGGTCCGGTCACAAATTTTCAAATGCCGCTGTTGAATTATTTCAACGTCCAAAGCAGCTACGTCATACAAGTTTCCCTTTAGTTATAAGTGGTATTATTATTATGCAAGAGGACGCTCTCGATATTTGACGTGCTACAGAATCTTGTAGCTACCATGTAGTAGGCTTACATCTCTACTTTAGAGAATTTTTCTATATCTTTATTCTGACCTTTGCCACGAGTGCTTAAGAATGTCTGTAGACCGTATTACATATAACCGAAAGTGTGTGTGGCTACGTGGTCAGCATTAAGTAAAATTCTCACCGGGAGATGGTTTAATAGCATCACAGAAAGAGAGTAAAGTGTCTCTCATCTACACTTGGGCCGTGAATCCGCTATCATTTGTTTTGTTTACGACGTGTTCGTACAAGTGAGCAGAGCTACCGGAGCCAGAGGTTTTGTTATTTATTTCGCTCGTGATTAGAATTGCGGTCTGCAAAAAGTACGGTTCGGTAGCTTTGGCATACTGCATAAATGACATAGTCATACTGCATAAATGACATAGTAAATGGTAGGATTTTCGGTAGTATTGCTAATATTGGTGCGGAAAGACCCAGAAATTAATATGTAAAAGAGAGAAACCGGGAACCGACGATTTCTCTCTTTTTTGTTTGTTTGTTTGTTTTCGACATATTTAGAACCGCACATCATTCAGTGTTAGTCCATTGGATATTTTATATCCTTCAAGGATATAAATCGCATTTCAGAAGTAATAAAACTTAGTTGATCACGTTACTTCTGCGCTCTTATGTAAACATACCAATATATATATATATATATATATATATATATATATATATATATTGTGTTGTTGTTGTCGTTGTTGTTGTGCTCTTCAGTCCAGAGACTGGTTTCATGCAGCTCTCCATGCTACTCTATCCTGTGCAAGCTTCTTCATCTCCCAGTACCTACTGCAGCCTACATCCTTCTGAATCTACTTAGTGTATTCATCTCTTGGTCTTCCTCTACGATTTTTACCCTCCACGCTGCCCTCCAGTACTAAATTGGTGATCCCTTGATGCCTCAGAACATGACCTACCAACCGATCCCTTCTTCTAGTCAAATTGTGCCACAAACTCCTCCCCAATTCTATTCAATACCTCCTCATTAGTTATATGATCTACCCATCTAATTTTCAGCATTCTTCTGTAGCACCACATTTCGAAAGCTTCTATTCTCATCTTGTCTAAACTATTTATTGTCCATGTTTCACTTCCACACATGGCTACACTCCATACAAATACTTTCAGAAACGACGTCCTGACACTTGAATCAATACTCGAGGTTAACAGATTTCTCTTCTTCAGAAACGCTTTCCTTGCCATTGCCAGTCTACATTTTATATCCTCTCTACTTCGACCATCATCAGTTATTTTGCTACCCAAATAGCAAAACTCCTTTACTACTTTAAGCGTCTCATTTCCTAATCTAATTGCCCCAGCATCACCCGACTTAATTCGACTACACTCCATTATCCTCGATTTGCTTTTGTTGATACATTTGTAATACTGTTAGTTACGTAAGCCCATCCACCATGGCAAGGTCATATCACATCGGATGAGGAAAAACGATTTTTAATTGTCCTGAAACCAAAAACCACTTAAAAAGCACCACTCACATCGGTTTTTAGTTGTCCTGAGGATAAAAACCGCATAAAAAGCATCAATCAAAATCAAATCTAATTATTAATTTCTGTGTGACTGGCGCAAAGCATGTTCAATAACTTGTCCACCGTTTTTTGCAACAAGTTGAAATCGAGAAACAGCATGTTCCACAACTGATCGAAGTGTTTCCGGGGTCACTTTCAGAATGTGTTGCACAGTGCGTGCCTTCAATGCAGCCAAGTATGCAATCGCAACACTGAACACATCATCTTTCAGATAGCCTCAAAACCAGACGTCACACGGATTAAGACCATGTGATGGGGACGGCCAGGTTGTAGAGAAATGGCGGCTGATAATTCTAGCATTTCCGAAATGGCGCTTCATCAGCTGCTTAACTGGATTTGCAATGTGCGGGAGTGCGCCATCTTGCATAAAAATGATCCCCTCCACACATCCACGCTATTGGAGAGCTATGATGACGTGGTTTCGCAAAAGACACTCATAGCGCTTACCAGTGACGGTACAGGTAAAAGGACCGGAAGCGTCTCTTAGAAAAAATATGGCCATTAGCTAAATGATGCCGCAAACCCGCAACACACGGTGATCTTTTCAGGATGACATGGTACTGGTTGATTTGCGTGTGGATTTTCTGTTGCCCATATTCGACAATTCTGTGTATTGACACATTCTGTCAGATGAATGTGGGCTTCGTCTGTCCACAAAATCTTCCACGGCCAATCTTGTCCACTTACATGCGAGCAAGACATTCGAAAGCAAAGGTCTCTCTGGCAGGTCAACAGGAAGCAAGTCGTGTACATGGGTAATTTTGAATGGATAGCAAAGGATGATTTGCAGCATTTTATGCACCATGCTCACTGGTATGTCCAATGTTCGGGCAATTCTCCGTGCACTACATCATTACACACCACCACTCGTCTCCTCCTGCATTGCTCTGGCCACTGCTTCCACTGACGTCGAATCAATTCTTTTCTCCCTCTATCACACTGCACGCCGAAAGAACACGTCTTTTCGATTTTCCGAATCATATTCTCTAGATTCACGGCAGTCATCAGACCAACGCCTCTTTTTCAAATTCTTCAGTTTCCGGAACTTCTGCAGAGCGACGTGTGCACAGTTATCATTCTGCTTTACAACCACAACGCGATCCTGCATTGAGGCAGTCATGGCGAACGTCCCAGACGCGAAAGAAGGAAAAGCCGTGTTCCCCACGTGTTTATACCAAGTTCAATGGGTCGTGCGCATGAGAGGTGTTTTCATTTACGTATTGTGACACATTCTGTGCCATCTGTTGATCAATTTTCACACTATCTTTCTTCTTCTGCCATACGTTTTTCCCCTTCTCCGATAATATTCCGTTGCAATCCGACGTCATTCTGACCAGTGGTGTTATTTCTACAGCGTTTTGAAAGTTTAATTATAAGCACACACACACACACACACACACACACACACACACACATATATATATATATATATATATATATATATATATATATAGTTGTTATTTTGTAGTCAAAAAAATGTTGGTCATCAGTCCCTAAGCTTACGCACTACTTAACCTAAATTATCCTAAGGACAAACACACACACCCATGCCCGAGGGAGGACTCGAACCTCCGCCGGGACCAGCCGCACAGCCCATGACTGCAGCGCCTTAGACCGCTCGACTAATCCCGCGCGGCATTTTGTAGTCAATAGAATGTTCTTCATCACGATCAAAGGCGATAGTTTCCTAATGCGAAAGGTGTTTATGAATAACAGAAACATGTTTTATATAATTTCGACGAAGTTTTGAAGCGATATCTGATATATTTTTGTTTTGCGGTTTTTTCCCCTTTTCGTTGAGAAGTTGCGTTTCATCTGTGGTGTTTTCTTTATTTTTACAATAATAACCCTCTGTTTCACATTACAAATCAACATTATTCGGTATTTTTTATATCCCCAGCCATTTTGTAGATGGCTTACTGCTGCTGGTTCATAGGGGAACTGAGTGCCACCTACGCACAGAAATACGACATAGGCCTGTCCACATGTACCAGACAAGTATTACAATGTGAAATAAAGCTGCAAGCTTAAGATATATGCTTGGAAATGGCCCATGGTTGAAATTTGCCAATTGCTTTGATAATAAAAAGAATACAGCCTATCTGAAGAAGGTTTTCATTCTTAACATCTTATGCGACAGTGATCACACATATAAAGAAAGCGATCTGTCTGAGCTAGCGCCTGATACTTATGCAACACACCTAACATACATAAGCTACTAGGTCTGCGCTTACTTACGATATCTGCGGTAGCTTACGGCAGCTTTACAACTCTATCCATAATCCGACGCCTCCGGTCCACGACTGGTAGGTACGGTGCCCCAGTAACACAGCAGAGCCGTGTTTATAGTCGCGGACGTAATGGCGCACAGAGCGTGGCGGCTGTTTGCCACGGCCGGGGCCAGACGCAGTGATCGACATAAAACAGGGCACAGTCGCACAGTGGAACCCGATCACCCGCCGCTGCCGTCAGCTTTTAACGTCCGCGTTACGCCGATTTTGCTGTGGATCGCGCTGTCTGGCAATACGAAACCTAAAGCGCTGCGCGTAGTATCGAATTGTCAGAACGACACCTGTGCCTCTTTCTGCTTCCCCTTAGCAACTCGTGACTACACCTGCCGTAGCCTGGCCTTTAATGAGTATCGCCTTTTGGCAGTCCATTTCTTCCTGTTGTAGCCCTGAGTTAGGTATCACCACACTGACAAACTAACGGAAGAGTCACGTTACTAATTGTTTTGTACCGTAGTCTTCCTTTGAAAACCAGTTCATTCGCTCAAGATCTCTATGTTAACACAATTACTGGATTACTAGTTTTACCGGTTTCGGCAATATATATTGCCGTCCTCAGATCCATAAGATCGGCAGTGGTAGTTACAACATACAATGCTTACATCATTCTATCACATGAGGACTATAAAATACAACGACGTGCCATACTTTACGACAGCATACATAGCATCTCATTGTAATATCTCGACTTTCTTATGCATTTTGTACAGCTCTCATGTGACAGAGTTCTGTAAGGGTAGTATAAAGCAACTATCACGTCATCGACGGGCGCACAATCGAGAGAAACACAGTCACTTGTGAGCGAGCAGTCTAACCTAACAGTGTCACTATGTTTTCGAAACAGGAACAACGGAGTTGGATCAAGATTGAATGTGCCAGAGGTCGTACAGCACAAAAGTGTCATCAAGGTCTTCAAGAGGCGTGCGGGGAATCGGCATTGCCGTACAGAACAGTGGCACGTTGAGTAAAAGTCTTCAACGAAGGTCGGAAAACTGTGACAGGCATGCATCGGGCAGGTTGTCCTAGCGTCTTTGAAGAAGAAGTGCATGCTGTTGCCACGTTAGTGGACAGAGATCGACGCCATACGATTCGTGAGCTCGCCCATGAAACCATATTAGCGCATACGACTGTGCTTCGCATCTTGTGTGATGAGTACTATGAGATGACGGACGGGCACAGCCATGGGATCACCACTGTCTCCAGCAGTCGTAAATTTCTTCGTGGGGCACTTTGAGAAGCAGGCTCTGCAAACTGCGACATTACGGCCGTCTTGCTTTCTGCGATTCGTTGACGACACCTTCCTGATATGGCCTCATGGTGAAGATACACTACAGCAGTTCGTCGATCACATGAATGGTGCCCATCCCAACATTAAATTTACTGTTGAGATGGAGAAGCACGGCAGGCTACCATTCTTGGATGTTTTGGTTGAGCGGAAGGCAGGAGGCCAGCTTGGTCATTCAGTGTAACGGAAACCAACACACACTGATCGGTACTTGAACGCCAATAGTTTCCACCACCCTGTACACAAGAAAGCGGTCCTGAACACATTGGTTCATAGAGCCAGGATTATCTCTGACAACGACCACCTACAGTATGAATTTACAGGGAAAATGGATACAGCAAAAGAGACATCGCAAACGCTTTCAAGGGCCGCCGACGAAAGACACCTGGTGAATCAGTAGAAGAGGCCAAACGGACTGCATTCCTGCCATACTGTGGAAAACTAGCTGTAAGTTAGGACGTCTGCTGCAGAAACATGGGCTGAGATCAGTGTTCCGGTCCGCCCCCAAGATATGAGATATGTTGCGCCCTGTTAAAGACGACATTGTACAGTTCGAAAATAAAAAAGTGTTGGCTCATGCATCTACATATTGGGACTCCGTTATAAAGAAAGCGGCCGAGATTCGTTTAGACAACCAGAATTTCAACAAAGACCAGGGATACACACTCAGCAGGGCATAGGGACGGGCTTTGGACATCGAAAGAAAGCAAAGACAGATGCGCGACGCGGGAGCGGCAGTTCCAAACGTGGCGCCTGCCCCTGGCGCCACCTGACGTCACCGGTGCTGCCACGGGCAATAGCTCCGCTAGCTGCCTGGGTCGACTTACGCGTGTGGGCCACATTGAGTCTACCTGATTGACTGCTGATGATGTCATCATGCCCATATAAGCGAGAAACAGCAGCAGCCCCGGCAGTCAGTGAACTCCTGACGACGATGGCGTATATGGTCATCGAAAGCTCGAGGATTTTATTCGAATTGACGCGGCTGGAAAACTGAGAACGGTTCATTCATATATGCCGTCGCGAAAGACTCCGAGCAGACAGAACAGCACCTACGTGAACACGGAGTGGCTGCTTTGTGGCAAGAACCATCGCAGCATTCCATTCACGTGTGTCACGCAAATCCCGGGAAACTTAAATTACGATGCGGTAGGGTAGGAATCTGAATCCTTGAGTCGAATAGGAGTTTAATGTACTAACCTCGGTGCCAGTAGGCGTCGCAGAATTTCAGAGAGGTAAGTTTTTGATGCGCGCTTAGCTGAAGCTGAAGGATTAAACCATTCCTAGTTTGTTCCGCTTTCAAAACTCGTGATCGAAGTATCTCCTTGTCGTTCGTCCTCTGTTCTTTCTTTTGCATTTCGGCATGTACTTGAGCAACATTTTTAGAAATACTGCGTCATCCATTCTTGACGCCGGCCGTTGTGACCGAGCGGTTCTAGGCGCTTCAGTCTGCAAAAGCGCGACCCCTACGGTCGCAGGTTCGAATCCTGCCTCGGGCATGGATGTGTGTGATATCCTTAGGTTAGTTAGGTTTAAGTAGTTCTAAGTTCTAGGGGACTGATGACCTCAGATGCTAAGTTCCATAGCGGTCAGAGTCATTTTTCCATTCTTGACGAATGTTCTTTCACTTTTTTCGATATTGAATTAGTTCCTCGTTACTGTTACAAATCTGTAGCTTCTTACTAACGTGTTCACTAATGTTCCTAACAGTAACAGCAGTCCTACAACTTACCCCGCTCATTCCAGGTCTCTCTACTTTTGTGGTCTGCTGTTTCATAAGTGTCCATCCTTTACTTCCACAAAGCTATCTAGACACTGTCATTACTTTGTGCCTCAAGTGCCTATATATTCCAAACGTTCCCCCTGGTTAGTCCACACGGAACCACCACAATAGAAAAAAAATGACAATGTCATTTCGCTAGACGTTTTTCACGAATCAGAGTTTTTTGACGATTGTTCGCCGCGGATTGAACTATTTTATTGCAGTAGAACTCAGAGTCTTAAACAGCCAGCCCCTTGACGCAAAAACACTGCCGTCTGTTTTGTAAACAAAACGTTTGCAGCAGTATTGCCATTACGGCTGTGGTTATCAAAGAGAAGCACATCAGCTAGACGGATACGTGTGTAGTTGGTCTCGCGCGCCGTACAACGCTAACAATGCGTTGATTCTGCCGCGACCACGGATATGATTTGGCGCGACACTACGGAAGCCCCGAAGCGCGTACAAATGAAATGTTTCAGTGCTTTGCTTTGCTTAGGTTTGCAACCAATGTGCAAGCATCGTGCATGGGTGGTAATAGGAAGCACTGTCGTTGCCGCCATTTCGATGTAAAGCATATCGGGCCGGCCGAAGTGGCCGTGCGGTTAAAGGCGCTGCTGCCTGCAACCGCAAGGCCGCTACGGTCGCAGGTTCGAATCCTGCCTCGGGCATGGATGTTTGTGATGTCCTTAGGTTAGTTAGGTTTAACTAGTTCTAAGTTCTAGGGGACTAATGACCTCAGCAGTTGAGTCCCATAGTGCTCAGAGCCATTTTTGAAAGCATAGCGGAACATGGAGTTTATAGGTAACATGGTAACACGATTATTGTATATTTGGCACCAATTAGGGCATTCCACTGCGTTGAGAAAATTTGTAACGTGTCTTTTCATATATTGTTCACGTGTTAAAACGCATTTCTGTCAGTACTCTGCAGAGAGAAGGTGTACAGAGAGTTAAAAATTCATTACCCAAACTTACAGATATGATGACAGAGATAGGAAAAAATATATATTACGGCAGCCTGGCGTCGGAAATGCATATTACGTGAGTACTGAGTGTCCAGGAGGTCACTGGGTGTGGCTGAGAATAAAACAATGTTAAATGTGTTTCAGTCCTTTATTTTCTGATCAATGTTACAATAAACGTTCAAAATGAGCCATTAACTTTGGCTGAGAACCAGTATGGACGTAGCAGGGAGTCCGGTGTCCGGTGGAAAAAAGTGGCGTGTTCTTTTCGTGTGTGGACGCTGCAATAATTCTTGAAACCTAGCGCGATGGCGTAGTGGTTAGCACACTGCACTCGCATTCGGAAGGACGACGGCTAAAACCCGCGTCCAGCTATCCTGATTTAGGTTTTCCGCGATTTCTCTAAATCGCTTCAGACGAATGCCGGGATGGTTTCTTTGAAAGCCGGCCGTTGTGGCCGTGCGGTTCTAAGCGCGTCAGTTTGGAACCGCGTGACCGCTACGGCCGCAGGTTCGAATCCTGCCTCGGGCATGGATGTGTGTGATGTCCTTAGGTTAGTTGGGTTTAAGTAGTTCTAAGTTCTAGGGGACTGATGACCTCACTAGTTAAGTCCCATAGTGCTCAGAGCCATTTGAACCATTTGTTTCTTTGAAAGGGTAAGGCCGACTTTCTTCCCCATCCTTCCCTAATCCGATGGAACCGATGATCTCGCTGTTTGGTCCCTTTCCTCAAAATCAACCAACCAACCAGTTCTTGAAACTAATTGCTCTTCTGAGTCCACAGGGTAAAATACACGTCGCTTATCATGTATCCCAGAAAGTGAAATGTAATGTAGTAAGGTACGGGGATTTTATAGCAAATGTATAGGTAATGGAAATGCCGTGTGGCTAGGACCTCCCGTCGGGTAGACCGTTCGCCTGGTGCATGTCTTTCGATTTGACGCCACATCTGCGATTTGCGTGTCGATGGGGAGGAAAGGATGATGATAAGGACAACACAACACCAAGTCCCCGAGCGGAGAAAATCACCGACACAGCCGGGAATCGAACCGGGGCCGTTAGGCATGACATTCCGTCGCGCTGACCATTCAGCTACCAGGGGCGGACAATGTATAGGTTATCCCCGGCTGATACGCTGATTGCTAAAGTTAATGCTGCTTGTATTGGCTCTGCAAAGTGCGCCTTCGTCTGATACGTACGGCTATATCCTCCAATAACGTCGGCGGGTGCTCTTCTAAGAACAGTCTGCGTCGAGGAGGCAGAGTGTAGGGCCTACCGCAGTCAAGTAGTCGCCCACGATGCTGGTCGACATGTTTACTGCAAATTATCTCTGATGACCTCGCCCAACCGTTGTACGTGGGTCGGCATCCGCCCATACAAGCGAGTTACGGCAACTGTATGCGACTCCCGGAGTAAATTGAGTCTCATCCCTAAAAGGAACAGCTTTAGAAATAGGGTCTTCGTTAGTCTGTTGCAGAAAGGAGCGGACGAACTCGAAATGGCTAATCATTTGGTCGCAAGGCTTGTACTTTGGTGGGACGAAGAGGATGAAGCAGCTGTTCTCGCAACAGTTTCCATATTAAACTTTGCTGATCGCCCAACTCAGAGGCTATTGCTCCTATACACCTCGGCTTGTTCTCAAAGCTTTAACAGAATGTCTTCCTCAGAGATAGGTGTACGTACCGTCAAGCATACTGAATCAGTGTACCAGTGTTGCCCAATAGAACGTGGATTGCAGTAAATGAGCGATAATGCGGACATTTTCGTGCAGCGAAACGCTCGCTGTACATGTCCTGAGCTCTTCAGTCATGTCTCACAGTTCGCTCAATGTTACGCGTGATATGGCGCCCTCCAGAGTGACGTAGCAAGTAATGTGTAGCGTGGCGTGGTACAAGAAGGCATGCATCTAGTTGGCAGTTTCAAATGTAACACAGGCAATATAATAGACAGCGTCTACCGGACTGACGTGAAGTAAATGAGTCGTACGGTCTGACTAAATACACTGGCCCCTTATACTTCTTTGTGACGTAAGCAAAGTAGTTGGCCATGAGTAGATCTGTTGCATGTAAGGTGATCAGTGTGTTCTTATGCGTAGTTCAGAACTTTCACATTCAGTTATATGTTATTTATTCTTTGTTATCTTCAGACACAAAAGTGAACATTATAAAACTACAGTTCTGACAACGGTGTTTCTTAACTGCTAGCATAAGTAGTTATTGTAATTTCTTAGCGACCAATGTCAATGAGTATTTTCAACGAATACCCAGACTGATGAGAAACATAGAAGTAGATATCCTCGGAGTGACGAAGCAGCTTAAATCACTTAATAAAGGCAAGGCCTCCGGTCCAGATTGTATACCGCGCAGGTTCCTCTCAGAGTATGCTGATAAAATAGCTCCATATTTAGCAATTATATACAACCACTCGCTCACAGAAAGATCCGTACATAAAGACTGGAAAATGCTCAAGTAGCAACAATACCCAAAAAGGGAATTAGAAGTAATCCACTGAATTACAGGCCTATATATCACTAACGTCGATTTGCAGTAGGTTTTTGGAACATATACTGTATTCGAACATTATTAAGGACCTCGAAGAAAAGGATTTATTGACACATAGTCAGCACGGTTTCAGAAAATATCGTTGTTGTGAAACACAACTAGCTCTTTATACTCATGAAGTAAAAAGTGCTATCGACAGGGGATGTCAAATTGATTCCATATTTTTTTCCATATTTCCAGAAGGCTTTCGACACCGTTGCTCACAAGCGTCTTCTAACCAAACTGCGGGCCTACGGAGTATCGCCTCAGTTGTGCGACTGGATTCGTGATTTCGTGTCAGAAAGGTCAAAGTTCGTAGTAATAGACGGAAAGTCATCGAGTAAAACAGAAGTAATATCCGGCGTTCCCCAAGGAAGTGTTATAGGCCCTCCATTGTTCCTGATCTATATTAACGACATAGGAGACAATCTGAGTAGCCGTCTTAGATTGTTTGCAGATGATGTTGTCATTTACCGTCTTGTAAGGTCATCAGATGATCAAAACGACTTGCAAAATGATTTAGATAAGAATCTGTATGGTGCGAAAAGAGGCAATTGACTCTGAATAAGGAAAAGTGTGAAGTTATTCACATGAGTACTGAAAGAAATCAGCTAAATTTCGATTAGGCGATAAGTCACACAAATCTGAAGGCTGTAAATTCAACTAAATGCTTAGGGATTACAATTGAAAATAATCTAAATTGGAACGATCACATAGATAATATTGTGGGTAGAGCAAACCAAAGACTGCGATTCATTGGCAGAACACTTAGAAGGTGCAACAGGTCTACTATAAAGACTGCTTACACCACGCTTGTCCGCCCTGTTCTGGAGTATTGCTGTGCGATGTGGGATCCGCGTCAGGTGGGACTGACGGATGACATAGAAAAAGTACAAAGAAGGGCATCTCGTTTTGTATTATCGCGAAATGGGGGAGATAGTGTCACAGACATCATACGGGAATTGGAGTGGCAATCATTAAAATAAAGGCGTTTTTCGTTGCGACGGGATCTTCTCATGAAATATCGATCACCAGTTTTCTCCTCCGATTGCGAAAACATTCTGTTGGCACTCGCCAGATCATCGCGATAAAATAAGAGAAATCAGGGCTCGCACAGAAAAATTTCTCGTTTTTCCCGCGTGCCGTTTTTTTTTTTTTTTAAAAAATCGTATGGGACTTAACTGCTAAGGTCATCAGTCCCTAAGCTTACACACTACTTAACCTAAATTATCCTAAGGACAAACACACACACCCATGCCCGAGGGAGGGCTCGAACCTCCGCCGGGACCAGCCGCACAGTCCATGGCTGCAGCCCCCAGACCGCTCGGCTAATCCCGCGCGGCCGCGTGCCGTTCGAGAGTGGAACGGTAGAGAGACGGCTTGAAGGTGGTCCATTGAACCCTGTGCCAGGCAGTTTATTGTGAATAGCAAAGTAATCACGTAGATGTAGATGTCGACTATACGTCAAGATTGTGTCGTCGGTTTTTCTATAAATTAATGAAATTTATCCAGGGTGTCCCAAGAAACACCGACAGCGCTTAGTACGTTGCGCGGGAAGGCAAACTGATCGGTTTTCAAGAAGGAGCCCACATCCGGAAACGCAAAGCTTGGGCGCTGGAGACCGTCGAAGTCTGAGAACGAACGGTGTGACAGTTCGTTCTGATTCATTTTGGTGTCTGACTAGGGAAGGTATGCAACCTTTTAGTCATATGTGTACTGCGGACGGCCGGCCGTTGTGGCCGTGCGGTTCTAGGCGCTTCAGTCTGGAACCGCGTGACCGCTAGGATCGCAGGTTCGAATCCTGCCTCGGGCATGGATGTGTGTGATGTCCTTAGGTTAGTTAGGTTTAAGTAGTTCTAAGTTCTAGGGGACTGATGACCACAGATGTTAAGTCCCATAGTGCTCAGAGCCATTTGAACCATTTTACTGCGGATGGACGACCTGAACCTAAAAACATTCCTGCGCATGCGCTACAGTCTTCCAAACAACCTTTGTGTGCATCCTACTGTGGACCTTGTGTTGGCCGCCAGTGCAGTAACGTTGTTGACAGCAGTGCGACATGCACCAGTACACAGCTGTGGAAATGACCGACATGACGCTTGGATACGACAAAGCCGACTGCAGTGGGAGAGCTGCTGCAAGGCCGTATGCGGAAAGTTTTGAAACAGACGTACTACACGTAATTTCACGTTCGCGGCCATCAAGAGACGTCTCAGGGCACCCGGAAAGTTGCACGTAGGCATTTTCTGCTCGGGGTGTCTCCATTGTACAGTAAAGTAGTACTACTTCGTGCTTGGTGCTTGCGAATACTATCCCTAGTCTACTGATGGTCCTTTGGTAGGTGCCGAAACGTGATGCGGGTTGCCCACGCTCGGCTCTAACACTACAGATGGAGGAAGACGTGCTGAAATTTTTCGAAGATGACACAGCCACCAGCATTCGGCATGTGGCACACGCGCTGCACACGGATAAAAGTGCTATGTGGCGTGTTGTCAATGAACACCGGCTCCATCCATATCATGTGCAGAAAGTCCAAGCATTACGGGAGGAGAGTAGGTACAGTCTGCGCAGTGGTATTTACGACAATGCACACTCCAGCCACAATAGCTCGGTGCTATTCGCGTCAACTAGAAACGGCACATTAAACTTGCACAACATGCTTGCTTGGGCGGACGAAAATCCGCTGCACAGGTGATTCAAAATCACCAACATAGGGTCGGTATTAACATCTGGGCCGGGGTAATTGGTGACCATATCATTGGGCCATATCTGCTGTCAAACAAACTAACAGGACCGGTCTATCTTTCATTTATTAGAGATGTTTTGCCTATCCTATTGGATGCAGTGCCACTAGATGTTCGGATGGACATGTGGCTGCAACACAACGGAGCTCCAGCACACTTTGTGCCCATCTGTGGAATCAACTCGACGTCGCATATCCCAATCGATGGATTGATAGAGGTGGATCAGTTCCATGGCCAGCACGGCCACGAGATCTGACACCGTAGAGTATTGTGTATGGCACACCTGTTACACGAGTCCACGGAGCGAGTGACGTACTTCAAAGTCACCAGCACGTTTTGGCTCATGTGCACGAGGCTCAGCACCGCCGACGTACAGACTACGCAGTTCGAACTCCGTTTGTAATGTAGACATCGTGATGTGGTTACTCATGTTGAATTTATTGACACAGTGGGGAACGCACGCCCATCTCAGATTTCGATGCTCCGCAGTGCCCAAGCCGTGCGTTTCCGGATACGGGTTCCTTCCTGGAAACCGATGGGTGTACCTTCCCGCACAACATACCAAGCGTTGTCGGAGTTTTTTTGGGACATCCTGTATAAATGATTTTGGAAATTGTGTATATTTGCATTATAATAAATGATTGGAGCGATTTCATAAATTCACTGTAGCTACATTAATTCACATATAGTCACAAAACTTGACACTCATATAGAAAACCTAAAGTTGTTGCAGCCGCACTTAAGATTTCTGCCATTGGAGCGCAGCAATGAGCAGTTAGGCAAGATGTAGACAGTCGCTGAGAAAGCGTATGTTGTGCTTTAAATGCCTTTGCATCACTCTGCCGTACGGCACTTCAAAGATTAACAAAGATCCACCAACCGCCAACTCTATTCGGCGATAGTATGTGCAGTTTAAAGCTTGTGAAAGCATATGGAAGGGGAAATCAAAGTGTCAGCCTCCCGTGAGAGCGAGTTTCGCACGTAACCCACAGGATTCAACTAACAGAGCAAGCAGAGAACCGAACGTAACACAACCGACAGTTTGGAGTATTTTAAGGAAACGACTGATTGCAGTTGCTACACGCCGTGACTCCGAAAAAAAAAGGTGTAAATTTGTGGTAAGATCTTATGGGACCAAACTGCTGAGGTCAGCGGTCCCTAAGCTTACAAACTACTTAATATAACTTAAACTAACTTACACACACCCTTGCCCAAATCAGGACTCGAACCTCCGACGGGGGGAGCCGCGCGGACCGTGACAAGACGCCCTAGACCGCGCGGCGTGACTCTGAATAAGAAAGTCAGACGTTCTGAATTTTCAGCATAGTTGCAGTAGCCTATGGAAGAAGGTGAGTTTTGTGAGAAACTCATCTTCAGTGAAGAAGCAAGATTCTTTAGAATGGCACAGTGAACGGGCACAATGTGCGAATCTGGGTGGTCATAGAATACCCACCCTATCATGCAGCACATTCGAGATTCACGAAGACTTAATGTGTTCTGTGCAGTTTCACGGATTAAGGCCTGCTGTCCCTTTTTCTTCTGCGAAAAGACCGTTACAGAACTCGTGTATTTGGACATGCTGGAAAATTAGCTCATTCCATAACTGTAAACCAACAGTGTGGAGTTCATCTGCCAACAGGATGGTGCTCCACCCCATCATAATCTTCGTGACTTCTTAAACAGGAAATGAAGAAGCAGACGGATTGATCATTGCGGGGGCTAATGATCAGCAATTTATGTCATGGCCTCCACCCTCTCCCTACCTCGCCCTGTGCAGTTTTTTTGTGTGGGGTCATGTGAAAGTTTCGGTGTTTACTCCTCCTCTACCAACAAACCTGCCAGAACTGGGAGCTTCCATCAAGAGTGCTTTTGAACAGATTAACAGCGACGTGCTGCGCCAAACATAGTAAAAACTTGATTATCGACTTATATCTGCAGAATCAGTAGGGAGTCTCATGTGGAGTACTTGTAATAGGCCAAAAAACTTTTTGCGGTTTTCTATACGTGTGCAAAGCCGTGTGACAATATGCCAAATAATTTATCTACAGCGAGCCTGTGAAATCGCTTCAATCATTTATAATAACTTTGTGTACTGAAAGTCCTTTCTCAGATATTAAAATGCAGAGGTGCTGTAATGTGGCTGGCTTTAAAAGTAATTTACAAATCATGAAATGAAACATTCAGTATATTTTCTTTACCCAGCGATGAAGAACTAAAGAAAAAAGAGGCTGCTCATTTATTTCCCCAATTTAAAGAAGGCTATATCACGCATAAAGCATTTTAGTGAAGAGTCTCTAGTAAAAACGTAACAATTTATAATTGATGCACACGTGAAGACACTTGTAAGGAGTTACCCAAAGGTGAAACAAGATGCAGTGCCATCAATTTTCCATAAGTTACCACGATCCTTGGCGGTAGCTGTATTCTCATACAGAGATTTACATGATGCAGTAAGCGAAAATTTTGAAAAAGCAGTGATAGGCTTTGAAGGTCACAGACAGTGCTGAGAGCAGAATGCTGATGACAATTTGGGAGACTAAACAAATATTTTCTGAGTGCTACCTTCACAAAGAAGAAACAGTGGTGCTGCATTAAGAATGAATAAAAAATACTACTGCGTTTTACTGACATTGGTGATAAAATATGCAACAATATTCGATCAGTATCTGTTAAGACCGATCTGAGTATCCTCCTTTCCTTCAGAAAGCATAAAATTCTTCAGCATAAAGTGCCCCATGAATGTGTGTCAGTAAAGTCCAAGCATGCTTTGGATGGACTAATTAAATATACTGAGTCAATAGTATCTAAAGAAAATACCTTGAACAAGAATGTTATGATTTAGTACATAGTGAATATCTTTGAAGTTGACAGATGTTCGCAGCAGCAACTGATAATGAAACAAATCCAGTTTCTAACTGAAAACGACAACAATGGCAGTGGGAATACATTATTATTGGCAGCTTCATTTTATATACATTGAACATCAGCGTATACTACTGTGCCTCCAAGTTTCATTTAAATATTTTAAATGTAGATGGTAAGATAGAGTATCTGAAGATTAAAAAGAAATTTTTGAAAGATCATGAACATTTGTTAATGTGGTCCGGGATGAAATTTACATTAAGCCTCGTATGATCTTTGAAGGAGATACAGTACATGGTACCAGTAAAACTGATAATAATTATATAGTTAAACAGCGTAGTTTTTCATGCTGTCGAGTGTGTATAACCGTAAATAATTGAGAAAGTGCTGCTGGTGCAGGATGTTGTGCACGAACTGACCTCTTCATTATGTTCCATAAATGCTCGATGGGATTCATGTCGGGCGATCTGGGTGGCCATATCCGTCGCTCGAACTGTCCAGAATGTTCTTCAATCCAATTGCGAACAATAATCGTGGCCTGGTGACACATCGCATTGTAATCCATAACAATTCCATCGCTGAATGGCTGCAAATGCTCCCCGAGTCGCCGAACATAATAATTTCGAAACAGTGATCTGTTCATTTGGACCAGAGGACGCAGTCCATTCCATGTAATCAAAGCCCACACCATTATGGAACCACCATCGGTTTGCACAGTGCCTTGTGGATAACTCGGGTCGATAGCTTCGTGGGGTCTGCACCACACTCAAATCCTACCATTAGCTCTTACCAACCGAAATCTGGACCCATCTGACAAGGCCATGGTTTTCCAGTTGTGTAGGATCTAACCAATGTGGTCACGAGCCCAGCAGAAGCGCTGCAGGGCATGTCGTGCTGTTAGCAAAGACACTCGCGCCTGTCGTCTGCTGCCATAGCCCACTAACGCTAAATTTCGCCGGACTGTGCTAAAGGATACATTCATCGTACGTCCCACATTGATTTCTGCGGTTATTTCACGCAGGTTTTCTTGTCTGTTAGCACTAACCATTCTACGCAAACGCCGCTGCTCTCGATCGTTAAGTGATGACCGTCGGCCACTACGTTGTCCGTGGTGAGGGGTGATGCCTGAAATGTGCTAGTGACAGTTTGGAAAAACTTGAGCTTTGGTTGTGCAGTTGTCTCTGTAAGCAGAAAAATGAGAGACAATCGTAGGTTCAATATTCATTTTCTTAATCTTTGTGGCGTCCTCTAAAAATAAAAGAAATAAATATAGAGTATAATGATTATGAATAATAATAATTAATAATAATAATACACATATAAAAAAAAGTTTTGCATCACCCCGGTTCCCAGAACTCCCGAAGATAGACATTGACTGTGGATATTGTATCACAGACACAGTCCCTTTGACTGTTCAGAGAGGTCACTAAACTCGCCCAAAGATGTAAACAACCATGCATGAGCAGCGCCTATTAGACGAAGGGGGTCCGACAGCCGATCAGTTCCAGTCATTCTACCAGGAAAGAGGTACACGGCTCTGTAGTTCAACATTGCCTAGACGGTCAATACCACGGTTCGATCGAGTCCCCATTGTTACTTTGTGCCAGGAAGGGCTCTCAACAAGGGAAGTGAGTGAACCAAAGCGATGTTGTTCGGATATGGAGGAGATACAGAGAGACAGGAACTGTCTATGACATACCTCGCTCAGGCCGCCCAAGGGCTACTACTTCAGTGGATGACCGCTAACTACGGAGTATGGCTCGGAGGAAACCTGACAGCAACGCCACCATGTTGAATAATGCTTTTCGCGCAGCCACAGGACGTCGTGTTACGACTCAAACTGTGCGCAATAGGCTGCATGATGCGCAACTTCACTCTCGAAATCCATGGCGAGGTCCATCTTTGCAACCACGACGCCATGCAGCGCGGTAGAGATGGGTCCAACAACACGCCCAATGGACCGCACAGAATTGGCGTCACGTTCTCTTCACCGATGAGTGTTGCATATGCCTTCAACCAGACAATCGAGTGCAGCAAGGTGGTGATTCGCTGCTGTTTTGGTGTGGCATTGCTTGGGGCCGACGTACGCCGCTGGTGGTCATGGAAGGCGCCGTAACGGCTGTACGATACGTAAATGCCATCCTCCTACCGATAGTGCAACCATATCGGCAGCATATTGGCGAGGAATTCGTCTTCATGCACAACAATTCGCGTCCCCATCGTGACATCTTATGAATGACTTCCTTCAGGATAACGACATCGCTCGACTAGAGCGGCCAGCATTTTCTCCAGACATTAACCCCATCGAACATGCCTCGAATAGATGGAAAAGGGCTGTTTATGGACGACGTAACCCACCAATCACTCTGAGGGGTCGACGTCGAATCACCGTTGAGGAGTGGTACTATCTGGACCAACAGCGTCTTGATGAACTTGTGTATAGTATGCCACGACGAATACAGGCATGCATCAATGCAAGAGGATGTGCTACTGGGTATTAGAGGTACCGGTGTGTACAGCAATCTGGACCACCACGTCTGAAGGTCTCGCTGTATGGTGGTACAACATGCAGTGTGTGGTTTTCATGAGCAATAAAAAGGGCGCAAATGATGTGTGTGTTGATCTCTGTTCCAATTTTCTGTAGAGGTTACGGAACTGTCGGAACCGAGGTGATACAAAACTTTTTTGATGTGTGTAATATTGTTGGCATGATGTAATGGCAAAAGCTTGTGTCTCTCTGTATGCAGCCGGTTCTGTTTAGCACACCACAATGCAAGTTATTCTGCGAGAATGATAATGCTTACGTGCAAATTACTCGCTCTCATGCAGTTCATTTCCTTGGAAATGCCATAGCAACTTCAAAACTTTTCTTTGCGTCCCTAAATCAAGTCGAAGACGTAGAACATTAGTAATAATGAGTGAACAAAGGTCAACTACAATTAGGTACACGAGAACGAAAACTTTTATCTCATTTAATTAGCTATCTGGTAAAACGTCAACATTGCAAGAAAGATGTGTTCATGAGTCATTCAGTCAACATGCAGTTTCATATATAAGTAGGCCGATAAATGTGAATAACAGGAGCAGTCAAAATATACGTCCTGCTCGTATGAAGCCTCAGGCCAGAGGAGTAAATTATTACAGATAAGCAAAAAGAACGTCAGATCGTGAAACAAGCGCTAAGCGAGGGACTGGCGTCAGCGATTTAACATTATATTTAAGTGGTAACCTCTCTGTCTTTAAAGAAAATAAAATTTTCATATACAAAATGATGATGGACACTATATCTTGTTGAGAAAGGTCCATGTATTTATGATCATAGCAGTCCTGATGACGGCAAGAGTAAAGTTATAGAAACTCATTTGATTTATTTGTGGAGGAGAAGGAAGACATAGAACTAAACACGACGAGTATGTAATGTGGTTTTTCTAGAAATTTTCTCTGCAATTGTTTTTATTTTATCACTGGATGTAATTTAATATATGATCTTTCCGCTAGGTAGGCACATATATCCTTCGCTCTGCCAAGACAATGCTTCATGTGGGCTAAGAAAGAATCCGATATCTCAAACCCGTTGCGTTGTTTGTAGGCCTCTGTTGGCTTCCTGGGTTTTAGCGAGAGTTCTCTATAAGGTGGTCTACATTATGCTGCAGTGATGACTCTGCATTCATTGGGGGGTATCCTGTTTCGAAACTGATGATCCAGTGTTTGTTCTTAACATATGACGTCTCCCTACTCATTCTGTAAAATGACTAAAACTTTTAGCGATACATATAGACTCTGTAAATATCTTAAAAGAATCGCTTTCGTTCACAATAGCGCACGAGTAAAGATGTTCGCAAAACACGCACCACGAGGGAATTATCCGACTGGGTCTCAATCAGTAGATGTGATGTACATGCGTCTATAAATAACTGATTATAAATTCAGAAAAATTGGAAAATTTATTCAAGAGAAAGAGCTTTACAGACTGCGCAAGTCAATAACGCGCTGCTCCACCTCTAGTCCTTATGTAAGCAGTTATTCGGTTTGGCATTGATTGATGGAGCTGTTGAGGGTTTTGCAAACACTAAGACAAGCAGTAGAAACCTTCGCGGTGTGCGGGGCGGCATTATCTTACTGAAATTTAAGGCCAGGATGGCTTGCCATGAAGGGCGTCAAAACTAGACGTAGAATATCATCTACGTACCGCTGTGCTGTAAAGGCGCCGCGGTTGACAACCAGAGGGGTCTTACTATGAAAAGAAATGACATCCCAAACCATCACTCCTTGAAGTCGGGCCATATGACGGGTGACAGTGGGACTGGTATCCCATCGCTGTCTGAGGCATCTCCATATACGTCTTTAACTAGGAATCTCATTAACTGGAGTATAATTGTCTTCAGTGATGAATCCCGCTTCGAAATGAGCCTCAATGACCAGCGAAGACGCTGCGGTCGCAGGTTCGAATCCTGCCTCGGGTATGGATGTGTGTGATGTCCTTAGTTTAGTTAGGTTTAAGTAGTTCTAAGTTCTAGGGGACTGATGACCACAGCAGTTAAGTCCCATAGTGCTCAGAGCCATTTGAACCATTTTGAACCAGCGAAGACATGTCTGTAGACGCCCCGCACAGCGGTGCGATACTAACATGACTGTTGACCGCCATACAGCCCAGCATCCAGGAGTCATGGTCTTGGGTGCCATTTCATGTCGTAGTATGATCTCTTTGGTTGTCATCCGCGACATCCTTACAACACAGCGGTATGTTGACGATACTCAACGCTCCGTTTTGTTACCCTTCATGGCAAGCCATCTTGGGTGTGTATTTCATTGGGACAATGCCCACCACCACACGTCGAGAGTTTCTTGTGCTTGTCTTCGTGCTTGCCAAACCCTACATGGGCCAGGAAGGTCGCGGTCATCCCCAGTTCAGAACGTTTGGAGCGTTATGGGTAGGATTCTCTAACCGTCTCGGGTTTTGAATATCTTCAGATTTTGAATATCTAACGCGCCAGTTGAACACAATTTGGCACGATATCCCCCAGGAAGACATCCAAGAAGTCTACTAGTCAATGCCTAGCTGAGTAACTGCTTGCACAAAGGCCAGAGGTGGACCAACGCGTTATTGAATTGCTCGATATGTGAAGTTCCTTCTCTTGAATAAATCATCCAATTTTTCTGATCTATTGTAATCATTTGTTTATACATGTACATCACATCCCTCGATTTCCGTCCCATTCGAATAATTCCTTGGTTGAGCGTCTTTTTAAAAGAGTGCATTTTAAACGTTCGTTCATTAACATTAAGTTGATTAGAGCCAGAACACCTTCAGCATCGGAAGAAGACACGGTAACACTTTACCAATGCCAAACCACTTCTACTGACGTCGATTCACACGCCTGCCACTCTACTACCATGTCTCTGCCACGTCTACTTAGTCGGTCAGCTCTCGTTTACTGGGTACAGGCTTGCCAACCCTGGGGTTCCTGAGCTGGGGGCTGGTAAGCGCCCCCCAGTCCTCTGTCACCATAATCTCTGGGCATGTTTCAGTGACCACCGTGTGGCACGGCTGTGGATCTGTGTGTGTCAAAGAAACCTGGACCAGGTCTCACGGAGTCATTAATCATAATGTGTTTCTGGTTATAAAACGGAAGTAGGGGACGTTTCAAAGAGTGTCCCCCCTTCTATATTCATAAGGTTTTGGAAGAACTTGCTGGCACTTTAAAATTTGCTAAACGAATGGGTAATGATTCCTTGTTGGTCGAAACTAGCAGATGAAAGCAAGTAGAACTTCTCAAGGAATCATACATGTTGGGTGAATATGATATCATTGCTGGGTTGCACAACTCTCTCAAGCAAGGGTGTGGTAATGTGCCATGAAATCATGGACGTGGACGTAGTGGAGTTGAAACAAGGATGGGCATCCCAGGGGATAGGCGACATACAGCCACGAATACGAAGGGGCAATGGAGAAACTGAAAAGACTACCACTTTCATTGTCATATTTAATTCTCCAACGCTGCCTGTATATATTATGGCAGGGTTCCTTCGACTTGCAGTTAGGCCTTACGTACCTAAGACTATGCCGTGGTATTAATGCCTGCGTTTTCGCCAAACGACCATGTATTGTGGAGGTGAAGCGATCTGATGGAAGTCCACGCTGGGCTTGTTGTTACCACGGAAAGTGTGGAATGCAATTAATTTTGTCTCGTTGCATACGATTCTGTTCATCGCACATGAAAACGGTTGTGGATGGCAGGTTACGCTTGAGGTCTGAAGATGACACCATTTCTTGTCGAACCTGGTGGCATATGTTAAAAGAATAAACATCGGGGATTTTATTATCATTATTTAAATGAAACCAGAGAAGGTAGTGATGTAGGATGCCGGAGTCTCGAACGAAGTCGACGTTCTGGCTCAACCCGAAGGTGTTCCAGTGGGTTCATGTCGCGATTCGGGCAGTACAGTGCATTTCAGGGCTGTTGTTGTCCACAAATCATTGCCTAACAGATGCTGTTTTATGACAGGGCCCACTGTCATGGTGATACAGCAGTCATTATCTCCGTGCTGCTGCGCTGCTGTACGCAGTACACTTTGCTGTAAAATTATTAGTATCCTTCGGCTCTGAGCATTTTTTTAAGCGCAATAAGGGGACAACATCCTAACGACGAAGAATACCCTCACACTGTTAACATCACCTCTTCCGTACTTTACTGTTGGCACTACACATGACGGTAGGTAACGATATCCACATTCGCCAAACCCAAAGCCTTCCATGGGATTGACACAGGGCATAGTGTGACTCGTCGTTCCGGCTCACTCGTTTCTTGTCAGCGACTGTTTACACCACCTGAAGCGTCGCTCAGCATTGACTACGGAAATGTGTGTGGCTGATGAGAAGTTGCTAGACATTTGTAACCTATTCTTTCTAGCTCCCTACGTGCAGTCATTATACTAGCTGGACTGCTAGTAGTACTACGGAACTCATGGGTGATTCCTTCCGCTAATTTCGAGCAGTTTCTTTGCAGCCACCCTCTACAACTCTCGACGTACACAATCTATCAGTACATGAGATGTACCTTGTCTTGGTTTAACTGTGGTTGTTCTTTCGTGTTTCCACTTCACAATCATATCACCAACAGTCGACTTGGACAGCTTTAGAAGGGTTGAAATTTCCTTGATGGATTTGGTACTCTTCCTCTTCTGCTGAAAATCCAGTAATGGATGTTTACGAGCACATTAGCCCCTATCTTCTCTTCCAGTATGGATCAAGTCCTCCGCATTTCTTATTCCAGTCCACTGCCAGACATTGTTGCCTTCAGTCTTCCCCTCGATTATCAGTTGAGGAGAGTGATACCTTCATTTCGTATCACGTGATATAAGCTATCTATTTTCTTACATTTGATTTTGGTTAGCAGTTCTCTTTTTACTAATCTCAAGATCTCTTCATTTGTTTTCCTTGCTGTCCATTATAAAGTCTCTCTGATGAGCACTTATATTGACTGAGTGTCTCTCACTATATGATTCCCACACCACCTTGTGTTAGTCTTTATATGTGTGAGTGACTGTGTGTGCTCTGTTATGTTGAATACCTACACCGTTGGTTTAATACAGGGCGATGTGTGAAACTGCTTTCACACTACACGCTTCCGTTGTTGTAGCGATCTGCTCCAGCTGCTGCAGACGCTGTATTGAAGCTGAGAGTGTTAATAAAAGTTGCGGAGAAATATTCGTCTGGGATCTGTTTCATAGCAGTCAGATTTGTTTTCAGTTCTTAGAAATGTCCAACATTGGTGGATTTAAATGGTCCGTGAAATTACCCCTTTTCCGAAGAAAGCCTTAAACTATTTAATTACATCTGAACGCTCCCGTCGGAAATGGTCTCGAGCTGGTATTCATTAATAGATCATAATTGAAGTATACGTCTATTGTGGAATAAACACGCACCTTCTCGAAATGAACAATCTTTTATTGACTTTAGTGTCAATGAAATTCTTCTCGTAACATGAATTATCTGTTCACTGGCTTATATACAGATATATAATACAATTTCCTTCAAAATCTTGCAGTGGCGTCGATTTCTACTTTACAAGAATGAAAAACTCCTAATGAATTACTTCTTAACAAAAACAAAGGCTTCCTACACTAAGAATAATTATCTGAGCGCTAACCGCCACAGAGTAATAAAGAATATTCTCTCTCTCTCTCTCTCTCTCTCTCTCTCTCTCTCTCTCTCTCTCTCTCTAGCACCGTCACGTCAAGTCACGCTGCTTTCTGTCGTATTGCATGATACATCATAGCACAGAATTTTAAGGATTCTTCGGTATAACCACATCTCGAATGCTTCCAGCATGTTCATAGCGTTTAGCTTCAGCGTCCAACTTTCCACGCCATACAGAAGTACTGACTGCACATAGCTCTTTATAAACCTAATTCTGAGATTAAGATTAAAATGTATGACTCTTTGCCAACGATGTGGAAGTCGTAGGATACCCTTAGCAGCGCCTGTAGTGTTGATATATTGGGGCGGTCTATTGCCCAAGCATCTGTAACAGTTCTGAAGCGAGTGTCGTTAGTTACTCAGACTACTAGACCATGTTGTCACTGAACTCTCCCGACCGAACCATTCTGCTTTTACTTCTTCCGTACTGAGAACGCAATACTCCCCGAATTTTTTCGTACTAGAGGGTCCGCCTCTCGTGACATGTAGTGATCAGTTTCCTATTACATACGGGTGTCCGGATAGTGTTGATCAGATAGTGTAAATGCTGAAACCGACCGCCGAGAAAAATAAAGAACTTTTTTAGCAAATGGAGTGGATATTCGCTAATTACGAGGGTTGAAGCTTCAATAGTGGCAACTATTGTCGTACCACGTCCTTAAAAGTAGTCACCAGCATTATGTGTAACCCGTTTCCAGCGATGTGGAAGTCGTAGGATACCCTTAGCACTGGCAGGTGTGTGATAGTTCGAGTGGAGCTGTCTGTGATCAGCCGACACTCTAACAGTTCCGAAAATGAATGTCACGAAGTATTTCCTTCAATTTATGAATCAAGTGGAACTGACAAGAACTTAAGTCCGAGGAGTGTGGTAGGTGGTACAGCACTTCCCAGGCCCATCGATCGAACGAATCAGTCACAATTTGCACCATATAGTCCGAGCATTGACTTGCACAATGAAGGGAGAAACTGTCGGCGCTTCTTCGTCTAAGCTGTTCATTTCTGGAACACAGACTGCGACGAACTGAGAGAAAGTAGCGGCAAAAGTTTCTGCAGAAACCGTCCATCATTTTTCAGGGAAACGTTCGGATGCGTATAGCGCACGTTGTGACTGATTTATTCGATCGTTGGGGCTGGGAAGTGCTGTACCACCCACAACGCTCCCTGGACTTAAACCATTGTGACTTCAAGTTGATTCCTAAATTGAAAGTAACTCTTATGGCATTCGCTTCAGAACTATTGCAGAGACTAGTTGGGCAACTGAACGCTCCACTCTCACTATTCACACAAATGGCGCTTCTACGGGTGTCTACGATTTCCACATAGTTGGCAACGGGTTTTACACCAATGGCGTTTACTTTGAAGAACAGCAAAACTTTGAGACGTATATCTGCTTTGTATAAGTTGTAAATAAATAGTTGTCACTACTCAAGTTCCAACCCTTGTATATCGCTGGAATGTTCAAAGATTAGTGGGTGCCTTCATACTCAAGTGTGCATCGAATCTCGGTAGGTTTTCTAGATAGTGTGGGAGTAAACTCAGATGTGTTTGAGGGTGTTATTGGGAATCCAAGTAAGTTTGAGCGGGAGGGAGTTGTGTATTGGGGAGCAAACTACAAAGAAAGTTTCTTGTTGTGGGAACACGTGTTAAGAGTAGAAAGGGAAAGAGGAGATTGAGCGGTGTAACTACTTCACTGGATATAACGTCGATCAAAGTACTAATAATGATGACCAAAGAGACTGAGCGACTATATTATGTTGTTGTTGTTGTTTACAGGCATGGAGGCTCTGGACACGGCGGTGTCGTACTGGGAGGACGCGCTGGCCGCGTACACGGTGGAGCGCGGCGGCGGGGGTGGGCCGCTGGCGCTGCCCTCGCAGGAGGAGGCGGAGTTCGCGCGGGAGCTGCAGCAGCTGCTGGACGCCGCCTACCGCCTCCAGGCCGACAGCGAGACCATGTTCCTCGACCAGGTGCGCCGCCTGCTCATCTCTGTCTCTCCGTCCCGTCTGCACAGCGCCCACTCGGTCTAAAGCCGCTCTGGTGTCCTCCGTCTAATGCCCTAAAGTCTGCCGCTTGTTCAGTATCTTCAGACAACTATAGGGTGGCGCACGAAATGTGTTACCACTTTGTTTTTAAATATAAACTTTATTGTCAATACATTCTGAAAGGAACATATACTACAATGAAGAGCCGTCCATGGAGATTTGTTCTAACTCAGCACATGCTCAATATGTCCACCATTTCGTTTCCTAACTTCCTTCAAACCAACACTGAAGTTAGTGATTACCCCATGGCACATGTCTTCCGTAATTTCACTGCAAGCTTGAAGAATATGTCTTCTGAGCTCAATTAAATTCCACAGCTTCTTGCTACTGCCTTGCCCTTCAACACGCAGTGGTTCATGCAAGATGGAGCAAGGCCACATACTGCAAACACTGTGTTGCAGATTTTACACGAGCATTTCGACATGCGGATCACTTCACTCAGGTTTCCAGCTCGCTTCAATGAGGGACAAACTTGGCCCCCCAGTAGTCCAGACCTCAATCCATGTGACTTTTTTCTTTGGGGGTACCTAAAGGAAAAAATTTTCCCGAAACGTCCACGTAATTTAATGGAGCTCAGAAGACTTATTATTCAAGCTTGCGGTGAAATTACGGAAGACATGTGCCGTAGGGTAATCACTAACTTATTCTTCAAGCTTGCGGTGAAATTACGGAAGACATGTGCCGTAGGGTAAACACTAACTTCAGTGCTCGTTTGGAGGAAGTTAGGAAACGAAATGGTTGACATATTGAGCATGTGCTGAGTTAGAACAAATCTCCATGGACGGCTCTTCATTGTAGTATATGTTCCTTTCAGATTGTATTGACAATAAAGTTTATATTCAAAAGCAAAATGGTAACACATTTCGTGCGCCACCCTGTATTATACAGGGTTATTTGTAAGTCCCCAATGTTTCAGGAGACGACTGTTTGAAAACTAGTAGATGTATAGGAAATACAGTCTGGAAAAAAAATTAGTATACTTTTTAGAGGTTTCCTTCCATTCAAGATTTATTGCTTCAGCAGTGCATGTGGAATACATCAAATGATGACCTTTACAGATCAATAGCACAAGTGGTTCTGAAGTACAAGGTATCGATCCATGCTGAAACACCCATATTAGTACGTGGTGTAGCCTCCACAGGCGACAATGCACCGCTGACTCTGGCATCCAGTCGATCGAACAAATGGCGAATATTCCCCTGGGATATGTTATCCCACGCCGCCCGACCTGTTCACTTAGTTCTGTAAGAGTTACTGTTTGATGAGTCATGCGAGTCACTTCTCGTCCAATCATATCCCACACGTGCTCGATTGGAGACAAGTCCAGAGATCATATTGGCCAGGGAACTTGCTGCATGTCTTACAGAGCACATTGAGTTTCATGGACAGTGTGTGGGAAATATTATCCTGTTGGAACAACACATCACCATTCTGTTGAAAGAATGGGTATGCACAAACCGAGTGCCGGTTAGCGTTAGCTCCAGAAACACGAAATATGAACGATATTTGTGGATTATCACAACCCAGACCAGGCTTGGGGTGGGACCAGTTTTTCATGGAAACATGCACTCTGCGAGACAGCGCTCAATAGGTCTACGTCGTAGCCACAGAGACCGTCACTTGCGTGCAGGCATAGCCTGCTTTAATCAGTGAAAACCACTGAGTGCCAGTCCATCTTCCAAGTGACTCTGACGACACCAGTCAAGCGATACATGTCGATGCTCTGGCATGAGTGGAAGACGGGCTAGAGGTGTGTGTATCCGTAGTCCCACTGGTAATAACCGATTCGCAACAGTTCGTGTTGACACGTCTGGGCTCACAAGCACTCATATCTGTGTTGTCGTAGCTGTATAATCTGACTTTGCTGCCATTACAACACGGCGATCCTGGCGAGTGTCTGTGCTGCTCTTACGTCCAAAACCGCGTCTACGAGTTTGCGAATGTTCACGTGACCACTGATTCCAGCATCGTTCCACAACTGATGTAGCACGGCTAACTTGTGTGGCAGTTCTCCGAAAGCACCGTCCCGCCACTCGGAAGGCCACAATTTGACCCCTTTCAAACTCGCTCTGCTGGCTGAAGGAAGCACGAGTGCGTCTCCTTGGCAGGTTGCCTGCTTGCTTCACATGTTCGCACCACACTGAGTTTTCTGGCTGTGAGCATTCCCTATGAAAGGACGGACATAAATGGCGCCCTGGAAGCTACGTCATTACGCTGTCTATTGGCGGATAACGCTGAAACCATTGTCAGTACATTTACTATCCCCCAGGTGGCATATGCTGTCATCGGATCAAAATTGACGTCTTCTTCCCAGGAGTACTAATTTTTCTCTCCGGCATTGTAGATAGATTCAGTGGAGTGATAATTTTTAACTCACATTGCTGATACTCTGTATGGACACCGTTCGTCATGCTGCAAACGTCAATACAAACGGAAGGGCACGTGCGTGCATTTCACTGCAGTAGTTGCTGCTGCTGCCCAGGAAGGCGCAACGAAGGCAGCCCGCCTGTTCTTTAGGTTGCCTATCTGCAAGCGAGAACTAATTCGCTGCAACAATATGGAGTGAATGATTTGCCTGACACGCCTGCCTGCTAGTGGTGCATCCTGCAATTATGCCACAGCACATATTACGAATCGAAAATTGGTGAGAAGCTCTAGCCAGTGACGTGTGTCATTTTTCTGTATATCTTGTAGTTATCCTGTAGGTGTCTTGTCGTTTTTAGAAATCATGGAGGTACTTATGAATAACACAGTATGTGAGAACATCTTTTTCGAAGTGACGTTCTCGGATAAATGCTTAATGGATTAATATTCACCTCAGATTTGTATATATTTACAGGGCTTCAGCCTCAAAGCAAGCGATGAGATCAAAGTGTGGAACAACTACTTTAACCACGAGATCGGCTATACTCTTAGCAGCACATCGTAACAGGTCGCTGATATTGCAAGGAGACAGAGAAATAAGCTGAGTCTTCCATCATCTTTCGAAATGGGCATTGCTGGCTGCGTTCTTCCATCATAGACACAAACATAATCTCTGGTAGCATAAGTAAGTTCCGCGACTTCGAAATGTCTCCGTGACATAATCCGGCCAACCAAATTAAGTTTTGTGAATAATACCGTTTGTTTCACTTTATATATGACTATATAAACGAAATTTCGGCTACTACCATCATCAGATCATAATTTAGACGATGTAAAACGACGTCATTGGCATACAGGCCATACCAGTGAGGTATATAAAAGTTGTATTTGGTGTCAGATGACAAACTGTGAAAGAAATCAGTCACTGTAAAAACGTAACTCATCAGGAATACCACACCATGTGTTAAAAAGGTGTGAATTCATAATTTTGTGTGTTTCTTCGAAAATCTGTTCAAATGGCCCTGAGCACTATGGGAATTAACTTCTGAGGTCGTCAGTCCCCTAGAGCTTAGAACTACTTAAAGCTAACTAACCTAAGGACATCACACACATCCATGCCCGAGACAGGATTCGAACCTGCGACCGTAGCGGTCGCGCGGTTCCAAACTGTAACGCCTAGAACCGCTAGGCCACTCTAGCCGGCTCGAAAATCTGTAATTACGATTTTGAAAACTAATATTTACAAACAGTAAAGAATATTTCGTATGTCTAACATTCATAAAACAAAAGCCCACTGATGGTGCTGCAAGTTCAGTGAAACATGTTTGGGATAAAAAACAAAACTGTTTTGCTATAAGGCGGACTCCATTCAAAAACACATGTATTGCTAAGGCAAACACGGACATAAGTGCTTCAACCCCAAGATGACACAAAGCTTGTTTTACAAGTTCTCAGTTCTGATGTAATGATGGCAGTAGCCGAAACGGCGTTATAAATAAAAAGATACACTCCTGGAAATTGAAATAAGAACACCGTGAATTCATTGTCCCAGGAAGGGGAAACTTTATTGACACATTCCTGGGGTCAGATACATCACATGATCACACTGACAGAACCACAGGCACATAGACACAGGCAACAGAGCATGCACAATGTCGGCACTAGTACAGTGTATATCCACCTTTCTCAGCAATGCAGGCTGCTATTCTCCCATGGAGACGATCGTAGAGATGCTGGATGTAGTCCTGTGTAACGGCTTGCCATGCCATTTCCACCTGGCGCCTCAGTTGGACCAGCGTTCGTGCTGGACGTGCAGACCGCGTGAGACGACGCTTCATCCAGTCCCAAACATGCTCAATGGGGGACAGATCCGGAGATCTTGCTGGCCAGGGTAGTTGACTTACACCTTCTAGAGCACGTTGGGTGGCACGGGATACATGCGGACGTGCATTGTCCTGTTGGAACAGCAAGTTCCCTTGCCGGTCTAGGAATGGTAGAACGATGGGTTCGATGACGGTTTGGATGTACCGTGCACTATTCATGTCCCCTCGACGATCACCAGTGGTGTACGGCCAGCGTAGGAGATCGCTCCCCACACCATGATGCCGGGTGTTGGCCCTGTGTGCCTCGGTCGTATGCAGTCCTGATTGTGGCGCTCACCTGCACGGCGCCAAACACGCATACGACCATCATTGGCACCAAGGCAGAAGCGACTCTCATCGCTGAAGACGACACGTCTCCATTCGTCCCTCCATTCACGCCTGTCGCGACACCACTGGAGGCGGGCTGCACGATGTTGGGGCGTGAGCGGAAGACGGCCTAACGGTGTGCGGGACCGTAGCCCAGCTTCATGGAGACGGTTGCGAATGGTCCTCGCCGATACCCCAGGAGCAACAGTGTCCCTAATTTGCTGGGAAGTGGCGGTGCGGTCCCCTACGGCACTGCGTAGGATCCTACGGTCTTGGCGTGCATCCGTGCGTCGCTGCGGTCCGGTCCCAGGTCGACGGGCACGTGCACCTTCCGCCGACCACTGGCGACAACATCGATGTACTGTGGAGACCTCACGCCCCACGTGTTGAGCAATTCGGCGGTACGTCCACCCGGCCTCCCGCATGCCCACTATACGCCCTCGCTCAAAGTCCGCCAACTGCACATACGGTTCACGTCCACGCTGTCGCGGCATGCTACCAGTGTTAAAGACTGCGATGGAGCTCCGTATGCCACGGCAAACTGGCTGACACTGACGGCAGCGGTGCACAAATGCTGCGCAGCTAGCGCCATTCGACGGCCAACACCGCGGTTCCTGGTGTGTCCGCTGTGCCGTGCGTGTGATCATTGCTTGTACAGCCCTCTCGCAGTGTCCGGAGCAAGTATGGTGGGTCTGACACACCGGTGTCAATGTGTTCTTTTTTCCATTTCCAGGAGTGTATATTAAGCAAGGAATACGGTTTTAGTCACAAAACATAGACAACAATAGCAGACTCGTTGAGGCAATTTATTTCCGTTATTAACTACGAGGGGCGTTCGGTAAGGATTGCAACACATTTGCTTCTGAAAGCAGGTTGGTTTTATTCAGGATTCCAGTACACCATATTATTCCCCACTGTTTTGCCTACAAGCCCTATTTTCAACGCTACCTTACTGGTATGGACCGTATGCCCACGTGGCAGCACTCTATTGGTCGACGTCGGAACCATCTTTTTGCTGCATCAATAACCTCTCCATCATCCACATACTGTATCCCGGGAGAGCATCCTTCATTGGGCCAAACAGATGGACGTGGAAAGATACGAGATCTGGGCTGTAGGGTGGATGAGGAAGAGCGGTCGAGTGAAGTTTTGTGAGCATTTTTCAACGCCTGTGACGATGTTCGACAAAAAACTGTTACGATCAGCCACGTTAACTCGCAAGCAATTCCGCACAGATGATCCTTTGTTGGTCCTTATAGTCTTTCGTTAGGCCGCGAGGAACCCAGTAGGCACAAACCTCTGAGATCCCAACTGGTGGACGAGTGTGACAGCGCTACCAACAGAGGCGTCCAGTTGTGCATCGAGATGTTTGATTGTGATACCGTGATCACCTCGAATGGTAGTGTGCGCGTATTTCAACACTGCAGGCGTTACAGCTGTGCGCAACGGGCCGGCACACGGGGGATTGGACGTGTTTCAGTGACCTTGTTGCTGTGATGGCACACGCCTCGCCCAATGGCTCACCGTGCTTTTGTTCACTGCCTGGTGTCCGTAAACATTTTTCAAGCATCTATGAAGATCTGCGATGCTGTCGTTTTCTGTGGAAAAAAAACCTCAATGACAGCTCTCTGCTTGGAACGCACCTTCATTACAGGCGCCATTTTGGAGGCGGCGCCATCCATTGGAACTTCAGGAAATGAAATGCAATGTAGCGGAAGTGTATGGGCTGAAGCGAGAATATTCCATGACGTCCCACAATAAATTCCATCCACATTTTTTCATCCGAAAATCTCCGAGAACACTAATGTGTTGCATTACTTATAGAACGCCCCTCGGAAGCAAAGTACTACACGGCCTGCTGGTAACTCATTACGATGAAGAAGAGGAAGCTGTCAAAAGCTTGTTATGATATACAAATGCGACGCCGGGGCATATCCATGAAGCATTTATCCTGCTGTTACATACTCGTATATTGTTGCTCCATTACTAGTTTCTTTGCCGGTGGATGGTCATGTGAAGAAGATAAAAAGTGACGATTAGTTTGCTGGGAATAGTGGTATCCATCCAGAATTCCTGATCCCTATGGGAGGAAAAGCTAAGAAATGGCTGGCAGAATTCTTCACTGACATCCTGCTGACTGGTCAAGTTCCATCAGAGTTTAAAAAGGCGAAGATAATATCTGTTCTGAAACCTGGCAAACCCAGCAACAAGGTAGAAAACTATCGCCCCATTTCCCTACTCAGCTGCTGCTGCAAGCTTTTTGAAAGGCTAGTATATAACAGAATAAGTAGCGCTATCTTAGAGAACGTTCCAGTTGATCAGGCAGGCTTCAGACCAGGGCGTAGCTGCTGTGACCAAGTATTGTTTCTCACATCCTTCATAGAGTCAGGATACCAAATGAAGCAGAAAACATCTGTGGTATTTGTTGATCTAACTGCCGCCTTCGACACTGTGTGGAGGGAAGGCCTCATCTACAAATTTCTCCGCATCATACCCTGCAGAACAATGGCTCGACTGATTAACAGCATGCTAAGTGATCGGAAGTTTCAGGTAATCAGTGGAAGCAACATAAGTAAGGAGAGGAAGCTGAACAACGGATAGCCTCAACGATCAGTTCTCTCACCCTTGCTGTTCAACCTATATCTATCTGATCTACCTGACACTTCGTCCAGAAAACACTGCTAAGCCGATGACCTGGCTCTAGCCGTAAAACACCAGAAAATGAAGACAACAGAAGAGATTCTAGCCAATGACTTGTCTGCATTAAATAATTACTTCAAAATCTGGAGACTCCAACCCAGTGTGAGTAAAACAGAAGTGTGTTGCTTCCATCTAAATAACCGGTTGGCGAACGTAAAACTGGGAGTAAGTTTCAGAGGCAGAATTCTTCGTCATAATTGGAACCCAAAATATCTTGGTGTCATCCTGGATCGTACACTATGCTTCAAACAACACCTTAACTTAGCTCAAAAGCTGAGGACTCGAAACAACATCCTCCATAAGCTATGCGGAACTACCTGGGGATCTTCAGCAACCACCCTGCGATCTTCAGCTCTGGGCTTGGTGTACTCAAGTGCTGAGTATTGTGCACCTGTTTGGACGAACAGTCATCATACAAGGCTTGTTGGTAACCACCTGAATATGATAATGCGCATAATATCTGGCGCAATCAGATCTACTCCAGTTTATTGGCTTCCACTGTTAACCGGTATAATGCCTCCTGATCTACGCAGATGTACTGCCCTTATGAGAGAATTCCACAAGATCTCCAGGAATTCCAACCTACCCGTGCATAGCGACCTGCCACTTTTAAATTGCAAGAGACTGAAATCACGCCATCCAACTCTGTGCGATGCTGCTGACGTGGTTGCTAAGAATTTCAAATCTCTTGAAGAATGGAAAGGTCGGTGGGAAGCAGTGACAGATGTGCACCTGCATATCTTCTTCTCAGGTGCTAAACTTCCAAGTCGATTCGACTTACCACGCAAGACCTGGACTACTCTCAACAGAATCCGTACCAGCCATGGGCGATGCAGGGATGCTCTCTTTAAGTGGAAGAAGCTGCCTGATCCAGCTTGTGACTGCGGGGCTCCATACCAGACTGTTCACCACATTGTCAGCGAATGCAGGATTCGAGCCTATCACGGCGCCAAAGAGGACTTCCTGCTAGCAACTCCAGATGCAGTGCGCTGGATTGAAGGACTGGATATTCAGTTATAAAGACAAACTTAAGTTTCTTGTGTGTCAATATGTACATATGTATAAGTAATTTAATTTCATGATATGTCTGTATTAGCCATACGCTAAATAAATAAATAAAATAAGTGTTTTTACTAGGCACTTATGGAAATTAGTCTGGCTGTTAAAACTCAGAATTGTTAATCTTCTATTGGTATTTGTTTATGTACAACCAGCCGTTTGTGTAGCAATCCAGAATGAAAAGACAACTGACGTTTCGTCGTCAGAATCTGTTTTGTCACGAGTGAAGCCTCGTTCACAGTACAAGTAGACGTCTGTAGAATTTTGATAGTGCGAAACAGTCCTGTTTATTTGGACAGCACTACCATGAAATGGGCACTCAGAGCAAATGTACTGTTAGGTCGGCACCGCAATACCGGACACTGCCATCTAAAAACAGCTATCCATCTTTTTCTCGTGGAGTCGGCTACGTACCAATTTTCTATACGTCTTTCAGCTGTCATTTATTTATTCCAGTGACAGTTAGTTTTGTTACAGATGTATTTTTTATTTTATTTTTATGTTTGTCTCATGTACGCCTTAGCTGTGCCTTATAAATCGAATGCCGTAGGCACTGTGACTGTTGTTCCATAAAGGGAAGCGCCTATAATAGTCTGCCATACAGCTTGGTAGCACGTGTCGAACACCTGCTATTTTCTGCGTCGAAACGAAATTTTATCGACGACTCTCTTGGTGGAACGACAGTTTGAGTACTAACAATATTAGATTCATGAAGCACGTCTAACAGATAATTGAAGTCGGGACAGTACTGTCTTGAAATCGATTGTACATACATGAGATAAACATCAAGGTGGCAGAAAAGGAAAATTGGAGGAGCAAGTAGAGACCCAGTGCAGTACGAGGACAGAGGATAAGGATAGATAGTCACTACTGGAGCATACAAGGGAAGAGGATACTGAAGGTCTTGGAAGATGAGAGGAAGAGGAGAAGAGAAATGACGAAGAGGTTATGGGAGGAGAATAACTCCATGAAGAGGCTACCTACGGAGGCCACAAAGAAGAAGAAGAAGAAGAAGAAGAAGAAGAAGAAGAGATAAACATAAAAAAATCAAAAGCTACAGCTGGAAGGAAGTGGTCTTTCATTGGAATAAAGTGTAGTGTGTGTCCCAGTCAATGAATGCGTCGAATAACGACTGGGCTGAATCATTTCACTATCCATCAAGAATCGTAGAGTCACGGGGTTCACGACCGGATTTCATAGTTGCTGATGAGTCTTCGGGATTATACGCCCGTGGTCGAAGAAACTTTCCGGTTCCTGATGTTTCGACCAGAGCTGCGCTGGACGTCTTCGGAGGTGCTTCTGGCGACGCTGAGTCTTACTGACTGACCAGTCGGAGGTCGGAGAGCGACAGAAATACTGTGTAGAATAGACGTGGTGTATTTCGTGCGTGATCAGCAGAGATAATCTTTGTCAACTCACCTATCGGTTGTCGCCTGCCAAGGATAATAACTTATCTCTCGATTTTGCAGAGCCATTATCCATATACTACTGAGTTTTGTGGCCAGCCGATGTGGCCGAGCCGTTCTAGGCGCTTACGTCTGGAACCGCGCGACCGTTACGGTCGCAGGTTCGAATCCTGCCTCGGGCATGGATGTGTGTGATGTCCTTAGGTTAGTTAGCTTTAAGTAGTTCTAAGTTCTAGGGGACTGATGACCTCAGATGTTAAGTCCCATTGTGCTCAGAGCCGTCACTTCATGATTCCCTGACTGAAGAGCGTAGTCTGTAGTCTGCTACAGCTGAATTTTTTGTTTTCCGCCTTCGGTTTTTAGACCAAGTAAAGAAATATGTCAAGCATTCTTATCCGTAAAGAACAAACGCTCTCCTCTGTCAGAAAGTGGAGTGTATGAGATTCCGTGTACTTATGGAAAGGTCTAATCGGAACTACAAAGAGAAGTGTCAATGCATGACTGAAACAACGTAAAAGTCTTTGCCGACTAGGAAAAACAGCTGTAGCAGAGCATGCTTTCCAGTCAAGAAATCATGAAGTGAAGTTTTCCGAAACCAAAATTTTTTTATGCTGTGAGAAACTTTTGTCCACGACTACATAGAGAAGCAATCGCAATATATAAGAGCAGTGATAATTTTAACACAAAAGAAGAATCCATGAAACTCAGTGACACACGCACAGTGGCTCAGCAGAATCGATAGATAAGTCTTTATCCTTGACAAACGATAAGCGATAGTTGAGTTTTTCTCTGACAAACATCACGTGTAAACTCGACGACGCCCGCTTTACGTAGCATTTTGTCGCGCCGGACAGGTCAAAGGGCGTCTTGTCATGGTCCGTGCGGCTTCCCCCGTCGGAGGTTCGAGCCCTCCCCCGGGCATGAGTGTGTCTGTCGTCCTTAGCATAAGTTAGTTTGAGTTAGATTAAGTAGTGTGTAAGCTTAGGGACCGATGACCTCAGCAGTTTGGTCCACAAATTTCCAATTTTACAAAGCATTTATGTCGCTCTCCAACGTCCGACTTGTCAGTCAATACTCAGCGTCGCCAGGAGCACCTCCGAAGAGGTCCAGCACAGCTCTGATAGAAACGAAAACTTTCTTCGGCCACGGCCACACAGCCCAGAAGAGTCATCAGCAACTATCGGACGAATCACTGTTGAACTGCTGGCGATATTCAGTGCGTCGTCCTACGTTGAATTCGCTGGGCGGCCTTGCTGGCCATGGACTACGCGTAATGTGACTGCTCGACTGGTGTGGCAGTCGTCTGCAGAGCCTGTTTCGGAAATCATCTTATTTGAGGAGCAGTTCGGTTTTCGGGCAGGCCACTTCACCACAAAATTGTGTCGTTGTTTGTTAAAGAAGTTAAAGTGACTTTCAGCAGCAAAGAATCTTGCTGCACGATTTTCCTGGAGATATCCCCGTTACCTTAGACATAGTCCTGCACATTGGGCTATTATACACAGATGCTCATAAATTAAGGATAATGCTGATACGTGGTGAATCAACGCTCTGGTGGGCGGTTTGCGGGTGTAAATCGCCTCGGGGTATGACCATGCGGTGCATCTGACCTGCGGTCGTCGCATGGTGGCGCTGGCAGAAGTCCACATATGCAGAGGTGTGTTGGTGTGTGGTGGAAGCAGCGAGTAAGTGTGCAGACGTTTTCAGACTTGCTATGGTGACTAAGTGTTGAAAATGTCTCAAAGAACACATATTGATGACGTTATGAGGGGTAGAATACTGGGGCAACTGGAGGCTATTCAAACACAGCAGGTTGTAGCACGGGCCCTCCGTGTGCCACAAAGTGTAATCTCAAGATTATGGCAACGATTCCAGCAGACAGGAAACGTGTCCAGGCGCTACAGCACGGGACGTCCACAGTGTACAACACTACAAGGAGATCTATACCTCACCATCAGTGCCAGTAGACGGCCACGGAGTACTGCAGGTAGACTTGCTATGGACCTTACCGCAGCCACTGGAACAGTTGTCGCCAGACACACAATCTACAGGCGACTGAATAGACGTGGTATATTCGCCCGGGGACCTGCAAGGTGCATTCCACTTGCCTCTGGTCACAGGAGAGCCCGTAAAGCCTGGTGTCAAGAACACAGTACATGATCATTGGAACAGTGGTCCCAGGTTATGTTCACGGACGAGTCCAGGTATATTCTGAACAGTGATTCTCACCGGGTGTTCATCTAGCGTGAACCAGGAACCAGTTACCAACCCCTTAATGTCCTTGAAAGAGACCTGTATGGAGGTCGTGATTTGATGCTGTGGGGTGGGATTATGATTGGTGTACGTACACCCCTGAATGTCTTTGACAGAGGAACTGTTACAGGTCAGGTGTATCGGGACGTCATTTTGCACCAGTATTTCCGCCTTTTCAGGGGTGCAGTGGGTCCCACCTTCCTCCTGGCACGGCCCCACCAAGCTGCCATCGTGGAGGAGTACCTTGAAACAGAAGATATCAGGCGAATGGAGTGGCCTGCCTGTTCTCCAGACCTAAACCCCATCGAGCACATCTGGGGTGCTCTCGGTCGACCTATCGCTACACGTCTTCAAACCCCTGCGACACTTTAGGAGCTCCGACAGGCACTGGTGCAAGAATGGGAGGCTGTACCCCAGCAGCTGCTCGACCACCTGATCCAGAGTATGCCAACCCATTGTGCAGCCTGTGTACATGCACATGTGCATGGTCATCATATCCCATATTGATGTTAGAGTACATGCACAGGGAACAGTGGCGTTTTGTAGCACATGTGTTTCGGGACGGTTTTCTCAACTTATCACCAATACCGTGGACTTATAGATCTGTGTGGTGTGTGTTCCGTATGTGCCTATGCTATTAGCGCCAGTTTTGTGTAGTGCCACGTTGTGTGGCACCACATTCTGCAGTTATCCTTAATTTTAGAGCATGACTGTACAAGCTCTTCGCGGTGGGACGCATGGTGCAGCTATTAGCCACCTACACAATGGATCGCGTTTTTGTAGTACGAGCAGGAGAAGTATACGAATAGGCTGGTGTGGCACAGGTTTCAAAGAAACAATAATGCTAGAGCTATTGTTGTACTCTGCCTATACAGCGAAACACTCGCAGATACTACAAGTTACCAGAACCATCTACGGAGATGACACAGTCTTCTTCACTAGAAGCTGGTGGCCACAGACAGAACACTATAGGCCTTAATAAGCTCATCAAGATATTGAAATCTGGCCACCCTAGTGGCGCATCGACTTCAACGCAGCCTAGAGTCAAGCTATGATCTTCGCAAAACGCCGACGATCGCCTGCCAACCAGTACATCTATTTTGGGAACCCATCCAGCGGGCGATAACTGGAAATCTTAGGAGTCACCCTGTGCATACGACTGACTTGTCAACAGTACATTATTGAAATTTTTAAGAACACAGCGCAACGCTTCGGACCATTGCATCTTTTGCTGAGTGAAAGATCTGAATTAATTATCTATCCGTTGCGGACTTAGCATATTCTGCACCTAAATTAGATCTATTGTGGATTACGGAGATGCAGTTCAGTCAATAAACATTTCCAGAGACTAGACAGTCTGTCAAAACGAATAATATAGGAGAATATTTCTTGTCTCAGTAAATTTTGCACCCTGCTGCTTCAGTGACTACCCAAAGGAGTTGTAAGTTCTGAAAAGATTCAAGGAGAACGTATCAAGTGTCTACGGACAGTTGAGAAGGTCAACATGTCTGCTGATACGCCGACTTGGAAGGTATCCAGATGATAGGGATCGTTGTAAGCACCTAGTGGCCTTACTAGGTAGGAGATAACGCCACAAGGAAGCGACCAGTTCTCAATGAACATACACACACTAATTGACGCTCATTTAAACCAGAAGGAAAAAAGAAAATGAATAAATAAATTAATGAATGACGATATGCTCTTTAGTCCGAAGACTGGTCTGATGCAGCCTTTATGCTATTCCATCCTGTGCAAGCCTCTTCATCTCTGCATAATTACAGCAACCTACATCCCTTTGAACCTGCTTGCTGTATTCAAGCTTTGGCTTCCCTCTACAATTTTTAATGCCGACGCTTCACCCATTACTAAATTAATAGTCAAATGCCGGGATGGTTCCTTTGAAAGGGCACGGCTTACTTCCTTGCCCCTCCTTCCCTAATCCTATGGGACCGATGACCTCACTGTTTGGTCCCCTTTCCCAAACCAACCAACCAACTGAATTAACGATCCCTTGATGCCTCAGGATGTGTCCTATCAACCGCTCCCTTTTTTGTCAAGTTGTACCGTAAGGTTCTTCCCCCCCCCCCCCCATTCGGTGCCGTACCTCCTCATCAGTTACTCGATCTACCCTTTTAATCATCAGCATTCTTTTGTATCATCACATTTCAAAACCTTCCTTTTTCCTCCGTGTCTGAACTACTGATCGTCCACGTTTCACTTACGTGCAAGGTTACACTCCATACAAAAGCCTTGAGAGAAGATTGTACCGTAAGGTTCTCCCCCCCCCCCCCCCCCCCCATTCGGTGCCGTACCTCCTCATCAGTTACTCGATCTACCCATTTAATCATCAGCATTCTTTTGTATCATCACATTTCAAAACCTTCCTTTTTCCTCCGTGTCTGAACTACTGATCGTCCACGTTTCACTTACGTGCAAGGTTACACTCCATACAAAAGCCTTGAGAGAAGATTTCCTAACATTTAAATTTATATTTAACGTTAAAAATTTCTCTTTTTTTTTTCAGAAATGCTACTCTTGCTAATGCCAGTCTTTAGTTCCTCCGTACTTCTGTCATCATCAGTTATTTAACTGTCCATATAGCAAACTTCATGTACTTCTGCCGAGCGAGGTAGCGCAGTAATTAGCACACGGGTCTCGCATTCTGGAGGACAAAGGCTCAAACCCTCGTCCGGAAATCCATATTCAGGTTTTGTCTGTTTTCCTTAAATCGCTTAAAGCAAACAGCGGGACGGTTCCTTTGAAAGGGCACAGTCAATTTCTTTCCCCATCCTACTCTAATCCGAGTCTGTTATCCCTCTCTACCCACAAATTTGCAGTCCTTCATCTACTTCTTTAAGTGTCTCATTTCCTAACTGAATTTCCTGAGCACCACCTAATTTAATTCTTCTAAGTTCCATTTTACTTTTGTTGATGTTCGTCTTATAATCTCCTTACAAGTCACTATCCATTTCGTTACAACTGCTCTTTTACGTCCTTTGCCGTCTCTTACAGACTTACACAGTCATCAGCAACTATCGGGGTTTTCATTTCTTTTCATTGAACTTTAATTCCCTTTTACCAATTTCTGCTTGATTTCCTTTACTGCTTGCACCGTGTGCAGATTGAATAACGTGGGTGACAGGCTACAACCCTGTCTCACTGCCTTCCCAACTACTGCTTCCCTTTCATGTCCTTCGACTCTCACAAGTTTTTTTTCTCAATTTATATTTTAAGATATGTCGTAGGGTTGTCATTGCCTCGCGTCTTTCTACATTTCTGCGGAACCCAAACTGATCTTCCCCAAGACTGTCTTCTATCAGATTTCCCATTCTTCTGTAAATAATTCGTGTCAGTATTTTGCAACCATGACTTATTAACTGATAATTCGGTAATACACCTGCCATCACCTGCATTCTTTTGGAATTATAGCATTCTTCTTGAAGCCTGTGGGTATTTCGGCTACCTCACAAATCTTTCACACCAGGTGGAATAGTTTTATCATGCCAGATTCATTTCGCAGTATCATATCCTACCTTCATTTACTTCCTCTTCTGTCTGGAGTTCATTTCGCCGGCCGGAGTGGGCGAGCGGTTCTAGGCGCTTCAGTCTGGAACCGTGCGACCGCTACGGTCGCAGGTTCGAATCCTGCCTCGGGCATGGATGTGTGTGATGTCCGTAGGTTAGTTAGTTTTAAGTAGTTCTAAATTCTAGAGGACTGATGACCTCAGAAGTTAAGTCCCATAGTGCTCAGAGCCATTTTAACCATTTGGAGTTCATTTCCCTTGTATAGCCCTTCTATATGATATTCCTTACACCTTTTGGCTTTCCCTTCTTTGCTTATTACTGGCGTGCCATTCGAGCTTTCATTATTCGTACAAGTGTTTTCTCTAAAGGTTTCCTTAATTTTGCTATATGCAGCATCTGTCTTGCCTCTAGTCTGCATACTTCTTGAGTACTTCATTTGTCTTTCAGCTGTTATTATTCAGTCATTTTGCTTTTTTTGTCAATCTGATTTTTTAGAAGTCTAAATTCCCTTTTGACTGTTTTTTCTGCAATTATATGTTTTCTTTCTTCGTCAGTGTTATCCAAGGAATTCTTCTGGGACTTGTCTTCATTTCTATTTATCATCTGCCATCTCCTCTACTTCATCTCTCAATGCTATTCCTTCGTCTTCTGCTGTGTTCTTTTCCTCTATTTCAGTCGATTGTTGCCCAATACTCCCTCTGAAACTCTAAACTTCCTCCGATGCTTTCTATTTACGTAGGTTGTATCTCCTTAACTTCCTATAGTTTAGCAGTTCCTTCTACTTTAATTTGCCATTCATAACTAATAAGTTATGTTCTGAGTTCACATTTGCTCCTGGTTTCGTAATCACTGCCTTACCGTTAGATAACCTGTCTGAAACCTTCTGGTGTCTCCATCTTTCTTCTATGTACACGACCTTCTTTCGTGATTCTTAAACAAAATGTACACTCTGCCCAAAATTTTACCAGGCATCTTCCTTTTTAATTTTTTCTTCCATGCCATGTATTCGTATTATTTTTCCATCTCTTCCTACTATCTAATTCCAGTCGTGCATCGCAATTAAATGTTCATCTCTCTTAATTATCTCAATAATTACTTTTATTTCATCATATATTGTTTTATTCTCTTCCTCTGCTGCGGAACTAGCAGGCAACTTTTATTATTGTGGTGAGTGCTAGCATCATGTCTAACCTGGCTCTGATAATGCGTTCGCTATACTTTTCATAATATCTTACCCGTATTTCTATTTTCCTATTTAGTATTGACCTCCTCGTGCGTTATCCCTGCTTTTTTTTTATATTTATGGCCCTGTGTTCGCCTGACCAGAAGTCCCGTTCTTCCTGCACACCACTTCACTAATTCCCACTATATGCAGCTTTAACTCATTCATTTCCCTTTTTAAATTCTCTAACCAACCTACCTAAGTAAGTAATCTAACATTCCATGCTCCTACCCGAAGAATAACAATTTTGTTTTTTCTGATGACAACGTCTATCTTATCAAACGAAGTAGTGCAGCACATCCTCTACTTAAGCACTGTGGCAGCTACAGTAATAGCTTGCTAGGGAAGGTATGCCACTACTCGACGAGATCATTCTTGTTTCTATCGGAATTTCTCACTCAAAAGGTTGTGCGAGTGATGATGCAGTTACACAGCCGAATTATGCATCTACAAGAAATATTTAAAAATTAAACACAGTGATGAAGTGCAAAAAGCGAAGGCGCGAAAAAGAATAATCGATGAAATAATGTCCAGACAGTCTGAGTCAGAAGAAAGGAAAGCATGCTGGGATATATGCTGAAGTCGGAACGAAGTTAACCATTCACTGAAAAAAGAGTATGGAGGAAAAGTAATTGCAGATAAAAAAAAGTATTTAAAAGACGTTACATTTTCCGCTGAGTAGAATGTGGAAAGATTAATTAGATATGGGAGGAGAATGATTAATGGTTTGTGGAAATAATTGACTTGTTTTATTCAATTATTTTTCTGTTACTTAGGTTGTGACGTTATTTATGACTTTGAAGCTAATTTAGATAGAAAAATCTGTCAAAATAGGCTATGTGTGTGACATGACAAATACGTACTTAAAAATCGGAACACAGAAACAGAAGAGAATGGGATGTTATGAAATATTTACGTTTCAGTGCGTTATAGAACAGTGACTGAATAACTGCGTACTAGAAACATTCGTATTAAGGAAATTAGATTTTTTGAATTATTGACGTAACGATTGGATCAGACGCTCAGAAATGACTATAGTAGAAAAGACATAATTATTTTTATCCATTATACAGAACAAACATTGATCTGTGTACTCGCACATAAATAAGAAGCTGGACTTGCATTCTTCTTCAGCGCACAGAGATTCAGTTTTCGTACTACTCTTCAGCGTATGCGAAAATCTATAACGATATTGAGCTTCTTATATATATGTTCCGATCCGTTGCCCAATGATTTCCGCATACGGCGAATGGTTCTCTTTGATCGTAGCTTTGTTTATCTAGGATGTTTGACTAATATAGGTAGATAATCCTAATAAACGTAGGTTCGGTAACCAGTGATTTCACCGATACCACGTGTTATTACTGAGCTCTTGATCATCTTAAAACAGAGTCCCCAAGAATTCAAACTAAAGATACGCACTTGAGGACAAATACACTCCTGGAAATTGAAATAAGAACACCGTGAATTCATTGTCCCAGGAAGGGGAAACTTTATTGACACATTCCTGGGGTCAGATACATCACATGATCACACTGACAGAACCACAGGCACATAGACACAGGCAACAGAGCATGCACAATGTCGGCACTACTACAGTGTATATCCACCTTTCGCAGCAATGCAGGCTGCTATTCTCCCATGGAGACGATCGTAGAGATGCTGGATGTAGTCCTGTGGAACGGCTTGCCATGCCATTTCCACCTGGCGCCTCAGTTGGACCAGCGTTCGTGCTGGACGTGCAGACCGCGTGAGACGACGCTTCATCCAGTCCCAAACATGCTCAATGGGGGACAGATCCGGAGATCTTGCTGGCCAGGGTAGTTGACTTACACCTTCTAGAGCACGTTGGGTGGCACGGGATACATGCGGACGTGCATTGTCCTGTTGGAACAGCAAGTTCCCTTGCCGGTCTAGGAATGGTAGAACGATGGGTTCGATGACGGTTTGGATGTACCGTGCACTATTCAGTGTCCCCTCGACGATCACCAGTGGTGTACGGCCAGTGTAGGAGATCGCTCCCCACACCATGATGCCGGGTGTTGACCCTGTGTGCCTCAGTCGTATGCAGTCCTGATTGTGGCGCTCACCTGCACGGCGCCAAACACGCATACGATCATCATTGGCACCAAGGCAGAAGCGACTCTCATCGCTGAAGACGACACGTCTCCATTCGTCCCTCCATTCACGCCTGTCGCGACACCACTGGAGGCGGGCTGCACGATGTTGGGGCGTGAGCGGAAGACGGCCTAACGGTGTGCGGGACCGTAGCCCAGCTTCATGGAGACGGTTGCGAATGGTCCTCGCCGATACCCCAGGAGCAACAGTGTCCCTAATTTGCTGGGAAGTGTCGGTGCGGTCCCCTACGGCACTGCGTAGAATCCTACGGTCTTGGCGTGCATCCGTGCGTCGCTGCGGTCCGGTCCCAGGTCGACGGGCACGTGCACCTTCCGCCGACCACTGGCGACAACATCGATGTACTGTGGAGACCTCACGCCCCACGTGTTGAGCAATTCAGCGGTACGTCCACCCGGCCTCCCGCATGCCCACTATACGCCCTCGCTCAAAGTCCGTCAACTGCACATACGGTTCACGTCCACGCTGTCGCGGCATGCTACCAGTGTTAAAGACTGCGATGGAGCTCCGTATGCCGCGGCAAACTGGCTGACACTGACGGCGGCGGTGCACAAATGGTGCGCAGCTAGCGCCATTCGACGGCCAACACCGCGGTTCCTGGTGTGTCCGCTGTGCCGTGCGTGTGATCATTGCTTGTACAGCCCTCTCAGTGTCCGGAGCAAGTATGGTGGGTCTGACACACCGGTGTCAATGTGTTCTTTTTTCCATTTCCAGGAGTGTACATTCCAGCAAGTGTTCCATATGGCCTCCTTTTATGTGAAGGCTGACGTGAGCCGAGTCCTCGTCGCTGATCGTACGCGTTAAAGAATCCCAGACGTGCTCCGAATGCACTGACAACGATCTACATTGCTTTCCCGGAACGCATCGACGCTATCAACAGTGCTGGAGAACTCCAAAGCTTTTAAACATCCCCACACAAAAAAATCAAATACGTTCAAGTCGCTGGACCTGGGAGGTAATATCGGCGAGACACTGACACACTTGTTTTCGAAACGCTATTTACCAGTACTTAGGTATCTGGAATGCTGATAAAATCAAACGAGGACAGTTTATCCCTGTGTAATTTACGCTTCACTTGTGGTGCTTCGAAATAAACGTAGCCTTTTAGACATGACCAGTGTTGTAATAATTGGCATGACTGCACTTGTGCAAACCGTGAGGGAAACCATTTGTTTCGAGGTCTATGTTTATTAGGATTATTTGCTCATTTCATTGTCCTCTGCCCCCCATTCTCGTCTGTACCTACAGTAGTAAAAACACCCAGTATTCAGCCCAGGATTTGCACTAACGCATCTATTACAAAAGTAATACGTATAAGGCACTGAGAACAATAAAGGTCCAAAGCATAGACACGAAGTTTTGAGAAAAATACACGTCTGTGAAAATCAAATTTATAGACGTATCACCAGTCTCGTAGTACTGACTTGGTTTTTACCCACGTGCCAGAATCGTATGTTTCCTGTAGAAAATAATGTATTCGCTTTATGTTATTAAATTTTAATACTTAGGGTTATTATTATTATTATTAATGTTAATCCAGAAAATTTTCGTATATAGACTAGTGGCAATAGTATCTTTTTCACTACTGTGTCGTTGGTAATTAATGTGAAACTATAATCAGAACGTAAAGCTCAGGTACTAAATATACCACACACCCATTTATGACCTGTACAAACATTTCATGGTCCCTGTTAAAATCTTTTCATTAAGCATGTTCTCTGGCTTGAGATTCAGGTAAAACTCTCAGTTCTCAGTCACGATACGTAGTAGTTTTTTTTAATTCTATGTGTTTCAAGTGTAATTTAGCAGTTTTATTAAGTCCTTGGTTTCCAAGATTGATATTTGCCTTTCACCCTCATAATTGGGCACTAGATTTTGCAAGGCATCTACAAACTGTAGTGAAATAACAAATTGTGGTCCGCCTGTATGTGACTTGAAGGAAATTGTGGGGTCCCACTTCAGTGAAGACTATGCTATTTTAAACAACAGATCATGGCAACCTGTTGAAAACTTCATCGATGTAAAATTTCTGAAATGTGCACTGCTGGCACAAATATACATTTTTAGTTTGGTAGTGAGGACGGTGACACTCTTAAACGGTTCTGAAATCCTCAGCGCACATTTTGCAGACTGGAATGCTGAAATCACGAAATGTGACGTTACTGTGGGGCGTTCCTTCAAGTACCTCCAGTTTTTATGAAGAAAGGGGAGCCCTTGTAGTCAATGAGCGTTCCTACAGCTATGAAGATGTGTGTGTTGGACCCATATGGAAATGAATATCAGAGAAATGCTAAAGACAGCTTATCGCAAATGTTCATATACACAGTGTAGGGGTAGAGCACTGATAAAGCTGGTTCACCGCGAGATTAGATTAGATTAGATTAGTACTTGTTGCATAGATCATGAATACGGCACTTCGTAATGATGTGGAACGTGTCAGGTTAATAAAAGGTGTCTATACAAGATATTACATTACACAGAATATAACAAGACACTTAATATTTTTTTGTGGGGGGTGGGGAAATTACCCAGTTACTATATCCAAAAATTCATCTAATGAGTAGAAGGAGTTGCCACTCAGAAATTCTTTTAATTTTCTTTTAAATGCTATATGGCTAGATGTCAGACTTTTGATGCTATTAGGTAAGTGAGCAAAGACTTTTGTGGCATCATAATTTACCCCCTTCTGAGCCAATGTTAGATTTAACCTTGAGTAGTGAAGATCATCCTTTCTCCTAGTGTTGTAGCCATGTACACTGCTATTACTTTTGAATTCTTTCGGATTGTTAATAACAAATTTCATAAGTGAATATGTGTATTGTGAGGCTACAGTGAAGATCCCTAGCTCTTTAAGTAAGTGTCTGCACGATGATCTTGGATGATCTGCAGCAGTTATTCTCATTACAGGCTTTTGTGCAATGAACACTGTTTTACTCAATGATGAGTTACCCCAGAATATGATGCCATACGAAAGCAGGGAATGGAAATAGACGTGGTAAGCTAATTTACTGAGATGTATATCGCCAAAATTTGCAATGATCCTAATTCAGTGTGCTTTTTCCAGTTCAACCCCTCATCAATGCAAACACCTAGAAATTTTGAATATTTTACCTTAGCTACCGATTTCTGATCGAGGTCTATATTTATTAATGATGTCATTCCATTTACTGTGTGGAACTGTATATAATGCGTTTTGTCAAAGTTTAATGAGAGCCTATTTGCAGAGAACCACTTAATGATTTTCTGAAAAAAATCGTTTACAATTTCATTGGTTAATTCTTGTCTGTTGGGTGTGATAGCTATACTTGTATCATCGGCAAAAAGTACCAGCTTTGGATCCTCGTGAATATAGAATGGCAAGTCATTAATATGTATTAAGAACAGCAGAGCACCCAAGACCGAACCTTGCGGCACCCCATTCTTGATTGTTTCCCAGTTTGAGAAATCACCAGTTGTTTGCATATTATGTGAACTGCTTATTTCAACTTTCTGCACTCTTTCAGTTAGGTATGATTTAAACCATTTGAGCGCTGTCCCATTCATACCACAGTACTTGAGCTTATCCACACTACTGGCCATTACAATTGCTACACCAAGAAGAAAAGCAGATGACAAACGGGTATTCATTGGACAAATATATTATACTAGAACTGACATGTGGTTATATTTTCACGCAATTTGGGTGCATAGATACTGAGAAATCAGTACCCAGAACAACCATCTCTAGCCATAATAACGACGTTGATACGCCTGGGCATTGAGTCAAACAGAGCTTGGATGGCGTGTACAGGTACAGCTGCCCATGCAGCTTCGACACGATACCACAGTTCATCAAGAGTAGTGTCTGGCGTACTGTGACGAGCCAGTTGCTCGGCCACCATTGACCAGACGTTTTCAATTCGTGAGAGATCTGGAGAATGTGCTGGCCAGGGCAGCAGTCGAACATTTTCTGTATCCAGAGAGGCCCTTACAGGACCTGCAACATGCGATCGTGCATTATTCTGCTGAAATGTAGGGTTTCGCAGGGATCGAATGAAGGGTAGAGCCACGGGTCGTAACACATCTGTAATGTAACGTCCACTGTTCAAACTGCCGTCAATGCGAACAAGAGGTGACCCAGACGTGTAACCAGTGGCACACCATACCATCTCGCCGATTCATACGCCAGTATGGCGTTGACGAATACACGCTTCCAATGTGCGTTCACCGCGATGTCGCCAAACACGGATGCGACCATCATGATGCTGTAAACAGAACCTGGATTCATCCGAAAAAATGGCGTTTTGCCATTCGTGCACCCAGGTTCGCCGTTGAGTACACCATCGCAGGTCCTCCTGTCTGTGATGCAGCGTCAAGTGTAACCGCAGCCATGGTCTCCGAGCTGGTAGTCCTTGCTGCTGCAAACTTCGTCGAACTGTTCGTGCAGGTGGTTGTTGTCTTGCAAACGTCCCCATCTGTTGATTCACGGATCGAGACGTGGCAGCACGATCCGTTACAGCCATGCGAATAGATGCCTGTCATCTCGACTGCTAGTGATACGAGGCCGTTGGGATCCAGCGCGGCGTTTTGTATTACCCTCTTGAACCCACCGATTCCATAGTCTGCAACAGTCATTGGATCTCGACCAACGAGAGCTGTAATTTCGCGATACGATAAACCGCAATCGCGATAGGCTACAATCCGACCTTTCTCAAAGTCGGAAACGTGATGGTACGCATTTCTCCTCCTTACACGAGGCATCACAACAACGTTTGACCAGGCAACGCCGGTCAACTGCTGTTTGTGTATGAGAAATCGGTTGGAAACGTTCCTCATGTCAGCTCATTGTATGTATCACCACTGGCGCCAATCTTGTGTGAATGCTCTGAAAAGCTAATCATTTGCATATCACAGCATCTTCTTCCTGTAGGTTAAATTCGCGTCTGTAGGAAGTCATCTTCGTGGTGTAGCAATTTTAATGGCCAGTAGTGTAGAAGTATTCCATGATTTACGCAATCAAAAGCCCTTGAGAGACCACAAAAAATCCCAACGGGTGACTTCCAGTTACTCAGAGCATTTAATATTTCATTAGTGAAAGTATACAAAGCATTTTCCGTTGAATAATCTTTCTGGAAACCAAACTGACATTTTGTTAAAACTTTATTTTTACAAAGGTGTGAAGCTACTGTACAATACATTACTTTTTCAAGAATTTTGGATAAGGCAGTCAGAAGAGAGATTGGGCGGTAGTTGTTGACATCAGACGTATCCCCTTTTTTATGCAGTGGTTTAAGAATGGCATACTTCAGTCTATCTGGGGAAATACCCTGCTTCAGAGAGCATGTGGCTAAGATTCCCACTTATCTCTTGGAACAAGCTTTTATTATCCTACTGGAAGTGCCATCAATTCCATGTGAGATTTTATTCTTGAGGGAGTTTATTGTCTTCTTAACGGATGTCAGGAGCATGCGTACATGCTACAATCTGAGAATCGACGACCGTGTGCCTTAGGACCCTGTGTTCCTCAGCGCCTCATGTGTATTACCAGGTGTACCGGTATGAAATGAGCGTTTTTTTGTGAAAATGAAACACTAATTTTGAATTGAAAAGTAAAAACCTTTTATTCAAAGTACTGACCATTGCTTTCTATACATTTTGACCACCTTTCTGGCAATTTGTGGACACCACGCCACTAGAAATGTTCGTCTTTTGAAGCAGACCAATCAGACACCCAATTTTCGGCTTCTTCGTGGGAATCGAAGTGTTCCTCAGCCAATGCGTGTCCCATTGATGAAAACAAATGGTAGTCGGAAGGGGCCCAGTCTGGTGAATACTGTGGATAGCAGCTCCCAGCGAAGTGTTTTGATTGTAACCTGAAACAGTTTTGCTTTGTGTGCAGGTGCATTGTCGTGTAAGAAAACTACTTTGATATGTCTTCTGGCCCATTCTGGTCTTTTTCCGATCAATACATTGTTCAAATTGATCATTTGTTGTCTGTAGCGATTAGTATTCACTGTTTCATCGGGTTTTAGAAGCTCATGATACACCACACCTTTCTGATCCCACCAAACACAGAGCATTGTCTTCTTGCCGAATGGATCTGGTTTTGCAGTCGATGTTGATGATTGTCCCGGATTAACCCATAATTTTTCCCGTTTAGGATTCTTAAAATAAATCCGTTTTACATCGCCAGTAACAATTCGATGCAAAATTGATTTTCTTTCATGTCTTTCATTCAAAATTTGACAAATGGTTTTTCGGTTTTCCATCTGTCTTTCATGTGGCACCCATTTTCCACACTTTTGGATCTTTCCCATAGCTTTCAAACGGTCAGAAATTGTTTGTTGTGCAACATTTAGCATTGCTACCATTTGCTTCTGACTCAAAGTATCATCTTCAAATGGCTCTGAGCACTATGGGACTTAACTTCTGAGGTCATTAGTCCCCTAGAACTTAGAACTAGTTAAACCTAACTAACCTAAGGACATCACACACATCCATGCCCGAGGCCGGATTCGAACTTGCGACTGTAGCGGTCTCGCGGTTCCAGACTGCAGCGCCTAGAACCGCACGACCACTTCGGCCGGCAAAGTATCATCTTCATCCAATTTTGTTTGCAATTCGTCGTCTTCGAACTTTTTTGGTGGTCTTCCACGTTCTTTATCTCTTACATCAAAATCATTATTTCTGAACCGTTGAAACCATCTTTTGCATCTTGCTTCTGATAGAGCATGATCACCGTATGCCTCGACAAGTATTCGATGCGACTCTGCTGCACTTATTTTCAAATCAAAATAAAAAATTAATGCATTCCGCAAATCATCACTTTCTGGTACAAAATTCGACATTGTTAACACGATGAGAACATATGATGTTGTTTGTTCCATGACTTGATGTATACTAAATATCTTTGACAGATGTCATACCAACAAAACAAAAAAAAATTAAGTCTCGTTCACAACAAATGTTCCCTATCGACACATTTGTATCTTAACGCTCATTTCATACTGGTGCACCTGGTATAACAGTTGTAATCCCCGATACCGGAGAGAGACTGAAAGGAGCGTTTCGCAATGATGGCTGGAAAGAGGCCTTCCTTTGGGATACTATAAAGCTGTGTACATGTAAGAGATGGAGAAGTTTGTGAGAATTCTTTTCTTGTTTGTTTTATTCTCTGACCACCTCCCGATGCAAGTTCCATGAAAGGAGTTGTTAACATATCTTTTTAAGTAGTATCGGAGGCTGCAGAGAGCAGCAGCACCTGCGTAGGAGCTCCGAGGCGTCCTTGGCGGCGGGACGCGCGCACCAGTCGTACTCGTTAGACGAGACGACTGCATTAGTAAACAATCTGCGCCACGTTTACTCTGACACTGACCGGCCCGCCTTCCTGTGCTGTTGCAGAGGTCTGTGCTGTTCCGGACGGACAGCTCGGCGCGGCTGTACGGGGAGTCCATGACGACGTACACCTCCAACCCGGAATCCTTCGTCTCCGCCCAGGATGAGGTACGTACCACCAGGTTCCCACATCGCAGCGCTGCCAGCCGCCTCGCCAGCTTGCCGGACCTACTACAGTAGAGTCTCATAAAACTTTGAACATAGCTGCTAAAGTTCAGTGAGCGTGGCAGATTTATATTAGAACAAACAAGCCCTCGGTCACAAATATTAAGTCAAAATTGACCAGTTTTCGACGCTAGTATGAGCGTCATTTTCAGAATTTGACTAACTGTTCTAAAACATATTGAGTATACAATACATTAATAAAATTAAAGTTTGTACTGACTGGAAAAAGATGCAGTACTTACAAGTCACATATTAAAAAAGATCTAAGCCGGAAAGGCGACATCATGAATAGTTGTAAGTAAGATGGCGAGCCGCTAAGGACTGCTCGTACTTTGGTGAGCAAGGGTTGCAACAAGACTGAGGTGCCCACGTTAGAAAGTGTGGGCAAGTAAACATGGTGTTGCTACGAGCACCATCTAGTAGCCGCAGAAACAACTAGGCTACTGTACATTCAAAATTAGACACATGAAATTGTGATGCAGCTGGTTCAGATATAAAGAACATCTTTTGAGAAAGAACGGCACCAGTACCCTAAATTCATCCTTTGCGCGATCATCTCTTAGTTACTGGACACGTGCCTAAAGCCACAGGCAATAACAATATTCTGCATACCGAAAATAACGGGCGTAGGTTAGATGTTTTAGAGGAATTGGAGATTTTCAAACATCTCTCTCGTCATGATGGCCTCATTCTCAACGAACAGCTGCAGCTTGCGAAATAAAAACTTTTTCGACTGTATAAAGCCATTGCTTGATCTTTGATTCAGATTTCCTCATGCAGTTTACCAAAATGTTGTTTTCCTGTTACATCTTTGCTGTTTTCCTGTATGTCATAACTAACGTTTTTTTTACGTCACAAAATGTATCTCTGTTTAAAGCAGATAAATATGTAACTTCATCCTATTATCATTAGTGCTTACGTTATGCCTGAATCAGCTGCATCACAATTTCATGCGTCTAATTTTGAATGTACAGTAGCCTAGTTGTTTCTGCGGCTATTAGATGGCGCTCGTAGCAACACCATGTTTACTTGCCCACACTTTCTAACGGGGGCACCTCAGTCTTGTTGCAACCCTTGTTCACTAAAGTACGAACAGCCCTTAGCGGCTCGCCATCTTATTTACAACTATTCATGACGTCGCCTTTCCGGCTTAGATCCTTTTTAATATGTGTTTTATAAGTATTGCATCTTTTTCCAGTCAGTACAAACTTTAATTTTATTAATATATTATATACTTAATATGCTTTACAACAGTTGTCTAATTCTGAAAATGACGCTCATAGTAGCGTCGAAACCTGGTCAGTTTTGACTTAATATTTGTGACCGAGGGCTTATTTGTTCCAGTATAACAGTAGAGTCTCGATTATCCGACCTAAACCGGCCGCGGCAAGGTCGGATAAGCGGGAAGGTCGGATAACACGGAAAATAATCCAAAAAACACAAAAATCAAACTAAAGAAGGCTAAATGAGTTAAACATTTAATACAATACAAATCAAATTAGACTGAATAGATATTTACTGTGTGAAGAAGTTAGTAATTGTCTTTTGTTTGCCTGCTGTTTGCCGTTTTTTTGCTGCTAAATCACGTAGTCTCTCAAGAAGTAAAACCTCGGTAGACGATGTTTCCTCCAGTTGCTCTACATATTTTAAAACAGTTTCTAAGGCCTTGTGTCCTTCGTTGTGACAAATCTTGGGCGCACTTTCCTCCACTACATCCGCTTCTTCGTCTTCCTCTTTTTCGTTTACCATGTTGATTATTTCTTCATCTGTCATTTCAGATTCTTCATCTTGGACAATCCACTCATTTATGTCATCTTCTGTGGCGCCAGCACATCCCAGAACTTTTCGTAACAATGAAAGCAGGATAGTATTTTCTGGTTCGGTCTGCTGCTGTAGATTTTCATCATCTGGAGAATTTTCTTGATTTTCTTGTAGCAAAATTTTCCCGGATTTTGCAGTTGTATTTGCTCCAACACTCTCCCAAGATTGGGCCACGTCATAAGCTACGTCTTTCAAATTAATACGGCGCAATTGCTCGAGCATGTCTTCTCCCTTGTCCATAGCATTAATTAAAGAGGAAACCAAGTTTCTGCGGTAGTTTCTCTTCAGTGTCTCTAAGGTCCCTTGGTCCATAGGCTGACATAAGGATGTGACATTTGGAGGCAAAAACATGGCCTTTATATCTTGATCTTGAAGTTCATCTTCATTAGGATGACAAGTGGCATTGTCTAGAAGCAAGAGTGCTTTGCGGGGCAAGTTGTTGGCTTTCAAAAACTTTTCAGTTTGTGGCACGAACTCGTTAAAAAACCATTCTTTAAAAATGTCTGAGCTCCTCCAAGCATTTTTGGGTTGTAATATTTCACCGGTAAAGTATTTTTAGATACATTTTTAAATTCTCTCGGTTTTTTTAGACAGTTTCATTTTAAAATTTGCTGTGGCGTTACTGCATGCAAGAATTTTCACCATTTCTTTGCTACGTTTGTAGCGTGGCGCTGTCTTTTCGGCCTTTCACGCTTGTTTTTCCGGTAACATTTTGTGATTGAGACCAGTCTCGTCTCAGTTAAAAATTTGATCGCCTGTTAAGTTTTCCTTGTCCAATACCTTGTGGAGTTTATTCCTAAACAATTGAACAGCTTCAAAATTTGCTGAAAGCTTTTCACCACAGACATTAAGTTGCCGAATTCCGTGTCTTCCATCTATCGAGCCAGCCTACAATAGCTGTGAAACCAGGTTCTACATCTACATGATTACTTTGCAATTCACATTTAAATGCTTGGCAGAGGGTTCATAGAACCACAATCATACTATCTCCCTACCATTCCACTCCCAAACAGCGCGCGGGAAAAACGAACACCTAAACCTTTCTGTTCGAGCTCTGATTTCTCTTATTTTATTTTGATGATCATTCCTACCTATGTAGGTTGGGCTCAACAAAATATTTTCGCATTCGGAAGAGAAAGTTGGTGACTGAAATTTCCTAAATAGATCTCGCCGCGACGAAAAACGTCTTTGCTTTAATGACTTCCATCCCAACTCGCGTATCATATCTGCCACACTCTCTCCCCTATTACGTGATAATACAAAACGAGCTGCCCTTTTTTTGCATTCTTTCAATGTCCTCCGTCAATCCCACCTGGTAAGGATCCCACACCCCGCAGCATTATTCTAACAGAGGACGAACGATTGTAGTGCAAGCTGTCTCTTTAGTGGACTTGTTGCATCTTCTAAGTGTCCTGCCAATGAAACGCAACCTTTGGCTCGCCTTCCCCACAATATTATCTATGTGGTCTTTCCAACTAAAGTCGTTCGTAATTTTTACACCCAGGTACTTAGTTGAATTGACAGCCTTGAGTATTGTACTATTTATCGAGTAATCGAATTCCAACGGATTTCTTTTGGAACTCATGTGGATCACCTCACACTTTTCGTTATTTAGCGTCAACTGCCACCTGCCACACCATACAGCAATCTTTTCTAAATCGCTTTGCAACTGATACCTGTCTTCGGATGACCTTACTAGACGGTAAATTACAGCATCATCTGCGAGCAACCTAAGAGAACTGCTCAGATTGTCACCCAGGTCATTTATATAGATCAGGTACAGCAGAGGTCCAGGACTCTTCCCTGGGGAACACCTGATATCACTTCAGTTTTACTCGATGATTCACCTTCGTTTAGATCGTTACGAAACTTTAAGGCTTTTTCCTGCATAATAGGTCCCGACATGGGTACACCTTTATCTCCATGTTGAGTAAACCATAGGAACAAAGCTTCACTTGCATTGTCATAATCACATTTTTTCATGGTTTTCCGATCTTGGAAGATCGGGTGCCGAGGTTGCTCGGTGAGAATTCAACTTCTCAATTTCATTGCGGTTCCTTTTCCAGTCTCGAACTGTTGTTTTCCCGACGTTATATTCTTGCGTCACTTTTAATAAAGTTAGACCATTGTCTATTCTTTTTAAAGCTTTAAGTTTTTCTTCCATTGAAATGACCGCCTTTTTCCGTTTTGAAGCCATCACCACAAATTTTTATAATAAACAAAGTGCAACACGTCTACTCCACAACAGATCTAAGTTAGCACTGAGGAGTGAGGAGTAGCAAACGGCGACAGTTAACAGAGTATCAACAAACAACACGTTAGTCACTGACCTGTCGCCGGCTGGCGCACGGCCGGCGCGGTGAAAGGGTCGGATAACACAGAAGGCCGGACAACCGAAGATTGGATAATCGAGACTCTACTGTAACACAACCCACTAACGACGAGGGCGCCGACCTCGGCGACAGTACAATACGAAGGCAGGAAAATGACATGCATCACATTCGAAAGTCAGTAGATGGTGGTTTGCTGGGTTCGCAATTCTATTAGGTTGATGCGTAAGTTGGTAGCGTTTTGTGTTGCTTATTGGTATTCCGGTTGCTGTGCTTTTGTTTACCGATTGTCATTTATTTATCTGTAGTGCACTGTTGCTATTTGAATTTACATTTTGTCATTTGGAGATGGTGAGTGAAGCTGTGGACGATAGAAAATGGAGTGCCAAGTGTAGAAATTGGAACATTTCCTTCATATTCTTGTGTTTGAGTTCAGAAGTGGGGTGACGGCCGCGGAGACAGCCAGAAACATTTCTGCCATGTATGGGGATAAACCATTGGACAGAACACGGCATAAAATTGTTTTCTCCGCTCAAGGAGGATCTTTTTGACATTAGTTACTTTTCACGTTCCAAAATATCTTCGGAGTTCATGAAGATCGTTAAAACGCATTAATCCACAACGATCCACGTCAGAGCAGTCGAGAACTGTCAAAGTTGATGAGCTCTGATCATTTCTCTACCGTGCGACATTTGCATGCAGCGGAAAAGGTTCGAAAATCTGGTGGTTGGGTACTGCATGCTCTAAGCCAAAATCACAAAAATCTGCCTGTGACCGTAAATGTATCTCTGCTTGCTCTTCATCAGCTGGCTTGTGAACAACATGACCATTCATTCCTACCCTGTATCGTTATGGGTGACGAGAAATGGTGTCCTTTTTGTAATGTAAGGAAAAGAAAGGAATGGTTGGGTCCAAACAAAGCAGCAACTTCCCGTACAGTGACCTGTGCACATCAGCAAAAGATAATGTTATGCATCTGGTGGAACAGCGACGATGTGGTGTTCTACGAATTGCTTTCCCAATCTGTAACCATCACTGCTTACAGTTACTGTCAACAATTGAGACGTCTTGCGCACGCAACCCAGGAACAACGGCCAGGAAGACTGCGCGAAATGATGCTCGTACACGATAACGCCCGCCCGCGTTCTGGTAGACTGAAGAGAAAACACTATACAGGAGCTGGGTAGGGCAGTCATTCCGCAGCAGCCTTATTCACCTGATCTTGCGCTCTCAGATTTTCATCTTTTCCACTCTCTGTCGAACAACCATTACGCAACTTCCTTTCCAGACGAAAACGCGCTCCCAAAATGGCTCGACGACTTCTTCGCCACAAAATCATCTGATTTCTACTGTCACGGAATCGAAAAGTTACCCCAGCGTTGGCAGACTGTTGTAGATAGTGAAGGGGAATATATTATTGACGACTAAATTCTCCGTTACTGTATCTGTTGTGTTTATTAAACTTACAGAAAAACTTTACTAACTCATGCACCAATCCAGTATGATGAAATGCGTTTTTACGTATTGCTACCAACAAGCAAATGAACGGCTTATTTGTGAAACACTTTCAGTTTCTTGCGGCTACTGATTTCTAGCATTTCGTTCATTTCCAGCCGGCAGCAATGAACGCACACGGAGAGTTATTACTCACTTGCTCAGTGCTTACAATTTCAAGATGCTCTACACTGAAAACGATTTTTAAAAGAGAAATATTCGAAACAGAAATTTAAAAAGAAAAAAGAACGATAAACTGAAGTTACAACAACAGGATAAATGTACGTACAAGAAAAATATCTCAGTTATTCCCAAAACGTGAGTTGTACAAGTAGCATGATATCCATTGTAAATTCACTCATCGAAGTGGTGTGTGATTTTTATCAGTACTGTCGCGAATGTTTTGCGAGAGTAGCTCACCACTACCAGTCCGACACTAAACAGTGTGGCTTCACATTCGCATCACAAGCTTTTAAGCTTTGGCGCCGGCGACACCCGCGCTGTGTGGTCTCACGTGGTACGAAACCGTCCGCGCGGCGTGAACGAGCTCCGCTGTACACAAAGTTAAGCCATCAAACCATTCTTAACGAAAAACAGTATAGTCATGACAGAGGCTGTAAGGTACGAGGAGAGGCTGTCAGCTTCGTTACGATTTCTAGCCACTGACAGAAGTTAAGAGGACCTCAAATTCATTCACTAAAACGATTTCTGAAACCTGCAAAAAGATTTGTAGTTGAGTAAGGATATACATCACGGTAAAGCAAAATAAATAAAACAAAACATGTTCACGTAAACATTTTTAATGCATTTATGTGTAAAGCATAAAAGGTTTAAGAAACTCATTTGAAATACTACTAAATACAACAGATACATAAGAAATGAAGCTTTAAATTTCGATAAAAATTACTTAATAGTTGACACTTCAAGCATTGTAGCTGGTTTCCTCCAATCAGAGCGCTCAACATTACTCCCGAACTGTTCGCCGTTGCCAAACTGCCAGAACAAATAGTTCACTTCGAATTCCTTGTCCGGCCTCCTCCTTGATTTGGCTAACGAAATACACACATTTCATACATAACACTAACCAAACACAACTGGGACCTTCGGCCCAAGGGGTGATTCTGCGTCACATATACAGTTATTATTATCACAGAGATCGGCTTACATTAGATAAGCTTCGCACGACATTGCGTGAAGCCGAATTTTTGAAAGCAGCAACTAATCATTGCTACTGGTCACCAGAGTCATAAATACACCAACTTTCTGCAGAGCAATGCCGTGGTGTAGTGGTAAGCGTTGTAATTAGACTATAAAACGTCCCAGGTTCGAATCCCATCAAATGTTTCGAAAGTTTTTATTTTTTAAATCTTATCAGAAGACTTTATCATTTTTATTTAATTAACTGGTTTAAATGTAATAGTTTTTATTTCTAATACGCTGCCGCGTCATATTCATCATCGCATTGACTTTTTTGTATACTCTTACTTTTCTTCCTGTCGTTCTTTTTTTCCTTTGGAACGTGCTAGTGTCGCCTATAATCTGCAAGCAAGTGCCAACCGGGACTGCTCATTGGCATCGCGTTTAGCCACCGTGAGGATAGTTTCAGGTAAACGGTGGTAGCCAGAAATTACAGTTTGCTTTTACCAAACCGAAATTTTGCTACGGAACATGGCTATACAAACAAATATATTATGAAAATTTTCTGTCTTGAGTTTGCTCGTAGAGATTAGCCTTAAACTCCGTGAACAAAGTGATCTTGATTTTAGTTCTGCCGCAGACTGCTGGTCACCGTTTTCTCGGATACTTTGCAGATCGCGAGGTTGTGGTTAGATTAGGATGTGAGTGTGAATTCAGGGCTACGCAACACGTCGTCTGCCTCAGATCAGTCATTGTTCACTTCAAATCAACTGTCGACACAGCATCTCCCATTTCCGTCATACCTTGCGGCGGCCGCTTCCAACGTCGTCCCGCTTTACCCATTAACTGCATTTGTGAAGCGACTCTCCGTGCCTATAACCAAGCGGTAGCCGGCAGCGGATGTGGCAACCCTGTAGCGGCAAGTGACAGACACCAACTATAAAGTATTTTAATCGGACTATAGTGTCCGCCCCGATAGCTGAGTCGTCAGCGTTACGGATTGCCGTCCTACGGCCCGGGTTCGATTCCCGGCTGGGTCGGGGATTTTATCCGCTCAGGGACTGGGTATTGTGCTGTCTTCATCATCATTTCATCCCTATCCGGCGCGCAGGTCGCCCAATGTGGCGTCGGTTGTAATAAGACCTGCACCAAGGCGCCGGACCTGCCCTTCAAGGGGCCTCCCGGCCAATGACGCCAAACGCTCATTTCCATTTCCATCGGACTATAGTAACTGTTAGAACTATACAAAATAAGAATATTAAAAAATCCAGCACTTTGCTCTTCATAACAGAGGGCTTGGATATAGGCTGGACTTTATTAACAGTTATAACAATGAAGCAAGTATATTTTATGTATTAAGGCTCGTTGAATGTCGACATTTCTGTTTTTACGTTTCATTTCCGATAAGTATCGGAAATAAAATCTAAAAACAGGAACGTTGAAGGTTGTTGGACTTTTATTCTATGTGCCACACGAAAACCTTATGGATTCGTTAAAAAAAAAGTTAAAAAAGTACTTGTTTCTTGCGTCTATAGTGTTGTACGCCTTGCACGGCGTGTTCCACAAACACCTGCAGTCGTAAAGTCTTTAAGGGGGGGTAGGACGTCAAACGGGCCGACTTGGAGCAGGAGGGGCGCCACAGGACATTTTATTTTCTACTGTCTATACTTTTACAAATAAATTTATAAAACATTGTCAGCATTACATGGAAGGAATCAGGATTCACACTCATAGCAGTGGAAGTGAAAAAACATAGCATAATAAATTTCATCAGTTTTTTCACTTACTGTTGGCTGCATTTGTTGCTATAGGTACATTTTTCTTCACAAGTAAGAGAGATTCTTTGATGAATTTTGTACAGCATACAAACCATACTTACAGGTTTATGAAACTCTAGAATTTTCCAAATCTATTAAAAACTGTGGTAAAAATTGAGATTATTAACTACAAAATTTGATTTTTTTCTAAACATAAAGTTTAAAACGTAACAGCTCATTCATTTTTTCATAAATTAAATAGATTCTAGAGTTTCAGACACCTGTAAGTATGGTTTGTATGCTGTGCAAAATTCCTCGAACAGTCTCTCTTACTTACGAGGAAAAGTGTACCTATAGCAACAAATGCAGCCAATAGTAAGTGAAAAAATTATGAAATTTCAAATGTAAATTATTTTGTTATGTTTTTGAACTTCTTCTGCTACGAGTGTGAATTCTGAATCCTTTCTGGTCATGCTGACAAAGTTTTATGAATTTACTTGTAAAAGTATAGACAGTGGAACTTAAAATGTCCTGTGGTGCCTCTCCTGCTCCAAGTCGGCCCGTTTGGCGTCCTACCCCCCCTTGCATTTCTCCCGAAACTCTGCCCCTAGAGTTTCGTCCGACTCCTACCCTGTCACGTACCTTAAAAGGGAACCTCCCCATCACACCCCCCCTCAGATTTAGTTATAAGTTGGCACAGTGGATAGGCCTTGAAAAACTGAACACAGATCAATCGAGAAAACAGGAAGAAGTTGTGTGGAACTATGAAAAAAATAAGCAAAATATACAAACTGAGTAGTCTATGCGCAAGATAAGCAACACCAAGGACAAAGTGAGCTCAGGAGCGCCGTGGTCCCGTGGTTAGCATACGCAACTGCAGATCGAGAAGTCCTTGGTTCAAGTCTTCGATCGAGTGAAAAGTTTAATTTTTTATTTTCAGGCAATTATCAAAGTTCAGGCACTCACACATAATCAACTTCGCTCTCCAAAATTCCAGGACATGTTCAGATTTGCTTGGACAATGCAGTATTTGACGGTCTACACACGGAAAAATTTGAAAACGTTAAAAACATAGGTTTTGACAGAGCACAGGGAAAACTGTGCGACTGTGAAACTGTTGCATTCATTTGTTGCAGTTTATGTGACAAACTCTTATGTTTTCATCACTTTTTTGGGAGTGATTATCACATCCACAAGAAAACCTAAATCGGGCAAGGTAGAAGAATCTTTTTACCCATTCGCCAAGTGTACAAGTTAGGTGGGTCGACAACATATTCCTGTCATATGACGCACGTGTCGTATAGAATATATCACACGTGTTTTCCTATGGAGGAATCGGTTGACCTATGACCTCGCGATCAAATGTTTTCGGTTCCCATTGGAGAGGCACGTCCTTTCTTCTACGAAATGCACGGTTTTGCGGTGCGGTCGCAAAACACAGACACTAAATTTATTACAGTGAACAGAGACGTCAATGAACGAACGGATAGATCATAACTTTCCGAAAACAAAAAAAGTAAAGTTCTCACTCGAGAGAAGACTTGAACCAAGGACCTCTCGTTCCGCAGCTACTCACGCTAACCACGGGACCACGGCGCTCCTGAGCTATCTTCTACATGGACTACTCAGTTTGTATATTTTCCTTATTTTTTTCATAGTTCCACACATCTTCTTCCTGTTTTCTCGATTGATCTGTGTTCAGTTTTTCAAGGCCTATCCACTGTGCCAACTTATAACTAAATTTGAGGGGGGGGGGGGGGGGTGCGATGGGGAGGTTCCCTTGTTAGAACGTATTCAATCGCGCGCACAGTGACAAAATACGAACTTTTGTCTGGCGGTTGGCACGATTTGTTGGGGATGGGATGGGATGGGATGGGGTGGGGTGGTGGTGGGGGTGTCAGCTGTCGGGTCGTAGGAGCTCGCCCAACAACCAGACAAGGAAGGTTCGTCGATCTGTCAGTCAAAACGCCTGCACTCGTCTAGTTTAGTTTTGACCACCCTCTGCATCGTATGATGTCGGGAAGGACTGGACGCGTGCCGCGAAATGGAGAAGTCACTGTTTACGGGCGCGAGACGCCGGCACGGTTTGCTGGAGTGTAGAGGTCGCTGCGATAAGCGGCGTACCGCAGGGTTGGTGGGCAGAGAGCGATTTGGCCGCCAGTAGAGGAACGGCCGGCTAACAGCTGCTGGAGGGACGCTCCGGAGCCGCAGCCGTCATGGCCGCGCTGCTCGCCCCGGTAAGTCTACCCTCTACTCTAATCTACCGTTAAGTTTCCTCTCGGCGTGCCGGTTGCGAATACCTCCACAATTACACACTATGTTCAGCAACGTCCTCTTTCTCCCTCCCTCGCGGAGGAAAGCGGGCGAGCTTTTGGAGGACCTAATATCCCGTCTAGCCTTAGGTTCGCTTGTTTTGCCTAAGTTCCGTCGCGAGAAGAAATACCCAACTCCAGCGTTTGGATGTCGTCAGTGGGAAACCTCTCGCAAACCCCCAGCTGGGATGGGAGTAGTATCTCGTTTGTTGTTTCTTGTTGCATTTCCGTTTTTATCCTGTCTTTACTTTTATAGTGCTGTTGTAAGTGTGCTTCCTTGACTGTGATATTAACTATTGGCATGATATGCTCACGTTTTACTTGCTCCTTTTTATGTAGTACTAGCTGCCGTGTCCGGTGTTGCCCAGAATGTTTAATATCTGCCACACAAAGTAACTGGACCTGGGACTTGTTGATACTCATAGTCAAAGCAAGCCACTTGGGGAAACTACAATCGCTTTAAATCGAAGGGCGTATTTGAATCACTAGGTGTCAACAGAACGTGACGAATGAATGTCTTCACCTGTATGAAAAAATTAATTACATTTTGCGATAAGTATCTCATTGTATATTTTGGAGAATTCGTTCTGTTGTTTCAGCTCGGTTTTCACTGTTTCAAGTAGGGCTCTTTCTGAACACGGCTTGAACTGTTCGAACAGTTTGTCACAGTACCGGAAATCTCGGGTTCTGTTCGATATTTTGATCGGCCCGCGATCTAGTCACTTCTGATAGTATTATACCCAAGACGGATATTGGAACTACAATTTCTCACGGTAGAAAAGCTTAAAGCGATAATGTACTTTGTTAGACACTTAATTTTTCATTAATTTTGTCCATTATTTCATCTGAATGCAGAAATTCGAAGTAAATTGGCAATTTTCGAGATTTTTTGGTAACTTTTCCCATTTATCACAAATGTACGTTGAAAGTCATATTTTGAAATCTTATGCGAACAGTGATCTTCCTCTTGTCTTGAAGGTAAAGTGTGCAAAATGACGTCAATATCGGGCTAAAACTGTAAATTAGAATGAATTACAGATATGCTATGCGTTGGATATGGGTGCTTGATCCTAGTCTTTGATAGCTGCAATGATGATGATTCCGTTAGTAGTTGGGGCTTCAGTGTTTAGTCCATATTTCTGAGACTCCTAAATCAGTCTATCAAGGACAGTTTTCCTGTAGTTCGCAGCATCCTTCAGCCTGCTGACATGATTTGTTTACTTGGTGTGCGGTTGAGATTTTTTTCACAGTAAATGACATTTTTCAGAGCCCCCACTAATAACGTGGATTCCCAAATCCGCTACTGTGGATATACTTATCTTGTAGTCGTTGGTTTTGCAGGGTTGCAGGTCTAAGCTCCATATCTATGTCCGAGTTGATCTTGCAGCTTTATAAATAACATACACTTCATCTAATCTTCATTATTACTCTGTTCGTCAGCATGAGATCGCTGCACCAAACGCCTGAAGTATCTTGCTGCCTTAGGGAGTCAGTATTGCCACCTTAATCCTATCCAAAACAGCGCAGTGCTATCCTGGAAACACATCATCTAAAGGGCCTGTGAAAACTCACAACCACCGTCAACCCAGGTGCCACTGACAGTAAAGGCAACCCTTCACATGAGACTGCTGCTATTATTGTAGGGCTAATGACGTCATTCCCACGGCGCCACACAAGCCTTGTGTCAGTGATGGTGGGTCTTATGACTCAATTGTCATTTAAATTATCGCAGTGGCTAATAATACAGATAGTTCAGTGCATCAAAATTACATTTGGAATCCATTACAAACTGCCGTTCTTGATCACATGCAAATTATTAAAGTTTTGAGTGGTGGAAAATTCTAAAACACAAAAAAGCATCGCTTTAATAATAAAAAATCTAAGTGATACTAGTTATCAGATGTTACGTATTTTGACGTCCTGCACCACTGAAAAACAAAAAAATGCTTCAAGAGTTTTTACACTTTCTTGGGAAGCAAGATGAACAGTGTTTTTGTACCAAATTTAGGTGGATTGTTTTATGGAAGTCATCTCCCACAAAACATTGTTACTGCGAATTCACTTTAGTAAGCAGAGGATAATTTATAGAAGAGAAACCAAATTTGAAAGGGACGAATTATTTTAAATAATTTTGTGTAAGGGGCTAAAGTCCGTTACATAAACAAGCTCCTCTTCCCTGTCGTTACGATCCAAACGATTTCTACCGGCCGCCTTGCGGCGTCTTGCGCATGTCGTATGGAGGGGCGTGTGGTCAACACATCCCTCACCAGGCCGCTTTGCAGACTCCCCGATCGCGGAGCCCCTACTACTAAACCCCTCAGTTGGCACTATGTGACTGCACCTCGTACCAGTCCCCCTCTTGGAAATATCCTTGGCAGTACCAGGTATGGAACCAGGGTCCTCCACATGGCAGCCATCTATGCTGACCACACACAGTGATCCATTCATACCTGTGTATCATATTCCAGAGTTGGCCTCAGGAACATTTCCGTACATCTGCAACGTTACTGGTACTGTTGCCCCACCTGTTATGTGTTGTATGACATTGATCTTGACTGTTTCATTGTTTGCTGCAGCGATCTTCTGCGTGGTGGCGTCCCTACAATTTAGCAGTCGATCTAAGGTGATTTGAAGATATTAGGCTGTGAGCTGTGTTATTTTCCCCTTAAATTGACTGCTGCCTTTTAGCTGGGTGTCGTTTACAATGAAATGTTTCAAAGTACAACTACTTGCGACTTGGGTGGGTTTCGGCGTATGCGCCATTTTTCTATTCTTATAACGTGGTTATGTAGCGGTCAGCCCTTGCAGACAGCGCTTCGATCGAGGGGCTGACTCAGAACACGCTATCGTCGGCATACAGCACTGTCTTAATTAGGGCCTCTTGAGTTTGGTGTGTCAGCTGTACAGGGGCTGTACCTCCCAACACTGTCGTGGCTGTTGCAGGGTGACATGTGTACTCGGGATATCTCCTAGGGTGACACATGTATAGTGATAACAAGGAATCGAATACGTCCCTTCTCATACGAGTCCTGACCGAAGAGTAAAGACAAATCATACGAAGATTTTGCCATGTGAATGTAATCGTACTTTGTATTTCTGCTATTGTGGGTGTACTCTTAGGGATTTGATTTGCAGTCTCTTCTTTAGAGGTCTTTTTGAGAAAGCTGTTATAGTGAATGATGGGTCCAATAACTGTTTGTCTGTTATCAAGTAACATATTTGTCCCGTTCATTTCTCTTGTTAATTACGCATCAGATTCTTATTATTCAGGCTGTTTCTTACCCATATGCACATCTATCTTGCCCCCCCCGCCCCCCCCCAGTCCCCCTCCTCTCCCCCCCCCCCCCCAACCCTTGCGGTTGCCTTGGCGTTGTTCGCATCCATAGCGTAAAATACCTAAAAAGAGGTCTTCCCTAAATATTTGTCTTGTATTGATTGTAATTATGTGTATGGCATTGGTTGGCCACTGCAGTTCCTCTGATATATGTGTCTGCTATTATTGATTAATGTGCTACTTGAATTACAGAATTCGTGTCCTTTATTATTTATGGAGATATTTCCAAATTTGTTTTGGCATATATCTATGGTTGTCGCTCTAGTTCTTTGTACTTCTCTAGTCTTAAGTTTGATAAGGTCGTGTCAAATCTCTTAAAACTGTTCCTTTGCACAATTGTCTAAGATCATAATAAAACAAATTCAGTGTCCTCAAACTTTTTGGTGCTGTTTATTAATCATTCTAGCCCATTTCTATGGATGTTATGTAAATATGAGTAGTGAGCATGGTTTCCTACATTCGCTACTTTAAGGCTGTTAATTTTTGAGTATTCTGTTTGCGTAGTTACAGTCAGTATATTGTTTCTACAGTCTGTTAAAATTCTACTCGTTTATCGACACAGTAGCTGCCGATAAAATTCGTGAAATTACTTTCCCATAGCGGCAAAGTTTATCACCCCGGTTCTTCTGATGTACGCAATACCATTGTATTTACTATTTATAAAATTCTCTCTAGCTTCCAGCCACGTTAAGTGGCTAAAAATGCACAAGCTTTCGCCTGAGTACTGATCTGCCATTGTTAAGTGGTGACAGTCACCACCTGACAATGGCTGAGATGCACTCTCCCGAAATCTCGTGGATTTTAAACCACTTGACATGGCTGGAAGCACGAGAAAATTTTATCAGTGCACATCGCTGTGAAACCATGCATTAATTTATTTACAATTGTGCCTTTGCACAAGTGGTCTTGTTATCGATGGCTTACGATAGGGGATTTAAATTTTTCTTTTAAATGGTGAATGTAATCTTTGATACATGATAATGAAATTAAATATGGTGATTGTCAAGATAAAAAGACCACTATTCTTTACAAATATCTGAATTTAAAAAAAATTGTTACAAAGTAATTGGTAACTTCTTGCTTCATCCTTTAAGCTATCGGTGTAACGTAACATATCCCTAATATTTCTTAGAGCACTGAAGTACTACCATATTGGCCCTAAAAAAGCTGACATGGAATTTAAGCCGCACTCCTAAATTTCGAGGAAGAAGCAAAACAAATATTTTTTCCTGTAAATAAGCTGAATACTGAGAGAAGAAAAATGACCAAAAATTTATATGTACGTAGTTAAAAGTAAGACATTTGAAACAACACATTGGCAACATTTTGTCATGTCATCACTATCAGTATCGGTGTTCACTGCATCACTCACTCCTATAATTTTCTCCATTCTGTTCCCATATTGCCGGGCGCTGGTGGCCGTGCGCTTCTAGACGCTTCAGTCTGGAACCGCGCGATCGCTACGGTCGCAGGTTCGAATCCTGCTTCGGGCATGGACGTGTCTGATGTCCTTAGTTTAGTTAGGTTTAAGTAGTTCTAAGTTCTAGGGGACTGATGACCTCAGATGTTGAGTCCCATAGTGCTCAGAGCCATTTTTTTTGTTCCCATATTACGTCATCCTCACTGCCATCCAGCGCATTCTATATGCAGTGTTTCTTTAACCCGTTGATGACGGATCGACTCTGATGATACTGAGGACCATGAAACAAGAACACTCGCAAAAAAAAGGATGACTGGTGGCTTCTTAATGTTAGCAGATGGTATAAGGACATATTTTTCCAGGAGTCAATCTGAATACATATTTTTCCGCAGATTATCGTTCAACGGTTTCTTTGCGCTCACATTTAGGACCTTCAGTTTTGAAGCTGTTCCTCCGGGCCTTACGACACGATCTGTCTGTTGTGAAGTAAGTTTTTCACTTTAGCGGTTAGATGTCCCTCAAACGTATACAAAACTTGCATGGATGTCTTAGCAAGCAGTGCCCCAGGTCTGCGATTCTAAATTATTGACAACTAGTCAACTGTCAGTTGCGTTGTCATTGTCCTTTTCTTGGCAACGAATCACCAAACCCATAGGAAAGTTTTCTTGGGCATGGTTTTTCTCTTCGGAATGACAAAGGGGGTAACTTACCCCATCGGCTGTAATAGCTAATATCACAGTTACTATATTTTTTTCATTCCTAGTTCCTCTTTTTGAGGTACTTCTTGCCTCCCTTTCACGTCTTATGTCGAATTGCTCGGCATGTCAAGAAATAGTGGCGTTTCGTCAGCATTGTTAATCTACAGAATGAAATTTTGACTCTGCAGCGGAGTGTGTGCTGATGTGAAACTTCCTGGCAGATTAAAACCAGACCGAGACCCGAACTCGAGACCGGGCGTGAGTCGTGGTTAGGTAGCTCAGATGGTAGAGCACTTCGCCGCGAAAGGCAAAGGTCTCGAATTAGTCTCGGCCCGGCACACGGTTTTAATCTGCCAAGAAGTTTAATTGCCAATCTGATTGAAAAGGGCGCGAATGACATTTTCGCAACTGGATGACGTGACGCTGGAAGTTGACAACTTCTTCTCGAAATCTGCCGCCATTCTCTGTGCTACCGTAGTACTTCCTTGGGGAGCAAGGCCGTTAACCCGCGTAAACCGATGACATCATTCAATACTCGCAACAAAATTCTCGTTGTGGCACGTTTAAGACTTTCGTGATTTCCAGTGCCTTCAGTTGGATAATTCCTCGTGAGACAGGCATCACATCTTTCCTCTTATCTTGCAGACAGGAAAAACCTTAGCTTAAAGTTCCGGACTCTTGCCACATTTCGGCCCCCTCAACGATTTTCTCGCTAAAATTGCCTTCTTCCATTTTTTCTGAAGCAACCCAACGTCGCACCTTAGATCGGTTCAGTCCATACTTTCTTCCAGCTTCGGTTGGTTTGGGCTTTGGCATCACAGACAACTTTGTTTGAAGCTCGCATTGTAACTATGTCGAATTCCTTGGCTTGAAGATGCTTTTGGCTCTAAATGGTCGTTGATATTGTCATAAATGAGGCTTTACCAGTATCCAACTGAAACTGAATTATAAGCTAACGAAACAATAGGCCTACTGGTAGATGTAAACAATATTGTCACCAATAAATCCTGCCATTGTTGCGTAATAAAATACAACAAAATCTACAGTATAACGGTGGTTTCCGGAGTAACAAATGCAAGTGTTATAGGACAGCTACTGTTTAAAATATATTTAAATGTTATAGTAGAAAGCGACGGAAGGTCCTTGTTTGCCGATGATGGAGTGTCAATAAGAAAGTAGCAACGGCAGAAGACAGTATCGATTTCCAGACTGATCAGCAGAAGATTGATGAACAGTGCTGGCTCTGGCAGTTGGGTCTGAACATAAATGTAGCATATTGCGCCCAGCCCCCCTCCTCCCCCTCCTCTCACCTCCACGCACACAAACATGTAACTCACCCGCGAAGGAAGTGACTTAAAAGGAGCTTGTTCAACCGATTCTGGGGAGAATGCGTCAATCTGGGAAAGGGGCACTTTTCGTCACGGGATCCTTTAGTCGGAGCGAGAGCATTACAGAGACGCTCAATAAATGCCGGTGGCAGATGTTACATTGCGGAGAGCTTTACAATTGAAATTTCTGGAGCACTTTCCTGGAAGAGTAGAACAACATATCACTTCCTCCCACATACATCTCGCGAAATGACTACGGCGATAAAATTAGAGGTAATAGACAGGGTTCCCGACGATCATAACGCCATTCGCTATTGGAATCTGATACCAGAAGTACCCTCCGGAGTGTTGTTGTGGTCTTCAGTCCAGAGACTGCTTTGATGCAGCTATCCATGCTACTCTATCCTGCGCAAGGTTCATCTCCCAGTACCTACTGCAACCTACATCCTTCTGAATCTGCTTAGTGTATTCATCTCTTGGTCTCCCTCTACGATTTTTACCCTCTATGCTGCCCTCCAATGCTAGACTGGTGATCCCTTGATGCCTCAGAACATGTCCTACGAATCGATCCCTTCTTCTAGTCAAGTTGTGCCACAAATTCCTCTTCTCCCCAATTCTGTTAAATACCTCCTCATTAGTTATGTGTTCTACCCATCTAATATTCAGCGTTCTTCTGTAGCACCAAATTTCGAAAGCTATTCTCTTCTTGTCTAAGCTATTTATCGTCCACGTTTCACTTCCATACATGGCTATAGCCCATACAAATACTTCCCGAAACGACTTCTTGACAATCTATACTTGATGTTAACAAATTTCTCTTCTTCAGAAACGCTTTCCTTGCCATTGCCAGTCTACATTTTATACATTTTATATCCTCTCTACTTCGACCGTCATCAGTTATTTTTCTCCCCAAATAGCGAAACTCATTTACTACTTTAAGCGTCTCATTTCCTTATCTAATTCCCTCAGCATCACCCGATTTAATACGACTACATTCCATTATCCTCGTTTTGCTTTTGTTGATGATCATCTTATATCCTCCTTTCAAGACACTGTCCATTGTGTTCAGCTGCTCATCCAGGTCCTTTGCTGTCTGACAGAATTGCAGTGTCATGGGCAAACTTGAAAGTTTTTATCTATTCTCCATGGATTTTAATACCTACTCCTAATTTTTTCTTTTGTTTCCTATACTGGTTACTCAGTATACAGATTGAATAACACAGGGAATAGGCTACAACCCTGTCTCACTCCCTTCCCAACCACTGCTTCCTTTTCGTGCCCTCGACTCCTATAACTGCCACCTGCTTTCTGTACAAATTGTAAATAGCCCTTCGCTACCTGTATTCTACCCCTGCCACCTTTAGAATTTGAAAGAGTATTCGTCAGTACTGCCAAAAGCTTCCTCTAAGTCTACAAATGCTAGAAACGTAGGTTTGCCTTTCCTTAATCTATTTGCTAAGATAAGTCGTAGGGTCAGTATTGCCTCACGTGTTCCAACATTTCTCCGGAATCCAGAAATGTTGGAACACGTGATGCAGTACTGACCCTAAGATTTATCTTAGAAAGTATTATGTAGATGTAAATCCCGCATCACGTACATCTGCTATATGATTCACAAAAGCGTAGTGCGTTGACATCCTTAGTAAAATTCAGCCTAAATACTTTCTTAAATAAATGGGTCTTTAAAAAATGTGCACAGCCAACCACCTTAGAGATTCGCTCACATTGCCAGCAGTTTTCAGAATCCTAGAGCAAGCCGATCCGTTATACTGAGAAGTACATCTGTTACGTCCAGAATGGGGGCCTAGTGACGTTTATTAGATATGGCCTTGGAATAGTGCTAACATATAAGCTCTGCTAAACTGAGTGTGAAGGTTGCCAAACACAGGATGAAAATTTTACTGGCAGCCGGTTACTGTCAACAAATGCAGCTCATTTCAATAACAAAAACAAAAACGTACTAGTGTAATAAAGCTAAATTCATACAACTTCAGCGTTGTTCGTGAATTTCCCTCGCACACTGTGAAAGGAGTTCGTTAAAGGTGCGACAGTATAGATTTTAATGGAACGCTAAATGTATCTCTTTGATGTTATGCCATTCAGAAATATGTAAAAGCAAAGCCGACGTACCCTCAGGGCCTCACAACCCGTATGCGCTGGGCGAGCGTGGGGCTCCAAGCAAGTGCAGTACGGTACTTCCTCCTTTCCTATGCTGAAATTTGACTACCTGTGTCTTTTCGCAAACTTACTTTCTTGAACAGATTTCCTATTGACAACCTACTTTTTTACCATTATTTTACAAGAAACATTTTGGTTAACTTACGTTTCGTGCCAATCTGTTTGACCTTCACCTTTCCAAAACTTTTACAGAATGTTCAGGCCCTGGGGAGGGAATCAGGGGGTCGGCAATGGTACCCGGTCCTTCTGGAGGCCCCCTGCGGGTTCGGGGGTTAGAATAGGCCCGTGGTATTCCTGCCTGTCGTAAGAGGCGACTAAAAGGAGTCTCAAATGTTTCGGCCTTATGTGATGGTCCCCTTTCGGGTTTGACCTCCATCTTTCTAAATTATTCCGAAGAGCGAGCCAATTGGGGAAGGGCGCCTTACATGGTGCACTGTATCCGCCGTGCATTGAGACCTGTAGCCGGCTTTTTCGTCGTTGCAATGGTGTCCCGCTCGTTTTCCATCTCTTGGGCGAGGATACGTCCCTGGGTGCGATTACCACGCTGCACTCTGCAGTGTTGCTTTTAACTGCAACGACGACCTTGGACATTTTTGCACCTAAGATCCAGCACGGTAGCCAGTCCGTTGTGGTGGGGCCCCCATGTACCCTGTTGGTTGTAGCCCCCTGACAACACAGGGATCGCTCTACTGATGCCTGCGCCGTTAACTCCCCACGTATGCCAAGGAGTAGATGCCCATCTCCCTGGGGCATCAGGACTCGTGGCAATGGCCATCCTGCCAGGTGGCTATTGCTGCGGCTGGGTGGCGCCCGCGGGGAGGGCCCTTGGTCGGAGTAGGTGGCATCAGGGCGGATGACCCGCAATGAAGCGTGGTACATCATCTCTCGCTGGTGGCCAGCCACCAGCAGTCTCTAAGCGTTCGAGGGCTCATTTTAAAGCTAACGTTTATGACCCCAAATCGTTCCCATCCCTGGCCACACCATGGGAGGAACGAAAGGCAATGAATGTGACGTGTATTCGCCCAGGTATCTCGTCTGTACCAGAGCTGATGGTGACTCGTTTCTATCCGTGAAGCCTCAGTTCTTCGTAGAGCATTTAGAGGACAAGTTTGGGGAGGTGGAGGGCTTGTCCAAAATGCGCTCTGGGTCAGTTTTGATAAAAACGGCATCCTCTGCCCAGTCACACAGGTTACTTGCTTGTGACAAGTAAAGGGATGTTAGCGTTACCATCACCCCACATAAGTGTTGAAATATGGTCCAGGGTATTATTTTCCATCGGGACCTACTTTTGCAGTCTGATGACGAGCTGCGCACCAATTTAGAGCGTCGAGGTGTACATTCCGTCCGGCGCGTTCATCGGGGTCCGAGGGACAATCGGGTAGCTACCGGTGCCTTCATCTTGGCCTTTGAAGGTGATACATTACCAGAGAAGGTCAAGGTGATGATCTACCAATGTGACGTCAAACCCTATATCCCTCCCCGGTTCGGTGCTTTAAGTGCTGGAAGTTCGGTCACATGTCCTCTCGCTGTACTTCTAGCCTCACATGTCGAGATTGTGGACGCCCATCTCATCCCGAACTCCATGTGCTCCGCCTCCCGTCTGTGTCAACTGTGGAGAGCCTCATTCACCTTGCTCGCCGGAATGCAGTATCTTACAGAAAGAACGCAATATCATGGAATATAAGACCCTGGACCGACTGACCTACACTGAGGCTAAGCAGAAATTTGAACGGCTACATCCCGTGCGCATGATGTCATCTTATGCCTCCACTGCCACTCCTGCTCCAGCTCCATCAGCTGCAAGATATACAGTCAGCTCTGAGTCAGAGGACCTCACCTGCCCCCTTGACGATGGGGGCCCCTTTTCTCGCTGTTGCTCCCACACCATCTACCTCGGGAGCAGCACCCACTAAACCACTGGGGACACCCGTCCCCACTTCTAAGCCGGAGAAGCGTAAGTCTTCTTCGGCTTCTCTCGCTCAGAAGGGATCCCTTGGATCACTCCCTTCCCAGGTTCCTACCAGCGGCACAGCAGACACCAACCAGTGGCTGAAGAAGCCACAGGTCGCTGGTCGATGGGCTTCGCGATCCTCTTCGGTCCCAGAGACTGACTCCAATAAGCCCTCTCAACAACAGCAACCAAAGGAACAGCGAGAGAAAACGACTTTGAAGACCTGTAAGACCAAGACACCTGCGGTGGCACCTACTCCACCGCTACCTAAGAGCTCTGCGTCTGAGGATGAGGTGGAGATCCTTGCGTCCGCTGAGGACCTCGATCTCGCCGATCCCTCAGACGCAATGGATAGCACTTGCACGGGTGCTCCATTGGAGGCAGCAGGTGACCCAGCAGCGTAATCTGCCTTCCCAGTCCCGTCACGCCTTTCTCAGACATGGACAATGCCATCCTCCAGTGGAACCGCAGCGGTTTTTTTCCAGCATCTAGCTGAGCTCCAACAACTTATCAGCCTTCACCCTTTCTTCTGCATTGCTCTTCAGGAAACTTGGTTTCCAGCAATGTGAACCCCCGCCCTCCGTGGCTATCGGGGTTATTATATGAACCAGGCAGCTTATGAAAGGGTGCCTGGTGGCGTCTGCCTCTATGTCCTTCGCACTCTGCACAGCAAGACTGTCCCTCTCCAAACACCTTTAGAGGCTGTCGCTGTTCGGGTGTGGACGCCACAGGCTGTTACCGTCTGCAGTCTTTACCTTCCACCGGATGGTGATGTCTCGCAGCATGTCCTGGCTGCGCTGATAGCCCAATTGCCGCCACCTTTCTTATTACTGGGCGACTTCAACGCCCATAACCCTCTGTGGGGTGGGTCAGTGGCGACAGGTTGAGGCGCCACCGTTGAGCATTTATTGTCGCAGCTCGATCTCTCGATTTTAAATGATGGTGCCTTCACACACTTCAGTGTGGTGCGTGGCACATACTCCGCCATTGACCTTTCGATCTGTAGCCCTAGCCTCTTACCGTCTGTCCAATGGAGTGTGCATGACGACCTGTGTGGTAGTGACCACTTTCCGATCTTTCTGTCACTACCACAGCGTCACTCTTCTGGGCGCCCTAGCAGATGGGCTATGAATAAGGCTGACTGGGACTTGTTCTCCTCCACTGCCGCTATTGAGCCTCTCTCTAATGATGACATTGATGCGGTGGTTCAATCGGTCACCACCGGCATCGTTACTGCCGCCGAATCTGCCATTCCCCGTTCTTCTGGGTCCCCTCGGCGGAGGGCTGTGCCTTGGTGGTCGCCTGAGATCGCTGAAGCGATTAAAGATCGCCGGCGGGCGCTCCAGCGTCACAAGCGACATCCCTCCATAGACCACCTTATCGCCTTCAAACGGCTGTGTGCGCGGGCCCGCCTCCTTATCCGCCAAGGCAAGAAGGAGTGCTGGGAGCAGTATGTGCCCACCATTGGCCTCCATGTCACTCCATCGCAGGTCTGGGCCAAGATTCGACACGTCTACGGCTATCTGACCCCTGCCAGCGTCCCTGCGCTCTCACTGAATGGAGCCGTTTGTACTGACTCCGACGTCATTGCAAACCGCTTAGCAGAGCATTTTGCTATGAGTTCCGCTTCTGCGAATTACCCCCAGGCCTTCCGCTCCATTAAAGAGCGGATGGAACGTCGGAGTCTTTCTTTTCACACAAACACTTCTGAATCCTACAATGCTCCATTCAGTGAGTGGGAATTTCACAGTGCCCTTGCCGCTTGCCCTGATACCGCTCCTGGGCCCGATCGCATCCACTGTCAGATGTTGAAACACCTTTCAGTGGACTGCAAGCGACGCCTCCTCGACCTTTACAACCGTCTCTGGGTCGAGGGTGCGTTTCCGTCGCAATGGAGGGAGAGCATTGTCATCCCCGTTTTGAAACCGGGCAAGAGCCCTTCGGAGGTGAACAGCTACCGCCCCATTAGCCTCACCAACGTTCTTTGCAAGCTTCTCGAACGGATGGTGAGCCAGCGCTTGAATTGGGTACTGGGGTCTCGGGGCCTTCTGGCTCCGTCTCAGGGTGGGTTCCGTAAAGGCCGCTCCGCCGCCGTCTATCTGGTGAGCCTGGAGTCGGCCATCCCTACTGCCTTTGCCCGCCGTCAGCACCTGGTCGCTGTCTTTTTCGACATGCGGAAGGCGTACGATGCGACATGGCGTGATCACTTCCTTTCTACGCTTCATGGATGGGGTCTTTGGGGCCCTCTGCCGATTTTTATCCGCAATTTCCTGTCGTATCGTACCTTCCGCGTGCAAGTCGCAGCCTCATATAGTTCCTCCCACGTCCAGGAGAACGGCGTGGCGCAGGGTTCTGTTTTAAGTGTCTGCCTGTTTTTAATAGCCATTAACGGGCTCGCTGCGGCCGTGGGAAATTCTGTCTCCGCTTCCCTGTATGCTGACGACTTTTGCCTTTCCTACAGCTCTACTGGCATTGCAGCTGTTGAACGTCAGCTACAGGGCGCTATCCGCAAGGCGCAGTCTTGGGCTGTAGCTCATGGGTTCCAGTTTTCGGCAGCCAAGACCTGCGTTATGCATTTCTGCCGGCGACGTACTGTAGGCGTGTTGGCGGCATATCAATGCTCTGCGATGTTTGAGCCACACCCGCTGGGGCGCCGACCGATCTAACCTGTTCCGGCTCTACCAGGCGCTAATCCAGTCTCGTCTGGATTATGGGAGCCTGGCTTATGGCTCAGCTTCCCCATCTGCATTGCGGGTGCTGGACCCAATCCTCCATAGCGGGATACGCTTTGCCACTGGTGCTTTCCGCACCAGCCCTGTGGACAGCATACTAGTGGAGGCAGGTGTCCCTCCACTGCGGTTACGACGCCAACAATTACTGGCTGCTTATGCTGCCCATGTTTTTAGCTTGCCCAGGCATCCAAATTACCGTGTCCTGTTCCCGCAGTCAGTCGTCCATCTGCCAGACCGTCGGCCCCGGTCGGGTTGTCCGATCGCCATACGCGTCAAGGAGCTTCTCTCCGGGCTTGGGTTTTTCCCTGTTCCACCTGCTTTCCGGGCACCTCTGCGTACACCCCCGTGGTGTGTTCCTCGCCCTTGCCTTCGGTTCGACTTGGCACAGGGCCGTCCCTCCAGAGGCCTTCCTCCGCCGCTTTTATTCCATCCTGGCCACGTATCAGGGCTCTGGAATTGTTTACACTGACGGTTCGATGGTTGCTGGTCGTGTCGGGTATGCGCTAACTCTAGGGGACCATTCCGAACAACGTTCCTTGCCGGATGGCTGCAGCGTTTACACCGCTGAGCTGGTCGCCATCTTTCGTGCCCTAGAGTATATCCGCTCCTGCTCAGGTGGGTCCTTCATTATCTGTAGCGATTTCCTGTGCGGTTTACGAGCTCTCGACCAGTGTTTTCCTCGTTCTCGTTTGGTGGTGGCTATCCATGAGTCCCTGCATACTCTTGCGCGTTGCGGCCGCTCTGTGGTCTTTGTATGGACCCCCGGTCACATCGGTATCCCGGGCAATGAACGTGTTGACCGCCTGGCCAAACAGGCCACCAGTGACCCCACCCTGGACATTGGCCTCCCGGAGACTGATTTGCGGGCAGTCTTCCGCCGCGAAGTTCTCTCGCTTTGGGGCACTGAATGGCGCAATCTGCCCACGCCAAACAAACTCCTTTCTCTCAAGGCGACGACGCGTGTGTGGCAGTCATCCATGCGAGCCACTCGCAGGGATTCAGTTGTTCTTTGTCGGCTCCGCATTGGCCACACGCGACTGTCTCAGTTATTTATTGCGTCGTGAGGACCCGCCTCTCTGTCGCTGTGGGGCGGTTTTGACGGTGGTGCACATTTTATTAACTTGTCCGCTTTTAACTGTGCTCAGGCAGACATTTGCGCTGCCTGATACGCTCCCTGCCCTTTTACTAGATGACTCTGCCATGGTGGACTTAGTTTTGCGTTTAATTCGGGCAGGGGGTTTTTATAGTCCAATCTGAGTCTTTGTTTTTTTAGTGTTGATTCTGGCTTTTAGCTTCTGATTTTAAACTGAGTTTTTAATGTGTTCTTGGTGGTTGGCTTTTCCTCTTTTTCTCTATGGTCGGCCAACCACCGTCACACTCTGTGTGTTTTAATTTGTTTTGTCTGATCTCTGTCAGTGTTTCTCGTCCTGTGTCGTCTGACGTCTTTCCTGCTGTTCGTTTTTTATTCTCTTTGGGTGGTTTTAATTTTATTGGACAAAGGGACCGATGACCATCGCAGTCTGGTCCCTTTAATCCCACAAACCAACCAACCAACCAACCAACCTTCTGGAGGGTCGTCAATTATACTTAGTGTTTAGCCCCTGATCACGCAAGGATCGCACCATTGACTCCCGAGCGGTGTCGTGGTGTTTCCGACCGTGGCTTTCGCGACCCGCGGTGTCGACGTGGTGTTTCCGACCACAGATATTTGAGCCGCGTGTTTTCCGACCGTCAAGGGAAGCCGCAGCGCTAGTGTTTCCAGTCTCCTGTTTAAGAAATGCCGAACATCATGATGGAAGTGCGGTGGAGCACCATCCTGTTGAAAGATGAAGTCGGCGCTGTCGGTCTCCAGTTGTGGCATGAGCCAATTTTCCAGCATGTCCAGATACACGTGTCCTGTAACTTTTTTTTTTTTTTTTTTTTTCGCAGAAGAAAAAGGGGCCGTAAACTTTAAACCGTGAGATTGCACAAAACAAGTTAGCTTTTGGTGAATTGCGAATTTGCTGCACGAATGCGTGAGGATTCTCTACTGCCCAGATTCGCACATTGTGTCTGTTCACTTCACCATTAAGAAAAAATGTTGCTTCATCACTGAAAACAAGTTTCGCACTGAACGCATCCTCTTCCATGAGCTGTTGCAACCGCGCCGAAAATTCAAAGCGTTTCACTTTGTCATCGGGTGTCAGGGCTTGTAGCAATTGTAAACGGTAAGGCTTCTGCTTTAGCCTTTCCCGTAAGATTTTCCAAACCGTCGGCTGTGGTACGTTTAGCTCCCTGCTTGCTTTATTCGTCGACTTCCGCGGGCTACGCGTGAAAACTTGCCCGCACGCGTTCAACCGTTTCTTCGCTCACTGCAGGCCGACCCGTTGATTTCCCCTTACAGAGGCATCCAGAAGCTTTAAACTGCGCATACCATCGCCGAATGGAGTTAGCAGTTGGTGCATCTTTGTTGAACTTCGTCCTGAAGTGTGGTTGCACTGTTATGACTGACTGATGTGAGTGCATTTCAAGCACGACATACGCTTTCTCGGCTCCTGTCGCCATTTTGTCTCACTGCGCTCTCGAGCGCTCTGGCGGCAGAAACCTGAAGTGCGGCTTCAGCCGAACAAAACTTTGAGTTTTTCTACGTATCTATAGTGTGTCGTGACCATATGTCAATGAATGGAGCTACAGTGAATTTATGAAATCGCTTCAATCATTTGTAGTAGCCCTGTAGGTCGCTTACCAGATAAAATTATAACCGAACTTCAGCAATACTATGATATGGCAATAAGAAATAATGTAAATAATTTGCTGGAAATGAGGTGAGCTGTATGGCAACATAGTTACGCCGATCATTCACTAATGATAAGCCATTCGATTTCGCTTTTCCAGGCGACCCCCTCTCGTGGTGCATATATAGAAAACCGCAAGCTACTAGAGTTCCTTATTAACATAAAAATTGTCCCAGTGGCTGTTATAGAAGTAATTAAAGTAATATACACAGATTCGGGGCAACCAAACGTTCTCAGAAAATTACTTTGTAATTGTACCCAGGCTCAAAAACAAGCATTAATATGTCTAAATAGGTATTTATTGGGATAAAAACTTTGAACTGGTGATCAGTGATTTTGTTTCATTTAATGATGGTTATCTTGGTAGATTATTGGTCATGAAAACGCGTGCCATTGTTCTTGATGTTAATACTATGAAGTCTTCAGCTTCTGGACAAAGTGCCAATACGCAATAGTCAAAACACAGTTGAATTTTAATACCAAGAGTGCAAGGAAAAGAATTATTACTCGGCAAGACAACTTCTGACTACAAAACAAAAACATTTGAGAGTTCTCATAATAAATTACTCTAATCGCAAATTCGAAATTTTCAGGTGAGAAATGTATCTCACGAACCACTAAATCACTAATATTCAGTTTTTCAGATATGGTACTCAATAGTAAAATGGACTACTCAACTAGAATCGTGACTTTTCTATCACAGGAAGTTTTATAAAAATATCCTCAAATATAAGGGTAAAAATATAAATATTGTTCCAACAAGCATTCGTACTAGTTCAGTGAGCTAACAATGCATGTCGAATTCAAAATTTCAAAGTTCTAGCTGCTACAGTTGCAGAGATAGTCAGCAAATTTAATATTGACTACATAGGGCGTTCAAATTCTCCTTAACCGTCTATAAAATTTATGGACGTCGTAACTACAACGGGAGTTAGCCTGTCAGCTCGTAAGGTGAACTCCATTTAAAATCACATGCTTTCTTGAAAACCGGAAATTTCATATAATCTAGAAAAAAACTATGAACATATTTTTCTTAAATTATGCTAATATAAGATGTGATTTGTGGCATCTTAAGGTGCTTATCACGAACCTAAAGATAAACTACACTAATTTCACCAGATGCACCGGTTTTACATTACTTTCTTCTTTTATTAGGTAACATCGTAATTATCGTAGAGAATTGTTTCAAATTAACCAAATATTTATTACAAAATACATTACGTATTGCTTAAAATTTAGCGCGTTAGAAGTTTGGAATATTCTGCCGTCCTTTCGAAAGTGACTCAGTGAAGGTCAATCCAGATTGTCTTGTAATACATGCATTGCCCAATTACTAACATCGTATTAACATCCACCTGCTATATTTGTCGAAGTGACAAGGTAATGGTTTTTAGTTTGTCAGCTTGGGAAACAAAAGCCTAGTTCAAAGAGGCGGATTATCCATGTAATGGGAGAGATCGAGAAAAAGGGGAGGGGGGTTGTTGTATACTCTTCTAAAATTAGGTCCCTTAGTTGAAGGAGACTACAGATAGGGGAAGCGTAGTGTTGGCTTGGAATGTTGTCTATCTTGCTTCCTGTCGGCGTAGGGCCAAGTAAATAAATCGCATTCGATTAAGCAGCACCAGCCTAGTCATATCTTTACGATGTTTCAAACAACTTTAAGGAGACATTAAGCCCTATTCGTTCTTAATGTACTTGAAAAATGGGCATAAGGAAGAAAGTGATAAACGCCGGAATAAGAATATCCACTGATATTAAGATTATACAAAAAACAAACATGCGAAAGTCCGTTCACAAATTAGAACACATTTCAGAACAATAAGCCCAAGACATATTACTTCCAGAATTGACTGTTTGCAAAGTAACTGGCTCGTCACACCAAAGACACACATAGTTAATCATGACACTTCCATTGGACATATACTAAACCTTGGTTATTTAAGACCGAAGTAAATTAAAAGAGAGATGTAGATATGAAACTAAAACGCTTACGTAGTGTGTGGGAGCAGCAGCATATCGCTGAATAAGGAGTCTAGGGAAGACACTAGGGAAAAAATTGGTAATGGTTGTGCCAAGTCTGATATGTGGATGTGAAATGAGGGATTCGAACGATATCCAAACAGCGGAAAATGAGATTCTAAGGAACTGGGGAGGGATGCTCTAGGTTGGCTAGGATAAGTTAAGAGACGAAAAGAATTAGATGTGTTTAAAATCATAACACAAAGTTGGAAGAAATGCGATGATACCAGCAGAAAGGACTGAAGGCTACCTAGGCCTTTATGAGAGAATAGACCTAAAGGATGAAGAAATGTTGGAAGACGCGGTTGAGAGCTCTCCAGATGGAGCCTGAACAGGCATTTTGCTTGTACTTTGGATGTGAAGGTAGTAAGAGTGCGATTTAGATTCAGTCTTTCCAGTCTCCAGTCCAGAAATGACTGCTTGCCTCACCTAAGCCTGTACTAAATGCGTAATACAATCACCAGTTTGCGTAAAAGGGTCGCAAATCATTTGGAACCGGTAAAATTCCGCAAGAAAGCCTTTTTCCTCTGCACAACTATATAACACAGTATCATGCGATTCGTGTGTCTCAAATTTTCTGTGATTTCTCAGGTCTTGCAAATTACCCTCACAAACTTTTCAAAGTCATTTCGCAAGCAGTAGAATCATGAAACTTCCTGGCAGATTAAAACTGTGTGCCCGACCGAGACTCGAACTCGGGACCTTTGCCTTTCGCGGGCAAGTGCTCTACCATCTGAGCTACCGAAGCACGACTCACGCCCGGTACTCACAGCTTTTTTTCTGCCAGTATCTCGTCTCCTACCTTCCAAACTAGAGCTTCTGTAAAGTTTGGAAGGTAGGAGACGAGATACTGGCAGAAGTAAAGCTGTGAGTACCGGGCGCGAGTCGTGCTTCGGTAGCTCAGATGGTAGAGCACTTGCCCGCGAAAGGCAAAGGTCCCGAGTTCGAGTTCTCGGTCGGGCACACAGTTTTAATCTGCCAGGAAGTTCCATATCAACGCACACTCCGCTGCAGAGTGAACATCTCATTCCAGTAGAATCATGTTCGCACAGAACACTTTCACTGACATGAGGTTCAGTAATTCATGTCTGTTGGTTCCAATGTACGGTCTTAAACATAAAACTTGGCCGCCAAAAGGACTGTCAGTCGTTCACTTAAGACAGCTGATAAAATGGCCGCCCTCAGAATTGTAAATTCGGCCATTCGCACGATTTGACAGCACAGTAGAAAGCGGAAGTCACGAAGTCGCGAGTTAGTCCATATACATTGCTTTTTTAAACAGTATTTGAGCTGTCTGCTAAAGTTATGTCTAATGGAACCTCAAAGAAAATTCACTTCACTTTGTAACCTACCAGTACCAGCAAAACCTTTCAGAAACTGTTCAGCAAAACAGCTCATTAGTGAAAGTTCAGAGCAGTATACGCTAGACTTTCCTCGCCCTGCTGCGGTCACCGGATACCGTCAACAGGGCGCACATCGCCCACCGCCTCACGTAAAAAGTCCCGCCCGACCAGGTCATTTCTTTGAAGTTCTAGTATTTATCCTGAAGTTATGTATTGGATTTTGCGTACTTGAAACTCATGAACGTCGTTTAAGTGCTGTGAAACAGAGCTGCGAGTGGGAAGTCTCACATTTGTGACATCGTTCGCTTTGGGTTAATATAGAGGTAAAGGCAGTGGTGGCAGTTCGAATCCTTTGTATTCTGAGAGAGGTGTGAGTGCTTTCGGCAAAACGTCAGAAAATGATATTGTTTGAAGAAAAGTTGTTCCGGGTGATTATCAGCGACCATTTAACCGTCGTCAGACATTTGCATTCAACAGGCGAGCTTCACAAGTGGGGTTTAAGACTACTACATGCTCTAATCCAAAACACAAAAACTAAAATGGTTAATATTACGGCATATTTGTGTGGACGCAATTTGCTCATGGAGCATCCCTGCGGAATATTGTGACTGATGACAAGTTAAGATGCATTTATGTTAACCTCTTAAGCAGAAATTAGCGGTTGAGCCCCAACAACATATGTACTCGAGCAAAGGGCGGTGTCAACAGTTTTTCATCTGGTGTTTCAAAAAAGATGATGTGCTCTACCAACTACTGAGACACCTTTCGGTCGCATTGTCGGACAGCACTTAAGGCGCCGGATGGCGTGTGGCCGGTTGCTTGTAGCCGGTGGCCGCGATAGGCGTGAAAACTCACTAGTGTATACTGTTCTGATCTTCTCAGCCGCAAGCTGTTTTGCGGAACTGTTCACGAAAATTCTTGCTATTACTAGGGGCTAGACAGTGAAGTGAGTTATCTTTGAGGGTCCATGATACTAATAACCATAGCAAAGGGTCGAAATGCGATTGACACGGTAACAACTCGAGGAGGACAAGACTACCTCCAGACACTTGCGTATTCTACCGTGTTGCCAAACTGTGCGTATTACTGGACTTAGAAATCTGATGGGCGGCCACCTATGTTAATAACACGAACTTAATCACGAGGGCGGTCGGCTGAGGGCCAGGTTTCATGTTAAGAATGTACATTTCGGCATCATTTAGTTTTGTGTAAACAGAGGTTAATAGAAAATACAGTTTTCCTCTTCCAGGACTACTCGGCCAAGACCAAATTCGGAACCAAGTGACGTTTAGAGAACTGCCTGCCAGTAATTAATTTTCCTGAACTGACTAATCTGTTGACTTTTGTTTAATCCCACTCCCTACTAGGAACAGGTTGGTGAAGTGCCGTGGCTTTATATACATACTAGCAGGGAGTGGGATTAAACGACATTTATTTTAATAGTCCATAGGAGAGAACTGTAGGGAAACTCCTTTTTGGAAAGGAATAAGAGTACTGCTCAGTGTTTTTAGGTCGAATAAAACGACGACATTCACATACAAATAATATGAGGCTTTCGACCGCACGCCCCCTTCCCCCACTCCCCCTCCCCTCCCCCCCATTCAGGAGAGCTGGCTAGGCTGCTGTACAGTAGAGATGGGTCGCTTGCGAACTAATGGGTCCAAAGGAACGTTTCGCCAAGATAAACGGAACGAGCGAGGAACGAATTCTAAGGAAAGGTCTTTCATAGTTCACTTCGGTCGGAGCTTTCTACTTACAGTTCCTGGGAGCGGGAAACAGTCTGTCTCGTTCCCGCAACGGCACGTCGGCCGGTCTCGTTCCAGCCTCGGTCTCGCACGACCAGACTCTTCCTTCTTCGCGTGGCCACTTGTCGCAGTTCCACTGCCAACTGCTCATAGTTAGTTCAGTATAGAGTTGTAGTAGTAGTTGTAGTTGTTGTTGTTCGTTTCGTCTGCTGCGCACGCCCATTCTGGTTGTTTCAAACCTTTTTTGAACTCTGAACTTCCGGTTTTTTTCGTATTCTATCCAGCGTCAATGACCGGTAAGTATAATGTATTTTATAATTACGTAAATTACATAAAAATAACGTGGTATTTAATACATACAGTTTTTCACGTAACGAAGCGGGATATCAACTTACTTCCCTATTTCGATAAATAGCAGAAGAAATACTTGTAAAAAGGCAAGATTTTTTTATTACAAATGCAAAGGAAGTTGGCACGGCACACACGAGTGGCCATTGTCCGTCTTTTTTTTTTTATCCAAGGTAAAAGGGCATGTCCATTGTTATGGAAGGCAGACCGACTTACAACCGAATGAAGCCCGCGCTCCATAATAGTGTCGGGTGTCACATTTTCTAAACACAATATGATAACTTCTACAATATTATTTCCATGGTACAAGATGGCGCACGAAAAATCTGCCCCGAGTACTAGACTGATCAGTCTCCTACCAATCATGTTGTTGTTGTTGTTGTTGTTGTTGTTTGCATTAGCTTTTTTGCTATTTATTCACTGCCTAATTATTACGTGTTCATCTATTCAGCTCTTAGCGGTCAACAAATCGTGCGTAACTGGGGAGCAGTCTGTACTCGGGACCGGTTTTTCGTGCGTCACATAACATTGTTTCACTGCGATCAGCCACATAACGCTACAGTTGGCTAAACGAGAAGTTTTGCAGAATCACGAAAATTGTGTGAGAATTCCGTTATAAAAACTCTGTACTCCAGGGGAAGGCAAGTTCCATCCCTTGGCGCCTTCCATCTTCTGTCACCTATGCTACTAATTTTTCATAAGAACCATATAACAAGCACAAATGAACGGCGAGCGAGTAAAAATGAACGGTTCCCAAAAAAAGGGAGATCACCAGTGAACTAGTTCCTAAGGACGAACGAATTTGCCAATCTCCACTATACAGTTTGGTTTCTTTCATCCAAATAGGTTTGCAAGCAGACTGGGCCCGGGGCAGAGGAGAATATCCCAGCCGGAAATATTTGAGAGGTGGTTTCGTTTTGCCATTTGTCTGATGACCAAAGTAAAAATTTCGAAAACACTTTCCTGACTGAGGGTGGGAGAGATTTTATTTTTGCCCATTGTCCCAGACAAGGATTACAGGTTGTGTAATGCTCAAGGTCTGTTCGAGGAAAGTTTTCCACAGTTCTCCTAACTCACTGCAGACAAGAATAAGTGACATTTCAAACTCATTTATATATATATATATATCCCCCCCAGGGGATCCACAACTCTTTTGTGGATACGTGCGTAGCGAGCACGGGGCCCCGAGCTAATGTGGCCTTCCTTCCTTTCCGGGCTGCATACCTTCCCTTTCCGCATCCTTCCCCATCCCCTGTCTTCACCCCCCCCCCTCACCTCTTGCTCTTTCCTTCACTTTCTCCCCCTCTGGGAGTATGGTTTGCGCCTACGTCCGGAGACGGACGCTTGTAAATGTACCGCATTCTTCTTCTTCCTTGCTTGTATGTCTTCTTCCTTCCTTTGTCCATCTCCTTTCCTTACCTCTTCTCTTTACCCTTTTCTCCGCTGCGGCGTTTGAGACCCCCTCTTCTTTCCTTTCCCTTTCTCTTTCTTCCTCCCTGTGCGTGTCTGAAGGCCGACCCACGCACTTCCATGCGTAGCCGGTGACGGGGTAACGCGTAATTCCCCGCCCCGGGTAGACAGGTAGGACACGTACGTACCCCCTGGTAAAGGCCAGGCCCAGGGAGGGGTGATTACCCGAGCTGATACCTTCCGAAAGTGCCGATTGGTCCCTCCGTCCGTATGTCGGGAGGTGTGACCTGAGGTGTGAACAATCACCTAAGGCGGGTGTGCCCTCGGTGAGGGCCCCCCACAAGGGAGGAGCGCGCCATCGGAGACGCCGGTAATCATGGGGGATTCTTCCGCAATGGTTTCCTCACCTTCCACTATGTCTGCTCACAAACGTAAGTTCACTGAGTCTCAGCCACAGACGGTTCTTCCATCGTTGCCACAGTTCCTTGTTGTTTCTCGGTCTGACGAAGGTCACGACTTTTCCACGGTCAACCCTTTCATTATTCAGAAAGGTGTCGACGCAATTGCGGGTCCTGTAAAGTCTTGTTCCAGATTACGGAATGGTACCCTGTTGTTAGAAACACACAGTGCCCTCCAGGCTCAAAAATTGCTGCGTACTTCTCTGCTCCACACCTTCCCTGTCCGGGTGGAACCGCACCATACCTTAAATTCCTCGCGTGGAGTCGTTTATACACGCTCCCTCGATGGATTGTCTGACGAAGAAATTCAGCACTACCTGTCTGACCAGGGCGTCACCGCTGTTTATCGGGTTATGAAAAGGGTTGACTCGAACATCATTCCAACCCGCACTGTCTTCTTGACTTTTGACAAAGTTCAACTCCCATCAAAAATCAAAGCAGGCTATGAGATAATTTCCGTTCGCCCTTATGTCCCAAACCCTACGCGTTGCTATCGATGTCAGCGGTTTAATCACACCAGCCAGTCCTGTTCCAATCCGGCCAAATGTGTTACGTGTGGCAGGGATGCCCATGAGGGTGCTTGTCCACCTCCATCCCCTCGCTGCATCAACTGTATGGGTGACCACGCTGCTTCCTCTCGAGATTGCCCTGTTTTTAAGGACGAAAAGCTGGTCCAGGAAATAAGAGTGAAGGAAAAGGTGTCGACCTTTGCTGCTCGAAAGTTACTCGCCAGTCGACAGCCCACCGTGCCTCAGAAAGGAAAATACAGCGCTGTCCTTGCTTCTTCTCGGCCAACAAAGGAGGCGGCCACGCAGACTTGCGACCTCACATTTAGTACCACGGTCGTCAGATCGGCCAGCGCAAAGATCGCCCGTTCAACCTCACCTCTTTCGCCTGCCCACTCTTTGGCTCACCCTTCGTCGGGTTCTGCTAAATCTCGAGCCCAAAAGTCAGACGCCAAGTCTACAAAAAAAGAGCATTCTCGTGAAGAGTTTTTACGTACTGCAACTTCACAACCATCGGTTCCTCCTTCATCTAAACATACCTCCAAGAAGGCTACGAAGAAACACAGTTCCTCTCCTTCTCCGCCAAGGCGTGTCCCATCTACAGCACCACCTGGCGGAAATCGCCCTCGGCCATCTTCTGTGTCGCCGAGGCGCACTGTTGGTGGCCGGTCAACTGGCTGATCGTTGGTGGCAGGAGCTGCTCCTGACCAACCTATGGATCAGGATCTTCTGCCTTCGACTGAATGCCATTCCATGCTGTCGGTCGCAAGCTCTGAGCAGTCGTTGAGTTGACAGCACCCTTGGTGCCGTTCCTCCATTTTCTGTTCACCCTATGTCCATTATCCACTGGAATATCCGCGGCATTCGCGCCAATCGGGAGGAATTGTCGATCCTCTTACGATCCTACTCGCCGGTCATCTTCTGTCTTCAGGAAACAAAGCTGCGTCCCCATGACCGCTTTGTTCTCCCTCATTTTCAGTCCGTCCGATATGACCTCCCCTCAGTTGAAGGCACTCCAGCCCATGGAGGACTCATGATTCTGCTCCATGATACTCTCCATTATCACCCAATCCCCTTAAACACTTCCTTCCAAGCTGTCGCCGTCCGTCTTTCCCTTTCTGGATACACGTTCTCTCTTTGTACGGTATACATTCCATCGTCTACACCAATGGCACGAGCTGATCTCCTTCATCTTCTTGATCAGCTTCCACCCCCCTATTTGCTGGTTGGGGACTTCAATGCCCACCACCCGCTTTGGGGATCTCCACATCCTTGTCCACGTGGCTCACTATTGCTAGACGTCTTCCACCAAGCGGATCTAGTCTGCCTCAACACTGGGGTCCCTACATTTTTGTCTGCCTCCACGGCAAATTTATCCCATTTGGACCTTGCGGTCGGTACTGTTCCGCTAGCTCGGCGCTTCGAATGGTTCGCCCTTGATGATACACACTCGAGTGACCACTTTCCATGTGTTCTTAGACTGCAGCCTCAACTGCCATATATGCGCTCGCGACGCTGGAAGTTTGCCCAAGCCGATTGGACACTTTTTTCGTCTCTAGCGACATTCGATGACCGTCGCTTTCCCAGCGTCGACGATGAGGTCACACATTTTACCGACGTTATTCTCACAGCTGCGGAACGTTCAATACCACGCACCTCCGAATTGCCCCGGCGCCCTCCAGTTCCTTGGTGGAACGAGGCCTGCCGTGACGCAATACGTGAGCGGCGACGTGCTCTTCGCATTTTCCGTCACCATCCAACTTTGGCCAACTGTATCCGATATAAGCAGCTCCGTGCGCGATGCCGTCGCGTCATCCGCGATAGCAAGAAGGCAAGCTGGAAATTCTTTACTAGCTCATTTAACAACTTCACTCCCTCCTCGGAAGTTTGGAGTCGGCTTCGACGGTTCTCAGGCGCGCCTAGTTTCTCCCCGGTCTCTGGGCTCACTGTCGCGCATGATACCTTAGTGGACCCCGTCGCAATTTCTAACTCATTGGGTCAGCACTTTGCTGAGATTTCGAGCTCTTCAAATTACCCGCCAGCGTTTCTCCCGAAGAAACGTGCAGCAGAAGTGCGGCATCTTGCTTTCTCCTCTCAAAATCGCGAAAGCTACAATACTGTTTTCTCCATGCGCGAACTCCAACATGCACTCTCTACTTCTCGCTCCTCCGCCCCAGGACCGGATGGTATCCATGTCCAAATGTTGCTGCATTTATCAACCCATAGCCTGCGTCACCTCCTTCGCCTTTATAATCGAATTTGGACCGACAGTACCTTTCCCAGGCGATGGCGGGAAGCTATTGTCGTTCCCGTTCCGAAACCTGGAAAGGACAAACATCTCCCCTCTAGCTATCGCCCCATTTCTCTCACGAGTAGTGTCTGTAAGGTTTTGGAGCGTATGGTGAATTACCGTTTAGCTTGGTGGCTGGAGTCCCGCAGTCTTTTAACACCAGCCCAATGCGGATTCCGAAAGCATCGTTCTGCTGTTGACCATCTTGTTCCTCTCTCCACTTATATCATGAACAATTTTCTCCGGAAACGCCAAACGGTAGCAATATTTTTTGATCTGGAGAGAGCGTACGATACCTGTTGGAGGACAGGCATCCTCCGCACACTGTTCTCTTGGGGCTTTCGAGGCCGGCTGCCCCTTTTTCTTCGCGAATTTATGGCAGAGCGCACATTTAGGGTGCGGGTGAACACTACTCTCTCCCGTACTTTCTCCCAAGAAAACGGGGTACCCCAGGGCTCCGTGCTGAGTGTTGTACTGTTTGCCATCGCCATTAATCCAATTATGGATTGTCTCCTTCCTGATGTCTCGGGCTCCCTCTTTGTGGACGATTTTGCGATCTACTACAGTTCTCAAAGGACCAGCCTTCTTGAAAGACGTCTTCAAGGATGTCTCGATCGCCTCTACTCGTGGAGCATCGAAACCGGCTTCCGTTTCTCACCCAGTAAGACCGTTTGTGTTAATTTTTGGCGACGTAAGGAGTTTCTTCCGCCCTCCTTACATCTAGGTCCTGTCAACCTTCCGTTTTCCGACGTCGCTAAATTCTTGGGTCTTATGTTTGACAGAAAACTGTGCTGGTCCTCCCACGTTTCCTATCTTTCGGCTCGCTGTCTGCGTTCCCTTAACACCCTCCTTGTCCTGAATGGTACCTCTTGGGGAGCGGACCGGGTGGTCCTTCTCCGCCTCTATCGCGCCTTAGTGCGCTCGAAATTGGATTATGGAAGCATAGTCTACTCCTCTGCTCGGCCGTCTATTCTTCGGCGTCTCGACTCTATCCACCACCGTGGATTACGTTTAGTGTCTGGAGCTTTTTACACCAGCCCTGTGGAAAGCCTTTATGCTGAGACTGCTGAACCTCCGCTGTCCAATCGGCGGGCAGTCTTTCTGAGTCGTTATGCTAGCCATCTGTCTTCCATGCCTGCTAATCCAGCCCATAACCTTTTTTTCGACGCCTCCTTTGATGTCGGGTATGCAGGCCGCTCCTCCTCCCTACTACCCCCGGGAGTCCGCTTCCGTCAACTGCTCCATTCTCTTTCCTTCCGCTTTCCTAAAACCTTCTTGACAACTTGGGGTACAGCACCGCCTTGGCACCGTCCCCGGATCGACTTGCTCAGAGACCTATGTCAATTTCCCAAAGATGGTACCCCTACACTTGTTTACCGTCGGGCATTTGCTGCTCTATGTGCACAAATGACGGAAGCCACATTTATTTACACCGATGGCTCGAAAACATCGTTAGGTGTAGGGAGTGCCTATATTGTTGGCGACACCCCAAATCTCTTTCGGCTTCCCGACCAGTGTTCGGTTTATACTGCAGAGCTTTACGCTGTTCTCCAGGCTGTCCACTACATCCGCCGCCATCAGCGGATACAGTACGTAATCTGCTCAGATTCTCTCAGCTCTCTCCTAAGTCTCCAAGCTCTTTACCCTGTGCACCCTCTGGTCCACCGGATTCAGGACTGTCTGCGCTTGCTCCACCTGGGGGGCGTCTCAGTGGCGTTCCTCTGGCTCCCGGGACACGCTGGTATCTGTGGAAATGAGGCGGCCGATATAGCGGCCAAGGCTGCAGTCTCTCTTCCTCAGCCAGCTCTTCAGTCTCTTCCGTTTACCGATCTACGGAGCGGTTTATGTCGCCAAGTTACTCATTTATGGCATGCGCATTGGTCAACACTTCCCCACAATAAATTGCGGGAAGTGAAAGCCGTTCCTTGCGCTTGGACCTCTTCCTCCCGAACGCGTCGTCGGGAGGAGGTAATTTTAGCTCGACTCCGGATAGGGCACTGTCTTTTTAGTCATCGACATCTTTTAAGCGGTGATCCTCCCCCACTCTGTCCCCACTGCTCTCAGCTGTGGACGGTCAGACACCTTTTAATTGAATGCCCCTATTTTAATCCGTTACGCTCCCGTCTACAGCTATCGCCTGATCTATCGTCGATTTTAGCAGATGACACGCGCTCAGCTGACCGCGTTCTACAGTTTATTAGTGACAGTGAAATGACGTCAGTCATTTGAAGCTTTTTTTTTTGTGGACAACCAACCCCTTTCTATAGTGGACTTTTAAGCATTCCTTCTGCCTTTAGTTTCTCCAATTTTCTGACTATGTTTCCATTGCTGCTGATTTTAAATTTCGTTTTTTTCCTGTTTTCTACGTCACGGGCTGGGCGCTAATGACCATAGAAGTTTTGCGCCCTAAAACCACAAACAAAAAAAACAAAAAAAAAACTCATTTATGACAACTATAGTTCAGTCGGCGGAAGTTAGTCCCTGACATCTGCAATGGGGAGGGCGCGACAGCTTCGTGGGCTTACCTCAACCAATAAGGTAATGCAGCTTTGTAAACGCCTCTATCGCAAGGCCTCCGTGTTGTGAAGCTGTGTGGACAGCTTCAGATTTCGCCTCCAGCCGTTAGCCCTTAGCAGTTGGAAGCTGGCAACACAGCTGCGAGCTGTCAGGGAACTTCTTAGGCCGGCTCAACAATTGGATAATTTTCGTACTGAAGTCATTGTCGGTTCGTAACCACACAGCAGTAATTACCTTGCTAACAGCTCGTTTGCAGACCCCCGTTTATTAAATTTTTTTGCTTCTATTGCTGTATGCCTTCATCCACATTTACTGGAACATTTTTGCTTTACAGTATTATCATATAATTTCACCCGTATCAGTTTTCGGTGCTAATTACGATAACCTGTGTACAAATTTTGCACTTGCCTCTGGAGTCTTTTTCAGCTTGGCGCTTGAAGCTGCTGCTGGTCACTAAAGCCTTAAACCAGACCTAGTAATGCTTTCATTGTACTGTGACATATTGCATTTATATATTTTTACAACAATGGAATTTACCAATTAGAGAAATCTCAAACCCATATCTACGTCCTATTTGTCTATTTGTTCCTAATTAAAAGCTCTTAAAGAATCACCGTAGTTATTTCCGTACGTTACAGTTGGGCTTGCAACTTTTTGTTACGTTAAACCAGTAATTAATCGCTATATTATTTTGATGGGTCAATGTAAAAATCTAGCTCGTATTTTTCGAACTGCTCGTGCAGCAAGTAGTCTTACATGATCAGAAAGAGCGCAAGTAAATCACGTTTACGTAGAGGGCAAGAGAACAGTGACTCAGAATTACAGACAGAATCATTGTCAATTTGTTGCTGCATCCCGAGACATCATCTGGAACCTTATAATGCTCCATTCAGTGAGTGGGAATTCCTAAGTCCCCTTGCCCTGACACAGCCCCAGGACCAGACCGCATCCAGTCAAATGCTGAAACAATTATCAGTGGATTTCCAGCGTCACAGCCTTGCCATTTTCAACCACATCTGGAGTGATGGCAAGTCTGCCTCTCAATGGCAAGAAAGCATGACTGTCTCAGTTCTGAAAGGAGATAAACTCCCCTTGATATGACCTACTATCGCCCAATTGGCCTCACTAACGTTCTCTGCAAGTTCAGTTGGACGTACCAAGAGCCAACAGCTGTGTTGGTACCTTGAGTCATGGGGTCTTTTGGCTCTGTAACAGGGCAGTTTCAGTTAAGGCTGTTCTGCTGCTGAAAATTTGCACTGCCTGGAGTCTGCTATTCAGTCAGCTTTTGTCCGGCATAAACATCTTGCTGCTGTTTGTTTGACTTGCAAAGGGTTTGTGAAACCACATGGAATCACAACAGCTTTGTTATCCTCCATGAGTGGAATCTTTGGGGCCAACTTTCAATTTTTGTCGAAGTTCTTATCTTGCCCTACTTTCCAGGTTCAAGTTGGTGCTTCCCACAGTACTCCCAATACACAAGATAGTGGTGTTCCACAAGGCTCTATAATGGTTCTGCCCCTTTTTCTAGTGGCTATCAGTGGTTTAGCTGCAGCTGTGCAGTCTGCTGTGTTACACTAGCTGTATGCTGATGAGTTCATCTACTATTGCTCCTCAACTGTAGGTCTTACTGAAAGCTGCCTACAGGGTGCCTTAAAAAAAGCAAGGATGGGCTCTCCCCCAAGGCTTCCAGTTTTCAACCATCACAATGTGTCATGGATAGTTGCTGTTGTACTGCCCATCTACAACAAAAACTATTCCTCAATGTCCAAATTCTCAGTATGGTGGAGCCGTATCGTTTCTTGGGGTTGATCTTCGATGCTCAGTTGATCTGGCTTCCCCAGCTTCAGCAACTTAAGCAGATGTGCTGGTCACACCTTAATACCCTGTCTCAGTAACACTGGCTACAGTGCAGACACTCTGCACTTTGGCAGTTCTACAAAGCTCTGATCCTACCATGTATTGATTATGGGAGCATGCTGTATGGCTTGGCATCCCCTTCAGCATTGTGGATGCTGGGCATGTTCCACCATTGTGGAATCAGACTTGGGATAGGCACCTTTTGGACCAGATCTGGGGAAAAGCCTGCTAACAGACTGGTGTCCCTGTCAACTGCTGCCCAACTGTGCAATAAACATTCATTTCTCCCACGAGGATCCAAACTACTTTGTCCTTTCTGCTGACAGGGAGATCTTGCTCCCACAGCAAGGAATAAGGTGACGAGTCATGATCGCAGCTTGTGTACAATCTCTGCTCTGAACTCCAGCATCCCCACTGTCACCTCTTGCCAGGGTGTGCCCATGTTGTGTGTACTCCATTCTCAGATCTACCTCAACCTCTCCTTTCTATCTAGCGACTCAAGAGAGACAATGGTTTTTCATCATCTGTTCCTGGATACCCTTGACACATTTCTGGGTTCAGGCATGGTATACCATAATGACTTCACAATGAATGGGTTAACCGGTTTTGCCTGCACACATACAAGGTGCTGTGAACTACACTCCCTGCTGAATGGATGCAGTCTATTCACTGCAGAATTGGTGGCCATTGCTTGATCCCTCAGCCACCTTCGTTCCTGCAGTGGTGAGTCATTCTTAATATGCAGTGACTCCTTGGTAGTGTTCAGGCTGTCTAGCACTGCTACTCTAGATGCAAGTTGGTTGTGACTATCCAGTCTCTCCTGTATGAACCCGACCATACTGGAAGATTTGTAATCTTTGTATGAACCCCTAGTGACATTAGGAATCCAGGGAACAAAGATGCTGACCGATTGGCGAAGTTGGCTACCAGGATGCTGACTTTAGCGATGGGGGGGAGGGGGTACCAGAACTGAATTTTTGATAGGCTCTGTTGGCAGTTGTTGGAGGCTTGGAACACAGATTGGTGTGTCCTGGTTACTCCAAGTAAAATGCAAACTGTAAAATAGACCACGACCATGTGACAGTTTTCCTTTTGTGCTTCACAGGCAATCAACTGTCTTCTATTGGCTTCACAAGGCCCCCACATGGCTGACACACAGCCACATCCTCATCCACAAGGATACACTCCACTGTGGATGTGGTGCCCTCTTATGGTGGCTCACATCCTACTGGACTGCCCTAATTTGCTCACCTTACAGTGAAGCCTTAAACTTATTGGCACATTGTCTGTGATGCTAACGGACGATGCCAATGTGGCTCATTTGGTTTTACGTTTTACCCATGGAAGTGGTTTTTACTCCTGTTCATTATGTAAGGCACTGTAATCAGCTGCTTGAGGGTTTGAAGTAATGGCCTGTCACTGACTCTACGGGCCCATGTCTGCCCAAGATTGGTGCTCTGGCCTTGCTCCTGCCATTCCCAACCTTTTTAATTCTTCTTATTCCCCTACATCTGTTGATGGTTGACATACTCGTTTTCTCTTTTCTGAGATTTTATCTTGTCCATGTAGCTTGTTGCTTTGTGGTAATAGTGTGAAACGAGCGGTCAGATGCAGATCGTATGTCTCTGCTTGGGTAGTTTGTCCCAGTGATCTACAACTGCTTTCTGGGTGTGGCAATTCTCCCATCTTCACCCGTTTACCCCTGTTTAACACTTCTGTCTCTTGGTTTGCTTGATACTTAGATACAATAAAATCCATTGGGGTTTGTGTTCTGTTTCCTTCCTCTCTGGGGCTATTCCCAGCTTGACACAAGAGGGATTAAATGACTGGTGACCTCAGTTTGGTTCCTTTAACTCCATCCATCCGTTATTTCTGTTTCACTTGGGATGGATTTAAGTCCCCACTTAAGATCCCCATGCAGGTCTCAGGGTAAGAATAGGACTGAGGTATTCCTCTTTGTCGTAAGAGGCGACTAAAAGGAGTTTCACACGTTTCGACCTTTATGTGATGGTCCCCTGTAGGGTTTGACATCATTCTTCCAAATTTTCATGTAGAGCGAGTCAAGTGGGGAAGTGCATTGAGATCTTTAGTCCACTTTCTCGTCGTCGCATTTCAGTCCTGCTCATTCTCCATCTCTTAGGCGAGGACTCTTTCCTGGATGCATTTTCCACCATGCACTGTGCAGTGTCGCTTTCTGCGTCGACGATGACCTTGGACTTCTTTGCACCTGATATCCAGCACGGTAGCTAGTCCGTCGTGGTAGAGCTGCCATGTACCCTGTTGGTTGTAGCCCCCTGACCACACCGGGATAGCTCTGCTGATGCCTGTGCCGTTAACTCCTCATGTATGCCTCGACCCCCGGCAATGGCCACCCTGCCAGGTGGCCTTTGCTGCAGCTGGGTGGCACAAATGGGGATGGCCCCTGGTCAGAGTGGGTGGCATCAGGGCGGATGACACGTGATGAAGCGTAGTCCATCACCTCTTGCTGGTGGTGAAACACCAGCAGTCTCTAAGCATTCACAAGCTCAATTCAACGCACAGAAGTATGACCCAAAATCATTCCCCTCCATGGCCACACCATGGGAGGAACGTCAGGCTAAGGATGGCAGCGGATCTTATCTACCCCAGTACTTTGTATGTTCGAGAGCTGATGGGGAATCTTTCATAACGATGAAGCCTCAGTTTTTGTTGTGCATTTAGAGGACAAGTTTTACGAGGTGGAGTGATTGTCCAAAATGAGATCTCTATCAGTCTTGATCAAAACAGCATCCTCTGCCCAGTCACGGACGTTACTCTCTTGTGACAAGCTGGGGGATGCTTCTGTAACCATCACGCCCCATAAGAACTTCAATATGGTCCAGGGCATCACATTTCACAGAGACCTTATTTTGTAGTCTGACGATGAGCTGCACGCCAATTTAGAGTGGCGAGGTGTACATTTCATCTGAAGTGTCCACCGGGATTAGAGGGATAATAGAGTTGCCACCGGTGCCTTCATCTTGGCCTTCGAGGGTGATACAGAGCCTGAGAAGGTCAAGGTGATTGTCTTCCACTGTGATATAAAGCCCTATACTCCTCCCCCAACGCGGTGCTTTAAAAGCTGGAAGTTCAGCCCTATGTCTTCCTGCTGTACTTCCAGCGTCACATGTCGAGATTCCGGATGCCTATCACATCCCAATACTCCATGTGCCACGCCTCCCAGCTGAGGAGAGCACCATTCACCTTGCTCGCCAGACTGCAGGATTCTCCAGAAAGAAAGGAAAATCATGGAGTAAAAGACCCAGGACCGACTGACCTACATTGAGGCTAAGAGAAAATTTGAACATCTGCATCCTCTACATATGACATCGTCTTACACCGCTATTACAACAGTTCTGGCACCAGCAGCTCTGCCAACCCCAGCCACCTCTTAGGCGGAAGACTGCACCTGCCCCTTTGATGGGGGGGGGGGCGGCATTTCCCTGTTGCTCCCGCACCATCTACTTTAGGAGCAACACTTACCCCCCCCCGCCCCCAACCGTCAGGGACGTCTGTCCCCACTTCTAAGCTGGAGAAGCGTAAGTCTTCTTCGGCTTCTCTCGCTAGTAAGGGATCCCTTGGGTCACTCACTTCCCAGGTGGGAAAGATGACACCCACCAGTGACTGAAGAGCTCAAAATCAGCTGGTCATAGGGCTTCATGCTCATCCTCAGTCCAAGAGACAGAGCCAGTGAAGTCATCCCAAACAGGAAAACCCAAGGAGCAGCAAGAGAAATTTAAAAAGACCCCTAAGACCAAGGAAATTGCTGTCACCCACACCACCGCTACCTACGAGCTCTGCATATGAGAATGGAGTGGAGATTCTGGCGTCTGCTGAGGACCTAGATCTCGCCAGACCCTCAGACACAATGAATATAGACTGCTCAGGCAATAAGTCGGATGCATCACGTGACCCTGAGGCGTAAACTGCCTTAATGAATGTTCCCAGTCGCACGGTGACGTCATCCTCCAGTGGAATTGCGGCGGTTTTTTTCCACTGCCTGCCTGAGCTACAGCAACTGTTAAGCTTTACACCTGCTATCTGCATTGCTCTCCAGGAGACCTGGTTTCTGGCAATGCAGACTCCTGCCCTCCGCAGCTATAAGGGATATTACAGGAACCATAGAGACTATAATAGTGTCAGGTGGAGTGTCCGTTTATGTACTAAACGGAGTCTATAGCGACACTTCAAACCCCTCTTGAAGCTGTGGCTGTCAGAATACGGATGACGCAGGAAATAACTATCTGCAACGTATATCTTCCTCCAAATGGTCCAGTACCCCTGAACGTATTAGCTGCACTGAGTGATCAACTCCCTAAACCTTTCCTACTTTTGTGAGATTTTAACGTCATAACCTCTTGTGGGGTAACACTGTGCTTACTGGCCAAGGCAGATATGTCGAAACTTCACTGTCTGAGCTCGACCTCTGCCTCTTAAATACTGCTGCCACCACGCATTTCATTGTGGCTCATGGTAGTTACTCGGCCATTGATTTATCAGTTTGCAGCCCAGGACTTCTCCCATCTATGCACAGGAGAGCACATGACAACCTGTGTGGTAGTGACCATTTCCCCACCTTCCTGTTGCTGCCCCACCGTCATGCCCACGGACGCCTGCCCAGATGGGCTTTAAACAAGGCGGACTGGGAAACTTTGATCTCTGCTGCCACTGTTCAATCTCCCCTACATGATAACATCGATGTGATGGTTGAGCAGGTGACCACAACAATTGTCTCTGTGGCAGAAAACCGGATCCCTCGCTCTTTAGGGGGCTCCTGGCGCAAGGCAGTCCCTTAGGTCGTCGCGGAAAGTCGCTGAAGCAATTAAGGAGCGTCGGCGAGCTCTACAGCGGCATAAGTGGCACCCTTCCCTGGAGCACCTCATAGCTTTCAAACGACTCCATGCCAGGGTTGCCAACTTATCAAACGACGGAAGATACGTCCCGCCCGTTGAGTGCCATACGTCACCTTCCCAAGTCTGGGAAGTCAAACGTCTTTTCGGGTACCAGACCCCAACAGGTGTTCCCTGTGTTACCATAAATGGCGTGTTATCTACCGATGCAAACGCGATTGCCGTGCACTTTGCTGAGCACTTTGCTCGAGCTTCTGCGTCGGAGAATTACCCCCCAGCCTTTCGCACTCTAACGGCGGCTGGAAGGGAAAGTCCTCTTTCACTACACGACACAGTGAATCCTATAACGCCCCATTTACAGTGTGGAAGCTGCTCAGTGCCCTTGCACATGGCCCCGACACTGCTTCTGGGCCAGATCGGATCCAGTCAGACGATTAAATCTCTCTTATCTGACTACAAGTGACATCTTGCATGGGGGCTTAATTAAATTTATATGATTGAAAATGATTTTGATTTTTAGTAGCTGTATGTCCGATTACGCTGTGTTTCGTAATCGGTTGGCCCTGACTAGTACTATTACGCAATCTGACTGCAACAAACAATGTAAGAAAATTTTCGTAAACACAGTTAATTAATTAAGTCCCCAGCAACTATAAAAATCTACGAAGCCAACAAGCACAAGAGTAACTGTTCTGTATGTGGGAGTGTGACTCAACGTCCACATCTGGCACGGTTCTTTTCCAACAAGACAAGAATTTTTTAAATACCAACTATGCTGACGTGACAAAAGAAATTTAGAAAAACTGTAATTGCGTAAGAAAACCAGAATTCACTCTAATACAAGAACACAAGCCAGATGCTTTGTTGACTGAACCTGTAGTGACGCATTATTTCAGATACACAATTAATAAAAGAACATTGTAGTGTTTACCTTCATATATATTGACGAAATGCACTCATTACAATAACATCTGCTATCTCTCCCATCAAATAACTGCATAAGACATGGAACAACACTCTTTACTACAACATCTTACTCCGACTTCACGACACGACAAGCACTGACTTCTACGATCTCTCGACAACCACTGACTGCCATGAACTCTAAACACACACTCTGCTACGAGCTCTTAACACACTCTGTGGAGGCGGCTTAATAGTACTCTTTGGCGAACTCTCTGGCGCAGTGGCACAGTGTAGCCACCTTTCATATGCCCCTCCTCCACAGGCCAGAATTTGATGGTATTTTTGCCAGCATTGGTGGTGAAAATACCACCAAATTCGTCCAGAAAAATACAGACAAAAATAAAAGATAATATTAATACCTAAATATCACATAATTAGTTAAAAATTTTGGCTTTGCACTGACCTTTTACTAACCTAATATATGAAATACAGTAAGCAATACAACTTCTTTTCATACATGTGACTTTACATAATAGTTTACACAATATACAAAAAATCAGTTTATACAAATGTTCACATAAAATGCTTTCAATGATTAGTTTATACAAAAAAGAACACCAACAGGTAACATCTTTTCAGTAAAAGCAGTCCATCAGTTGCACCCAGTAAAGTTTAGCAGGTACACCCAGCAACAAGTGACATCATTTCAGTAGAAGCAGTCCATCAGTTGCACCCAGCAATGTTGAGCAGGTGATCATTTCAGTAGAAGCAGTCCATCAGTTGCACCCAGCAATGTTGAGCAGGTGCAGACACCAACAAGTGACATCATTTCAGTAGAAGCAGTCCATCAGTTGCACCCAGCAATGTTGAGCAGGTGCAGACACCAACAAGTGACATCATTTCAGTAGAAACAGTTCATCAGTTGCACCCAGCAATGTTGAGCAGGTGCAGACAGCAACAAGTGACTTCATTTCAGTAGAAACAGTTCATCAGTTGCACCCAGCAATGTTGAGCAGGTGCAGACACCAACAAGTGACATCATTTCAGTAGAAACAGTCCATCAGTTGCACCTAGCAATGATGAGAGCAGGTGCAGACACCGACAAGTGACATCATTTCAGTAGAAGTAGTTCCATTAGTGGCACCCAGTAAAGTTGAGTAGGTGCAGACAGCAACAAGTGACATCATTTCAGTAGAAACAGTTCCATCTGTGGCACCCAGTAAAGTTGCAGAGGTACACACAGCAACAAGTCACATTAGTTCAGTAGAAGCAATCCATCAGTGGCACCCAGCAATGTTGAGAGCAGGTGCAGACACCAACAAGTGACACAATTTCAGTAAAAACAGTCCATCAGTTGCGCCCAGCAACGTTGAGCAGGTGCAGACAGCAACAAGTGACATTATTTCAGTAGAAGCAGTCCATCAATGACACCCAGCAATGTTGAGTTGGTGCCGACAGCAACCAGTGACTTCATTTCAGTAAAAACAGTTCATCAGTTGCACCCAGCAATGTTGAGTAGGTGCAAACACCAACAAGTGACACCATTTCAGCAAAAACAGTTCATCAGTTGCACCCAGGAATGTTGAGTGCAGGTGCAGACACCAAAAAGTCACATTTCTCAGCAGAAGCAGTTCCACAAAATTCACTAACACTGATCACACTGTTCATCAGAGTTTATGAGCAGAAATTAAACATGTCCTAATGTCACACATCATGTTGAAAAGTGCAGGTAACAGTTCAGAATATTTATCTTCACTAATCAGACAGTTCAGGCATGAACAATAGTTTGAATGCACATACAAATGCTTTTACAGTAAGATACAAATCATAACAAACACACAAATGATATCAGATAATTATCCTATTAACTATTACAATACACAAATACCAGTAAACCTATAATATTTATGGGTGTCAGTGCAAGCCACTACAAACAAATAAAATAATATTTAGGAGATAGGTGGTTAGGATTAGTAAAGGAAAACACACAGAACACACTCACTCATCCTTCATCCACATTAAGTACTACTGTGTAACTGAATAGTGTTAATTGTGTAAATGAAATTCTGTCTAAATCTGATGTTCATCATGTGTATCAAGTAGTACTGGCAGCAATGTATAACAGTCAATAATAGTTAGTCAACGTCATAGTCATCATGTCAAGACCAATGTTTGCCAAGCCAGATTAAAATGTACTGTTGCCGAACAACTGTCAGTGAGCCAAGATATGCAATTACTTCCTCTCTCCAAAAAAAAGTATATACTGCTTAGTGATTTAACAAAGTGTGTGTATAGACTATCTTCCTTCTATTTTAATGTTCTAGTCTGCTATCTTCATCCTCCTTGTTCCATAAGACCAACAACAAAAAATATGCTCCTCACTTACTTTACCTCTTATACACCAAAACTCCAATAATCATCAACTTAATCTCAATACGTCACTAATACTTCTTCAATACGTCGATACATATAACTCTTATCATCAATATCATTTACCTTACCTCTTGTCCACAAAAACTCCAATAATCATCAACTTCATATACTCTCAATACCTATAATAATACGTCGATAAATATAAACCTCAGCACCAATATCATTTCACTTCCATAACAACTCTTTCCTCTAGTCAGTCTCCTCGAAAAAGTACAGACAAAATCCTAATGCAACTTCAATTCAGCATCCCATACAATCCGAAGACACAGTGTCCACACACAACCTCTGTGTAATCCATCTGACCCAAATTTTCTACTCATTATAAATTATAAGATACATTTTGGTTCCTTGTCCATCATTAAATAAAAGGAATGCATACCTGACCTCTAACAGACTTAGTTCGAATAACTCTCAGTAATTAAGTACGATTACGGAGTGTGAATAATCATAATGTTTCACAGTGTGTACACCACTTCAAAAATTATGGCAGACAGAAGCAAACATGTGGAGTATTTCTTGTGTCAAGTGTCACTTCCTATTTCAATTCCTCACGAAAATGCAGTGTGATACTGTCAATGGTCTAAACCTAGTTTTGGTCTGTCATGTCGTTAGCTTCCTTCCTATTAGCATAAATTTATACAGCTTCCATAAAACCTCAGCTCATGTGACTTCAACGAAGTTTTTTGTACCAATGTCGTTCGTCGAATTATAGCAGTTCATTTTCCTATCTTAAAAATATAAGGCACTGAGCGTAAGCAAAACAAGCAATAGCGAGTAAATATACCAGTAGAAAACAGAATGTCAACAAGTGGATGCAGCACAATTCCTACAACGAGGCTCTGCCAAGCGAACAATCTATAATTAATACAGTAGTGTGACCTAAACTCTATGTTCGTACACTGTACATCAGCATTGCTACATTCTAAATTGAAGAGTAGTTATGACAACAAAACAGAAATGTATAAATATACAATACATACGCATAGCAGCAAACAGGTTATTAGCATCATATCAGCATAAGCAAATAAATGTTCATATGTCATCTTAGCAAGTAAACATGGAGGCGCAAGCAGATAAATCACAAGGTACAACATACATCAGCATAAGCAAATAAATGTTCATATGTCATCTTAATAAGTAAACATGAAGGCGCAAGCAGATAAATGACAAAGTACAACATACATACATAATCACAGTCAGCACAATTAATCAGATAACAATTATAATTTAAATAAATAAGCACAGCAGGCACGTAATTAAAAAATATGACATCAGTGAAAAAGCAGTGCAGCCAAGCGATGCATAATATACACAAGTTACAACCCAGTTCATTAATAATCATTGTCAAATTCAGTTAACGTACGCAAGCGCGTCGCTTCACACGTAAATTCATAGAACATGAAATTGTCGCTTCACACGTAAATTCATAGAACATGAAATTTAGCACAAAGTATGAATCACGTAATCGCGAGCAGCAAATTACGTCTAAAGTACGTACCTAAGTGGAAATATGTTACCTGAAAAATGAACTCAATTAATAGTTACCCTTTTTTTTTTTAGTTAATCACTTTCTTCTTCGAAATTACATTCTTCCTGAAAATTTCTCGATAGCAGGTCGTCTTAACGTCGGACACGCACAGAATTTACCTGAAGTTCTTAAATACTTTATACAACCGTATCCTGCAAAATACTGAATGTTAATAACACAATTCAACAAGTCCTTATAACTTTATACAGAATTTAGTCGGAGAAATTAGACTGTGTATTTGTTTACGGCTGTCAGTGCATTCGCACTGAGCGCTCGATCAGCTGTAGCCGCGTGACGTCGGAAGCTATTGTTCGCGGTCAACGACTGCCTTGTGCGGCGCGCAGACTTGACTGTTGCTTTGAGTATGTGCCGCCGCCAAAACACAGCGCGGTATCCTTGTACTCTCCGAATGTTTACATGTAGCTGTTAGTTTCTCTAAAGTATGTTATTCCACAAAAATTTTTACGTTAGATATGTGATGTATTCCCTTAGAGCGTCGAGATTTAAGAGTTTCTACTTCAACAGTGTTATCATGAATAATTTTGCGAATTCTATATGGACCGTTATAAAGCAGAAAAAATTTGCGACACAAGCCTTTTCCTTTGTGGGACAAACGATGAGACTTAATTAACACTTTTTGACCAACTGACAAGATTTTTGAACGACCAGGACGCTTAGCTGATTTCTCTCTTCTAGCAGCCGCAGACGCAATATTTCGTAGAGCCATGTTCACAACTTCAGAATGCCGTAGTTTCCGCGAAGGCGGAAAAGGAACGATTTCAGAAATGCGATTTGTTGGTACTTTATTTTTTAATATCAATAGAGGCGGTAAAGAAGTTGAGTCATTAGGAAGTTCATTCAGAATGTTTTGAAAAATATGAAGATACTGATCCCAAGTTCTGTGATTCTGATGACAATAAAGACGGCACAATTTATTGATTTCCTTCATCCATCTCTCTGAAGCATTAGATTGAGGGTGAAAAAGTGAAATGAAGATTGGTTTGATTTTACGACGCCGTAGAGTACGAAGCCAGATTTTAGAGCGAAACTGTGATCCATTATCTGATATAACCTTGTCAACATGACCAACTTCTTTAAGAAAATGTTTGATGAAAGCGTTAGATACTGAACGAGCTGTTGCTTTGCGTAAAGGTGTAAAACACACATATTTTGACGTCAATTCCACTGCTACGAAAATGTACGCAAAACCATTAGTAGATCGAACCACTGGGCCAAACAAATCGACTGCAGCCATCTCCTTTAATTTCGCTGGAATGATGGGAAACAACGGTGCTCTGTGAGAAATCGTTGGAGGCTTAGCCATTTGACATAATTTGCATTTGGCAAGAACAGATCGAATACGTTTTTCCATATTACTGAAGTAACAATTTTCTCGTAATTTATGAAAGCATTTTCTGGGACCAAAGTGTGCATAACTGAAATGCGTATACCAAATCAGCTTATTGACCCACTCATCAGGAATACAAACTAACCAAACGGAGTTGTCGACCGATTTTCGTGTAAAAAGAATGTCATTGCGAACTGAATAGCATCTAGTTTCTCTGGATCAGGAAGAATACCTTCTGTAGCAATAATGTGACCGAGGAATTTCACCTGAGAACGACCGAATTCAGATTTTTCCAAGTTTACTGTCATGCCAACTCGTGCAAAAATACGTAACAATGAGTCCAAAATTTTGTTGTGCTCACTCCAAGAACGTTTAGCAATAAGAATGTCGTCAACATAAGAAGTAATGTTGTCACGAAGATAAACAGGTAAAATTTCATTTAAGCTACGAATAAATGCTGCTGAAGATACAGTAAGTCCAAACGGTAATTTCCGAAATTGGTAACAGTTACCAAAGGCTAAAAAAGCAGTGTATTTTCTACAATCAGGGTGGAGTTCTATTTGCCAAAAACTTGCGCGCATATCAATCGTGGATAAAACTTTAATTCCATGGAAATGTTGAAGAAGTTCATCTAAATTTTGTGGGCGGTCAGTTTCAGGAATTATGATGTTATTTATCTGTCTGGAATCCAGAACCAAACGAATTGACCCATCCTTTTTAAGAACAACGTGTAATGGGCTAGTATAAGGACTGACTGCAGGCTCAATAATGCCCTGATCTAACATGTACTGAAGTTCATTCTTAACCTTGTCTCTGTAAGCCAAAGGAATAGCGTACGTTTTCCCGCGAAATGGTGTGTTCTTTCACTTTAAATAAATATTGTAAGCCTTGTATAGTTCCTGTGTGATGACTAAACACTGTAGCATGTGAAGTTAAAATGTGGTGCAGCTCTTCTCTTGCAACGTCATCTGGCACTTCAGCTTTCTTAACCTTTTCGTTAATTAATTCTTCGCTATTAATTATATCATCCATCGCGTCTCTGTATCTGTTGTCATTATCATGAATAAACACATTGTCGTCATAATGCTCAACGAAAACATCAGAAGTAAGAAACCTTAAACATTTTGCATCTGGTTCAGATCTTGTTAAACACTCGAAAAATTTCAAACATTTCGGCATTCCGGCAACCGTCAAATACACACTTCCTTCTTTAAAGTTCAAAATTGCCTTATGTGCGTTAAGAAACTCCATACCTAATATAATTTGGGTACTGAGTAATGGAACAATAATAAAATTAGCAGAAAATTCGTATCCTTGACAAATGAAATTTAAATTGGTCTGTTGTTTGACCTCCACACTTTTTCCAGAAATCGCTCCTCGAATTGTAGTTTTAAAAATAGGTAACACAGGACAGGCAATAGTTCTTTCACATATACGAAAAACTGATTCACTAATGACATTCAATGGGCTCCCAGAATCTAATACTGCAGTGAACGTATTCTTACCCATACATACCTCAATAACAGGATGTAAAAATGCGTCTACATTATTTTCCTTTTCGTCTAACAAAATGTCTCTCATGTCTTCCAGGCGTACGTAGTGTAAAGTCGTAGTGTCATTACTTTCTGAGCCGTCTATATTGCTGCCAGAAGCCGAAGCTACAAGTCATTGTCGATTGTTTGCGTCACGTCTTTGAGTATTCGCGTCATTTCGCGGATCAATTTCTACGATTTGCACTTGTCTCTCTGAAGTTCTGTCACGTGGAGGATGCCAATTAGGTCCCTCCTGTCTGTTGGATGCAAATTCTTGTCTGTGTCTGTTATTAAAATTTCTGTTTTCCTGTCTGTCTGCATAACTACTCCTTGTGTAATTTCGACTGTCACTTCTGAAATTATTGTTGTATCTACTACCCTGATTATTTCTGTAGTAAGAATTTCTATTACTGTATGAATGATTTCTGTCCTGATGATACCGATTACTGTTTCCGTATGATTGATCATTCCGGTACGAATTACCGCTATTGTCTGTGTAATTTCTGTTAGAACGTCTGTTATTGTCATAGGGCTGGTATCTATTGTCGTGTCTGTTACGTCTGTCATTCTCAAAATTACCCATATAACGCCCGTTCCGATCACTGTCCCTTTTATCTGAAAATCTATCATAATTACTGTTACTGAAAAAATTACAGGTAGTCCCGTCGTCATTGTCGTACTCGAGTTCTTGTAGCAAAGTCTTAAAAGTCTCAATGTCGTCTTTACATCTTCCGGCTAAAGCAATTTGTCTTATGGACTGTGGCAGCTTAGTTAAACAAATGCGAATTAATTCAGTCGGGCTATAGGGGTTGGACAAGAACTGATTCTTTCGAATCATGTCTTCAAAGTACTCTGCCGGCGTGCGGAACTCAGACTGTTTAAAATTACGCTGCATAATAAGACTGTGTTTGACTCTGTCTTGCGTGTTTTCGGACCAATATGCTGATAGAAATGCATGATAAAAATCATTTAGATTATTACAATCTCTAATGAGTGCGCGCATCCGCGTCGCCGGTTCGTTTTCTAAATATCCACACATAAATTCCAGTTTGTGACTTGGTGGCCAATTTGGTGGAAGTGCGTACATAAATTGATCTAGCCATGCACATGGATGTATGTCATTCTTAGAATTGCGGAAGATCTTAAACTTCCGGACAGTCAAAAAGTGTTTATAGTCAAAGTTTTCGCCTCGTGGCGACAAAGACCTACCGCGTCTGTCCCAGTCCGAATGTCGATTATTGTAAAATTCGCGCGCCTGGTGCTCTCTTGTTGCATCCCGTAAATGAAACAAATTATTTTCTTCAAACCCCTCTGCTACCTGTGATTCTAAATTTCTTCTGCTATCCTTTCCTACAATTTCACCTTCGATCTGCTTGACTTGCTTCCGTAATGCCTCAAATTCCCTTTTCACGCGTTCATTAAATTTTCCCTGATTCTCAACATGCTTATTTATGTTCTGATACTCTTCGGTTTCTGCAAATGGTAATGGGGCTGTATCATCCGAATCTCTGTCCCCCTGTAAACTAAGATTTGTCAGTTTATCTGAAATTTCCTCAACTCTTTCCGATAAGTCACCTAATTGTTCTTTCTGTTTATTTACGTCTTCCGTAAGTGTCGCGACTCGGGTTTCAGTACTGACACATTTGGTAGTTAACTGTTCATATTGTTGTGTTAGGTTATTTAATCTGTCATTTGGCACGGATTCCTCGATTCTTTCAAATATTTCTTCCTTGTCCTGTGCACGTTGTAAATTTAACTCTGAAAATTTCTGTACTATCACGCGATCTCTTTCTTCCTGTTCTCTATCCTGTTCCCTTTGTCTGATTTCTACTGCAATTAATCTATTATTGTGAGAATTCAGAATCGGTTGTACTTCTTCCCTGATTTCTTTCTTTAATTCATCTTTCATATTTTTGAAACATGTTCCTATTCGTGAATCTATCCGAGTTTCCATTGTTCCCATCTGTGTTTCCAAAGTTCCTATCTCTGTTTTAAATTCAGATCGAAACTGCTCCATTGTTCCCCTATCTGTTTTTAATTCAGATCTCAAAGTTCCCATCTCTGTTTTAATTGTTCCCATTTGTGAGTCGAACCGTGTTTTTAATTCTGATCCCAAATTTAATATTACACCCATCAACTGCTCCATATTAAATTGTTCAGAATTCTTTTCGCCCCTAACATCTCCCGCAAAACTAACTTCCTTCGTCACAGCTGTAAGGCTATCTGTGTCCGATACTATTTCAGAATCTTCTGTCGTTAATCTCAGATTCTGTGAATTTTCTGATTGAGAAAAATTTTGAAATGGTTCCGGACTGTCTTCCCGACTTATTACATTGTTTTCCACTTCATTATCCATCATGCTGTTTTCCTCTGTTGGCGAGTTCGCCATGTCAACAATTTCGTTATTCTGACTATTCATCAATTTTGCCTGTTTCATCGACCGCGTAATCATTTACAAAACATAAAAAAAAATTCGTCACTGTTCGAAAATCACACAATGCCTCCTTATCTCCAACAATACCATTCACATGCAATGTCTCCCTCAAACACGATCAATCGAACAATTGAAATAATTGCACAAAATTGTCAAATGCGTATACACGGCAATAAAAATTAAATTTTGAAAAATACCATTAGAAGAATGCCAATTACCAAATCTACACATGCAAAATAGACTTCAATTACTATACTACAAATTACTACAACAATACTACGGTCTACTATTTTCACAATCAGAACAATTCCAAGGGACGATCCGAAGCAGCGGTCGCCACGTGCATGGGGGCTTAATTAAATATATGATTGAAAATATTTTTTAGTTGCTGTATGTCCGATTACGTAAGTCTCGTAAACGGTTGGCCCTGACTAGAATTGTTACGCTATCTGACTGCAAAGAACAATGTAAGAAAATTTTCGTAAACACAGTTAATTAATTAAGTCCCCAGCAACTATAAAAATCTACGAAGCCAACAAGCACAAGAGTAACTGTTCTGTATGTGGGAGTGTGACTCAACGTCCACATCTGGCACGGTTCTTTTCCAACAAGACAAGAATTTTTTAAATACCAACTATGCTGACGTGACAAAAGAAATTTAGAAAAACTGTAATTGCGTAAGAAAACCAGAATTCACTCTAATACAAGAACACAAGCCAGATGCTTTGTTGACTGAACCTGTAGTGACGCATTATTTCAGATACACAATTAATAAAAGAACATTGTAGTGTTTACCTTCATATATATTGACGAAATGCACTCATTACAATAACATCTGCTATCTCTCCCATCAAATAACTGCATAAGACATGGAACAACACTCTTTACTACAACATCTTACTCCGACTTCACGACACGACAAGCACTGACTTCTACGATCTCTCGACAACCACTGACTGCCATGAACTCTAAACACACACTCTGCTACGAGCTCTTAACACACTCTGTGGAGGCGGCTTAATAGTACTCTTTGGCGAACTCTCTGGCGCAGTGGCACAGTGTAGCCACCTTTCAATCTTCTCGTTATCTTCAACCGGATCTGGTGCATGGAGTCTTTCCATCGCAATGGCAGGAGCGCACCGTTAATCCGGTGGTCAAACCGTGTAAAAACCCGCTTGATGTGGATAGCTATCGGCCCATCAGCCTTACCAACATTCTTTGTGAACTGCTGGAACGTATAGTGTGTCAGCATTTGGGTTGGGTCCTGGAGTCACGTGGCCTACTGGCTCCATGTCAGGGTGGCTTCCGCCAGGGTCGCTGATAATCTTGTCTCTAGAGTCTTCCATCCGAACAGCCTTTTCCAGGCGCCGACACCTGACTGCCGATTTTTTGATTTATGTAAAGCATACGACACGACCTGGCCACGACATATCCTTTCCACATTGTATGAGTGGGGTCTCCAGGGCCTGCTCCCTATTTTTATCCAAAACTTCCTGTCGCTCTGTACTTTCGTGTCCAAGTTGGTGCCTCTCAGTTCCATCCATATCCAGGAGAAGGGAGTCCCGCAGGGCTCTGTATTGAGTCTCTCTCTATTTTTATTAGTGGCCATTAACGGTCTAGCATTAGCTGTCGGGCCCTCCATCTCAACTTCTCTGTATGCAGACGATGCATTTCATACTGCTGCTCCAGTACTGGTGATGCTGAGTGTCGCCTACAGGGAGCCATCCACAAGGCGCAGTCATGGGCTCTAGCCCATGGCTTCCAGTTTTCCGGCGTGAAGACGTGTGTAATACAATTCTGTCGGCGTCGTTCCGTTCATCTGGAACCAGCACTTTACCTTAATGACGATCCACTCGCTGAAGTGGAAACATACCGATTCTTAGGTGTGGTTTTCGACGCTCGTTTGACTTGGCTTCCTCATTTTCGTCAGCTTAAATGGAAGTGTTGGCAGCACCTCAGTGCCTCCCACTGCCCGAGCAACACCATTTGGGGTGCAGGTAGCTCCACACTGCTGCAGCTCTACAGAGCCCTTGTTAAATCCCGCCTTGATTATGGGAGTGTGATTTATGTGTCGGCGATGCCATCAGCATTGCGTTTGCTCGACCCATTGCACCATTGTGGAGTTAGACTAGCGACAGGAACTTTCAGGACAAGTCTGGTGACAAGCGTACTGGTGGAGGCTGGAGTCCCTCTGTTGAAGATCAGACGTGCACAACTGCTCGTCAGTTATGATGCACACATTCATAGCTCTCCTGAACATCCTAATTACTGTCTTCGTTTCCCAACAACACCGGTTCACCCGCCACATAGGCGGCCCAGGTCAGGGCTAACGATTGAGGTTTGTATGCGATTGCTTTTCTCTGAACTGGAGTCCTTCCCTTCACCACCTCTCCTCGAGGTCCATTCACGTACACCTCCATGGTGTAGCTGTAGGCCGAATCTTCGTTTGGATCTTTCATGTGGTCCTAAGGACTCTGTTAACCCTGCGGCTCTCCATTGCCACTTCCTGTCAATTCTTGAAGTGTTCCGGGACTCTGAAGTGGCTTACACCAACAGCTCGATGGCTGATGGTAATGTTGGCTTTGCATTTAGTTTTACGTTTTATTTGTTAGGGTGGGTTTTACGTTTGATCTAAGTTTCAGCACATGTCCTTTGTCCCCCTGTGTCCTCCACCCTAGTGCTTTTAGAGTGGAGGTTTTAATGTGTTGCGGAGTGGCTGGCTTTTCCTTTAGTGCTGTGGCCGGCCAGCCACTGTAATCTTCTTTCTTGTTTAACTCTCTTCTGTTTCTAGCACCTATGTTGTTTTCTTGTCCTCTTTTGTTCCTTTTAGTGTTCATTGCCTTTCCTTCGTTCTTGTGGTTTTTACTTTCTTTCCGTTTTGTGTTATATGTCTTGTCTGTTTTATTCACACACTTGTGGCACTGTTTTATTAGAAACGAGGGACCGATAACCTCATAGTTTGGTCCCTCCTCGCCAATTTTAAACCAACCAACCAACCCATTACCACTTAAGATACCAGTGTCATAAGACTTAGACCATCTGTCAATGTCCTTTCAGTAGATACCAGTGGATTAGGTGTTAACATGAGTAATATCTAATACTATCAATACTTGTGTTAAAGTATTCTTTAAAGCTTGATTCTGTAACAGTTTGGAGACACTGCACTTGATCTATACGTGTCGGACTTGTTTAACAACCCACTTGTTGATATGGGATGCTCTCCACATCTTTTTTACTAATTTTATTTAGAATCATTGTGTTTCACAGTTTATAACTAGAACTAGTGAGAGGTTATGGAGATCGCTTTCTGGTTTAGGAATTCATTTTTCTGTTTCCTTTAGCTCTTAAGGAATGTGTCCCATTTTTGGGACCTATTTTGCTACCCACAGCTAGCAATAGATATAAATTTTATAAACCATCAAAAGGCTTCCTGAAGTCATACTATGAAGCATTATCACAATAATTGGGTAGAAAAAGGTGCCAAAGATATAGAGATCTGTCTCTAAGGTGCTGTTGAGTATATGAGTTAGTAATAAAGAAACTGCTATTATGTATGCCTTACTGCCCATTTTCTGTTTTCAGTATAGGATTTGATGCTGAATCAATGACCTATATTATTTCCTGTTTACTGAAAGTGGATGTGTATTCTAGTTCATATCTTGCAAGAAGTTGTTTACAGTTAAACAACTGATTTTTCTTTAATTTTTAATTTTTGAAAGGTAAACAGCAGAACTTTCGTTTCTACATCTGTATTTATAGTCTGCAAGCTATATGTCATGCACGGCAGAATGTACTTAGCATTTTACCACACATTAGGATTCCTTCCCATTCCGACATTATGTTATTATTGTTACTACTACTACTACTACTACTACTACTACTACTACTAATACTACTTTTTTTTTTCAGGTAGCTGACTTGAGAGAATTTGAAGAATTTGTTGACATATTTCCTGACATAGGAAGTCTTGCATTGTATCAGTCAGCAACAAAACAATTTGAAGAATCTGGTATTCCTTACAGGTATGTTGGTACATCTGTAGTTCTTATTTTTGTCAAGAAATTAAATCTTGTTTATTACAAATCGTAAAGTTCAAAGCTTATACAGGGTGATTCAAAAAGAATACCACAACTTTAGGAATTTAAAACTCTGCAACGACAAAAGGCAGAGCTAAGCACTATCTGTCGGCAATTTAGTTGTACATTTGTTCGCTTGAGGCGCTGTTGACTAGGCATCAGCGTCAGTTGATGCTAAGATGGCGATCGCTCAACAGAAAGCTTTTTGTGTTATTGAGTACGGCAGAAGTGAATCGACGACAGTTGTTCAGCGTCCATTTCGAGCGAAGTATGGTGTTAAACCTCCTGATAGGTGGTGTATTAAACGTTGGTATAAACAGTTGACAGAGAATGGATCGGCCGCCAGGCAGCCTGTGACAGAGGACTTCATCACTGGCCTCCAAGAAGCCCTGATCTTACCCCCTTGATTTTTTTCTTATGGGGGTATGTTAAGGATATGGTGTTTCGGCCACCTCTCCCAGCCACCATTGATGATTTGAAACGAGAAATAACAGCAGCTATCCAAACTGTTACGCCTGATATGCTACAGAGAGTGTGGAACGAGTTGGAGTATCGGGTTGATATTGCTCGAGTGTCTGGAGGGGGGCCATATTGAACATCTCTGAACCTGTTTTTGAGTGAAAAAAAACCTTTTTAAATACTCTTTGTAATGATGTATAACAGAAGGTTATATTATGTTTCTTTCATTAAATACACATTTTTAAAGTTGTGGTATTCTTTTTGAATCACCCTGTATGGTATATGAATAACTAACTGTGATTTCTGGTAATTCACCCCAGGAATGACACTTAAAAACATTTGTGTAATGCTACACTTTTGCTTACTTTGCAGGTCTTTACGAACTGAAATGGTACATTGTTCATCTGATGTAGAGTATCTGTGCAAACTTCACTGTATACGATTAGCTTTCCAGTATTTGTTTAGAGACCCAGGAGTTTCTCGATGGTTTGCTGATACGGGTCGGCAAGTTCTTACTGATCTTATTTTATTTGCAGACAGGGTAAGAATTGTTATCAGCTAATTGTAATAAGGCTTTAACTAATATTACCTTGTTGTAAATAACTGGAAAAAACTTCTGTATTTTCACAGGATCCAAAAGAATTCTTGGTTGCCTATGAGAGTATGTTAGAATTTTTACATAATGAAAGCAACTGGGTTGAAGTTGAGCAGGAACTGAGTTTGAAAGGAGTTAAAGCCATGACATTTTACGATATAGTGCTTGATTATATTTTGATGGATGCTTTTGAAGACCTGGATTCTCCACCCTCCTCAGTTACAGCAGTTGTCCAGAACAGATGGCTCTCAAATGGATTTAAAGAAACAGTAAGATTTAATTTTTTCTCTTTCTCACACACAGTAGTCTCATTTGTTTACTTTCTAGCTGCCACTGACTTAACTGTCACATTTATTGAGTTATGCATCTTTTAGTAGTTTAGAAATTAAAATCTGTTTACGGCATTGTTTTCCTCTGTTTCCGGGGATGCACAAATAAAATTGTTTTCTCTGGAACCCATTATGATTTTTACTTCATATGATATGGCTACCAGCTATGTACTTGGTGCAAATATTGTAACAGCAAACATTTTCTCATTAAATTTGCAAATTGTTGCACATATATCTCTTGTAATGGCATATTTGGTAACTGGGATGGGGGTGCTTCATCTGGTGTGAGAAGGAAGGGAGACAAAACTCTTCTAATGTTAATATGCAATTATTTGGTAAAAGTATGTAAAACCCTGATCAAAATGGCTAGAGGAGGGAAGCAATATGGTATGACCTTAACATGAATGGTTTTTGTAGTGATCAATATATTTCTTTGATTAAACAGTGTAGTAACAGTGTTGAACAAGAATAGAGTATTTATATGAGAGTACTGTTAATTTTTATGTTCCTTTCAGTGAATATTTCATCATACCACAGTTTATATATATATATATATATATATATATATATATATATATATATATATATATATATATATATATATATATATATATATATATATATATATATATATATATATATATATATATATATATATATAAAAAAAAACAAAGATGATGTGACTTACCAAACGAAAGCGCTGGCAGGTTGATACATACACACAAAATTCAAGCTTTCGCAACCAACGGTTGCTTCATCAGGAAGGAGAGGGAAAGACGAAAGGATCTGGGTTTTAAGGGGGAGGGTAAGGAGTCATTCCAATCCCGGGAGCGGAAAGACTTACCTTAGGGGGGAAAAAAGGACAGGTATACACTCGCACATACACACACATCCATCTGCACATACAGTCACAAGCAGACATTTGTAAACACAAAGAGTTTGGGCAGAGGCAAAGATGTTGTTGAAAGACAGATGAGATATGGGTGGCAGCAACTTGAAATTAGCGAAGGTTGAGGCCTGATGGATAATGAGAAGAGAGGATATACTGAAGGGCAAATTCCCATCTCCGGAGTTCTGACAGGTTGGTGTTAGTGGGAAGTATCCAGATAACCCAGACGGTGTGACACTGTGCCAAGATGTGCTGGCCGTTCACCAAGGCATGTTTAGCCACAGGGTGATCCTCATCACCAACGAACACTGTCTGCCTGTGTCCATTCATGCGAATGGACAGTTTGTTGCTGGTCATTCCCACATAGAAAGCATCACAGTGTAGGCAGGTCAGTTGGTAAATCACGTGGGTGCTTTCAGATGTGGCTCTGCCTTTGATTGTGTACACCTTCCGGGTTACAGGACTGGAGTAGGTGGTGGTGGGAGGGTGCATGGGACAGGTTTTACACTGGGGGCGGTTACGAGGGTAGGAGCCAGAGAGTAGGGAAGGTGGTTTGGGGATTTCATAGGGATGAAATAAGAGGTTACGAAGGCTAGGTGGATGGCGGAAAGACACTCTTGGTGGAGTGGGGAGGATTTCATGAAGAATGGATCTCATTTCAGGGCAGGATTTGAGGCAGTCGTATCCCTGCTGGAGAACCACATTCAGAGTCTGATCTAGTCCCGGAAAGTATCCTGTCACAAGTGGGGCACTTTGTGGTTCTTCTGTGGGAGGTTCTGGGTTTGAGGGGATGAGGAAGTGGCTCTGGTTATTTGCTTCTGTACCAGGTCGGGAGGGTAGTTGCGGGATGCGAAAGCTGTTTTCAGGTTGTTGGTGTAATGGTTCAGGGATTCTGGACTGGAGCAGATTCGTTTGCCACGAAGACCTAGGCTGTAAGGAAGGGACCGTTTGATGTGGAATGGGTGGCAGCTGTCATAATGGAGGTACTGTTGCTTGTTGGTGGGTTTGATGTGGATGGACGTGTGAAGCTGGCCATTGGACAGATGGAGGTCAATGTCAAGGAAAGTGGCATGGGATTTGGAGTAGGACCAGGTGAATCTGATGGAACCAAAGGAGTTGAGGTTGGAGAGGAAATTCTGGAGTTCTTCTTCACTGTGAGTCCAGATCATGAAGATGTCATCAATAAATCTGTAGCAAACTTTGGGTTGGCAGGCCTGGGTAACCAAGAAGGCTTCCTCTAAGCGACCCATGAATAGGTTGGCATATGAGGGGGCCATCCTGGTACCCATGGCTGTTCCCTTTAATTGTTGGTATGTCTGGCCTTGAAAAGTGAAGTAGTTGTGGGTCAGGAGGAAAGAGGTTTTAGGTAGGGTGGCAGGTGATCGGCGTGAAAGGAAGTGCTCCATCGCAGCGAGGCCCTGGACATGCGGAATATTTGTGTATAAGGAAGTGGCATCAATGGTTACAAGGATGGTTTCTGGGGGTAACAGATTGGGTAAGGATTCCAGGCATTTGAGAAAGTGGTTGGTGTCTTTGATGAAGGATGGGAGACTGCATGTAATGGGTTGAAGGTGTTGATCTATGTAGGCAGAGATACGTTCTGTGGGGGGCTTGGTAACCAGCTACAATGGGGTGGCCGGGATAATTGGGTTTGTGAATTTTAGGAAGTAGGTAGAAGGTGGGGGTGCGGGGTGTCGGTGGGGTCAGGAGGTTGATGGAGTCAGGTGAAAGGTTTGTAGGGGGCCTAAGGTTCTGAGGATTCCTTGAAGCTCTGCCTGGACATCAGGAATGGGATTACCTTGGCAAACTTTGTATGTAGTGTTGTCTGAAAACTGACGCAGTGCCTCAGCCACATACTCCCGACGATCAAGTACCACGGTCGTGGAACCCTTGTCCGCCGGAAGAATGACTATGGATCGGTCAGCCTTCAGATCGCGGATAGCCTGGGCTTCAGCAGTGGTGATGCTGGGAGTAGGATTAAGGTTTTTCAAGGAGGACTGAGAGGCAAGGCTGGAAGTGAGAAATTCCTGGAAGGTTTGGAGAGGGTGATTTTGAGGAAGAGGAGGTGGGTCCCGCTGTGACGGAGGACGGAGCTGTTCCAGGCAGGGTTCGATTTGGATAGTGTCTAGGGGAGTTGGATCATTAGGAGTAGGGTTAGGATTATTTTTCTTCGTGGCAAAGTGATATTTCCAGCAGAGAGTAAGAGTGTAGGACGGTAGATCTTTGACGAGGGCTGTTTGGTTGAATTGGGGAGTAGGGCTGAAGGTGAGGCCTTTGGATAGGACAGAAGTTTCGGAGTGGGAGAGAGGTTTGGAGGAAAGGTTAACTACTGAATTAGGGTGTTGTGGTTCCAGATTGTGTTGTTTAGAATTTTGAGGTTTTGGGGGGAGTGGAGCTGGAAGTGGGAGATTGAGTAGATAGGAGAGACTGGGTCTGAGTGCAGTGAGAGTAGGTTGAGGTTTGCTGGAAAGGTTCTGGAGGGTGAGTGAGCTGCCTTTCCGGAGGTGGGAAACCTGGAGATTGGATAGCTTTTTGAGGTGGAGGGTGGCATGCTGTTCTAATTTGCGGTTGGCCTGTACGAGGATGCTCTGATCAGCCGGTGTGGATGTGGGAGAGGAAAGATTGAGGACTTTTATTGAGGATAGGAGTTGACGGGTGTGTTCATTGGCTGAGTTGATGTGTAGGTGAAGGATTAGGTGTGTGAGGGCTATGGGTTGTTCAGTTTGGAACTGGTATAGGGGCTGATGGAAAGAAGGGCTACAGCCAGAGATGGGAACTTTAAGTATGAGGCCTTTGGGGGTAACGCCAAATGTCAGACAAGCCTGAGTAAATAAAATATGGGAACGTAATCTGGCTAGGGCGAAGGCATGTTTGCGGAGGGAATGTTAACAAAACTTAATGGGGTCATTGTGGGGATGTTGAGGGTGACATGGTATTAGAAGGTGGAAATTGTAATATGAGGCTGAAATGAAAATGAAAATCAAAATAAAAATAAAAATATATGGGCAGAGATAAGGGTGAACTAGAAAGCAACTGGAGATCTGGCAGCACCCCCATGTGATTTACCAACTGACCTGCCTACACTGTGAAGCTTTCTATGTGGGAATGACCAGCAACAAACTGTCCATTCGCATGAATGGACACAGGCAGACAGTGTTTGTTGGTAATGAGGATCACCCTGTGGCTAAACGTGCCTTGCTGCACGGCCAGCACATCTTGGCACAGTGTTACACCATCCGGGTTATCTGGGTACTTCCCACTAACACCAACCTATCAGAACTCCGGAGATGGGAACTTGCCCTTCAATATATCCTCTCTTCCTGTTACCCACCAGGCCTCAACCTCCACTAATTTCAAGTTGGTGCTGCTCATACCTCACCTGTCATTCAACATCATCTTTGCCTCTGTACTTCCACCTCGACTGACATCTCTGCCCAAACTCTTTGCCTTTAGTTGAGGGCATGAAAGGGAAGCAGTTGTTGAGGAGGGAGTGAAACAGGATTGTAGCCTACCCCAATGTTATTCAATCTGTATAATGAGCAAGAAGTAAAGGAAACAAAAGACAAATTTGGAGTAGGAATTAGAATCCATGGAGAAGAAATAAAAACTTTACAGTTTGCTGATGACGTAATTCTGCCAGAGACAACAAAGAACCTGGAAGAGCAGCTGAACAGAATGGCAAGTGTCATGAAAGGAGGATGTAAGATGAACATCAACAAAAGCAAAATGAGGATAATGGAATGTATTTGAATTAAATCAGATGATGATGAGGGAATTGATGAGGAAATATAACTGATGGTCGAAGTAGAGAGGATATAAAATGTAGACTGGCAATGGCAAGGAAAGTGTTTCTGAAGAAGAGAAATTTGTTAACATCAAGTATAAATTTAAGTGTCAGGAAGTCTTTTCTGAAAGTATGTGTATGGAGTGTAGCCATGTATGGGAGTGAAACATGGACAATGAATAGTTTAGACAAGAAGAGAATAGAAGCTTTAGAAATGTGGTGCTACAGAAGAATGCTGCAGATTGGATGGGTAGATCACAAAACTAATGAGGAGGTATTGAATAGAATTGGAGAGAAGATGAATTTGTGGCACAACTTGACTGGAAGAAGGGATCGGTTGGTAGAACATGTTCTGAGGCATCAAGGGATCACCAATTTAGTATTGTAGGGCAGCATGGAGGGTAAAAATTGGAGGAGGAGACCAAGAGATGAATACACTGAGCAGATTGAAAAGGATGTACATTGCAGTAGTTACTTGGAGATAAAGATACTTTCACAGGAAAGAGCAGCATGGAGGACTGCATCAAACTAGTCTCTAGATTGAGGACCAAAACAACAAGAAACATGCCTTCTGTACACTCTGTGGATCTAGATGAAAATAGTTTATAGCACAAAAATAAGGCAGTTGCATATAAAACGTGTGCTACATAATGTAAACTGGATATTAAGTAGTGTCTCTTCATCCAAGGTAACATGCTGTGTTCTGCCCAATAAGAATTACAATTTTTAATACCCCCCCCCCCCCCTCCATAAAATCTCAATTTTGTTGATGAACATTGATGTGATACTAAGTAAAGTGAGGTAAGGAAATACTGTATAAACTTGATGGCCTTTATACATGACCTAAAGGGTGTCATGTGAGAAAAGTGAGAGATGGGATCTACAGGAGTGATGTTTTTGGAACCTATGCTGTTGGGCATACATAACCTCGTTCATGCTCAGAATATGTTATAGGATATCTAAAGCAGATGGATGCCAGTGAGAGTGGATGTTACTTTTGTATATAATTTCTTTTAACTTACTTGTAGAGAGGTGTGATGTGTGCTTTCTTTCAATCACTAGGCACAATGTTTTGCTAAAGTGCTCTACAGTATACTTTAATTAAAATGGGAACCAGCTCAGCTGCAAATTCTTGTAGAATCTGACACTCCATTAGGACCAGGAGGCTTGCATAATTTTAGCTGTTACCCAATGTTGCTAACATTAATATCATCATCATCTATCTATCTTTCCAATTATGGAAGAAATATAGTAGTACTTCTGTAGCTTCCTTAGTTAAGGAACATTAGAGAATTTACTTCAGCATTCATACATTTGCTTTGCTAAACTCTTATTTTGATTCCTGTGTCATCTGGTTACGGACTTTGGTACCACTTACAAACTTAACAAATTCGAAAAATTTCTTTTGGCTATATGAAAGTTCTTTGAATAAGAGACTGCTACAGTACTCATTGAAGACTTCATGAATTGCCCTCTTGACTGACATACATATGTCATCCAGCATTTGTTTAGCCGTGGCGCTATGCTTGGTTTTACACTTTTGTGCAATAGTCTCTGTTTCTTTAGAAGTGTGTTCACACTGATTCTATATCACTGATTCAGATTCTTTATTCACCATTGACCACCTGAGGTGGAATAGGCAATTTACATGGACATCATATAACATTTTCCTTGAATAGCACCTTAAAGCTAAATGAGCATTGCAAATAGTGCCCATAGATAACAAACACCATAACATAAGATAAATACATTCAGTGACATCACATAATGAAATCCTTAAAAATTAATGTCATTTGATTTTATGTTCATAAATGGTTATATTATAAAAAGGATTGATTAGTAACCAGTTTAGTAGCTTGCTCCTGAAGCTACTTATGTGAGCTGACCGAGAAGAAAATGGAAGTTTATTAAATATTTTTAGACTATTGATTAGATGGGAATTCCCTGTTCTCGTCAGCCTGTGCCTAGGTACGTCTAATTTTGTTTTGCCTCTGGCATTATGGTGGTGTATTTTTTCCCTAATTTCAAAATCTGCTATATTGTTTTTTGCATACAATGCTGAGGCATATATATATATATAAAGATTAATAACTATTAATATTTTCTAACTGTTCCACTTAGGTACATATCTAGCCAGTGTATGGTCATAATTGTTTTTACACTTGGGCTGTAGTTCTTCTGCGTGCTCCTGCTCAGAAGTAAATATTTTGAGTTCCTCTTTGTGATATGGAATGTTTGCCCCCCCTTTTACCAAACTTATTAACCTTTCTACTTGATTTAGCTGCCCTCTGTACTTCAGTAATTGTTGTAGCTGCACCTGCCTCATGATCACTGATACCAGTTTCAATACGGAATTCCTCAAAGAGGTCAGGTCTATTTGTTGGCATTAGGTCTAATTAAAATATTTGTCATGATTGGACTTCTCAACTATCTGTTGTAAGTAATTTCCAGAGAAGGTATTTAGTGATGTTTTGCAGAATGTCTTTTTGCATCCATCAGTACTGAAACTGTAATTAATCCAATTTATTGTTAGATCATTAAATTCTCCTCCACTTAAGACAGTAGCATTGGAAACACTTGTACTAGCAAAATGAGGATTTGTGTAAAGTTTCGGAGCACATCTGGGCTGAGTCTGGTGCTTAGTAGGATCCTTTATACTGAGTCTTAGCCAAACAATCTTGCATGCAGCTTCAGTTCGTAACTTACTGGATTTGAGATTCTAGTCCAATATGAAAAATGCATCACCTCCATTTCTGGTTAGCCTGTCCTTCTGATACAGGGATTTTTGAGGAAAATTTAAGTGTGTACCAGTTAACATTTATAACTAGCTTTGTGCCCAGCATAATGTAAGCTCTACTGCTTTTTAGGACAGCATAAAACTTTAAACCTTCATTGTAATTGCTTAGTGAGTTGATCACTAGGATTTTAAACTTTCCATTTGTAGGGCTCATTTCTTTGAGTCTTAGACTAATACTTTGCGATCTATCATTATCTGGATTGGATGGCGAGTTGCCCAATTTAAACACTGAGACCAAAGTCCAGAAAGTTGCAGTCTACCTTGTCACAGAACCAAGTCTTCTACACAGTTTAGAGCCAGAGGGCTCCAACCAGTTCTGGGAACAATTCCACGAATAAGGTGGCTCCTCTTAATTTTCCATGTCAATTGTTGGAATCATAGATATGTCCTCAGACCCCAAACTATATGCACTTATTGTTCCAATGTGCTCCACAGTGTGTTGTTGGTTGCACCTTGTTCCATCACTAGCTGCTGGAATAGCCATTCCATTTTCTTAAGAGGTATCATTATTTCCATTTTAGTGGAAGATATCATGTGAAACATCTCTTCATGTGTTGCTTGGTGCTGCAGGCTTACCACATTGCCTAGATGCTATACACTGTGAACAGAAGGCCCAACCACCATACATACTCAGCCTACTGGCCTGTTCTCCAAAATGTCCTAGGCTGTCAGTGTCTTAAGACACTTGAGGGCCACAGAATTGTGACACCAGAAGTGTTTAAATCCAATACTTTTGAGGCATGCTTTACAGGAAATTCAGTGAAGTTATTTCTCAAGATGTGCATTCTAACATTAAATTCCTCCTGGTAAGTATACTGATAGAAACATACTTTAGTATATTTCTAACTCTTCTTAATGCCAGATGGTGACTTATGCAGGTTGATACATACCTGATGCTAAGATATGACTGGCAGGAGTGGTGGTAGTCATCTATGCTGGGGAGAGTAGAGTGCCAGGAAGAAAGGGGGAGGAAAGGTGGTATGGTGATACGTAGTGGGGTGTAGAAAAGTGGTTCAGGAGTATGGAAAAATGGGAGTAAATGCTGAAAATAATGAAAATTCACCTAGTAAAGGGGACTTTGAATCTAAAAGTGAGAGGAGTAATGGAATGCAAAACATGAGTGTTAAAGAAACAAGACTGGAAACAAGACAAAAATGCAGATATCCATTCGTTCCCCATCAGTTAATACACTTTTACAAACTGTGGAAATTATTCATGTCACAACTAATAATGTCAAATGAATGGAAAAGATACAACATTGAAAACTATAAATTTTCTTCATTTTTAATAGTATTATCACATAGATACTTTATATAGCATTCTATGGCTACCTACCCAGAAACAGATAATAGGAGAAAATGTGAATTCTACACTTCATTCCCAACTTAAATCTAAAATACACTCCTGGAAATGGAAAAAAGAACACATTGACACCGGTGTGTCAGACCCACCATACTTGCTCCGGACACTGCGAGAGGGCTGTACAAGCAATGATCACACGCACGGCACAGCGGACACACCAGGAACCGCGGTGTTGGCTGTCGAATGGCGCTAGCTGTGCAGCATTTGTGCACCGCCGCCGTCAGTGTCAGCCAGTTTGCCGTGGCATACGGAGCTCCATCGCAGTCTTTAACATTGGTAGCATGCCGCGACAGCGTGGATGTGAACCGTATGTGCAGTTGACGGACTTTGAGCGAGGGCGTATAGTGGGCATGCGGGAGGCCGGGTGGACGTACCGCCGTATTGCTCAACACGTGGGGCGTGAGGTCTCCACAGTACATAGATATTGTCGCCAGTGGTCGGCGGAAGGTGCACGTGCCCGTCGACCTGGGACCGGACCGCAGCGACGCACGGATGCACGCCAAGACCGTAGGATCCTACGCAGTGCTGTAGGGGACCACACCGCCACTTCCCAGCAAATTAGGGACACTGTTGCTCCTGGGGTATCGGCGAGGACCATTCGCAACCGTCTCCATGAAGCTGGGCTACGGTCCCTCAATCCGTTAGGCCGTCTTCCGCTCACGACCCAACATCGTGCAGCCCGCCTCCAGTGGTGTCGCGACAGGCGTGAATGGAGGGACGAATGGAGATGTCGTCTTCAGTGATGAGAGTCGCTTCTGCCTTGGTGCCAATGATGGTCGTATGCGTGTTTGGTGCCGTGCAGGTGAGCGCCACAATCAGGACTGCATACGACCGAGGCACACAGGGCCAACACCCGGCATCATGGTGTGGGGAGCGATCTCCTACACTGGCCGTACACCACTGGTGATCATCGAGGGGACACTGAATAGTGCACGGTACATCCAAACCGTCATCGAACCCATCGTTCTACCATTCCTAGACCGGCAAGGGAACTTGCTGTTCCAACAGGACAATGCACGTCCGCATGTATCCCGTGCCACCCAACGTGCTCTAGAAGGTGAAGGTGTAAGTCAACTACCCTGGCCAGCAAGATCTCCGGATCTGTCCCCCATTGAGCATGTTTGGGACTGGATGAAGCGTCGTCTCACGCGGTCTGCACGTCCAGCACGAACGCTGGTCCAACTGAGGCGCCAGGTGGAAATGGCATGGCAAGCCGTTCCACAGGACTACATCCAGCATCTGTACGATCGTCTCCATGGGAGAATAGCAGCCTGCATTGCTGCGAAAGGTGGATATACACTGTTCTAGTACCGACATTGTGCATGCTCTGTTGCCTGTGTCTATGTGCCTGTGGTTCTGTCAGTGTGATCATGTGATGTATCTGACCCCAGGAATGTGTCAATAAAGTTTCCCCTTCCTGGGACAATGAATTCACGGTGTTCTTATTTCAATTTCCAGGAGTGTAATTCCTGATAATGTCTTATGTGATCATTATTCCTAATTTAAATATTATTTTAAAGATTTGCTAATTTTAATGTAAACAGAAATATTTCCTGCTTTCCTGAAGAATTGCTGCAAAGAATAGGCTACATGTGTTATGCATTTTTTCATTTATTCTTGTAAATATTTCTTCACTAATAAATGGAATTTGCAAAATTACAGGCTCTTGCTACTGCAGTGTGGTCAATATTGAAAGCAAAACGCCGGATACTGAAGTTCCCCTATGGGTTCATGGCTCATTTCTATGCAATTTCAGAACAGGTTTCACCACTCATGGCCTGGGGATACCTTGGTCCTGATGAAAATCTAAGAGAAATGTGCCATGCTTTCAAGGTTTGTAATGATACTAGTTTCTTAATGATGTGGTTTCTGTTCTATATTGTTACATTTAGCACAGCACAGCACATACTTAATTTCAATATTTTATATAAGTTTCCATGCAGTGATCTGTGATAAATTAAAGGACCTGTTTAACTTTAAGCAGAGGAAATTATTTTAAGGTTAAATAGAAAGGTGGAAATGCTGGTTACTGATTTAAGATAAAATTAGTGTACACAGTACAGAGTTGTTATGAAACTTGCAAGACATCACCATCCACTATTTTAAAGGTTTCCTGCATTATTCAAAGCACAGTTAAGTTCACTTTAGTCTCCTTTGAGTACTCTGAAAAGTCTGCATCTGGGAATGACTGGAATGCTTTGCAAATTGTCTCTAGTATCACTTCTTGGCGGTGTAATGCTCTTGAGAACACAGGGTCTTTTACATGCTCACAAAAGAAAAAGATCACAGTGGCCACATAATTGGGCTTCTGCTATCAATTCATAAACCAAAAATAATTTTGTTAAGGAAAAACAAGGAAAAATATGCCATACCTGCAACCACATCAGACACCATGTTGCTTGTAAATTATTCTGGAAAGTATGTGTATTTGGGAGGAGTTTAGAGTACAGATCACCATTTAATTGTTTATACAAAAATCATTTGATAATTTGATAAAGAATGATGTCAACAGTATTTGTGCTAAAGATTTTCTGGTTGTCTTTTTGATGTAACAAGTGAAAGTTCTTTTGTGATCTGTATTGAGTACTGTGAATATTTACAATGTATAAGATTCAAACTAGTCCTCATGTACTCATAGAATGAAGAATTGAAAAGTTCAGATTTTGATTCGGATATGAATTGCAGAAGTCCATTGTAGTTTGTAAATTATTTGCTCAATTCATGATAGATATAAAGGAATATTCATGTGAAGCATCATACAAAATTCTAATGATTTTACTTGCACTCGCCCCAAAATCCCCTTCTATATTTTGTTTGGAAGACAAGGATTGAGATTCATTACTGCAGAAATCTCTGCACTTCTATAATCTGTAAAAGGTCTACTGACTTTTAGCTATGATTGTGAGGTGTTTGCATCTAATTGGTGAGAAATATGCTGTGACCAATATGGGCAACCTCAGTACCTCTCTGCATAAATCCAATCTCTAATTGTGGCAAAATTCTGAAAGTACTGTGACATTCCAGGCTTACCTGATTGCTGACAGTCTCTGTACCTCAACCATTAAAGCTGCTCAGCAAGTGGGCCAGAAGTATGATGAAGATATTAAAAACATGGCTCACTAATGTCCTAGGATTGAACAACTATGCCCTCATTATGCACCAAATAGTGTAATCAGTATGCAATTCAATAAATACAGATGTGTGGAAACTAAGGGTACTAAATATATTTTCTGAAACTTGAGATGTAATAGAAAATACAAATTATCAGCTGCAAAAGCCTGCTTAAAAAGTTCCAAGAACCAGTAGTGAGAAATTTGGGAATATACCACTGTCCCATGTACACTGATCAGCCAGAACATTATGACCACCTACCTCTTAGCTGGTGTACCCACCTTTGGCATGGATAACACTGGCGATATGTCATGGCGTGGAAGCAATGAGGCCTTGGTAGGTCACTGGAGGGAGTTGGCACCACATCTGTGGCCATCATGGTGCATTGCACAAGCTCCACTGGATCAATGAAGCCGCTGCCAACTTGTTTCTGTCCTGCAGTATAGGTGTCAAGGAACTGTTCCCTGGAAAATGATGGATTCGCACACTTCCATTGGCATGATGAAGAAGGTATTGGGATTAATCAGACCATGCAACCCTCCACCACTGTGCCAACAGCCAGTGCCAATGGTCACATGCCTTTTCAGTTGTAGTTGTCACTGTCATGGTGTTAACATTGGCACATGAATGTGTTGTCAGCTGCATAGGCCCATTGTTAAGAGTGTTTGGTGGACTGTGTGTTCAGACACACTTGTACTCTGCCCAGCATTAGTCTGATGATGTTAATTCCACCACAGTTCACTGCCTATCCTGTTTTACCAGTCTACCAAGCCTACAACATCTTACATGTGTAATGATGGGTGGCCACCCAACCTCAAGACATCTGGATGTGGTCTCACCTTGGTTTTGCCATGTGATGAAGATGCCACAGCGCTCCTCAAACACCAGACAAGTCATGCAGTTTTTTAAATGCTTGTGCAAAGCCTCCAGGCCACCACAATCTGTCCTTGGTCAAACTCAGATCGCACCCATTCCCCATTCTACTCAGGACAACATGATCACTGAAACTTCAGGCACAGTGCATGCATCCGACTAGCAGTCATTCATCACAGGTGATGCTGCTAGCGCCTGTATGGGGTTATGTTGATAATGGGTTAGTGGTCATAATATTCTGACTGATTGGTGTATCACTCCCACAGTGACTGCAAGACAAGACTAATTAGTGTGCACAGACAGTTTACGTAATCATTCTTCCCATAGTCTGTACACAAATATGGTACTCTTCTTTGTTCTGAAGAAATTATCGTTTTTGCTTTTTATTTTTTAATAAATGAGAAGCTGCTCATAGTAAAATTTTGTCCTGAATATTTGCATGAGCAGCATATATCTCAGAAAAAGACATCGAAAAAAAGTAATAGATGATGAATTTTGTGTCTTATAGTACCTTTCAGCAAATGTGGATTCAGAAAATTCTAAAACTTAAAACTAGTTTGATGACATTAAATCATTTTCTGAAGTTGTGAAAGTATGCTGAATATTTTCTTTCCTGTTCATTATTTAAATGTTTTAAATGGTATATGTTGCTTTGGTAGTAACAAAGAGCAACACCCTCCTGTAATTTTAGGCAAGTTACATGATAAAATAATGTTAATTTTTGATTGCTGATTTGCCTTTTAGTTGTAGATTCATTGTGCATGTAAATTATTAGCTGCTCAAAAATTTATAGTGACAAAAATGAAGTTGTCTTCTCAGAATGCTAAGTCTGATGCACAATTTTGCTCATACACATATTACATTGCTTGTGCTTCCATTTGGAGAGAATGATCAATTTACTTGTGAATGTCAAAGGAAAGAGAGATTTTTGTCAACTAAGCTATGACACAGTGCTATAGTAAAGTATGCTCATGTATCCCACTTCTCTATCGTTCAAAAATACTTTGATCTGATGATTTACAGTACACTTTCACGAGAAAATTTGTACCTTTTCCCTGCAACTCATTTCATGCCTGCCTGTGTGTTCGTTCATTTGTGTTTGTTTGTCCAAGGACTCCAGTTGATCATTTTCGGCTGAGAGTATAGGGAGCATTATACAATTTTATATAAGACAAAGACAGATGAACATATGTTCTAACTGCATTTACCATGTTACATTACATAAATGTGTTGATACAAGGCCTTTTCAAAAACTTTTGGAACATCTGTAATTTTGTGCCAATAGTGTGTTGGAGTGAAATGCAGTTGGCATCCCTGCACTTGCCTGTGTGTCATGTGTAACTGCCGGATTTTTCATTGTTGTATGTCTGTTGTCAGTGCTGCATTGAGTAGAGTGTTAAGTCACATATTTTGTGAATTCGAGAAGGCAGAGCAACACGTCTTCATTAAATTTTGCATGAAACGCAAGAAAACCTTTAGACACACAAAAAATGATGCTGGATCCCAATGGTGACAAGTGATTAAGCCATACTTGGTGCTACGGGCAGCTCAAATTGTTTAAAAATGGCAGGATGGAACTTAAAGATGACCCTTGTTTGGGACACTCTACGACGTCTACTGATTATGCTCATGTCAGGAATATCAACGAAATTGTGCATGCTAATCAAAGACTGTCAGAGAGATTGCAGGAAAATGTAACATTTCAGTTGGATCATGTTATGAAATCCTGACACAGCATCTTGGAATGCATCATGCTGTGGCCAAGTTCATCCTACAGCTCATGAGTCAAGACCAGAAAGACTTGTGCCTCTCAATCTGTGAAGAATGAGATTTTCACTCTGCTGCTGCTGCTGCAGCAGTGTGTGTGTGTGTGTGTGTGTGTGTGTGTGTGTGTGTGTGTGTGTGTGTGTGTGTGTGTGTGTCTTCAACTCTGGACCTTGTCCTTTCGCGGACAAGTGCTCTACCAATGAGCTACCCAAGCACGACTCATGACCTGTCCTCACAGCTTCAGTTCTGCCAGTACTTCATCTCCTACCTTTCAGACTTCACAGAAGATCTTCTGCAAACCTAGCAGAACTGGCACACACTCCACTGCAGAGTGAAAATCACATTCTGGAAACATCACCCAGGTTGTGGCTAAGCCATGTCTCTGCAGTATCCTTTCTTCCAGGAGTGCTATTTCTGCTAGGTTCACAGAAGAGCTTCTTTGAAGTTTGGAAGGTAGGAGACGAGGTACTAGTAGAACTGAAGCTGTGAGGATAGGTTGTGTGTTGTGCTAGGGTAGCTCTGTTGGTAGAGTACTTGCCTGTGAAAGGCAAAGGTCCAGCACACAGTTTTAATCTGCCACAAAGTTTCAATCTGTGAAGAGCTTATGGACCATGCAAATGAAAACAAGATGTACCTTAAGACAATTGTAACTGGTGATGGGATGTTGATCTATGGTTATGATGTTGAGACCAAGGTTCAGTCTTCAGTGGTTTGGGACAGGTCCTTAAAGACCAAAAAAGGTCGTCAGGTCGGGTCAAATGTTAGCCATGCTGATAGTTCTTTATAACCTCAAAGGATTATTTCTTCAAGAATTCATGCCATAGGAACAAACTGTTAATTGATGGTACTATCAGAATGTGCTGCGACGCTTACAAAAAAATGTGAGAAGGAAACGGCTTGAGATTTGATGAAACAATTCATGGTTTTGCATCATGATAATGCACCTGCACGTTCATTCCTCTTGGTGCGTCACTATTTTACAGAAAACTAAATCACTATGCTGCCTGATACTCCAGTCTCTGGACCGGGCCTCAGTGGACTCTCCTTTGTTTCCAAAGTTGGAAACCCCCATTGAAAGGACAAGGATTTGTAATTATAGATGAGGTAAACAATAATTCACAAATGGCACTTTGCATGCTTCAGCAAGAGGTGTACCAAGATTGCTCCTGGAAGTGGAAACAGCGTTGAGAGTAGTGTATTATGGAGGAGAGTATTTCAAAGGAGACCTTGCACAATAAGTAAAAGATTCAGGGTGTTTAAAAAATGACCGGTATATTTGAAACGGCAATAAAAACTAAATGAGCACCGATAGAAATACACCATTTGTTGCAATATGCTTGGGACAACAGTACATTTCCAGGCGGACAAACTTTCGAAATTACAGTAGTTACAATTTTCAACAACAGATGGCGCTGCAAGTGATGTGAAAGATATAGAAGACAACGCAGTCTGTGGGTGCGCCATTCTGTACGTCGTCTTTCTGCTGTAAGCGTGTGCTGTTCACAACGTGCAAGTGTGCTGTAGACAACGTGGTTTATTCCTTAGAACAGAGGATTTTTCTGGTGTTGGAATTCCACCGCCTAGAACACAGTGTTGTTGCAACAAGACGAAGTTTTCAACGGAGGTTTAATGTAACCAAAGGAACGAAAAGCGATACAATAAAGGATCTGTTTGAAAAATTTCAACGGACTGGGAACGTGACGGATGAACGTGCTGGAAAGGTAGGGCGACCGCGTACGGCAACCACAGAGGGCAACGCGCAGCTAGTGCAGCAGGTGATCCAACAACGGCCTCGGGTTTCCGTTCGCCGTGTTGCAGCTGCGGTCCAAATGACGCCAACGTCCACGTATCATCTCATGCGCCAGAGTTTACACATCTATCCATACAAAATTCAAACGCGGCAACCCCTCAGTGCCGCTATCATTGCTGCACGAGAGACATTCGCTAACGATATAGTGCACAGGATTGATGATGGCGATATGCATGTGGGCAGCATTTGGTTTACTGACGAAGCTTATTTTTACCTGGACGGCTTCGTCAATAAACAGAACTGGCGCATATGGGGAACCGAAAAGCCCCGTGTTGCAGTCCCATCGTCCCTGCATCCTCAAAAAGTACTGGTCTGGGCCGCCATTTCTTCCAAAGGAATCATTGGCCCATTTTTCAGATCCGAAACCATTACTGCATCACGCTATCTGGACATTCTTCGTGAATTTGTGGCGGTACAAACTGCCTTAGACGACACTGCGAACACCTCGTGGTTTATGCAAGATGGTGCCCGGCCACATCGCACGGCCGACGTCTTTAATTTCCTGAATGAATGTTTCGATGATCGTGTGATTGTTTTGGGCTATCCGAAACATACAGGAGGCGGCGTGGATTGGCCTCCCTATTCGCCAGACATGAACCCCTGTGACTTCTTTCTGTGGGGACACTTGAAAGACCAGGTGTACCGCCAGAATCCAGAAACAATTGAACAGCTGAAGCAGTACATCTCATCTGCATGTGAAGCCATTCCGCCAGACACGTTGTCAAAGGTTTCGGGTAATTTCATTCAGAGACTACGCCATATTATTGCTACGCATGGTGGATATGTGGAAAATATCGTACTATAGTGTTTCCCAGACCGCAGCGCCATGTGTTGTTGAAAATTGTAACTACTGTAATTTCGAAAGTTTGTCTGCCTGAAAGTGTACTGTTGTCCCAAGCATATTGCAACAAACGGTGTATTTCTATCGCTGCTCATTTAGTTTTTATTGCCGTTTCAAATATACCAGTCATTTTTGAAACACCCTGTAAGTGTAGAAAAAATCTGTGGACAAAGTTCCAGAATTTTTTGAACAGCTCTTGTACAGTGTGTGTAAAATAAATGTGCAGTAAAGGAAATAGGATTCAATTTTATACACGCAAGAGGTTGTTACGTATTTTCCATTACAATGTAACGTATAATATTTATCGTGATATTTAATACCACCCATATTGTATATACATATCTGTGTGAAATACACATTTAAACAATTTAAAAGAAATCGATTCCTTTTGTTTAAGTGATTTTGGCAGCTTGTTAAATCTGCTGCCTGATTCATCTGGAGCACTTGTAAGTTTGAGATTTTGTTGTCTTGCACGATAAAGAATGCATTTGTGAAAAGTCAGTGTCCTTCTCGAAATCCCTCTGAAGCTAAAAAAGTTATACAGAAATGCCTTATGTAAGATCTTACATATGTGGATAAATGCATACTGAGCTGCTATGACAGTAAATTTTTCTATAGATTGTAAACAGCTTTGTGTTTTATAATTGAGAACTATACATACAGTGAAAACTGTGAAGCCAGGTATGTGTACTTTTGTCAAGCATAATTAAAAGAAAATGCATACATTTGCTTTATATACATATACATCAGATATAGTGTTTGCTTCGGTAGACAAATGCATTAATTTGCATGAAATTCTCTCTCTTCCTCTGACTCCCACCCCACCTCTCCTCCATCTGGAAATATTATCAAAGACATGCCACTAATTCAGGTTTATCCCTGTTTGCTATAGTGAGAGTAATTTTATAGGTTACTCAGACATCTGATTCTCTTAGTACAGATCCCACAGTGAACAGTCTGTATCAACATGTTTTAAAACATTGTAGAGCAACAAGTTTCATAAATCTTGGTGTCACTGTATGTCCTCCCAAAGATAGGCTGCTAACTGTCTTGGTTAATCTTTTCCTTGTTATTAACTCACTTTGAGAGCATGGGTACTGGTTGTGAGAGCTTGGGTCCATGTCTAATCTTATGGTGCTGCCTGTGTCAACACAAGGGCAACAGTGAACATCAGTTTCATCATCATTTAACAAGAGGGCAGTGAGTTAATTGCTGCTCAGGGCTGCGCTAGTGAGCACTCTCATTGATGGAACACTTTTGGAATAGCTTATTCTAAGAAAATATAAATGTTACAAAATATTGTAAATTGAACTTTATGGTGATCTGTCTGCACAGTGTCCGTTGTTCCACTTTGAAAGCTGGATGCAGCTGTTACCCTTCTGTTTGTGCTTGTTATTAAACATTTTACTAGCTGGAATTACTGATTGCTCAATTTTTACATATACTGTATACTCAGCATTACTTCTTCTGTTCCCAGGACCATGTTGTTGGATTCCTTGTGGACATCTTTAGTTTCCAGAAATCTCGATTTACAACTGTGGAGGAGCTTGCTGAAGATGTATTAAAATATGCAAAAGGAAGAGCAGAAAGTCTAAGTTTAAAGATGTCTTTACAAGAACAAATAGGTGTAGATAAACTGAATATGTCATAGATCCTAATGGATGTCATGTGTCATTTAGATGAAGTTTAACAGTATTTGACAACTTAGAGTATTACATTTATTATTAACAGAAATTGTTATAGTGAAACTATTAGTCACCAATACTCGCCTGTATGTTCTGCACAGTGTGGTGCTGCATTGATAAGTGAAAATGTAGGATGTGCAAACAAATTGTTTCCATGTTAGGATTGTGATGTTGGCTGTATGATGATTTATGAACAATCATTCCAGTTTAAAGTACATAATTCATATTTTCTCATCATTATGTGAAAGTGACATCAAGAATCTGTGAATTAAGTGGAATCTCAGTTTTTTGTTTTTTCTTAAAACTTTTACAGAAAATTGTATGGAATAACTATTTAGTGACATGTTCAAATGTATTGTTTTTCTCAAATTATTTTTATTTTTTAGGGTTTTGCAGACATTTATAGAACTGGTTTTCAGCTGATCAGGTCTCTTCTCCCTTCTTCTTCTTCTTCTTCTTCCTGTTATCTCTCTCTCTCTCTCTCTCTCTCTCTCTCTCTCTCTCTCTCTCTCTCTCTCTCTCTCTGCCTCTCTGCAGCCTACCTTTTCTGTAATATTATTTTCTATCTGGAATTAAGTATTACAATTTCTGGTGTAGCATGCCTAGTACTGTAAGTGACTTTAGGAAAGAAACTGTAACATGTCACACATTTTATTTGTAATTCTTTTGGTAGCATGGATGTCTGTGGAGTGGAGGTGTTCACGAGCAATAATTCATTAGCACTTACGCATCAGTATCTTAGTGTGTGTGATTCATATTGTTGTGCTGTGCTGTCATATTATTAATAAACTGCTTTTAGCATTTTGTAAACAAAATTGATGTCGAAGAGGTTGTCTTAAGATATAAGAAATTATATGAAAATTGGTATTAATGAAATGACAAAGCACTAATCTGACATAAAAGACAAAGCAGCCAGTCTTACGTGTAAGTTTTATTGCAGTGAAAAAAGACTGGTTAACTCTTTATTAACATCAGCAATGCTTGTGTTGCATTTTGGTCAACGTTCATTATGCCTTAGAGTAGGTATTTTTTGGGCTTTTGTGAGATATATGGTACTTTCATTTAATAGAAAAAAGGTAGCATAAATTTCCTTACAAAAACACTGTTTGTAAAGAGGTGAAACAAGAGACTGCAGTGCATACAAAGAAATGCTTCTTTGTGTTTATCTGTTTCTCATGTAAGGCTGTGGCAAAAAACTTCCAGCAACAAACATTTATCTTAAACAGCACATTTCCTTCAAAACATTTACATTGATGACATTTGACTAAACATGTAAATGTAATTAAAATTTTGGTGTATAAGGAAATAGTTCAAAACAAATCAGTTGTATGACAAAACTGCTTATTTTTGAAACTTTTGTAAGGGCAGTGCAAACTGCTTTCTGTGAAGTGTTCCATTTTTGACTATAGCAATAATTAAGAGAGTAAGTTAAAGCTGGGTATTTAATATTTATCTAAAGCCTTCTGAATCGCACATCCATTCCCAAGTAGTGGAACTAAGAGGAAACAGTTCTGCAGGGGAAATTGCATTGCAAGGGAATGAACATTAAAATGAAATGGAATGCATTTGGAATGGGTGTAGTGCAAAACAGTTGCCTGTTCACCATGAGACAGGCTTTCTCTTTTTGTTAAACTTCTCTCCCTCTCTGTATTCATATCTGCAAAAAATAATCTAGTACTGAAACTGAAAAAAATTGAATAAAATAATACATCTGAAGTTTTAAAAGTGAAAAGTGACATTTGTCACTCTTTCAGTATAGTATTGACATGCTGCATCATCTGCTGTGAATTATGTTTTTGACATAGCAGTGTGCTAAATAGAAGTTTCCATTCCATGTAATGAAGAGAAGCAGCATATTTTGTGAGGCAACAAAAACAAAATGGTTCAGATTAAGAGTTGTGATAGCTGAGCTTCAAATGTATCATTTGTCATTACTCCAATCTCTAGTAAGAGTCAATTCTCTCTATATTATTTGAGATCTGAGTTTTAATCTAAGATTTCCTGAAGAGTACTGAAAATAATCGCAAGATTACATTCCATTACTTAAGCTTTGGTCAGCAAATATACTTTTCAGGGGTAATGTGTGTGTCTGTCCTTGTATCATTTACTGGTACCTAATTACAGCTACAAACTATTGTATTATGCTTGTAATGTATTAAATATTTCTTGGTTTTTGAAGAAGTCTTATTCAATTTTAAAATGCCATTGACCAATTTCCCAGTAAGTTGTCTGTAAATATAGTAATTGCATCCTACTGAGCAAATTCAAAAACTAAAACCAAAGATACTAATATTTAATATCTCAAACTATTGGTAAACTTTACCATTTTCTTATCTTTCTGGTATACAGTTTAAAATTCTGTGGTCATGACTTCACAGAGTGGAAAAATAACTGAAAAAGAATGGGGAAGAAAATAAAAATTTAATTTGCCAAATGAACACACTTACAATTTGTCTAAAGTGGTGTAGGGAAACAAATGTCAGCATGGTGAAAATACAGCCATACTGAAAGTTATCAACATAATCTGTCGTAACTTACATTTCATATTCAATTATGGTCAGATAGTCAGTCCCTTGCGGACATAGACTTACAGATCACATTTGTGCTGGTGCACCATCCACCAGTCATCAGTAGGTGAGAAGAGGTGTATTTAATTTTCATATATAATTTTTCTTAAGGCATTGAAGTTTGTAGCTGATAACCCATACAACAGTAATATTGTTACATTGGCTTGTTAAGGGTGCTTAGCAGAGACCATACTGGCAGTCCCTCACTTAAAGCTGTTCCATGCTACACCAGGACCATTCATTCATTCATTCATTCATTCATTCATTCATTCATTCACATGTAAGTCCCATTATTACTGGAACAAGTAAACTTCCACATTAACTGTCAAAGCATTCACTGCAGTCTGTTTTTCTAAAGAGTACTAACAAGAAATTATGGCTAGTGCTAATCTAAATAAAATGATAATTAAAGAATTGGTTCTAGATTAATTTTTATAAAAAAAACCTTTTTGTTGAAAAAAGTTCATTGCTTCCCATCTAACAATCCTACATTCCTATTTTTGTCTGTTGCAGTCTTCAGTCCTAAGATTCATTGGATGCCCTGAATGTTATTCCATTTTGTGCAAGCCTCTTCCTCTGTGCGTAACTACTGCAGCCTGCATACTTTTGGATCTGCCTATTGTATTCTTGTTTTGTATTCCAATATAATTTTTGCCTTACCTCCCCATCCTCCTTCCTCTCTCCACTTTCCTCCATTACCAAATATGGTTCCAAATTTCTTGATGTATTAGGATGTCATATAACAGTCCACCATAAATTCCTTTATGGCAGTTAAATTGAGGACTTCTTGCATATGTGTGTCTGCATTTTATATCATCTCTACTTTTGCCATTGTTAGTTATTTTGCTGCCCAAATAGCAACGCACCCCTACCACTTTTAGTATCTCATTTCCTGATCTAATTACATCAACCTCATCTGATCTAAGCTGACTACATTTCATCACTTCCGTTGTTTGTCTTATAACCATCAATCACCATGTATCTTGAAACCTCTTTTCAAGATACCATTCTTTCAATTAAACTGCTCTTAAAAGTCCTTTGCCATTTTTGACAGCATAAAATGTCATCAGAAAACCTCAGATTTTTTGTTTCTTTTTCACTATATTTATCCTTAGTTTTCTCCAAAACTTGCTCAATGTACTGATACATATTTTCATAACTTTATTTTACTGAAATTCTCAATTATGTTGTTGAAACCTATTTAATTGGAAACTTTTCTTTCAGTTGATAAGATGGAGAGATTGGCTAGTAATTCTTGATTCATCGAAGAGTGAAGATAATTTGTCATTAGTTTCAGTTTAGAAAAACTTCTCTCATCTGATGCAACGGAGATGAAAATGTTCACAAAGCATTGGATTATAAGTGACATACGGAGGAATCACTCACGGAAGTCCTATTGAAGGATTTCTTGGGCTGCCCATCTAGCAGCAATGTCCTCACTCATGTAGGCTGCACATAGATGCTCATGATGTCTCTCTATTTCTTGAAACACCTGCTTCTAATCAGACTCATCATAAATTTCTAGTGGATTCTGTAGTGCTAAGTCAGAGCATCACCAGATGCTTCATGCATAAATTTTGTTTCAATAATTTGGAAAATTTTGGGGGGAGGGGAGGAGATGTTGCTACTACACATTGCTTAGTGTCTAGCCTACATAGTACAGGGTAAAGTTAGGTTAACTGGACCACTTCTTACATTTTCATTTTTGTATCTATATTTTGCAGAATAAGTAAACATTTAGCACACCATTATTTTTGTTGATATTTACCGAATGTTTCCAAAAAAATATGAAGAGCCCAACCAAAATATTTTAAAAAGCAGAGGTCAAAATGTAATATAGTTGCAAGTGGTCCACTTAACCCCCTGGAGGAGGGTAACTGATCTATTCAGTGTGGTTAACTGGACTACTGACATTTATTGGTATTCACTGAATACACACATTAAATAGTCAGTGCTTCATATTAAGTAATACAGGATGAAGAAATGAATACAATTAATTAGATACTCAAAACAGTCAACAAGACTATAATCAGCTAATACAGTGTGAAGTTACGGAAATCACAATTGAAAGAACACGCATTTGCATATCGAGCAGATTTTAATTGAAATGGATTAGGTAATTTCAATACATCATCAGTCTCTGGTACAAAACATCTTTCATCTGTTGTCATAAATTTCATTCTTCCCGTCAAGCATTTGTAAAATGACACTTCAGCTCCATCTTTTAGGACTTTAAGAACCTTAGCAACGTTATGTCTGAAAGTAGTAGAGTCTTTACCATAAACGTTCACAATCACAGAGTTTCCTGAAGAATACACCATACTGTCTTCATAGAGAAGAGATCCCTCAGACTCTTCAGTTCTTCCAACTCAGAGCTTTCTCTTTGGTCTCCTATTCTGATCAGACTTCTTTCGTATCATCCTATTAGATTTCCTCATTTTCTTTTCATTTAATCTAACTTCTCCTTCAAGAATGTTTTTTATGGGTGTGTCTGTCAGAATCATTGATTTTGATTTCTTGGTTTTTCTTGGAAGAGGGGCTTTGGGATGAGGCCAAGTGTCTTCTGGAGAGATTGGTTCAGTTTTCTGTTGCCATTCATCTTAACTTCTTTACAAGGCTGAGGAATATTTAAATCTGTAGTTATGGTCTTGTCAAAAACAGCAACATTGGAAGTAGATGGCATATCATTTCTCTGGTTAGATTCAGTGGGCAAAGGCTGATAAGTTAAATAAGTTGGGAGATAGTCTTCAGGTCCGAAAAGTCTCTGTTTAGTGGTTCAGTACCACATGTCCTAAAACCACTGCATATATTTCGGCTAGTGAATGCAAGGGGAAAAGCTCTGCCAACCAGTCCAGCAACATCATACATTGATAGATCTTCCTGTATCTGCCATAAGATCACAACATGCTGTATTATAGAACTTCCTGAAAGATGCAAAAACTTGCACATCCAGAGGTTGGCGCTTATGGCTTGTGTGAGGAGGCAAAGTAAGGAAAATAATTCCATTTTCTTTTGCATATGATATTGCTGCTATGCTTGTGTGGCTTTCATGATTGTCAAGAATCATGAGCTTAGGATGTTCCTTTGTAGGCCTTTCATGTTTTACAAAGGGCTGCAGGTACTCCTTAATGTTGAAAATCCCTCTCATGTGGAGTATCTTAATAGAAATTTGAGAGCTGTTTTGATCACCTTTCACAGTGAAGTCAAAGGTTATGGGATTATTTGTTCTTTTGTCTGATGATAGCTTTCAATACAGGCAAACACAAGACATTTGTTCACAACTGTTGAGTTGCTCTCAAGTTTTAGAACAGCCACTCCATTTAGCAATCTGTATCCTATTACGGAGATGATTTTACACTGCAGCAATGGTAGACTAAGTGGGGGTGGGCTGGTGGGTGGGTGGGTAGGAGGGAGGGGGGTGGAGAGTCCCCGAGCCTCTGGTCCTTCGAACCAAACCATTCTTAATCAAATCACGAACACTGAAATATGTTCAGTAAATTTGCCTATTGTCAGACTATGGAAATTGTGAATGAGTGTGTTCAAAATTTTTATAATTTTTGTGAAATGTTGCAAGGAACTTAACAACTGTAGGATGATAACCAGTTGTCAGCTTGGCACATTTATTCTACATGCAATGTTTTTTGATACCTGTGCTACCCATATAGGCATACTGTACAGTTTAAAGACATGTGCACAAGTGCACTGAAGAGCTTAAAATTGATTTATTAATTTCTAACTGAAGAATTACATTTTCTAAGATGATATATGATCATAAAAGAAGGTTGTATACGTGGAAGAAGCCTGGAGATACTGACAGGTTTCAGATAGATTATATAATGGTAAGACAGATTTAGGAACCAGGTTTTAAATTTTGACATTTCCAGGGGCAGATGTGGACTCTGACCACAATCTATTGGTTATGAACTGTAGATTAAAACGGAAGAAACTGCAAAAAGGTGGGAATTTAAGGAGATGGGACCTGGATAAATTGAAAGAACCAGAGGTTGTAGAGAGCTTCAGGGGGTGCATTAGGGATCAATTAACAAGAATTGGGGTAAGATATACAGTAGAAGAAGAATGAGTAGCTTTGAGAGATGAAATAGTGAAGGTAGCAGAGGATCAAGTAGGTAAAAAGACGAGGGCTAGTAGAAATCCCTGGGTAACAGTAGAAATACTGAATTTAATTGATGAAAGGAGAAAATACAAAAATGCAGTAAGTGAAGCAGGCAAAAAGGAATACAAACGTCTCAGAAATGAGATTGACATGAAGTGCAAAATGGCTAAGCAGGGATGGATAGAGGACAAATGTAAGGATGTAGAGGCTTATGTCACTAGCGGTAAGATATACAGCCTACAGAAAATTAGAGACCTTTGGAGATAAGAGAACGACTTGTATGAATATCAAGAGCTCAGATGGAAACCCAGTTCTAAGCAAAGAAGGGAAAGCAGAAAGGTAGGAGTATATAGAGGGTCTATACAAGTGTGATGTACTTGAGGACAATATTATAGAAATGGAAAAGAATGTAGATGAAGATGAAATAGGAGAGATGACACTACATGAAGAGTTTGTCAGAGCCTTGAAAGACCTAAGACAAAACAAGGCCCTGAGAGTAGACAACATTCCATTAGAACTACTGACAGCCTTGGGAGAGCCAGGCCTAACAAAACTCTATCTGGTGAGCAAGATGTATGATACAGGTGAAATACCCTCAGACTTGAAGAAGAACATAATAATTTCAATCCTAAAGAAAGCAGATGTTGACAGATGTGAAAGTTACTGAACTATCAGTTTAATAAGCCACGGCTGCAAAATACTAACACGAATTCTTTACAGCTGAATGGAAAAACTGGTAGGAGCTGACCTCGGGGAAGATCAGTTTGGATTCCACAGAAATGTTGGAACACGTGAGGCAATACTGACCCTATGACTTATCTCAGAGAATAGATTAAGGAAAGGCCAATCTACGTTTCTAGCATTTGTAGACTTGGCAAAAGCTTTTGAAAATGTTGACTGGAATACTCTTTCAAATTCTAAAGGTGGCAGGGGTAAAATACAGGGAGCGAAAGGCTATTTACAATTTGTACAGAAACCAGATGGCAGTTATGAGTTGAGGGACATGAAAGGGAAGCAGTGGTTGGGAAGGGAGTAAGACAGGGTTGTAGCCTCTCCCCGATGTTGTTCAAACTGTATATTGAGCAAGCAGTAAAGGAAACAAAAGAAAAATTTGGAGTAGGAATTAAAATCCATGGAGAAGAAATACAAACTTCGAGGTTTGCCGATGACATTGTAATTCTGTCAGAGACAGCAAAGGACCTGGAAGAGCAGCTGAATGGAATGAACAGTGTCTTGAAAGGAGGATATAAGATGAACATCAACAAAAGCAAAACAAGGTTAATAGAATGTAGTCGAATTAAGTTGGGTGATGCTGAAGGAATTAGATTAGGAAATGAGACGCTTAAAGTGGTAAAGGAGTTTTGCTATTTGGGGAGCAAAGTAACTGATGATGGTCGAAGTAGGGAGGATATTAAATGTAGACTGGCAATGGCAAGGCAAGCGTTTCTGAAGAAGAGAAATTTGTTAACATAGAGTATAGATTTACGTGTCAGGAAGTCGTTTCTGAAAGTATTTGTATGAAGTGTAGCCATGTATGGAAGTGAAACGTGGATGATAAATATTTTGGACAAGAAGAGAATAGAAGCTTTTGAAATGCGGTGCTACAGAAGTATGCTGAAGATTAGATGGGTAGATCACATAACTAATGAGGTATTGAATAGGATTGGGGAGAAGAGAAGTTCGTGGCACAACTTGACTAGAAGAAGGGATCGGATGGTAGGGCATATTCTGCGGCATCAAGGGATCACCAATTTAGTATTGGAGGGCAGTGTGGAGGGTAAAAATCGTAGAGGGAGACCAAGAGATGAATACACTAAGCAGATTCAGAAGGATGTAGGTCGCAGTAGGTACTGGGAGATGAAGCAGCTTGCACAGGATACAGTAGCATGGAGAGCTGCATCAAACCAGTCTCTGGACTGAAGACTATTACCTAAAGTATAGTTTAATGTTAAAAAAACATGTTTGTTGCACATTATAAATGAAGAGTTGTTGTTGTTGTTGTTGTTGTTGTTGTTGTTGTTGTTCAGGACTTCAGTCCTGAGACTGGTTTGATGCAGCTCCCATGTTACTCTATCCTGTGCACGCTTCATCATCTCCCATTACTTACTGCAACCTACATCCTTCTGAATCTGCTTAGTGCAGTCTCCCTCTATGATTTTTACCCTCCACGCTGCCCTCCAATGCTAAATTTGTGATCCCTTGATGCCTCAGAACATGTCCTGCCAACAGGTCCCTTCTTGTCAAGTTGTGCCACAAACTTCTCTTCTCCTCATTAGTTATGCGATCTACCCATTTAATCTTCAGCATTCTTCTGTAGCACCACATTTCGAAAGCTTCTATTCTCTTCTTGTCCAAACTATTTATTGTCCATGTTTCACTTCCATTCATGGCTACACTCTATACAAATACTTAGTGTAACAGTTTCTCAGCCATTGTCAAGACCTCACAAAATTTAGCATTATAACCATTTAACCTGTAATTTTGCATAGTTTAATTAGTTATTGTGCTTAACATTACCCATTATATACAGTGTAATTTCAACGTTAAGAAGCAAGTTTGATGCAGAACACTCCGTGCTAGCGATTGCATCTTTGCCTACAATGTTTGGTTACCTAAGAACTAGTGCCCCTTTGATTCAGGTAAGCTGTTTTATGAAAATGACCTGATAGTTAGAAAGAAATAAAACAATCAGTAGAAATAAAATAGTGCACTTGTTATTCATCTTTAAGTATGGAATTGTTTTACCACAAAGAATCCATAAACAACTGTTTTTCTTAACCTTTCCATTGTGACCGTATTTGCCCAATCTCCTGAGCCTCTCCCTTCATGAGACAGTTTGTACTTACGTAACCAAGTTCTATCCAACAAATTACCACTTTCTCCCCTTTTTGTGAGATTCTGGTTCTATGCCTGGTCTTCTATGGGAATATCTTGTAAACTGACGGTCAGCATAACAAAACTGGAAACTGTCCATTCTGATTGCCCCATATTCTTCATTTTGTTGACTGTTCCCCTGTCCTGAAACAGGCTTCCACTTCTCCCTTCTAAAATATGTATAACACATTGCTTAAACATTTTGCACCAACTTGTCGAACTGTTCCCAGGTCTGAGGGATGTTACAAAATATTGCTTTGAACCATGGAGGATGTGTTTGAAGATTTGCTTTTCAGGATATGGTAAACACAATGCCAACACACTTTTTCTAACTCTCTCCACATGCCTAATGATAGATTCATGATAAACGTCTTCCCTCCCATATTCCCTGTAAATGTCTTCCTGCAATGACAGGTTTGATAATTTGGCTTATTTCCAAGCTAAACTGACTTATTGTACTCCCTTCTCATGTTATCACTAAAAATGCTTCAACAAATCACATTTAGCTTTAACAGCTACTAACTTTAATATCTCTAGATCTTCATCTGCCACATGGGCTTTCTGTTGAAAACCTATGATAAAATACAAAAACTGAATAATTTTTGAGTGTAATCTAATGATAAATTAAAACAATTATGAAAGTACATGAACAATTGATCTGGGATTGTGTGCTCCACCAACTAACCTCTCTCCTGTTACCTCAGCCTCAGCAAATCTGTAGGCTCACTGATTATTTACAATTTCTGCTGTTGGGTGCCTGTACTACTGTGCCAGTCAACCACTGTTACCTGCCCTGTGCCACAGAGCCTGTCACCCACGCTTTTTACATATTCCTTTATGTGCTCTTCCTCTGAAGGATCAACACCTTCCAACTCCTCTAACCATTCTATGTAATCAGCATATCTAGCCTGTAATATTCTAATTTGGTTGCCCTGTATTATAGCTTCCCTGAGCAATTTCCAATATCTCTTCCAGAGTGGCATAAACAGGAGAAGTGGTCAAACATACTTCATTTGTCCAGTACCTACCATACTATGGGGCATTGCATATTGTGCCACAATTGCTCAATCAGTTCCTCTACATCCCTGGTTCTACCACTCAGCTCTATAGTTCATAACATAACTCTCCTCTCCTTAAATGAGCTGTGTCCTTCACTGTCCCACACGCATTCTGGCACAATCACGATAACTAAACCCTCCAAATAGTTAATCTTAGAATCCCCAAGGGGAAAGATGTCTGTCCAGACAAGACTTCCCTAGTCTCTCAAATCACCAAACCTATCTATAGTCTGGTTCAGGTCCTATGATGTCATCATTATCTGGACTCGGGGTCAAGACATCCTATCATTATTCCTTCTCAACTGTAACACTGTCTCTTCCATCTGCTTCACCTGATCCTCCTAAACATATCATGCCACCTTTCCTGGATGTTGACATTCTATCTGATGGCTCCATCCACACCTCTGTCCCCATTAAACCTGCCAACCACCAACAATACCTGCATTTCGACAGCTGTCATTCCTTCAACACCAATCCCTCCCATACAGCTTGGTCACCTGGGGACAGTATGTCTACAGTGTCAAGAACTCCCTTGCCCAGTCTGCCACTGGCCGGGGTGGCCAAGTGGTTCTAGGCGCTACAGTCCGGAACTGCGCGACCGCTACGGTTGCAGGTTCGAATCCTAGCCCAGTCTGCCAAGGGTCTCACCAATGCTTCCACAGACAGGCACTAACCCCCAGATCTGGTCCACAACCAGACCACCTGTGCCATTTTCCCCACACACTGCCAATCCTCCCACCAACCCCAAGAACCAGCTACAGAGGAGTGCCCCCCCCCCCCCCTGCCCCCCTTTGTCTCTCAGTACTACTCCAGAGTGGAAAACTGAACCAACCCTTTATCAGGGCTCTGATTACCTATGGTCATGCCCTGGAATGTGGGATATCCTACCAAGAAAGCTGACCCTTTTCGTCCCCCCAGCCCCTTTTGGCCATTATGACAACACAATGGGAGAAGCTGATAATAGTATAAATTTTATTCTGCCTGCTGCATACATCATGGAAAATGTCTAGCAGCTTAACTTATGGTGCCAACTTTGTGAATATTCATTCGTACTCGTCTGTTTCATACTCCTAAGTTTCGTAGCTTTTTTTTATTCTGCAGAAAGTTTCAGCTTTTGTTCTGTGTACATCATTCTCTGCATTAGTTATATTTGAAGTTCCAGTTGTGCTTCTTCATTTGTAATTTTCTTCAGTCTCTAGGTAATGACTTGCATTTCTGCTTGAAATTTGTCATAAGTGCTGCAGGTATCGCTTCTGCGAAAACCAAATTTTATATTGAACTGTGAATTGAATTTACTTCTATAATATTATAAGGTATGTTACAGAACCTTTTTTATGCACACACATTTGATGCATTTTCCTAACATTCAAGCCTGTAGAGAAATAAAGTTTCTTACTTAAACTGCAGCAGTAATGACTTGGCCTACATCTGAAAAAGGCAATGTGCTATTTAACTGCTTCAAACACCTCAGGAACTTTTTTAATATGCAAATGATTGTATCTTCCATGCATATCTTTTAATGCTGCACCTAGAGTCTTACCTAAGGTTTGCAAAGTCTGTACTCTTCATGATGTGATACCTGGGATAGCAATGAAGGCTTTAACACAGACAGATATCTTGGTCACGTTTTGACCATCTGAGACATGCACTTTATAAGAATATGCATTGCCATGGAACTCTGCATGGTCCAAATCTTGTCTAGGCCTATGTTGCTTTACAGGGGTTATGGACATCAGTCTAAAGAAGTAGGTATTCTGCTCATTCTAATGTTTCATTTGATTGTGATATCTGTACAGGAGACACATTTTCAAAACCTTTTAATGTCTTGCACATACAGTCATGTCTGCCCTCATGAGATGATAAACAGTGTCTTCATTACCTTGTACATTTTGCCATAGCTGTTTCTCTTCTCAGAAGACTCCTCTGTGTTAGATACATTTTGAATATCATCTACGTCATCTTCCACACTTCACATATTATATTCTTGCAAATAAACAGCACCCACAGAATAATAATTCTGAAAACAAAAGACTGAGAACAATAAAAGTAGGGTTGCCAAAAGTTTTTTCAAGGAATACAGAATACAGACTATAGGAAAGAGTCGGAAACATGCAGGAATGACAGTTGTCATTTTCCCATACATTGCAATTGACATCTAGCAACATTTCCATTCATAGGTAATTTTCAGGTCATTACTAAACAACTATCAGTGTTCTTGCCGTATAATGCTGTATGTGCATTTTACTCATCTTCAGCTGTGCATTGTTGCTCCTAGCTCATTTTTGACAAAAATGTGACACCATTACTTTTCCTATTGCCTCTTCAATTTCTCTACAAAGTTAATATTCTTGTCAAGTTGCTAACAATTCCTCAGAAAACAATACTGGATCTCACCATTGCCTCAAATTAGTGATGGTACTTTCTCTTTTTATGTATATAACAGTGACATTGGCTTACAGTGACATAGACAAAGGACAGGCTGTTTAGTTTAGATGGGCCATGTGTGACAACCATGATAGATTTCTGTCCAACTGCATTCATAAGAATTTAATACATCTATCTTGTTTAGTTCCAGACTTCTTTGTGTTACTTGAATATCATTTATTTTAGATTGGTTTGTCGTAAACTGTATCAGCTATGTGTTTGAAATATTTAATTTTAGGCTATTTACACAGAACATGAGATATAGCTTTTCTACAAATTTTATGACATTTTCAGGAATTTCTCCTGGATCTTTATTTTCTATCAATACTGATGTAGCATCAGCTAATAAAACTGAATGCTCATTTATATTTAAGACTTTTATGTGAAAAAGAAAAAGGATTGGGTCTCATATTGAATGTGTGATACCATCTGTGAGATAGTTCTCCAGTTTGAGTAGTACTTTCCTTTTCTTGATGTTATGACAACATTTTTCCCTCTCTGTCAAATATGTCTTAGATAACTGTAAGGCACTACCCATAATACAGTAATTTTTCATTTCATTAAATAGTAGAGAATATTTAAGGAAGCTTTAGCTTTTCACTCAAGGTAGCAGCTGTCCTGTTAATTCATTGGGTTACATTTACTTGATGCAAGCAAAAATAGTATTATGCAATATAGTGATAGTTCATTGTTACCACGATGTGTATATTATGGTCGTCAGTTTTCGAGCTATAAGACAAGCTGTGGATAAAGCATTCTGCTCAACACGTAAATGCATAACTTCAGGAGTTGTTCAATGGAGTGGGATGTTGTTGTTGTTGTTGTTGTGGTCTTCAGTCCTGAGACTGGTTTGATGCAGCTCTCCATGCTATTCTATCCTGTGCAAGCTTCTTCATCTCCCAGTACCTACTGCAACCTACATCCTTCTGAATCTGCTTAGTGTATTCATCTCTTGGTCTCCCCCCTACGATTTTTACCCTCCACGCTGCCCTCCAATACTAAATTGGTGATCCCTTGATGCCTCAGAACATGTCCTACCAACCGATCCCTTCTTCTGGTCAAGTTGTGCCACAAACTCCTCTTCTCCCCAATCCTATTCAGTACCTCCTCATTAGTTATGTGATCTACCCATCTAATCTTCAGCATTCTTCTGTAGCACCACATTTCGAAAGCTTCTATTCTCTTCTCGTCCAAACTATTTATCGTCCATGTTTCACTTCCATACATGGCTACACTCCCTACAAATACTTTCAGAAATGACTTCCTGTCACTTAAATCTATACTCGATGTTAACAAATTTCTCTTCTTCAGAAACGCTTTCCTTGCCATTGCCAGTCTACATTTTATAGCCTCTCTACTTCGAACATCATCAGTTATTTTGCTCCCCAAATAGCAAAATTCCTTTACTACTTTAAGTGTCTCATTTCCTAATCTAATACCCTCAGTATCACCCGACGTAATTCGGCTACATTACATTATCCTCGTTTTGCTTTTGTTGATGTTCATCTTATACCATCCTTTCAAGACAGTATCCATTCCATTCAACTGCTCTTCCAAGTCCTTTGCTGTCTCTGACAGAATTACAATGTCATCGGTGAACCTCAAAGTTATTATTTCTTCTCCATGGATTTTAATACCTACTCCGAATTTTTCTTTTGTTTCCTTCACTGCTTGCTCAATATACAGATTGAATAACATCGGAGAGAGACTACAACCCTGTCTCACTCCCTTCCCAACCACTGCTTCCCTTTCATGTCCTTCGACTCTTATAACTGCCATCTGTTTTCTGTACAAATTGTAAATAGCCTTTTGCTCCCTGTATTTTACCCCTGCCACCTTCAGAATTTGAAAGAGCATATTCCAGTCAACATTGTCAAAAGCTTTCTCTAAGTCTACAAATGCTAGAAATGTAGGTTTGCCTTCCCTTACTCTTTCTTCTAAGATAAGTCGTAGGGTCAGTATTGCCTCAGGTGTCCCAACATTTCTACGGAATCCAAACTGATCTTCCCCAAGGTCAGCTTCTACTAGTTTTTCCATTTGTCTGTAAAGAATCTGTGTTAGTATTTTGCAGCCGTGACTTATTAAACTGATAGTTCGGTAATTTTCACATTTGTCAACACCTGATTTCTTTGGGATTGGAATTATTATATTCTTCTTGAGTCTGAGGGTATTTCGCCTGTTTCATACATCTTGCTCACTGGATGGTACAGCTTTGTCAGGACTGGCTCTCCCAAGGCTTTCAGTAGTTCTAATGGAATGTTGTCTACTCCCAGGGCCTTGTTTCGACTCAGGTCTTTCAGTGCTCTGTCGAACTCTTCACGCAGTATTATATCTCCCATTTCATCTTCATCTACATCCTCTTCCATTTCCATAATATTGTCCTCAAGTACATCACCCTTGTATAGACCCTCTATATACTCCTTCCACCTTTCTGCTTTTCGCTCTTTGCTTAGTACTGGGTTTCCATCTGAGCTCTTGATATTCATACAAGTGGCTCTCTTTTCTCCAAAGGTCTCTTTAATTTTCCTGTAGGCTGTATCTATCTTACCCCTAGTGATATGCGCCTCTACATCCTTACATTTGTCCTCTAGCCATCCCTGCTTAGCCATTTTGCACTTCCTGTCGATCTCATCTTTGAGACGTTTGTATTCCTTTTTGCCTGCTTCATGTACTGCATTTTTATATTTTCTCCTTTCATCAATTAAATTCAGTATTTCTTCTGTCACCCAAGGATTTCTAGTAGCCCTCGTCTTTTTACCTACTTGATCCTCTGCTGGCTTGACTACTTCATCCCTCAAAGGTACCCATTCTTCTTCTACTGTATTTCTTTCCCCCATTCCTGTCAATTGTTCCCTTATGCTCTCCCTGAAACTCTGTACAACCTCTGGTTCTTTTAGTTTATCCAGGTCCCATCTCCTTAAATTCCCACCTTTTTGCAGTTTCTTCAGTTTTGATCTACAGGTCATAACCAATAGATTGTGGTCAGAATCCACATCTGCCCCTGGAAATTTTAACACTGTTAAACACTGCATTCAGTCAGGAGAATCAATTGTGTGGACAATTTGTTCCTTTTACAAAAGATTGCGAATTCCAGATGTGTACGAAGCCTTTTTGGACGATTTAACACAGACTCAGTGATTGCAGGCTCTCTTCGACACAGCTGAAACTTCCCCACTAATTACAGGGCCAACGTGATCATCAAATGATTCAGAAAACTCATTCGTTCATTCACTCCAGAACAAAAAATCACAAACCTTATTTATGAAGGAAATTGTGTATTAAATCCATCTCCATTACATGTCCAGATCTCTGGTGATTCCACGTCTTAATTATTTTCCTTTTACAGTCTCTTTCTCTTCAAACAAACCGCTTGCGGCACAAATGTTAATTGGCTCGCTTTTACGAGAAGAAAAGCAGAATATGTATCTCTCAGAAACACGTCAATCCCTCCATCGATACTCCAGAAGCTGTCCTAGTTACCACTCCAACAACCATGGAGAATGCATATATGCATCTCTGTTATTTCAAAGAATAAACGCACTAGAAAATACTTTGGCGTTGTCGAGCTGTCGCCTCATATGTTACGAGAAAAATCAGATCGGATACTTTTCCAAAGTGAATGAATGTGGATGGTTTGATTGACAATGATTAATTGGTGCGTGGTAGAGGTTATTTTCTGTGGGGACATTACAAAATGTCTTACAATTTAAAACCTGGTTCCTAAATCTCTGTCTTACCATTATATAATCTATCTGAAACCTGTCAGTATCTCCAGGCTTCTTCCATGTATACAACCTTCTTTCATGATTCTTGAACCAAGTGTTAGCTATGATTAAGTTATGTTCTGCGCAAAATTCTATCAGGTGGCTTCCTCTTTCATTTCTTACCCTCAATCCATATTCACCTACTACGTTTCCTTCTCTCCCTTTTCCTACTGCCGAATTCCAGTCACCCATGACTATTAAATTTTCGGTTCCCTTCACAATCTGAATAATTTCTTTTACTTCATCATACATTTCTTCAATGTCTATTGAATGAAAATGTGCACAATATGTCAGGTTACTGATTTGTGTGTCTCAAAGGTCTGCAGTGATTGTAACTGCAAATTTGGCTGAACTAAGTTGTTGTAAGAGTTCCAAAATGTGCTTTTTCCAATTTGAATGCTCATCAGTGTGGATGTAAGAATTTTGAAGTTTCTGCCTTATTTACTATTCACCCACCATGTGTTACACTTATCATTGGTGCAGTGCCTCTAGATGTGTAGAACTGAATATGTTGGATTTCCTAAAAACTGAGTGTGAGACCATTCACAGAAAACCAGTCAAATGATACTTTTAAGAATTTAGTTTTATCACTTTGTCTGTTGCTGTTTGTATGCTTGGATTGATTACAATACTAATCACACACAGAAAGAACTAATTCTGCTTGTTGTATAATGGATGGAAAATCATTTAAGTATATGAGGAACAATGGCGGACCTAAAATTGAGCCTCAGGGGACCCCATGTGAGATTTCTCCCCAGCCAGAATAATGTTCCCAGACGACATAGGTTGAATTATTAAGTACAAGTTTCTGCATTCCTTTGGTCAGATGACATTATCCATTGCTTGGCTGTACCATCAATCCCATAAAATCTCAGTTTAACTAGGAGAACATTGTTTGCTACACAATAAAATGCCTTACGCAGGTCACAGAGAACACCAACTGGTGCTATTTTGTTAGTTAATGCTTGTAAAATTTGGTGAGTGACTGTGTAAATGGCATTCTAAACAGAGCAACTCTTCTGAAATCCAAACTGTGATTTACTGAGGATGTTATTGTTGCACAGAAGAAATATTTAGTCTTGAATGCATCACCTTCTCAAAAAAATTGGAAAATAACATCAGTAGTGAAACGTATTGGTAGTTACTGACGTCCCTCCTATCACCTTTATTACAGAGGGATTTAACATCATAATATTTCAGTTTCTCTGGAAAAATGCCTTGAGTTAGTGATGGTCATTTCCAGTTTTTGTTGGATTCACACAGTAACATTCCAAAGAAAGACAGAGGAATATAGTGCAACAGAACTGCTAATTTATTTAAAAAACCAACTCTCTCAGAGATTAAATTATTTTCAAAAAGTATGTTTACAACACTCTGAAACCAGAATGAGATGTACTATGAACAAAAAATACACAATACCAAGAATGAGACAAGGACAATGTGGAGTGTTATTTGGCATTAAATGAATAAACTCAGCAAAGCAGACTATATTCATTCCCTTGATGACAGCAGTATTGGGAAGATGCTGTTAAATTACAATTATTGACCATGAAATACAGTGAATTCTTCCCAACAATAGAGGAAGACAGACAAGAAAAGGTTCTTAAAGGCAGAGCCATTACATTTATTTAGAATGTATTGCATACTGCCACCTGACATAGTTTTGCCATTTCATCTGTTAGACAGATCACAAACACTATTAGGGGACTAAAATCAGTAACTCTTCTGGCTGTGTTGGTCTCTTCTGGCTGTGTTGGTATTTCAGTTAAAGTATTAAAATCTTGTGTAGCCTCCTTCTTGGGTTACTTTTGCAATGAGTTGATGAGTGAAGGTGTAATTTCTGTACTAACGTACATTTACAAGAGTGGAGTTCATCTGATTACCTTCCATTAGGAATGTCAGTGCATTCAACAACCGTAATGTGACTTTCAAACGATAGAGCACAACAATCAGTCATCCTTTTCTTGCAGGTTTTATTCGGCAAATCTAGATTCTGGCTAGTGCTTAGCCATTATCAGTGCACCATTTCATAGTGTCAATACATGTTGTAATACGTCAGTCCCCTGTTGTTTAGGCGTCCGTCACAGTTCTTTCAAGACCACTGTGTACTTATATAGTAGTCGTGAAAGAGCTGAGACAGATGCACGATCAACAGGGCACTGACATCATACTAGAACATGTACTGATACTATGAAATGGAGCATTGATAATGGCTAGGCACTAGCCGAAATCTCGATTTGCCTAATAAAACCTGCAAGAAAAGGATGACTGATTGTTGTTCTCTATCATTTAAAAGTGGAGTTAATAATTTAACTCAAATTATAGACCCCTCCCCCCTCCCCCCCCCCCCCACCCCCCAAAGGCTCACGGTTCTTTTGCGAGTTTGTGCATGGCGCACACAGGGCCCCTAGCTATTGCAGCCTATTTTTCCTTCCGTAGCTGCATTTCCTTCATTGTGTCCCTCCCTCTCTCCCTTTCCTCATTCCTTCCTTGCTGCCCCCTCCTTCCCCTCTCTTGGTGTTCTGATTTATGTCGACCTGGCTATCCACATGGTTCCCTGTATGGCTTGCAATTTTGTTTTTCCTGCCTGTTCTCTTTCATCCTTTTTGGCGTTTAGGTCCCCACTTGGGGTTTGATCTCTACTTGTAAATTTTCTTGTTTTAGTGTGGGCCATTTGGGGAAGAACTCCCTCCCTAGCGTCTACAATGTGAATTCCTCTCCCACCTTCCCCTCTTTCTTCCCCACCATAGCCCCCCTTCATCCCTCTGGCTGAGCCCCCTGACAATACAGGGATCACATTACTGATACCTGAGCTGTTCCCTCTCCATGCATGCCAAGGAGTGATTGCTTGTCTTCCTGGAGCATCAGAATTCCCGGCAACAGCCACCATGCCAGGTAGTCCTTGGTATGGCTGGGTGGCACCCGTGGAGACAGCCCTGGTTGGAGTGAATGGCATGAGGGTGGATGCTTGGCACATGAAGCGTATCAAGCTGCAAAAATATAGCCGTCCTCAAATGGCTGTCTCTTGGAATAGCAAAGGTTCATTGAAAACTTCTTCATATGACCCAGCAGCCTCCCTTCTCTGGCTATTCCCTGGGCCCTGGGAGGAGAGCCAGGCTTGCCGTCTTGGGACGAAATACTTTCCTCGCTACCTCATCTGTTCTGGGACAGACACTGACACACTCATCACCACAAAGCCATTGTTTTTGTCTAGAATATTGAGACAAGTTTGGTGGAGTCTCTCAATAAGACATGGTTGGGCTATCTGTTAATCAAAGCTGCTTCTGCTGCCTAATCTGCAGCTCTTCGTGCTTGTGACCATCCCAGTGTCTGTTACCCCCCACCATTCTCCAAATATCGCCCATCGAGTGAATTTTCAATGGGACCTCATCCTAAAAACTGTTGAGGAACTCTGGGCTAATCTGGAGCGACGTGATATTCATTTTGTCTGACATGTGCAGAAGGGTAGTAAAGGCAACCGTAACTTCATTTTGGCTTTCGAGGGAGATACCCTCCCAGAGGAAGTTAGGGTTCTGTGCTACAGATGTGACATGAAGCCGTATGTCTCCCTACCCATGATGTCGTTTCAGTGCTTGCATTTTTGGCATATGTCTTCTCGCTGTGTGGTGGACCCTCTGTGTGGTGACTGGGGACACGCATTCCATGAGGGAAGCCCCTGTGTTCCGCCATCTGTGTGTGTCAGTTATTATGACCGCCACTCTTCTCGCTCGCCAGACGGTCCAGCTCTTCCCCTCCCCCCTCCCATCAGTCTTCTGAGTAGTTTGATGCGGCCTGCCTGGAATTCCTCACCTATGCCAACCTCTTCATCTCAGAGTAGCACTTGCAACCTGCGTCCTCAATTATTTGCTGGTTGTATTCCATTCTCTGGCTTCCACTATAGTTTTTACCCTCTACAGCTCCCTCTAGTATCATGGAAGTCATTCCCTCACGTCTTAAGGAGACCTAGACGTGAAGGGGCTGCATTTTTATACATCGCTCTCAGTGCACATTACTCTTGATCTTCAATGCGGAGGAAGCTGTGTTTTTTACCAAAAATGAATGACATTAACTCAAGCTGCAAAATGAAATATATTGAAATATCTGTTATAGTTTAATAATTACAGTATTTTGCCTAATACATGTTTTTATGACACACGTTCGCATTCTGGTATCATTTTCTGCTCCATCATCAGTGTAACAGCATTCAAACTGTGGCAGGCTGCTGTCAACATTCATAGGAACACATTATGCCCCTCGTTTTGTAGTTTGGAGTATATCTGAGGAAACAGAAAAACCCTTATTACCGCTAAAATTATATACAAAATGACAAACATAGATCATCTCTGCGATGCATTAGGCATAATACAAAGATACTATTCCATTCTTCACTTGAGAGAAATTTGGTGAACATGGATAAAACCATTGTGAAGTTACATGTACGTAATGTTCTGAAAATGTAGTTTCGAGAGAATGACAAAAGAATGTTCAGTGTTTTTGACTCACCGTATGTCTCTTTCAGAACATTCCAGCAACAGAATCTTGCTGGTCAGCTGCTTCTTTATCCTCTGTAGACTTCTTCAGGATCCTTTTCCTTGCTCTGGACTCTTTAGTGGTGGCTTCCACAGCCCTTTCAGCTTCAGATAGTCGCTGACGATCTATGGCACTCAGAGCAGCTCTCATATTATTTCCTGCCTGGATGCATGCGTAATTTGTCCATTACTTTTGTCCTGCTGATTACACCATCATTGAAACAGATGACAACATCCATCACACCCATTTCGAGTACTGTCCATCCAACACATTGTTTTTGGTACTCGTTGCCGTACGCAGCTGTTGAAACTCTCATTAGGGTTTTGTGTACGGCTATGTAGACATTTGCCAAGTAATTTTGTATCTGCAAGGTCCCTGTATATTGGCTTTTTTCCATGAATGTGGCAGGCAAGAAATGTTCATGGTGATATTCCTTGCCTGTCGCATGAGTGTGGCTGGTTTGCAGACATTTGTCCAAAGAGCGTTTAAGAGCAAATCAACAACTGAAAACTAGATAAAAACTACATTTTTGAAACGTGATAAAATTCTTTCAGATGGCGACAAAAAATGATTTCGAAAATTTGTCATTTCACGTCCAGGTCCCCTTAACAGATGTCCCATCATCCTGTCTCTTCTCCTTAGCATTGTTTTCCACATATTCCTTTCCTCTTCGATTCTGTGCAGAACCTCCTCGTTCCTTACTTTATCGATCCACCTAATTTTCAACATTCGTCTGCAGCACCATATCTCAAATGCTCCAATTCTCTTCTGTTCTGGTCTTCCCACAGCCCATGTTTTCCTATCATACAATGCTGTGCTCCAGACGTACATTCTCAGAAATTTCTTCCTCAAATTAAGGACTATGATATTAGTAGACCTCTCTTGGTCAGGAATGATGCCCTTTTTGCCATTGCTAGTTTGCTTTTGATGTCCTCCTTGCTCTGTCTGTCATTGATTATTTTACTGCCTATGCACCGGAATTCCTTAACTTCATCTACTTCGCGACCATCAATCCTGATGTTAAGTTTCTCGCTGTTCTCATTTCTGCTACTTCTCATTACTTTAGTCTTCCTTCGCTTTACTGTCAATCCATAATCTGTACTCATTAGGCTGTTCATTCCATTCAGCACATCATGAAATTCTTCTTCAATTTCACTTAGGATAGCAACGTCATCAGCAAATCGTGTCATTGATATTGTTTCACCTTGAGCTTTAATTCCACTCCTGAACCTTTCTTTTATTTCCATCTTTGCTTCTTCGATATACAGATTGAACAGTAGGGGTGAAAGACGACATCCCTGTCTTACACCCTTTTTAATCAGAGCGCTTCATTCTTGTTCGTCCACTCTTATCATTCCCTCATGACTCTTGGACATATTGTATATTACCCGTCTCTTCCTATAGCTTATCCCTATTTTCCTCAGAATTCCGAACATCTTGCACCATTTTACACTGTCGAATGCTTTTTCCTGGTCGACAATAAATTCAGACTGCATGTCGCCAGACACATACATTCTACACACCAACGTGAATAGTCGTTTCCTTGTCACTTCCCCCAATGATTTTATAAATTCTGATGTAATGTTATCTATCCGTTCTGCCTTATTTGATCTTAAGTTCTCCAGAGCTCTTTTAAATTCTGATTCTAATACTGGATACCCCATCTCTAGTGAATCGACTGCTGTTTCTTTTTCTATCACATCAAATCTTCCCCTTCATAAAGGCTTTCAATGTATTCTCTCCACCCATCCGCTCTCTCCTCTACATTTAACAGTGGAATTCCCATTGCACTCTTAATATTACCATCCTTGCTTCTAATGTCACAGAAGGTTGTTTTGACTTTCCTGTATGCTGAGTCTGTCCATCCGACAATAATTTATTTTTCGATTTCTTCACATTTTTTATGCAGCCATTTCGTCTTAGCTTTCCTGCACTTCCTATTGATTTCATTCATCAGCGACTTTTATTTCTGTATTTCTGAGTGTCTCGAAACATATTTGTACTCCCTCCTTTCATCGATCAACTGAAATATTTCTTCTGTTACCCATGGTTTCTTCACAGTGACCTTCTTTGTACCTATGTTTTTCTTTTCAACTTCTGTGATGGCCCTTTTTAGGGATGTTCGTTCCTCTTCAACTGTACTGCCTACTGAGCTATTCTTTATTGCTCTTATCTGTAGCCTTAGACAACTTCAAGTCTATCTCGTCATTCCTCAGTACTTCCGTATCCCATTTCTTTGCGTACTGATTCTCCCTGACTAATCTCTTTAACTTCAGCCTACTCTTCATCACTACTACATTGTGATGTGAGTCTATATTTGCTCCTGGGTATGCCTTAAAATCCAGTATCTGATTTCGGAATCTCTGTCTGACCATGATGTAATCTAACTGAAATCTTCCCGTATCACCTGGCCTTTTCCAAGTATACCTCCTCCTCTTGTGATTCTTGAACAGAGCTCAATTAGTCTTTCTCCTCTCTCATTTCTTGTCCCAGGCCCATATTCTCCTGTGATCTTTTCTTCTACTTCTTCCCCTACAACTGTATTCCAGTCCCCCATGACTTTCATCTCCCTTTACATACTGTATTACCCTTTCGATATCCTCATACATTTTCTCTCTCTCATCTTCAGCTTGTGACGTCAGCATGTACACTTGTGCTATCGTTGTCGTTGTTGGTTTGCTGTCGATTCTGATAAGAACAACCCAATCACTGAAATGTTCGCAATAACACACACTCCGACCTATCTTCCTATTCGTAACGAATCCTACTCCCGTTATATCATTTGCTGCCACTGTTGATATTATCCTATACTCATCTGACCAGAAATCCTTGTCTTCTTTCCACTTCACTTCACTGACCCTGACTATATCTAGATTGAGCCTTTGCATTTCCCTTTTCAGATTTTCTAGTTTCCCTACCACGTTCAAGCTTCTGATATTCCACGCCCCAACTGTTATTATTTCGTTGATTATTCAATCTTTTTCTCATGGTAATCTCCCCCTTGGCAGGTCCCTCCCGGAGATCCGAATGGGGGACTATTCCATAATCTTTTGTTAAAGAAGAGATCATCATGACACTTCTTCAGTTACAGGCCACAAGTACTGTGGATACACGTTACGTGTCTTTAATGCCGTGGTTTCCAGTGCCTTCTGCATCCTCATACCATTGTTCTTTGTTGATTCTTCCGCCTTCAGGGGCAGTTTCGCACCCCTATGAGAAGAGAGTGCCCTGAACCTATGTCCGCTTCTCCGCCCATTATGACAAGGCCGTTGGCAGAATGAGGGTGACTTCTAATGCCGGAAGTCTTCGGCCACCAACGCTACTTATTAATCAAAATTTAAGCAGTGGCGGGATTCGCACCCGGGACCGAAGATGTTTTGATTATGAATCAAAGTCGCCACCCTAAGACCACGGGTGCGAATCCTATTGGATGTAGTGCAGCTAAATGTTTGGATGGACATGGCTGCATCATTATGCAGCTCCAGCATTCTTTGATGGCGACGTGTGGAATCACCTCAGTGTCATATATCTCAGTCGATGGAGTGGTAGAGGTGGACCAGTTTCATGGCCAGCACAGTCACTGTATCTCATACTTCTTGACTATTTTCTGTGGGGTATTATGAAGAGTATGGTATACGGTATACCTGCAGCATCAGTAAATGACCTTACTACTCGAGTTCAGGCAGTGTTTGAAATACTTCAAAGGCGACTGCCTCTATTGGTTGATGTGCGTGAAGCTCAGCACTACTGATGTAGGTTCTGCATTAATGTGAGACATACGTAGTTCGAAGCGCATCTGTAATGTAGACAATGTGATGTCACTCATGTTGGGTTTATTGACGTAGTGTGGAATGCACACCCATCTCAGACTTTGATGCTCTCCAGTGCTCAGCTTTTCTGGATATGGGTCCCTTCTTGGAAAGCGATCAGTGTACATTCCCATACAACATACTAAGCGTCGTCGATATCAATTTTTTTTTTTACCCCATGTGTAAGGAGCATGAACAACATCAAATGTTTAGTGATCTCGCTGAAGGATATGGAGATTTTGTGTAACTGTGCGAAACAGCGTTATCAGCATCTGGCAGTTTGAAAGGGGTCTCTTGTGGGTCTCCATTTGGCTGGCTGGTTGAATTGTGCAACTTCCATATTTTTGGGCCATTCAACAGTGGCAGTGGTTGGTCGTTTGACCGCATGGGAAGATGAAGGCTGTCACAATCGTGGTCTAGGTTCTGGTTAATTATGTCTGACCACCACAAGGAAGAATCGTTGTATGATGCAGCTTGAACATAGTAACCGCACTGCATCTGAGCCTGTCGTCCAAGAACAAGTTACGGATTCCCTTCAACATCGTGTCATCCTGAACCATTGGTCAGAAACTAGCAGCAGTTGGGCTACAGAATTACCATCCCATTTGTAGGCTGCCATTAACACAACACCACACGCAGCTTCATTTGGAATGGTGCTGCGGTGAGGAAGCATGGACTGCTGATAAATGGCGCTGTATTGTGTTGAGCAATGGGTGGCGGTTCTGCACTACCCCCAGTGACCTTACTTAGTCTGCAAGGACTGTGGTGACCTGCTGAGAGGTGCCGTTCTTCCAGTGTTTAAGAGAGGCACAGTGATGTTTCTCCTGGCATATGATCTGGGGATTCATCAGGTGTGACCACAGGTCATGGCTGCTAGTGACTGAGGTAACCCTGATGGCACAAATATGTATCATGGACATCCTGTAGCTTCGTGTGTTGCTTTTCATGTGGTGTGTGGTGGAGAACGCTGGTCCACACACGGCACGTGTCTCTGAAGTGTCTGCGTAATATTGAGGAACTCTTGTGGCCAGAAGCGTCCTCAGAGCTCTCCATAATGTAACGAGTGTGGGACGAACTCGGACGACAACCCTGCCCCAGTGCCAGTATCTGGGTTATAAAGAACAAGTTACAACATTTATGGACGAGCTTGCTCCAGGAGCGGATAGAACAGCCTTATGACACCCTTAGTGCATGCATCCATGCCCGAGGGAGTGCTTAGTTGTAAATTTGACTCGATTTTGTAATCACTGACATAAAATCATAGACCCTCTGAAAACGTGAAATGTCGTTTCGTTTCCTCCTACCCCTCTAGATGCTTCACTTCCTTGTCAGTGTAAATGGGATTAAGAGCAACAAGTGAATGCAGTAAAATGTAATACACTGTTAAATATCGATTGAACTTTTGGATTTCTGATTCTCTTCATTCACAATGGATTTCCTTAAAAGGGGGTGGGGGTGTGGGGGTAGGACGTAAAACGGGCCGACTTCGGGCAGGCTAGGCACCACAGGAAAAATTCAATTTCCGCTGCCTATATCTTTACAAATAAATTCATAAAACTTTGTTAGCATGGTCAGGAAGGATTCAGGATTTACGCTCATAGCAGTGGAAGTTCAAAAACATAACAAAATAATTTTTTTTACACGTAAAATTTCATAATTTTCACTTACTATTGGCTGCATTTGTTGCTACAGGTACACTTTTTTTCATAAGTAAGAGATACTCTTCGATGAATTTTGCACAGCATACAAACCATACTTACAGGTGTATAGAATTCTAGAATTTATTTAATTTATAAAAAAATGAATGTGCTGTTACGTTTTAGACTTCATGTTTAGAAAAAATTCAAATTTTGTAGTTAATTATCTCAATTTTTACCATAGTTTTTAATAGATTTGGAAAATTCTAGAGTTTTGCATAAAGGAGTTGGTGTTTAATAAGCAGTGCAAAATTCATCGAAGAATCTCTTACTTATAAAGAAAAGTGTACCTATAGCAACAAATGCAGCCAATAGTAAGTAAAAAATGATGAAACTTCAAACGTAAAAAAAGTATTTTGTTATGTTTTTAAGCTTTCACTGCTATGAGAGTGAATCCTGAATCCTTCCTGGTCACGCTGACGGTTTTATGAATATATTTGTAAAAGTATAGACAGTGGAAATTAAAATGTCCTGTGGTGCCTGTCCTGCCGCAAGTCGCCCGTTTGAGATCCTACCCGCCTTAATATCATTTTGCTTCTAAGACAGATGTAAGAGCACTTAGGAAAATAAAAATAGATTACATGGATTGTACACCTGCAAGTTTTTTTTTTTTTTTTTCCTTTGGAGAAGTGCTATTCTACAGGCATTCTGTGTCATGATGAAAAATTGCTGGGAAAGATTTTACTAGGGAACTTTCCCCGAAACATTACAAGAAATAATAAAACATTTTAATATTCTTTCTGTGTCAAGAGGGATACAGGCAAAGCAGACGATTATAGGCGATAATAAAATAAAAGCCGACTATTAAAACTGAAACACCATAAAGGCAGAATGCAGCTATCATCAAGTGCACCACATACTCGGACATGCAAATGAGGAAGACGTCAATGAAGCTGCACAATGCAGTTAGGGGTACCTAAGGACAAATTACGCAACTGATTTCTCATTCAGAAACTGCGTTTGCGTGTTGTTTGCGAGAAGAACGTGTTAGGTCTCTCGTAAGGAGGAGAAAGGTTTTCCCGCACGTGTTGGAATTCCACAGCGGTGGGACCGTGGACTATCGAGAATGCGGTTTATTTTTCCTCGATATTGCTGCTCACTTTGGTCTATATTTTGTGAATGGCACGAGAAAATTAAATCGCTATGTTTAATAGGGATATACTGAAGGTCAGGGAGGATTTCGATGACATCTCCCACACGAGAGGACAGGCGTATCGTTTGCTTGGCCGTGTGGTATGGTGTAGACAAGACGCTTATCTTCAATCAGGAACTGGGTTCATTTGCGTAGGAGGCCTCTCGACACGGATAGTGAGATAGCGTCTGGAACATACTGTATTACTTGTGTAAAGGACGTCATATTCCTCCTATGACTGCAGAAATTTTTATTTTGCTATTAAAAATTATTTTGGAAATGCGTAACGACGGTGTAACGCCGAAACTACGACAGCAAAATAAAAAGTTCTACAGCCGTAAGTGGAATACGACGTCCTTTAAACAAGTTATACTTGCTGCAGAACCATGTTACAAGCGACGTTAAATCCTGAGCTTCCTGGAGACGTGGTGGGACACCGCAGGAAGTACTGGCCCCACAACGAACTTGCGACGTCACACTAGTTGCTTTGCCCGACATAATTTGCAAATGCAGGGCTCTGTCTGAAGCCAGGTGGGATAGCAGTTTGTCGACGAAATGATACATACAATAAAGCCCATACCTTTATCATATGTTATCGAGAGCGTGAGTGTAATTAACCATGCAGTTACGAAGTATTAAACTTGTCCAAAATATTTGTACCAAGGCCAGGAATCGAACCCATGTCTCTTGCCTAGTAGGCAGGTGTGTTAGCCACTAAGCTTTCTCGGCACAACGGTTTACAGAACTGCACGGATTATCCTGACATGCCTCCCTCCTCTATCCAAATCTCAGTGCTGCCGCAGTCTAAATGTGCACCTCATGACGCCAAATTAAGCCTTTTTTTTATACGCAATGTATCCTACCCGCCACAGTTTTTGATGGAGGGAGGCGGAATGGTATTAACATCTCGTCACGGAGCTCTTCACAACTGCATTTCTCACCCGACTGTGTCGCTACCGTGGCCAAACTGCGAACTATGGCTCAGTATATTGACAAGGGAACCTCCCCATCGCACCCCCTTCAGATTTAGTTATAAGTTGGCACAGTGGATAGGCCTTTAGAAACTGCACAGATCAATCGAGAAAACAGGAAGAAGCTGTGTGGAACTATGAAAAAAACAAGCAAAATATACAAACTGAGTAGTCCATGCGCAATATAGGCCACATCAAGGATAGTGTGAGTTCACGAGCGCCGTGGTCCCGTGGTTAGCGTGAGCAGCTGCGGAACGAGAGGTCCTTGGTTCAAGTCTTCCCTCGAGTGAAATGTTTAATTTTTTATTTTCAGACAATTATCAAAGTTCAGGCACTCACACATAATCAACTTCGCTCTCCAAAATTCCAGGACATGTTCAGATTTGCTTGGACATATGTGGGATTTGACGGTCTACACACGGAAAAATTTGAAAATGTTAAAAACATATGTTTTGACAGAGCACAGGGAAAACTGTGCGGCTGTGAAACTGTTGCATTCATTTGTTGCAGTTTATATGACAAACTCTTATGCTTTCATCACTTTTTGCAGTGATTATCACATCCACAAGAAAACCTAAATCGGGCAAGGTAGAAGAATCTTTTTACCCATTGGCCAAGTGTACTAGTTAGGTGGGTCGACAACATATTCCTGTCATGTGACGCACATGCCGTCACCAGTGTCGTATAGAATATATCAGACGTGTTTTCCTGTGGAGGAACCGGTTGACCTATGATCTTGCGATCAAATGTTTTCGGTTCCCATTGGAGAGGCACGTCCTTTCGTCTACTAATCGCACGGTTTTGCGGTGCGGTCGCAAAACACAGACACTAAACTTATTACAGTGAACAGAGACGTCAATGAACGAACGGGCAGATCATAACTTTGCGAAAATAAAGAATGTTAACTTTACACTCGAGAGAAGACTTGAACCAACGACCTCTCGCTCCGCAGCTGCACTCGCTAACCACGGGACCACGGGACTCCTGAGATCATATCCTGCTTGATGTTGCCTATCTTGCGCATGGACTACTCAGTTTATATATCTTGCTTATTTTTCTTCATAGTTGCACACAACTTCTTCCCGTTTTCTCGGTTGATCTGTGTTCAGTTTTTCAAGGCCTATCCACTGTGCCGACTTATAACTAAATCTGAGGGGGGTGCGATGGGGAGGTTCCCTTGTGAGCATAATTCGCAGTTTGCCATCTTTCGGCCGGTCTGTGATGACAGAATCGACGTGCAAGCCCTGAATATTTCTTGAACAATTTTGCAGAAACTACTTGGTAAAAGAATTTCATTTTTTCTTTATTTGTGGCTTTATATGTCAGGTTCATTATGATGAACCCATCATTTCGTTAATGTACATATTTATTTTGATATTTATGTGGAAGTTAGACACTGCTAGAAATTAGAAAAAGTTTGCAATGAAAAATAGGAGTCGCTATGGTTTTGCATTTGATGCACATTACAATATATTTTACTGCGTATGAAATTTAGCTAACACATTGAATTTTTATTTAGACTTAGTTGGTGGTCTCTATCTGTCACCAATCTCGAGAAAACTATCTGTCGTAGAGCACTCATTTGCGATCGTATCACGCCAGCGATAAAGCCAGTGTGAAATATGCAGTGTTCCTAACATTCCTTAAATGGTTAGAGATATCGAAATGAGATTTTGGCAAATGATTGCACATTATCTACCGTGTTATTCTTCTAAGTACATACTTTTCAGACGAACGAATATAATTTTAAGGGCCATCCATAGCTGATGAAATGAGAAATGCTGAGGGGTGTGGAACAACATAAGTGAAGTGATTAGATGTTTATTTTGGACCGAGGGTATGCTTTTTCAGAAGATCCTGGCCCTGCTTTTCCTCTGTACATCGCTTAATAAATTTAATGAACCACTGTTTCAGAATTCTCCCGCAATTGCGTCTGCACAACATGTCAGTGAGTTGAGACTCTGTGAACTCCGCTGAATTTTGGCAAACGGAGCAGATTTTAACATGACAGCCAGAGAAATGTGTAGGTTGTACTCAAAATTCTCCACTCGTCATTCTTGTCTGAAAGTTGCAAATGGTTAACAAAACAGGCGAAAATAAATCGCTATATTTTCAGTGGAATTCTTTTTAGATACCAACCAAAGAAGAGGTGACCTTGCAAATGTGGGCGTGGAGGGGACCTGCTTAATATTCACCAAACGAACTTCCCCTCCAGCGCTTGGCATTTGCCCTACAGCACTCTGAGCGACCCCCACCACTGCCATTTCCCTCATGCTTCCGCAGTCGACTGGTACTTTTGGCGGCCATGGCATTTTGCGCGCCCTTTACCTAAAGCTGCTACTGTGTTTCACACTCAGCAAGTTGTTTTGAGAGAGAAGGGCCAGCGCCCCCAGTGTAAGGCAGCCAGTTTTCTGCCTAACTCTGGTGGCAGGTACGAACGGACTATAGCTTTGCGCAAACTCTGCTGCTGAACCACTGGCAATGGGGCAGAAACGTAAGAAGAAATTACGGAAAATACGCTACTAAACGTGTTTTGAACTGTTGGTGCTTACTGGGCCAATAATACAGCTCCCTAACAAGAGCACCAATACGATAGTTATCGGTGGGTGAGGGCCTTAGACCTGGCGTATGGAGTATTTTCAATACTTTAGAAGACGAATGGCGACTTTTAAGTAGCCATAAAAAGTTGCAATTCCGAAACTGTGAAAAATCTACGTAATCCGTTTTTAAATACACTCCTGGAAATTGAAATAAGAACACCGTGAATTCATTGTCCCAGGAAGGGGAAACTTTATTGACACATCCCTGGGGTCAGATACATCACATGATCACACTGACAGAACCACAGGCACATAGACACAGGCAACAGAGCATGCACAATGTCGGCACTAGTACAGTGTATATCCACCTTTCGCAGCAATGCAGGCTGCTATTCTCCCATGGAGACGATCGTAGAGATGCTGGATGTAGTCCTGTGGAACGGCTTGCCATACCATTTCCACCTGGCGCCTCAGTTGGACCAGCGTTCGTGCTGGACGTGCAGACCGCGTGAGACGACGCTTCATCCAGTCCCAAACATGCTCAATGGGGGACAGATCCGGAGATCTTGCTGGCCAGGGTAGTTGATTTACACCTTCTAGAGCACGTTGGGTGGCACGGGATACATGCGGACGCGCATTGTCCTGTTGGAACAGCAAGTTCCCTTGCCGGTCTAGGAATGGTAGAACGATGGGTTCGATGACGGTTTGGATGTACCGTGCACTATTCAGTGTCCCCTCGACGATCACCGGTGGTGTACGGCCAGTGTAGGAGATCGCTCCCCACACCATGATGCCGGGTGTTGGCCCTGTGTGCCTCGGTCGTATGCAGTCCTGATTGTGGCGCTCACCTGCACGGCGCCAAACACGCATACGACCATCATTGGCACCAAGGCAGAAGCGACTCTCATCGCTGAAGACGACACGTCTCCATTCGTCCCTCCATTCACGCCTGTCGCGACACCACTGGAGGCGGGCTGCACGATGTTGGGGCGTGAGCGGAAGACGGCCTAACGGTGTGCGGGACCGTAGCCCGGCTTCATGGAGACGGTTGCGAATGGTCCTCGCCGATACCCCAGGAGCAACAGTGTCCCTAATTTGCTGGGAAGTGGCGGTGCGGTCCCCTACGGCACTGCGTAGGATCCTACGGTCTTGGCGTGCATCCGTGCGTCGCTGCGGTCCGGTCCCTGGTCAACGGGCACGTGCACCTTCCGCCGACCACTGGCGACAACATCGATGTACTGTGGAGACCTCACGCCCCACGTGTTGAGCAATTCGGCGGTACGTCCACCCGGCCTCCCGCATGCCCACTATACGCCCTCGCTCAAAGTCCGTCAACTGCACATACGGTTCACGTCCACGCTGTCGCGGCATGCTACCAGTGTTAAAGACTGCGATGGAGCTCCGTATGCCACGGCAAACTGGCTGACACTGACGGCGGCGGTGCACAAATGCTGCGCAGCTAGCGCCATTCGACGGCCAACACCGCGGTTCCTGGTGTGTCCGCTGTGCCGTGCGTGTGATCATTGCTTGTACAGCCCTCTCGCAGTGTCCGGAGCAAGTATGGTGGGTCTGACACACCGGTGTCAATGTGTTCTTTTTTCCATTTCCAGGAGTGTAATTTTCTTGAAAGAAAAGGTCCTGACAACACTAAATTTCTTCCTTACCTTGAGAGCGAGGGGGGGGGGGGAGGAGAGAGGAGGACCCTCCCCTCTTCCCCCAGGCATGGGCACCCTTGCTCCCTAGCGCTAACTATGCTGACAATGCATGGAGTTCAATACAGTGTATGTAAGATATTTATGTAGGTACCCAATACTGCTTTGAAGCTTGTTCAGAAGGCGAATCCCTTGACATAACCAGAATTTGGACTAAAAATTTAGGCGTTTTAAGATTGTAACTATATATGACGGTAGTATCTGTTCCCGAAAGAAAAGTTACCATTGATGACCATGCAGCTATTGCTAGAATGAAATGATAATTAAATGGACACCCTAGCTGCAAAGAGGCGTTGATATATTTCATTGGGGACATGTTGAAAATGTGTGCCCCGACCGGGACTCGAACCTGGGATCTCCTGCTTACGGTGTCAAGTAATGTCAGTCCGATTTGTTCAGCAAAATATCTTCAAGCGGACGCTTATTTGCAGTAAACAGTGCTAAAGGAGCCAGTTACGAATGCGAAAATAAGACATTCTAGTAGATTCTAGTGCATAAAAATTCAAAAATTTAGACTGCATCTACAGAAAGATCTGCTGGTCAACTGCAAATCCATTTTTTCCTGGATATTCTCTATCTCTGTTTACTTCTAATGCCCAATAATTTCGTCTTTCTTCATTCTATATAGAAACGACCTTACAAAAGGTACCAGTATTATCGATTAAAGTTCCTGGCAGATTGATCTGGTTTTAAGCTGCGAGGGAGTTTCATTTCAGCGTATACTCCACTGCAGAGTGAAAATTCATTGTGGATTATTAATGCTGTATATAAGTCATTTCAGATGTCTGTATGTAAGTAGTATTTGTTACATGTAACCCATAACTGAAAATAAAATGATTATCATTAGAAAATTATGACTCTATATTTATTTTATTATGTCGTCTCGTTATCACTGTAGGAGTATACCATGGGAAGCAAGGAGAGGATGTTGTTTGGTGGCTGATATCCTCTTCTATAACACAAACAGTACCTACATATTAACAGGGTTATCTGTTCATAAGAACAAGACGTTACTGAAGATAGTCCAGGTGTTGTGGTACAAGCTCCTTCGTAATAGTCCACGTTAGCCTCACTGCTGGTGAAGTAAAAGTCCCACTATGTACACTACTCTGGTCTCCAGGTACTGAGTGACTCTGAGCTAGAGGCTGAGCTAGCTGCAACTGTGACTCCCACTTGGCTACAACTGATGACTCGACTCATTGACTCGCTGGATGACTGACTGGCTCCTCTGGTCTGTGGCTGCAATCTAAATACTCGCGGTCGAGGGGGTGTTGGAGGCGTATTTCTTGCAAGTTTGTCTTTGGCCTCTCTCCTGATAGTCTTGCTTGCTCCGGTGCCTACTATCGATATTCTTGCAAAATCTTTTCTTCTCGGAGTGCTGGCGACAGCTTTCACCAGCACGTTTAGTATAATTTCAGCTTGACATAAAATATAGAATTTAAATAAAAGTAAGACAAAATTGCTGTACAGGAGACTAGTACCACAGACTCCTCGATTACCAGACTTCGACGCTACTCATTCAACTATATTAATCTGTCTAACATCAACAAACTGTTTTGTACTTAACACAACTATCATTTTTAGAGGCAATTTTTTTTTTACTTTTTCTTTTTTGAAATTGTGACGCCCTCTTTTAGAAAACTGATATCTAGGCAGAGATTTTCAAATTCCGTTCTGTTAATATACATAAGGAAAATCGAAAAGGCCAGACCATAAATTTCCCTTGGTTTTTTTTTTCGTTTATTGGATTTCGATTTCCCCCACCTCCCGAAGGGGGCGGACTGGCAGCAGCTTAGTACGCCGCTCTTCAGCCTACATAATTTTTAAAACATATAAGAAGATAAGAAACAATAAAAACAAGCGATAAAATGGTGACGTAAAATGTAAAAGGGCGGAAAATTGTGGAAAGTTAAAACATAAAACAAATGGTGGGCAATGATAATAAAATACACAGGAAGCAGACAGGGAGAAAGAAGACAGACAATTAAAAAAACACGGCGACAGTCTGGATTCTTTTCGTAAGAGATTAAAAAAAAATCACACCCTGCGACAGCATGATGTCGGTTTGCAACACTTCGGAAAAGACGCACAGCAATTAACAATCACTGGGAACACTGCACTAAAAAGTCAGCACGAAGATGACACACCACAGGCAAGGGCAGATGGGAGGGGGGACCTGGACAGATGAGGGCGAAGAAAAAGGGGGGGAGGAGAGGAAAACGAAAGGCGGCGGGGGAGGGGGAGGGGGGACGACGACGAAGGGAGAGGACTCAGAACGAGGGAGCAGGGCAGACGCGAGAGGGAATGGGGAAAGGCAGAGGAAGGAAACGCAAAAGGACTCGGGGGAGGCAGAGAGAGGGCAGGCGGGAAAAAAAAAAAAACAGGATGGAGGGGGGTTTCTCTTGCCAGCTAAAAGCTCATACATACACTCAAAGGCGTAAAATCTATACAAGCTCCTGGGTGATCTGTGTGGAAACATATACAGAGTGCGTAACAAATTCGACAACAATTCAAATAGATTCTTGTCGTAAAGGTTTGACACAGTCACGCAGGAGGCTAGCACCCGTCCTTGTAAATATGGGCAGATCTGTAATTAAGCTTGCTACTAGTCCGTCATATTACGTTACATTCACAACTGGTAACGCTCTCGTCCGTTTGCTGCTTTGCACTTGGATTTCTGAAGATGGAAATAATTCCCAAACGCATCATTCATACTTTGTTATTCATAAGTTCACTGGCTTTATGCGCGATCCTACCCAGCTTAAGTACAGACCTACGCGTATTTACATTGCAGTCATTTTTAAGACTAGAAAAGACCGACTCGCCTGGTGTGACATCTACTGGCAGTTCTAGGCACTGTGAGGCGTGACGAGCCGCGACTCCAGAAATCTCAGGACTTATCGTCGAGTATGGGGACAGCCCGATCCATAATCATAGCTGGAGGCCTAATGTACCTTGAAAGGTAACTAATGGTTATGAGCTGACAAAACTAACGAATACGTTGTCATGATAGTAACTATAATGTTTCCTACGCTTAGTATTTTACTCATATTAGATTTCGATAAGTGTTTCTTGTCAGAGCAGACGGGTATTATCTGTAGATTCAGTAAGTCCCAACACTGTACAAAATCTGCATACAACAGGCAAAGGAAATGTTTCCAAAACGAACGTCGTACTGTTCTGCCACATCCTCTCTAAAACCAAAACTGTAATTACTGAAAATTTAATTGCTCACCGGCAGCGGCATTTTTCTGTTTGCAGCATAATGGGCGCATGAAAATTTGAATATTTGTAATGTGATGAGCGCCTGATACGCCAGGAATCTGTGATTGCTGAGCAACCTTGAAAGATATGAGTACAAGAGCTGACCTTCGTGTCGTGGTATCAGTGAGATTCCCCGATACGTACGTAAAAACGCCAGTGATACTGACTGCGAGGTCGCTGGGAAGCAGTATCTGATTCCTAGTTGTCGACGTCCTAGTGGTGAGTACAAACCTACGTCTCTGCTGACGGCTGCTTCTGGCAGTCAGTTTAGACTACTTTTGTTGATGTCATAAAAAGCGAAGTTAAGAATTCTCCTGCTTTCCTTCACATGATGCCTATTCTAATCGCTTTACAATATTGTTTACGTCTCATTAACTGTCTGAAATTTTTTGTTAGACTGTCGATGGAGCAGTGGTGAGAGTGAACATCCATTTTCAGACCCAATTATGTTATTCAGTTCGCAGCTCGTGGTCTTGCGGTAGCGTTCTCGCTTCTCGCGCATGGGGTCCTGGGTTCGATTCCCGACGGGGTCAGGGATTTTTCCTGCCTCGAGATGACTGGGTGTTGTGGCGTCTTCATCATCATTCATCCCCATTATGGTCGGAGGAAGGCAATGGCAAACCACCTCTATTAGGACCTTACCTAGTTCGGCGGTGCGGATCTCCCGCATCGTCCCCTACGCTCCTCGGAGTGTGCGACCTCATCACCATCATGTTATTCAAACGATAGGAGAAAATCTACTAATCCTACTGCTTGCATTTCTGCAGAAAAAAATGTTTTGTGAATACTGAAAGTGGGATGTAGGAGGTCTGACAAAAGAGGAACGAACCTCCTCGCATTATTATGGAACTAATTCAAGTGCCGCATTTGTATGCGAAATTTTTTTCGATCATGAACAGTTTCGTTAGGCTGCGGCAAGATTAATCAAAATCGACTAACAGAGAGTTTACTGAATATGATTTGTTGCTCCAGGTACAAAGCGTAGTTGAGCTCATGTAGTGCCTCACGGGAAACGAATGTTCCGAGCAATGGAAGAGACCAAAGCAATCGCGTGAGGACTTAGAGGGCTCCTGCTCTGAAGGCTACAACCAATAGTTGAACATACTCAGTCAGTAAACAGTAGTGACAGCAGAATAGTTCGCTCAGGGGAACTCGGTGACAACGTGAACTGGTAGTCATTGGATGTCACCTGAGCAACAGGTCCATCAGGGATATTTCAACCCTTCTAAAGCTGCCCGTGTCGATTGTAGATGATATGATTATAGAGTGGAATGCTAGGAAACAACCATAGCTAACCCAAGACCAGGCAGACCTGATCACAAAGACCGTCGACCATTGAGGAGGCTGGTTGAGAAAAAAAAATAAATGAAATCAGCAGAAGGAATAAATGTGCGTTCGAAAGTGTTACCGGCAGTCTATTTTCCTGTCACTGTATATAGGGGGTTAAAAAGAATGTGTGCCGGTCGTTGTGGCCGAGCGCTTCAGTCTGAAACCGCGCGGCTGCTATGGTCGCAGGTTCGAAACATGCCTCGGCATGGATTGTGTGATGCCCTTAGGCTAGTTAGGTTTAAGTAGTTCTAAGTTCTAGGGGACTGGTGACCTCAGATGTTAAGTCCCATAGTGCTTCGATCCATTTGATTTGAAAAACAATGTGTACATTTATCGAGCATCTCATGAGCCAGGCGTTTCTGTAGTGAGTGCTAAGCGACGCTTGGGGTGCGTGACTGGACACCACTGATTTAAAGTGAATCACGCTAAAGTTTGCGGGTTCCGATGGAAGGATTTGGGTTTGACGGATGCCCGGAGAACGTTACCCGCCGTTACTCCGAACAGTTCTTTTACTGTTCACAGTTCTGTAAAATACACTGAAGCGCCAAACAATCTGGTGTAGGCATGCGTATTCAAATACAGAGATATGTAAACAGGCAGAGTACGACGCTGCGGTCGGCAATGGCTATATATGACAACAAGCGTCTGGCGCAGTTGCTAGATCGGATACTGCTGCTACAATGGCAGGCTATCAAGATTTGAGTGAGTTTCACGTGGTGTTATAGTCGGCGCGCTAGCGATGGGACACAGCATCTCCGAGGTAGCAATCAAGTGGCGATTCACCTGTACAACAATTTCACGCGTGTGCCGTAAGTATAAGGAATCCGGTAAAACATCAAATTTCCGACATCGCTGCGGCCGGAAATACATCCAACGGGACCAAAGACGACTGAAGAGAATCGTTCAACGTGACAGAAGTGCAACCCTTCCGCAAACTGTTGCAGATTCAGTGCTGGGCATCTAACAAGTGTCAGCGTGCGAAATATTGAACGAGACATCGTCGATATGAGCTTTCGGCGCCGAAGGCCGGTACCCTTGATGACTGCACTACACAAAGCTTTACGCCTGGCCTGAGCCCGTCAACACTGATATTCGACTGTTGATGACTGCAAACATGTTGCCAGTCTCGTTTCAAATTGTATCGAGCGGACGGACGTGTACGAGTATGGTGACAACCTCATGAATCCATGGACCGTGCATATCAGTAGGGGACTGTTCAAGCTGGTGGACGCTCTGTAAAGGTGTGGGGCGTGTGCAGTTGGAGTGACATGGGACGCCTGATACGTCTATGACAGGTGACACGTACGTAAGCACCCTGTCTGATCACATGAATCCATTCATATCGATTGTGCATTCCGACGGACTTGGGAAATTCCAGCAGGACAATGCGACGCCACACACCCAGCAATGCTACAGAGTGGCTTCAGGCACACTCCTCTTCTGAGTTTAAACACTTCCGCTGGCCACCAGACTCCCTAGGCATGAACATTATCGTGCATGTCTACGATGTCTTGCAACGTGCTGTTCAGAAGAGATCTCCACTTCTCGTACTCTTAGGTATTAATGGACAGACCCGCAGGATTCACGGTGTCAGTTCCCTCCAGCACTATTCAGACATTAGTCGAGCCCATGCCACGTCGTGTTGCGGCTCTTCTGCGTGCTCGCGGAGTCCTTACACGGTATTAGCCAGGCGTACCAGTTTCTTTGGCTCTTCGGTGTATGTTTATATCCTTCTGCATCCCTAACCACGAAAAGTGCCTCCCTACGTAACACCACCTCCTCCATACTTTACTGTTGGCACTACACATAAGGCAGCCAACGTTCTCCCGGCATTCGTCAAACCCAATGCGTTTCATCGAAATGCCACAGGGTACAAGGTAATTCAAACTCGAAATTACACATCTACATCTACTGTCGAATGCGTCGCTGTTTACACACATCAAACGTCGCTTAAGATTGACTACAGAAATGTGTGGTTCCTGAGGAGCTGCTCGATTATTGTAACACATTCCTTTTTACTCTCCCATGACGGGCTGACACAAATGAATTGGTTACAAACAGGGATAAATGACATTATTACTGCATGCCTAAAATGTAAGAACTGATTATATCTACATTCAAAATGAACAGTTATCTTCTGTTGTACAACTTCCGCTTTGCTGAGACGTGGTCAGAGCGTGGGAACATTTAAAAGGATAGGGAGAACCGGTCTAACACTTGTGCTGAAACGGACTGTCGTTGGTAGTATAACACAGCACTGTTCGACAACGTAGTTCACAAACACATGTAAGGACTGGCAGATTAACTTGAAGAGTATAACTTATTGTCTTTAACTGTATCGTTGCGAGACATGGTACTCTCCTCACTGCTTGCTGCGGACTAGGCGTTGACTGGAACTTAGTCTGGCGTAGAACTGAGCTCTTGTCCGTGAGTCGGTCAGTTTCAAGACAGGCCGCCGACGATGGCGCGGAAAACTGCTTTTGGATTGGTGCACAAGTTCGGAGCGTTCATCCATAAGTTTAACAAACACAGCAGATACACGTACAAGAGACTTTAGTCATCAGTAATACATTCTTCTTCAGTATTTACAACAGTTTGCGAACGCTGGGGTAACTTTCCGATTCCTCAACTATAGAAATCGCGTACACTACTGGCCATTAAAATTGCTACACCATGAAGATGACGTGCTACAGACGCGAAATTTAACCGACAGGAAGAAGATGCTGCGATATGCAAATCATTAGCTTTTCAGGGCATTCACACGAGGTTAGCGTCGGTGGCGACACCTACAACGTGCTGACATGAGGAAAGTTTACAACCGATTTCTCATACGCAAACAGCAGTTGACCGGCGTTGCCTGGAGAAACGTTGTTGTGATGCCTCGTGTAAGGAGCAGAAATGCGTACCATCACGTTTCCAACTTTGATAAAGGTCGGATAGTAGCCTATTGCGATTGCGGTTGATCGTATCACGATATTGCTGCTCGCGTTGGTCGAGATCCAATGACTGTTAGCAGAATACGGAATCGGTGGGTTCAGGAGGGTAATACGGAACGCCGTGCTGGATCCCAACGGCCTCGTATCACTAGCAGTCGAGATGATAGGCATCTTATCCGCATGGCTGTAACGGATCCTGCAGCCACGTCTCGATCCCTGAGTCAAAAGATGGAGACGTTTGCAAGAGAACAACCATCAGCACGAACAGTTCGACAACTTTTGCAGCAGCATGGACTATCAGCTTGGAGACCATGGCTGCGGTTATCCTTGACGCTGCATCACAGACGGGAGCACTTGCGATGGTGTACTCAACGACGAACCTGGGTGCACGAATGGCAAAAAGTCATTTTTTTCGGATGAATGCAGGTTGTGTTTACAGCATTATGATGGTCGCATCCGTGTTTGCCGACATCGCGGTGAACGCTCATTGGAAGCGTGTATTCGTGATCGTCATACTGGCGTATCTCCCGGCGTGATGGTATGGGGTGCCATTGGTTACACGTCTCGGCCACCTCTCGTTCGCATTGACGGCACTTTGAACAGTGGACGTTACATTTCAGATGTGTTACGACCCGTGGCTCTACCCTTCACTCGATCCCTGCGAAACCCTACATATCAGCAGGATAATGCACGACCGCATGTTTCAGGTCCTGTACGGGCCTTTGTGGATACAGAAAATGTTCGACTGCTGCCCTGGCCAGCACATTCTCCAGATCTCTCACCAATTGAAAACGTCTGGGCAATGGTGGCCGAGCAACTGGCTTGTCACAATACGCCAGTAACTACTCTTGATGAACTGTGGTATCGTGTTGAAGCTGCATGGGCAGCTGTACCTGTACACGCCATACCGTTTGACTCAATTACCAGGCGTATCATGGCCGTTATTACGGCCAGAGATGGTTGTCCTGGGTACTGATTTCTCAGGATCTATGCACCCAAATTGCGTGAAAATGTAATCACATCTGAGTTCCAGTATAATATATTTGTCCAATGAATACCCTTTTATCATCTGCATTTCTTCTTGGTGTAGCAATTTTAATGGCCGGTAGTGTATATTCTCCTTCAGTATTTACAACAGTTGGCCAAAGCTGGCATAACTTTTCGATCCCGCAGTTGTAGAAATCACGTAATTTTGAGGCGAAGAATACGTTGAGCCATGTTCGGAGCGCATTTTAATCCGGAAAGGAAGTTCCTTGAAGGTTGGTGGTCAGAGAGCGAAAAAGGTGAAAATCTGAGGGCGCAAGACCAGGTGAATAAGGTGGGTGCAGAATGACTTTCCAACCCAAATCCTGTATGGTGTTTTTTGTCAGTTTAGCAGAATGCGGGCGGGCGTTATCGTAGAGTAGCCTCACTGCACGCAATCTTCCTGGTCGTTGTTCTTGGGTTGCGTCTGCAAGACGTCTCTGTTGTCGTTAATAAATGTCAGCATTGACGATTATACGTCGGGGAAAGTGTTCATAGTACACCACGAAGTCGCTGTTCCATGAGATACGCAACATTATCTTTTCTGGATGCACGGGGAGTTGCTGCTTTGTTTGTGCTCAACCATTCCTATCTTCTTCCGATGTTAGCATAAAATCACCATTTCAGGTCTCTGTTAACGATACGGGATAAGAATGGACAGTGTCGTTCAGGTGCCAATTGATGACGAAAAAGCAGGGATGCACATGTGCCCACACGCCGATTCTTGTAATTTTGGCTTAGAGTATGCGGCACCCATATATCCGATTTTTGAATCTTCCATATTACATGCAAAAGTCGCACGATGTTGTAATGACAACTGTTCATCACATTGGCCAGTTGTCGACGTGGATCAATGTGGATTCAGTATTCATCAAATCCCGAACGTTTTCCTGAACGTGGAGAGCCACTACTGTCAAAACGATCCTCCTTAAAACGAGAAAACCATTTACTTGCAGTGCTCTGTCCAATGCATTATTCCCATACACGGTGCAAGTGTTTTTGGCTACGTCTGCTGCTGTTCACCGCTCTATTGAATTCAGACAGAAGAATATGTCGGTTCAATTGGTTTAAATGGCTCTTAACACTATGGGACTTAACATCTGAGTTCATCAGTCCCCTAGACTTAGAACTACTTAAACCTAACTAACCTAAGTCTAGTACCTTCCGCCGCGGAAGTCGAACACGCGCCAGAACAAATGGACGTGGTCAGCCCATAGAGGGCTCCGCCTCCGCGGCGGCTATTCCGCGCAGCGGAGCTAAGCCACGTGCAGACAGCGGCCAATAGCCGCTCCCTCCGGTTTCGTATATAGGGACCCGCTCTGCCCTAGTCCAGTAAGTCGGGTACTCGCTCTGGATTTCGTTTCTATCTCGGCAGTATCGCGTTCTGGTCGTTGTTCGTTGTTGACCTTTGCCTGGCTCTGGTTCTGAGTGGATTTACTGTTGGTGTTTGCCGGCCAGAGTGGCCGTGCGGTTCTAGGCGCTGCAGTCTGGAGCCGAGCGACCGCTACGGTCGCAGGTTCGAATCCTGCCTCGGGCATGGACGTGTGTGATGTCCTTAGGTTGGTTACGTTTAATTAGTTCTAAGTTCTAGGCGACTGATGACCTCAGAAGTTAGGTCGCATAGTGCTCAGAGCCATTTGAACCATTTTGAACTGTTGGTGTTTGGTGTTGTGGTTTCCACAAGCCTCCGTTGTTTATCTCTTCCTTGTTGTGTCGGTCATAGTCGGTCGTGGTCGGTTGTTGTCAGTTGTCGTTGGTCTGTCGCCCGACTCGTCCTGTGTTTACCCGGTGGTGCGTGCTCCACCGCCGGCGGCTTCCCCGCCTGGCGGCTCCGATCCGCAGCCCAAGGCGTTCCCGCAGTTGGTTTTGCTTACTACATTGGCGACGAGGTAAGTGGAACATAGGAGTATGGAAGAGAAATTGCTCACTCTCTTAGAGCAACAGCAACAGCTCATGCGACAGCAGCAGCAGATCTTACAGACGTCACTGCCGTTGCTCTCAGACAGGGTCAATAAGCGGGATTCCCTCCCACCTCTTCTCCCAGGTGCCCCGCTTTCAGACACGTTCCCACGTCCGCTGCCGTTCCCACCGTTCAACCACGCAAAAGAGGATTGGGAAACGTACCTGCATCGTCTGAAGCAACATTTCACGGCCTTTCAGGTGTCGGATGACTCTCTGCAGCGGTCGTTATTCTTGTCTTGGGCCTCACCGGACACGTTTTTCTTGCTCCGCAAGTTGGCACCGTTGTCCGACCCTGTGGCTCTTTCCTCTCACGAGATCTGTGTGTTGCTAACTAACTATTATTCCCAGCGATACCACGTGGTTGCGTCTCGCTTGGAATCCCATCAATACCACAAGCAGCCGGGTCAGTCCTACCGTTCCTGGGTGACGGATTTGTAAGGCCTCAGCCGCATATGCAACTTCACGTGCACCAATCAGCAGTGCAAGGCGTCATATGCAGATTCGTTAATTCGGGATGTGGTCGTTCAACTGGCGCCCGATCCAGAGGTCCGCACTGCGGCGTTAAAGTAGGACAACCCCTCGTTGGAAGACATTCTGCATATTGCCGATTCCTTCGAAATTGCTCAGGCGACGAACGAACTTCTCGTGGCGCGGCCCCAGGTGGCAGGGGTCGAGTCCACTTCCCGATCCACTCCTTCCCGCCGTCGACGGGGCGCAGTCTCCAGAGGGCACCGCCGTCGAGATTCCTCGCTGTCTGACGTCTCTATGGCGTCCGAACCGCCGGTCGCCCCTCGACGTCGGCCGCGTGGCCGCCTCCCGTCGTGCCCCCAGTGCTTCTCGGCCCACACTCGAGCTGACTGTCTCCATCGCTGGAAGACCTGTTCGCTCTGCGAGAAAGAGGGCCACCTTCGATCTGTCTGTCGTAGCCGCTCGACCCGCCCCCGTCCCGCCCCTGCGGGCCAACAGGAAGCCGTTTATGCTTTACACGCAGTCGTCCCTCGGACCGACACATTGGCTCAAAAGTTATTCCTCACCCTACGCATCTTTAACGAGGACGTCCGTTTCCAGGTCGATCCGGGGACCACAGTTTCTTTGGTCAATCTGACAACGTATGCACGTCTCGGATCTCCAGAATTGTCCCCACCCTCTCGGAGGTTGGTCGCCTACAGCGACGGTTCCATCCCTCTCCGTGGGCAGTTTTCTGTTATGGCCATCTATAAAAACGTTCCCCGGCCCCTTACCCTATTTGTGGTGGACCACCCGTCGGCTTCGGACATTTTTGGACTAGATGCGTTTACACGGTTTGGCTTTTCCATTCAAGACGAAGTGCAGTTCGTTTCAACTACGGTTCCATTTCAGGACCTAGACGATCTGTGCGCGTCCTTTTCTTCCCTGTTTTCGGCAGACCTGGGTTGCGCTTCCAATTTCCAGGCACACATCACTTTACTGCCGAACGCACGGCCTCGCTTTTGTCGGGCTCGGCCTATTCCGGTAGCTTTGCGTGCGGCCGTCAAGCAGGAACTCGATCGGCTCCAGGCTGCAGGGGTTATCGAGCCAGTGCAATTGAGTGCCTGGGCAACGCCCTTGGTGGTCATCAAGAAACCCAATGGATCGCTTCGTCTTTGTGGGGATTTTGGGGCTATAGTCAACGCTCAGTCTTTGGTCGAAACTTATCCCATTCCTCGACAGGAAGACCTTCTCGCTAAACGAAGCCTATCACCAATTGCCGTTGGATGAGGAATCGCAGGCCATCGTCGTCATCAACACGCCTTTCGGTCTCTATGAATACAAGCGTCTTCCGTTTGGCATTTCCTCTGCCCCTGCGATTTTCCAGCGGTATCTCGAGCGACTTACGCAGCCAATACCGGCTTGTGTCAATTACCTCGATGATATCTTAGTCACTCGGCGCACGCGCCAGGAACATCTGGGCAACCTCAGTACCTTATTTCACGCCCTGCAGGCTGCGGGTTTACGTTGTCGGCTGGAGAAGTGCAGTTCTTTTCAACCGGAAGTGGAGTATTTAGGACATTGGCTCAGTAAAGATGTCATTCGCCCTTCGGACCGCAATGTCGCAGCCATCGATGCCCTTCCACGTCCACAAAACTTATCCGAACTCCAGGTATTTTTGGGGAAAGTCAATTATTACTTAAAGTTCTTACCCCAAGCTGCCCACGTCGCGCATCCCCTAAATCGCCTGCGTCGCAAAGGGGTACCTTACACGTGGACTCCTGCTTGCGATCAGGCCTTCACCCACCTGAAGACAATGCTGAAATCTGCCACTTGCCTTACACCTTTCTCTCCAGATCGTCCCTTGGTGGTGGCGGCCGATGCCTCAGCGTACGGGATTGGGGCAGTCCTGGCACACAGGGATGATGATGCATGCATCCAAGACGTTAACCACTGCGCAAAGGAATTATTCTCAGATCGAAAAGAAGGCTCTTGCCATTATTTTTGCGGTTCAGAAATTTCACATTTACCTGTTTGGAGCGCAGTTCACCCTCCTCACGGATCACAAGCCCTTAGTGTCGCTTTTCGGGCCCCATTCGCACCTCCCCGAACGGACGGTTCAGCGTCTTCAGCGCTGGGCGTTGTTCTTGCGTAATTACACCATCCGCTATAAGCCCACCAGTCAACACACTAATGCAGATGCCTTATCACGTCTCCCAGCAGGACCCGATCCGGCCTTCGACCAGCAGGAAGTCCTGTGCTTCCACATCGACTCTGCCCGCCGAGAGACTCTCGATGGATTTCCTCTGACGGCTACGCAAATCGCCGCTTCCACGCGCAGGGACCCCATTCTGCGGCAAGTCCTCCGCTATGTGACCCATGGTTGGCCTCTCTACCTTACCCGACGTTTGAAAACTGACTTCAGCCCGTGGCGTCACGTCTCACACAGACTTTCGGTGATGGAGGACGTCCTCCTGTTGTCCACGGACTCGGACGCCCATCGGGTGCCCATCCCTCCGGACTTACGCCATCGTGTCCTGTACTTATTACACCGCGGAAACTGGGGGATGTCTCGCATGAAGGCGTTGGCTCGACGACATGTCTATTGGCCAGGGATCGATGGAGACATTGAGCACTTGGTCCCTGGTTGCACAGTGTGTGCGCATCATCAGGCTAGTCCTCCACAATCTTTCGCGCCCTGGCCAACACCCAGCCAACCCTGGGATAGGATCCATCTCGATTTTGCAGGCCCCTTCTTAGGCTCCATGTGGCTCCTCATCATTGATGCCTATTCCAAATACCCATATGTGGTCCACATGGCGTCCACCACCGCTGACGCCACCCTCACCGCCTTGGCCCAGGTGTTGGTCATTGAAGGCCTTCCTCCGACGTTGGTCACAGATAACGGGCAACAATTCACGGTGTCCTCATTCCAGACCTTCTGCTCCGCTAACAGTATCAAACACATTCGCTCTCCCTCTTCCATCCTTCATCCAATGGCGCGGCGGAACGCCTCGTCCGCACTTTCAAACAGCAGCTGATGAAATCAGTGGAGCCGTCGGCCACCACCTCGGCCCTCACCTTGTTTCTCAGCACCTACCGCATTACGCCGGTGGCCGGTCGTAGTCTTGCCGGACCCTCCTCCACCTCTTGACACCATCCACTTCTGGGCCCCGCTCTTGCCCCTCCCGGCGCTACGCCCCGGGCATGGCCGTGTGGGCCCACTCCTATGGCAGCACTCCTGCATGGATGCCCGCTACGGTGACTGCAGCTCATGGGCGGCGAGTGACGACCGTACAGACACACAGAGGGCTCGAGCGTCGCCACCATAACCAACTCCGCCCTCGGGCCCCCGCCTCGATTCCTCCCCCACCGCCTTCCCTGCTTCCTGGTGCAGACACGTCCCTCGAGGTGGAGCCCTTCCATTCAACCTCCATCTCCTCGCCGGCTCTGCAGACACCCCTTCCGCCTCGCCGGGTATAGAGACGCCCTCTGACCCCCTGTCCTCTGGTGACACCTTGATGGATGCCGCAGACAGCCTACCCTACCCTCCCCCAGTGGTCCTTCCGGACGTCTCACAACCCCTGCCCTCGTTCCGCCCGCCTCAGCATCGTCCGGGGCATTTCCGCCCCTATGCACCAATTTCGGGGGGGGGGGGGGGAGGGATCTAGTACCTTCCCCCGCGGAAGTCGAACACGCGCCAGAACAAATGGACGTGGTCAGCCCATAGAGGGCTCCGCCTTCGCGGCGGCTATTCCGCGCAGCAGCTCTCGTGCAGCGAGGGCGCCACCGCTACGCCACGTGCAGACAGCGGCCAATAGCCGCTCCCTCCGGTTTCGTATATAGGGACCCGCTCTGCCCTAGTCCTGTCAGTCTGGTACTCGCTCTGGATTTCGTTTCTATCTCGGCAGTACTGCGTTCTTGTCGTTGCTCGTTGTTGACATTTGCCTGGCTCTGGTTCTGAGTGGATTTACTGTTGGTGTTTGGTGGTGTGGTTTCCACAAACCTCCGTTGTTTATCTCTTCCTTGTTGTGTCAGTCATAGTCGGTCGTAGTCGGCTGTTGTCAGTTGTCGGTGGCCTGTCGTCCGACTCGTCCTGTGTTTACCCGGTGGTGCGTGCTCCACCGCCGGCGGCTTCCCCGCCTGGCGGCTCCGATCCGCAGCCCAAGGCGTTCCCGCAGTTGGTTTTGGTTACTACACTAAGGACATCACACACATCCATGCCCGAGGCATGATGCGAACCTGCGTCCGTAGCAGCAGCGCGGTCCCAGACTGAAGCCCCTAGAACTGCTCGGCCGCAGCGGCAGGCGATTATGTCGCAAATGGTCCAATTTCTCCACTTGGCACTCCATGTTCTAGCGTCCATAGCTCCATTCACTATTTCCAAATGACCAGACGACAACACGTAAACTCACATAGCACAGGTAACTAGAAATAAAAATGACAGTATCTAAATAGATCCATAGCAACCGGTATAGGAACATGCAAAATAAAAACGCTACGAACTTGTGCGCCAACCTAATACTTTCAGATCATCAGAGTGACCCGCGATGCTCAGATAGCAAGGAGCATCTTCGTGGTGTCGATAGCAGGCGCCAGCGCTACGCCTATCGACTACACCAGAGACTCCCTACGCACCGTCATTGTGCTAGCTGAACCGATGGTAGCACTTTGCAACTCACGACTTCCTTTTTCGTGGCTTCATGTAACTTTTTACAACCACCCTCCGCAATGTTCAACGGTCCCTGTCCATCTGTACTTCAGGTATGCCTGCTTTTGCCTTAGCTGTGGTTGTATCTTAGCGTTTCCACTTGATGAACACATTTCGAACCGTCGACTATGGCAGTTTTAGAAGGGTGGAAATGTCGCTGCTGGTTTTGTTACCCAGGTAACTTCCAATGACTAGTCCACGTTCTAAGTGACTGGGCTCACCCTTACGGACCATTGTACTGTTGGTGCTGCCGTACTACCAACATAGCACAATATTCTACGTCTCCTTTTATACCGGAGGGATGAGTACCCAGAACAACCACCTCTGTGCCGTAATAACGGCCCTGATACGCCTGGGCATTGAGTCAAACAGAACTTGCACGACGTGTACAGGTACAGCTGCCCATGCAGCTTCAACACGATACCACAGTTCGTCAAGAGTAGTGACTGGCGTATTGTGACGAGCCAGTTCCTCGGCCACCATTGACCATATGTTTTCAATTGGTGAGAGATCTGGAGAAAGTGCTAGTCAGGGCAGCAGTCAAACATTTTCTGTATCCAGAAAGACCCGTACAGGACCTGCAACATGGGGTCATGCATTATCCTGCACAAATATAGGGTTTCGCAGGGATCGAATGAAGGGTAGAGCCACGGGTCGTAACACATCTGAAATGTAACGTCAACTGTTCAAAGTGCCGTCAATGCCAACAAGAGGTGACCGAGACGTGTAACCAATGGCACCCCATACCATCAAGCCGGGTGATACGCCAGTATGGCGATGACGAATACACGCTTCCAATGTGCGTTCACCGCGATATCGCGAAACACGGATGCGACCGTCATGATGCTGTAAACAGAACCTGGATTCATCCGAAGAAATGACGTTTTGCCATTCGTTCACTCAGGTTCGTCGTTGAGTACACCATCGCAGGCGCTCCTGTCTGTGATGTAGAGTCAAGGGTAACCGCCATGGTCTCCGAGCTGATAGTCCATGCTGTTGCAAACGTCGTCGAACTGTTCGTGCAGATGGTTGTTCTCTTGCAAACATCCACATCTGTTGACTCAGGGATCGAGACGCGGCTGCATGATCCATTACAGCCATGCGAATATGATGCCTGTCATCTCGACTGCTAGTGACACGAGGCCGTTGGGATTCAGCACGGCGTTCCGTATTACCCTCCTGAAGCCACCGATTCCATATTCTGCTAACAGTCATTGGATCTCGACCAACGCGAGCAGCAATGTCGCGATACGATCAACCGCAATCGCGATAGGCTACAATCCGACCTTTATCAAAGTCGGAAACGTGACGGTACGCATTTCTGCTCCTTACACGAGGCATCACAACAACGTTTCACCAGGCAACTCTGGTCAACTGCTGTTTGTGTATGAGAAATCGGTTGTAAACTTTCCTCATGTTAGCACATTGTTGGTGTCGCCACCAGCGCCAGCCTTGTGTGAATGCTCTGAAAAGCTAATGATTTGCATATCACAGCATCTTCTTCCTGTCGGTTAAATTTCGCGTCTGTAGCACGTCATCTTCGGGGGTGTAGCAATTTTAATGGCCAGTAGTGTACTTATTTACAGATCGTACAAAATAGATACGTATTTCAAAGTTTTACTGACCTCCAAAGTAGTCACCAGCATTGTGTATAACCCGTTGCCAGCGATGTGGAACTCGGCATTCGCTTCAGAACTGCTACAAATTCGTCGGGCAATGGACCGCGACGCTCGAACTGTCAACACAACTGGCACTGCTAATGGTATCCTACGACTTCCACATCGCTGGCAACGGGTTATACACAATGCGGGTGACTACTTTGAAGGTCAGTAAAGCTTTGAAACACGTATTTTGTACGAGCTGTAAATAAATAATTGCCGCTAGTAAAGTTCTAACCCTCGTATAACGAGGTACTGAATGCTAACCATTTAGAGATTTGGATTACTATAAAAAATTTGGACAAATGAGTACAATTAGACGAACAGGTTGTGACACCTGAAGAGAAGGAAGAAACAAATGTGTAAAGAATGAAATGACAATTCCTTCACTTCATCAACAAGTGCTGGACAAAGAAAGAAATGCCGAACAGATGGAAATAAGCCATAGTAACGGCTATACATAAGAAAGAAGACAGAAACGCTGTGAGAATTACATGGGCACTTCTGTACTCAACACTGGCTGTTCAACATTTTCTAGGATAATATCACAGATTCGCAGTAAGTTTCGAAAATATCCTGTTGGAAGAACAAACTGGGTTCAGGAAGAATAGGTCCTGCTCAGAAAACACACTTGTCATCAGATAAATAATCACAGAGTATGTACACTCCTGGAAATGGAAAAAAGAACACATTGACACCGGTGTGTCAGACCCACCACACTTGCTCCGGACACTGCGAGAGGGCTGTACAAGCAATGATCACACGTACGGCACAGCGGACACACCAGGAACCGCGGTGTTGGCCGTCGAATGGCGCTAGCTGCGCAGCATTTGTGCACCGCCGCCGTCAGTGTCAGCCAGTTTGCCGTGGCATACGGAGCTCCATCACAGTCTTTAACACTGGTAGCATGCCGCGACAGCGTGGACGTGAACCGTATGTGCAATTGACGGACTTTGAGCGAGGGCGTATAGTGAGCATGCGGGAGGCCGGGTGGACGTACCGCCGAATTGCTCAACACGTGGGGCGTGAGGTCTCCACAGTACATCGATGTTGTCGCCAGTGGTCGGCGGAAGGTGCACGTGCCCATCGACCTGGGACCGGACCGCAGCGACGCACGGATGGACGCCAAGACCGTAGGATCCTACGCAGTGCCGTAGGGGACCGCACCGCCACTTCCCGGCAAATTAGGGACACTGTTGCTCCTGGGGTATCGGCGAGGACCATTCGCAACCGTCTCCATGAAGCTGGGCTACGGTCCCGCACACCGTTAGGCCGTCTTCTGCTCACGCCCCAACATCGTGCAGCCCGCCTCCAGTGGTGTCGCGACAGGCGTGAATGGAGGGACGAATGGAGACGTGTCGTTTTCAGCGATGAGAGTCGCTTCTGCCTTGGTGCCAATGATGGTCGTATGCGTGTTTGGCGCCGTGCAGGTGAGCACCACAATCAGGACTGCATACGACTGAGGCACACAGGGCCAACACCCGGCATCATGGTGTGGGGAGCGATCTCCTACACTGGCCGTACACCACTGGTGATCGTCGAGGGGACACTGAATAGTGCACGGTACATCCAAACCGTCATCGAACCCATCGTTCTACCATTCCTAGACCGGCAAGGGAACTTGCTGTTCCAACAGGACAATGCACGTCCGCATGTATCCCGTGCCACCCAACGTGCTCTAGAAGGTGTAAGTCTACTACCCTGGCCAGCAAGATCTCCGGATCTGTCCCCCATTGAGCATGTTTGGGACTGGATGAAGCGTCGTCTCACGCGGTCTGCACGTCCAGCACGAACGCTGGTCCAACTGAGGCGCCAGGTGGAAATGGCATGGCAAGCCGTTCCACAGGACTACATCCAGCATCTCTACGATCGTCTCCATGGGAGAATAGCAGTCTGCATTGCTGCGAAAGGTGGATATACACTGTACTAGTGCCGACATTGTGCATGCTCTGTTGCCTGTGTCTATGTGCCTGTGGGTCTGTCAGTGTGATCATGTGATGTATCTAACCCCAGGAATGTGTCAATAAAGTTTCCCCTTCCTGGGACAATGAATTCACGGTGTTCTTATTTCAATTTCCAGTAGTGTAGAATTTAACAGAGAAACACACTTACAGTTCACTGACTACATGAAAGCCTTTAATAATGTAGAGAGCACAATGTTTTGGGAAATCCTAGGTATTTAAAAAGAGCAATCACACAAATGTAGCAAAACTCAACAATTGCCATTGCCGGAAAGGAGCATGTTATAATAATGACAAATCTAGGCTTACGACAAGGATTCAGTTTGTCTCCGATACTTTGTCTTGATGATGTAACGAAACAATGGCCAAAAAATAGTTTTCCACATTTATAACAGTAACCGATGAAATTAGATAACAACACTCTTTGCCGGAGACCAAACTTGTAGCTGACAGTGAGGGCAGCCTTCCAGAAGCGATTTATATATTAAATATAACTGGCAAGAACTATAATTAACTCATTTCGATTCAAGAAACAAAAATCACAGCTTTTAAAGGCCGATACCCGGCCCCAAAGAAAATTGTAATAAACAGCTAGAAGGCAGAGTGGAAGAACTCGACTTCTTCGGAAATGGCATCTCCTCAGCAAACGAAAAAGAAATACCAAGAAAATTGAAAGATTTAGTTACATTACCGGGACCACATAGAGAACACTGGACTATAACAGCTGGAAATGAACCAAGAATACAAACTACGGCAATAAGTTTTCTGAGAAGAGAAGCTGGCTATAGATTATTTGATAATATAAAGAATACATCAAACAGACAGGACTTAAAAGTATTAACTGAACAGATCAAGGAATATAGAAATAAATGAAGTGATCATGTCAAATGAGTAAGTGAAAGTAAAATGCACAAAATAGTAGTAGATTGTCGACCAATGGGGAAGAAATCAACAGATACATCTAGAAAGAGGTGGAGAAATCGATTAGAAACTAACAGCAGCCAATACTGGCTCACGAAAAGAGGACATAACACGCAAATGCCTTACACTTGAAGAAATATGAAGTAGAGCAAGTTTAAGATTTCACAGATGTGCAAAGATATGCAATTTTCAAACAGACTGCCTTTACACTAAGGTAATAAGACAGCGATATGTATACACACAGATGGTGGTAATATCGCCTACATAAGCTATAAAAGGTCAGTGCTTTGGCGGAGCTGTCATTTGTACTTAGGTGATTCATATGAACACACTTACGAAGTGATTATGGCCGCATGACACGATTTAACAGACTTTGAATGCGGAATGGCAGTGGGAGCTACAAATATGAGACATTCCGCTTCGGAATTCGTTACGGAATTCAGTATTCCAAGATGAACAGTGTAACGAGTGTGCGGAGAATACCAGATTTCAGGCATTATCTCCCACCAAGGACAACGCATTGACCAACGGCCTTCACTTAACGACCGAGAGCAGCAGCGTTTGGGTAGAACTGTCAGTGCTAACATACAAGCAACACTGCGTGAAATAACCGCAGCAATCAATGTGGAACGTACGACAGTAATGCAAAATTTGGCACTAATGGGCTGTGACAGCAGACGACCGACGCGAGTGCCTTTGCTAACAGCACGACATCACCTGCATCACCTCTCCTTGGCTTGTGACTACATCCTTCAGACCCTAGACGATTGAACAACCGTGGCCTCGTCAGATGAGTTCAGATTTCAGTTGGTAAAAGGTGATTGCAGGGTCGAGTGTAGCCCCGATCCCATGAGGCCATGGATATAAGTTATTAACAAGGCATGGTGCAAGGTGCTTGTGGCTCCGTAGTGGTGCGAGCTGTGTTGCCATGAAATGGACGGATCCTCTGATCCAACTGAACAGATCATTGACTGGAAATGGTTATGTTCGGTTACTGGGAAACCATGTGCAGTCATTCATGGACTTCATGTTCCCAAACAACGGTGGAATGACTATGCTCCATCTCACTGGGCCACAATTGTTCACTAGCGGTTTGAAGAACATTCCGGACAATTCGACTGAATGATTTGGCCATCCAGATCGCCCGACATGAATCCTGTCGAACATTTATGAGACATAATCGAGAGGTAATTTTCTGCACAAACTCGTGCATCAGCAACAGTTTCGCAGTTATGGACGGCTGTAGAGGCAGCATGGCGCAGTCTTTCTGTACGGGACTTCCAACGACTTGTTGAGCCCATTCCACGTCAAGCTGCTGCACTTCGCCGGGCAAAAGGAGGTCCGAAACGAGATTAGGCGGTGTCCCATCATTTTTGTCATCTCAGTGTATTTTCACTATTGTTTTGTTTTTATTTCAGAGTCAATTTTTTTCCTACTTTGTGAGGCCAATCTTTCATGTGCTACACCCATTCAGACTAAACTTAACCATGTCAGCATATGAAGGGGATATTTCAATAGTGGTACAAGTCCATTTTTGTTCATTTTGAGATACAGAGTCCTAAAGTTAAATGAGCGCTGAACAATCTGCAGTTGAGACACCAGAAATATTCAAGCATATGGCTTCTTGCTAGAGATGAACCTTTCTTTCTGTTTGTTTGGATCATTAATTTTAGAAGAATTATAGACATAAAAGTGGAGGTAATGGACTTGCACCACTATTGAAATAAGCCCTTCATATACGCTGGTGGTAATGCAGATCTTTTTTCCTTTTTTGCCGTTCACAGTTTCTTTTCGAAACTGAACCTGCTGTGCGCTTCCCATACAGTAGGGTTCATCATGTGTCAGTGAGTGGTATCTACGTTTTCTACCATTCGCGAAACACCGTTTTCCCCCATTGGTCGTCAGCCAAATTTTGCTGCTATCTGCTACATTATTCGTCTGTGCGATCCTGTAACGTTCCACATGTTTTGTGAGAGGTGAATTTCTAATTTTATTCTGTTCGTGTTTGAAATGACTATGATGAATGAGATGAAGATTAATGTGTTGGGAGTGATGAAATCTCTTACGAAACAATATATAAGACGATCGGATTCAATGCGTTTCCTGTTCACGATGGTCACATTGTGTCTGGCACTCTCAGGCCGTGGTCTCCAGGGTGATTTGAACTGTGGCCGCCGCTGCTAGCGCCGTCGCCATGGCAATGCTGCTGGAGTCGTGGTGGAGCGAGGCAGTGCTCGCGGTTTTCGTGCTGTTCGCCGCGTTCTACCTCTGGTTCCTCTACTGGTACGCCTACTGGAGACAGAGGGGCGTGCCGTACGCCGAGGCCGTCTTCCCATACGGGAGTATCGGGAAGGAGACCATTCTGGGAAAGATGCGAGTAGAGTTTAAAATACACGAAATCTACGAACGATATCGAGGTATGTAATAAACTTTTGTACTATTTTCCCTTACATATGGTTACGATCACCTCTCGCTTTGTAATACAGTAATTCAGTGTCACTTAAGTGTTACATAAGTTTTTCAATTTTCATAATAAACTTTTCAAATGAATGTTTATCTAAATGAATTGTAACTGTCGTGTGCGTATACGAGAGCACATCAAGACTATCTGCGGAACATTTTTCTAGTTCATTACAATAACAGTGAAAAATTTACAATAACATCATTTATAAACATGTTAACCCTGCTTTGCAGCGCAGCTTGTCCCAAGTTGTGTAAGTTCTCCAATACATTCAATTAAAATCTTCGGTAGCATAGCGAGCCACGTATCCCATCAGTCCAAAAAAATTCGACACTGGGTTAGTAAAAACTAGAGAAAAGTTAAGATGACAGTTTTAATGCTTCAGGTGTTCTATGTAGTCTCCCCTGCATCTTATTTAATACAACCACCTGAAACAGTTGAAGTTCTTCTTTGGGATGTTGTTCAACTTTCGTCACATTTGCACCTTCCTCGGTTTTGGCCAACCATCGGGGACTCATTATGCACTTTGTCGTTTTGTGGTAGGTTCGTATTGGTAACACCAAGTTTCCTCACCCGTGATGAAATTTTCCAGAAAAAACTGTCCGCGTTTTTCAAAAATGGTTCAAATGACTCTGAGCACTATGGGACTTAACTTTTGAGGTAATCAGTCCCCTAGAACTCACAACTACTTGAACCTAACTAACCTAAGGACATCACACACATCCATTCCCGAGGCAGGATTCGAACCTGCGACCGTAGCGGTCGCGCGGTTCCAGAATGTAGCGCCTATAACCGCCGTTTTTCATTTCAATGACGTTGCAGCAGATTTCGCGTTGTCGTTTTTGTTTGGGAGTCACTGTCTGTGTGCAAACTTTGCACACGCTTTTTTTTCTTTTTCAGAACGTTCTGGAGGATGTCTCGAACACTTAATTTAGAGATGTCGTTCTGCAGCGATTTGTAATGCAACAACGTTGGCACACTATGGCCGCACATCACATCCTGTGCTTAACACTGCTTGCCCACAACTGACTGGTCGAATGCGTATCTATTGTTTACATCTGTTAATTCCAGAAGCCACCGTAGTTACTGCGCTGATGTCGCTTATACACACACCGAGAATGAAATCAATTTTGAAACACTTCTTCATCACAGGTGAATCGATGGTCTCTTAAAACATCTTTAATTGGACCAAATAAATGAAAAAAATGCCGTTAGACTACAGACCTCGGTGCGTTTTTCGATTTTCAGGTCGGGTGTTTTCTCCTGACACTTTTTCCTAATAAGTGTTCCCAAAATTGTTCGGTGGACATCCCAAAAAACTGTTAGCACCATTTTTCCCGCAGAGGGTTGACTCGTGCATTTTATTTTGGCTGGCATTCCGAGACATTTCCATTCCATGCTCTAGCGTTTTTCCTCTGATTCAGAATGATGAACCCATGTTTCATCTACAGTGGTTTATTTACTTACTTGCCCGTTCGGTATTTAGAAAGCCATTCATCACATAATGTATTAATTAAATATTCTGTTAGCTCTGTACGAAGTTAAAATATTCTTTACATACATTCTTATAATGCTGTACAATATTACAAATATTCTTGTGACACTCTGTGGCTGAGTCCGAGAGTCTGTGTATGTTCTTCAGATCACCCTCATAGCTATGCACTTCACACAGAAGTAAATGGTCCTCTGACTGGATTTCTGCGCACTCATATTCTGGATTGTCTGATAGGCCCCATTTGTTCATTAGTTGCTTGCGCCTACCAACACTCGTCCTGACAAGATTCAGAGTTGTCCACAATTTCCTCGGGTGGCTATATCCATCGATCTTCTAGTTGGGGTCGTTCACCAATTTTCGGTTCCTGTGTCCACTTACAGCCCATAGTTCTTTCCAAGCCGTTTTCGAGTGCAGCATTGCAGTTCTTCGACGATTTTCCATAAAGATGACTTGGATTTCTATAGGTGCTAGGTATATGGGGAGTTCTGTGTTGTCTAGGATTTTGCTGTATGATCTTGTGGCTATCTGTGATTGCACAGTTTCAGGAGGCTCAATATTTGCTAGGACGGGGAGCCAGGCACAGGAGGTGGCCCTGAATGTTCCGAGATCATCAGCATTGTCTTCTTCAATTCGACGTCCACTATAGCCACGTGTGCACTTCTCATCCAGACTGGTGACACAGTATTCAGACACTCTGTGGACAAGCGCTAGTGCCGAATTCCTCCACGTGCTCGCTCCACAACCCCATGCCGTTCCAGATAGTTTCGTCAAAATAGCATTGTAGGATTTTAGTTTCTGTTTTGTATATTCTGGATATGAGTTACATGTTAGAAATTTTGAAATTTGTGTTAAGATTTTATTGGACCAAACTGCTGAGATCATCGGTCCCTAAGCTTACACAATTCTTAACCTAACTTAAACTAACTTACACTAAGGACAACACACACACACACACACACACACACACACACACACACACACACACACACGCACACAGGCCCGAGGGAGGGATCGAACCTCCGACGGGGGAGCCGCGCGAACCGTGACAAGGCGCCCCTGACCGCGCGGCTACCCCGCGCGGCCAGTTACATGTTAAGAGTGCGACCTACAGTGATCAAACTAAATGTCACATATTTCTTTATTGTTAATACTGGACGTAGTAGGAAACAAAACTTGTTTCGTTCTGTCAGATACAATCGCAACAAGACACAAATAAAGAAGATAAAAACATTTCCCCCTTCATAAATCCTTACCAAAGGTTCCTCTGCAAACACTGCAGCTTCTCCTCACTGTCATCTTGCATAACACATTGTTTTGTGAATAATTTGGCACTACTCGTAACTGGAGACACTTAAGAATGCTGTGAGCTATACTCTTTACCAAGTTGTCTAGATTAGCCTATGGGCTATTGCTAATCCCTCCACAGCGGCCTCTGTGTAGTCTCTGGTGTGACAGGACGATAGCCATTCGCTCGTTTTAGTATGGTCCACGCATTTTCAATGCAGTTAAGGTCGGGAGAATACGGGGGCCATTCCATCCGACTGTTTGTGTGCTCCACTAGGAAGGTCTTCACTTCACAAGTTTGTGACGATGGGGGTCATGCACTGTCGCACATCGGCGTGAATCCTTCACCAATATGTTCACCAAATGAAGCCATAATGCGTACAAGGATGTCATCCCAATACTTCACGACAGTGATCTTCTATTATATTGGCACAAGGAGTGTCATGCGACCATACACGATTGTATGCCAAAACATGATTGGATCACCTTGATGAGGGTGGTGGTCTACAGTACAGTTGGTTTGTAAACATTGTCCTCATTGCCTCCACACACGAATACCAGTATTGGTAGGGTGGAGGCTGATACAGGTCTTATCAGATAAGAGCGTTGTGTCTCATTGCTACCCAGCCTACAAAGAGTGGTTTCATGCCCATGCGATATGAACCACTCTCCAAACCCGATTTAGAGGAGGAGCCTTGACTTGTCTTCTGGCACGTAGTACCTGTTCATGGAGCGTTATACACAGATATCGGTCCTGCACACCTTTTCTATTTTCTTCCGCGGCCATTACTGTTGTGATCCTCAATGGAACCTGTCGCTAGAAACTTGTTACAGATTCAAGAGACATTCAGTGCGACGTCCGCCTGCCTGTCTCATCCACTGTTCCATTGACGTGACTATACGGAGACTCTGATCGTACGTTATTGTTGTACAAACCATCCTGAAGCAACACAGCTCTAGTGATGATACACAGCACAAGGACTGCAGTGTTTACAGGTGACACGGTTGCCATAGACTACTTATACTGCCCTCTCTCGGTACAAACATGGATTGCTTCCTATAGATTTGCGTTACAAACAAATCAGTGTATTGATATCACATCGTGTTTCTGGATCACGACGTTCAGTTTTAAAGTTTCGGCAGTGTGCAATATTTATTTCGACCACTGTAGCCTATACACCCACAAAATGATGAAAAGAGAAAAATGTAAACCTACTAAATTTTCTTTGTTCATGCAGTGAAACTGTCACAACAGGCATGTTGTCTTGACGTTCAAATTTATTACTTCTTTGCTACTGACTCTATTCATAACACATTTGCCAGGCAGTATCCAGATATTCCGTTGAATGTACATAACGAAGTTGCATCACTGTAAGACACAGAGAGACGGGTAGGGGGACATGGCCAGAGAAAGGGAAGACGAGGACATGGACAGGGGGAGGAGAAGAGGTTATGGACATACGAAGGAAAGAGGAGATGGAAAAGAGGGAGAGGAGCAGATGCACAAAAAGAGGAGGGGAGGGAGTAGCAGAGAAGAGAGAGAGGGGGGGGGGAGGAGTTGGACAGAGACTGGGGGCTGGAGGAGGTGGACAGAGAGAAGGGGGAGAAGAGGATGGATCGACAGGGGGCTGAGGAGATAGAGAGGGGGAAGGAGGAGATGGTCTACTAGAATTGAAATACACATATCAAGAAAAGTTTTGCACCACCTCGGTTCCGAGAGTTCCGGAACCTGTGCAGAAAATTGGAATAGAGATCAACATAAACACCATTTCCGCCCTTTTTATTGCTCATGAAAACCACATTGCATATTGTACCACCATGCAGCGAGACCTTTAGGGGTTGTGGTCCAGATTGCTGTACACACCGGTACCTCTAATACCCAGTAGCACATCCTCTTGCATTGATGCATGCCCGTATTTATTGTGGCAAACTATTCACAAGTTCATCAAGATTGTCCTACTCCTCATCGGCGATTCGGCGTAGATCCCTCAGAGTGGTTGGTGGGTCACGTCGTCCATAAACAGCCATTTTCAACCTCTCCCAGGCATGTTCGATATGGTTCATGTCTGGAGAACATGCTGGCCACTCTAGTCGAGCGATGTTGTTATCCTGAAGGAAGTCATTCACAAGATGTGCACGGATGTGGGGGGTGGGGGGGCGGCGGCGAACGGTCGTCCATGAAGACGAATGCCTCGCCAACATGCTGCCGATATGGTTGCACTATCGATCGGAGGAAGGCATTCACGTATCGTGCAGCCGTTACGGCGCCTTCCATGACCACCAGCGGCGTACGTCAGCCGCACATAATGACACCCCAAAACAGCAGGGAACCTCCACCTTGCTGCACTCGCTGGACAGTGTGTTTAAGCCGTTCAGCCTGACTGGGTTGCCTCCGAACACGTCTCCGACGATTGTCTGGTTGAAGGCATATGCGACACTCATCGGTGAAGAGAATGTGATGCAAGTCCTGAGCCGTCCGTTCGGCGTGTTGTTCGGCCTATCTGTAACGCGCTGCGTGGTGTCGTGGTTGCAAAGATGGACCTCGCCATGGACGTGGGGAGTGAAGTTGCGCATCGTGCAGCCTATTGCGCACAGTTTGAGTCGTAACACGACGTCCTGTGGGTGCATGAAAAGCAATATTCGACATGGTGGTGTTGCTGTTAGGGTTCCTCCGAGCCATAATCCGTAGGTAGCGGTCATCGACTGCAGTAGTAGCCCTTGGGCGCTCTGAGCGAGGCATGTCATCGACAGTTCCTGTCTCTCAGTATCTCCTCCATGTCCGAACAACATCGCTTTGGTTCACTCCAAGACGCCTGGACACTTCCCTTGATGAGAGCCCTTTCTGGCACAAAGTAACAATGAGGACGCGATCGAACGCGGTATTGACCGTCTAGGCATGGTTGAACTATAGACAACACGGGCCATGTACCTCCTTCCTGGTGGAATGATTGGAACTGATCGGCTGTCGAACCCCCTCCGTCTAATGGGCGCTGCTCATGCATAATTGTTTATATCTTTGGGCGGCTTTACTGACATCTCTGAATAGTCAAAGGGACTGTGTCTGTGATACAATATCCACAGTCAACGCCTATCTTCATGAGTTCTGATGCAAAACCTTTTCTGATGTGTGAAAATACTTACCCAGGCAACACCAGGTTATCAGCCAGTAAACAATAAGATACAGATTATGTGCTACTTCAATTTTTTAGACAGTTTGTAAAATGTGTAATTTGTTTCCCACAACGTAGTTTAAGTAACAGTTGCACTATTGCTTCATTTTTCTTAAACTCGCTTATAAAATTATAAAATTTTCTAAATCTACGGAGAAAAAATTGGAAACAGGAACGGTGGTGATAGTGTTAGGACGGGGGGGGGGGGGGGGGGGGTTCGCTATTCTGCCAGGGACGCAGATTCACTTTGGTACTGAGCTGCCCCTGGGACAAGACTGTTTAAAATAATATCAAGAAGTGTTACAGCTTGCCTGCAGCGTCTAATCACCACGGTACAGGGAACTACAACTCAACGTTTTCTCAATACTGTTTTGTGTTGCCACAGACGAGCGCTTCCTTGGCATTTACGCGCTGCATACGCCGGCGCTTCTGGTGATGGACCCCGATCTCATTCGCGACATTCTGGTCAAGGACTTCGACGCATTCCAGGACAGGTGCATACCGTTCGATGACAGCGAGCCGCTGAACCAGCACCTGCTGTTTCTCAACGGCAGCAAGTGGAAGAGGCTGCGCTCCAAGCTCACCCCGGCGTTCACCTCTGGAAAGCTAAAAATGATGTTCGAGGTGAGCGGATTCAAGTGATTAAACGGTGAATGTAGAATGTGAGTGCTTCGCAGTGACAAATTTCTGTGCAACGTAACTAATTTGTAAAACTATGTAAGACTGAATGACAAACAAACGATCTAGCTAATTTCCATTTCTCCTGAGGGTGAAGTTTCTTAGTACGAATGATTCCGGGTAGATTTGAACCATACAATCCACAGGCATATTTATTTTAATTTTCTCAAATTTTGTGCACTTTCCTTTTCGCAAGCTTTTGGGGAATGTAAATACCTTCACTGCCTCTCGTATTACACTGTCAACTGACATCAATGTGACCACCTGTCAGATGCTTGAGTAATCACTTTTTGCAGGCCTGGCCGTTGCGAGACGTGCAGGAAGAGACTTACTGAGGTTCTGGAAGGTACCGTTAGGGATGTGGAACCAAGCCGATTCCAGTGCAGTGATCAGCTGCACTAGGTGCCTCGGTTGAGGATCCATGGTGTAAATAGCCCGATCGAGGTGGTTCCACAGATTCTCAATTGGGTTTAAATGCGGAGGGTTTGGTAGCCAGGGAAGCACTGTAAACTCATTCTGGTGGTGAAACTTCCTGGCAGATTAAAACTGTGTGCAAGACCGAGACTCGAACTCGGAACCTTTGCCTTTCGCGAGCAAGTGCCCTACCAACTGAGCTACCCAAGCACGACTCACGCCCCGTCTTCACAGCTTTACTTCTGCCAGTACCTCGTCTCCTACCTTCCAGACTTTACAGAACCTCTCCTGCGAACCTTGCAGAACTAGCACTCCTGAAAGAAAGGATATAAGTAAAGCTGTGAGGACGGGGCGTGAGTCGTGCTTGGGTAGCTCAGTTGGTAAAGCACTTGCCCGAGAAAAGCAAAGGTCCAGAGTTCGAGTCTCGGTCCGGCACACAGTTTTAATCTGCCAGAAAGTTTCATATCAGCGCAAACTCCGCTACAGAGTGAACATCTCATTCATTCTGGTGGTCTTCGAGCCACGCACATGCACTGCAAGCTATGTGACGAGTTGCATTGTCCTGCTAGTAGATGTTTTGTGCCGAGGAATAACAATCTACATGTATGGGTGGACATGATCTCCAAGGATATATATATACTTGCGTTGACCCACTGTACCTTCTAGAATGACAAGATCACTCAAGGAATGCCACAAAAACATCCCCCAGATCATTACGCCACTTGTTCCAGCATGGATCCTTCAGACGGTTGTTGCAGACTGTTTGCTTTCAGACGTTTCACACCGTACACGCCAACTTCCATCTGTCCTGTGGAGTAGAAAACGTGATTCAATCGACGTCCAGTTGCGGTACTGGCGTGCAAATTCCAGCCTCCTTTGCCGAAGGACGTCAGTCAGCATAGGTGCATGAACCAGGTGCCTGTTACAGGGGCCCATATGCAACGAAGTTCGCTGAACGGTCTTTGAGGAGACACTGTGGGTAGTCCATTTGCACGTCTATTCGCGCCTACACATCTCTGCAGCCGTCGTTCTCCCCTGTCATCTATGGCCTGAGGTGCACCACAGTTGCCTCGACCCCAATTTTGGATAGAGCCATTTTGCCATGCAAGTTATACTTAAATCATGGCGGCATGCGAACAGTTCATAGACGTAACCGGTTTGGAATTGCTTCCATCCTTGTCCCAAAGCCAACGATTATGCCCTTTTGGACGTCAGATAATTCGCTCCGTTCCCGAATTACGACAACTGCATTGTTTCCCCCCCACCTCCCCCCGACACGCTTTCCACTGTTGGTGGTGCCAACACTGTGAGTAGTTATTGCACGTTGACGTCGAACATACGCGGTGGTCACTTTAATGTGACAGAACCGTATATATTACATTGCTTATGGTGTTCAATCTCCATGGCCCAGCTGATTGACAATCACATTACTAAAGTTTAGCCGTTTAGCTCCAATTAGTTCTGGTATGGAGAAAATGATCGTATGGCATTGTTGACCTGGAGGCCCCATTTCTCTTTAGTTGACGCCACATCGGCGACTTGCCAATCAATGAGGATGAAAATGATGAAGAAGGACACAAAACACACAGTACCTGCTGGGAATTTTTTTCCCCACAAAAACAGTAACGGAAATGGATAGCTTACAATAAAATGATATAAATAAGGTGACAGATAATTGCAGTCATAAATTACAGCAATCGAAGAATGAGGAATGATGTGCAGTCTTTAGCAGTAGCACACATTTAGCACCTTCACTGTCACCTCCAACTGGTGGCAGCTCAGCGTGCACATTTTCTTCTTCTGCAGCCTGAGGTCCGTCATCATCATTTCCCATACCCAAATTAATCATTCAGTAAATCCTTGATGTGTGTTCCTTCCAGGGTAAATTACGTGGAGAGAAGAGCAGTCCTGAACTGAGACATCACAAACTACTTCACTGCCTTGTTATTTTTGTCAGTTCCAGCCTTCCAAACGCATCCATAGGGAGTTCAAGAGCTTCCTTTATAACAGACCCCAGATGTTCGCCGTGATATTATTGTATTCTGCTGTACTATTGATTTATTTTTCATGTGTGACTTGCAGGTGAGGTTAGGGTCAGGAACGAGGCACAACCCATCCCCTCTCCACGAGCAATCTACGTGTTTCTAGCCTATACCGATTCTGTTGAAGACAATTCGGAGCATGCTACCATATTTCTTATTGTGATTCTGATACTTAAGTGTTTTATCGAATTCATTTTCCATATACATCGTGTATTCAATATGTTCATCGCTCCCAATATTGTTAAAAATGTTACTTGCATATTTGCCCATTAACCAAATCACTGCGTTATTTTTTGCCTGAGGGTAGTAACTTTCTTCTGGTCTGAAGAAAATGTTAGTCGGTACATTGTTAGCTGAAGTTCTTGTTATTTGAGCAGTTTTCTCTCTGGTCCACCTCCAGTTGATAATCCGATCTCCAAATGTGTGACGATGAGGCTCACTATCAACGAGGTTGCATTTGCTGCAGAGGTTAGTGTCACTTAAACCGATGGCAAAGAGACGCTCATTAGTGCTGATGATGTTATTGACTACCTTGCATCACGCTCTTCTCACGTCAGACGAAAGAACATCACTACTGATGTTTTTCCAGACTACATTCCATGCTATTCCAGCATATTTTGTTTCTATGCTATTTTTCCTTTCGTGTTTCCGTCTGTCAGCTAAAATCACCTTCGCTGTTACATTTTTGGAGTTTAAAAGCTTTTTGCTGAGATAGCTTAGTTCAAGATAATATATCCCTAATATGTTTTAGTTTAAAACGTATTTTACTTTCTGTCCTGACAATGTCGTATAGTTTTGCTGTAATGCATCCTGAATCGTTACACATTGTGCTCCATGTTCGTTTGACATACAATGCCATTGCTTTGGACTTGATGTCGGTTAGTCCCATTCCTTCATTGCTTGGATCCAAAACTGCTGTCTTCAGAATCGAACCCGGGCCCCTGCGTGGTAGGCGGTAACGCCACCGCTACGCTACAGAGGTGGACGGTTCTGGTGATATACCGACACTTACTATGAATGTTCCACCTGCTAATTAATCCTGCTTATGATAAATGCCATGTTTCATTCATTGCAGATTCCTGATTGATTTACACGTCACCCCACAATTGAAGGGATGTCGTCGTTCTTAGTTTCAGAATCGAAATCAGTTCCTAAACATATATTCCACACTCTGTACACTGTGTAGCGGGCCAAATTTCGCAGCAGCCATTAGCAGCTTTTTTGCTTTCAAGTTTCATTCTACGGAAAAATGACTACATGCCCCTTTAGGAGCCCTGTTCTCTCTTCTCTCATTCTCTGGATGTATGTGAGGTATACGATAGCGGCAGCATAACTGTCGTACAGTCTTCTTAAAATTTGCCCAATAAGGTATCACGTGAACAACATAGCGTCTCTTAGACCGCCATCTAAGTTATGCGAGCGCCTCCCTTGCGCTATCCTGTGGACCATACCGTCCAGATACGAACCCAGCGGCGTGTCTGAATTCATTCGACTTCTTCTTCTATCGTGTCTGTTTGACGAGGACTGTGAATTTGCCACGTCAGCGTCTTGTAAGCGATTTATTTTAAGCATCAACTGTCCTTTCCCACAGACCTTCTATTTGGCATACCTGTTACTAATTTTACGTGCTCCTCCCGTTTCATCTCGCTTCTTAGCATTAGCAATACATACACTTGTAAGTATGTTAAAAGAACTGTGTTAGGAGCTGGTATACTAACACGAGTAGATAGGCTACGTGCTAATTTACTGTAGCTATGGCTTGTTTTGGGGTCCAATAATGAATTTTGTAAATGTTATCTGACTACGAAGTAAGCAAAAGAACTAATCACTGCAGTATACACTTACAGAAAAAACGCACAACGTGAAACTGATATCAAATGTGGTACGCAGGTGGCTATGCACAGTGCCATGGACTGATGCCCTTGAACGTAATCACAAAAATTTTATCTGAAAAGGGTCTAGCGGAGATAACACCTCACCAGCAATTGAATAATAATGTAGTTCAAGAACAAAATAATTGTGCACGCACTATTGTGAAAGCTGTAGCCCTCCTGAACAAATCGTTGCATGGAAATATCAATTTATACATTATATAAATCTGCCCAGCAAATTTTCATCCCTGCGTCATCGACGAAACTTATCTTTCGCAATCTGTACATTGTACATGCAGACAGCGGGATATTTATCAGTAAACCTTGAGAGAGACTGTATATGAAATATTTTATGATCTGTATCGTAAATGATCACTGAGTTGACAAAGGGAATGTTGCTAACAGCCGTGTCCAAGATGGCATCGCGTAACATGTGTATCAACATTACGAGAGCATAAACGAGTAACAACAATAATGAACTGATACTCTGTATTAACGTCAAAATAATCAAGCAGTAAATATACACCAAGTGGGCCTTACAATGCACTTGAACATGAATTTCCAGCAATCATAGTAACACAAGCTTTCTGTACATGTTTTCCAATAATGCATTCAACAATCTGAAGTGCGAGAGACAATGACGGAACTAAGTCCACCTTGCATTAGACTGAATAATTATGACACGGTTCTGTAATTAGCTTCCAACTGACTAATAGTGATCGATCTCGAAGCCTCTGTAGTACCACGCGACTAATTGCAAGACCACACTCGCAACTCATCACCAAGTCAGCATGCGAAATGATAGCAATTTAAATGTGAAATACTAATATCACCCAAGTTAAATATCTTAGACGATACGTTCCGTGTTTTACGGATTATGAGACGCACGGGTTTATTCGAAAAATTTCCTCCAAAATTTAGGTCCGTCTTAAGCTCGAGATTAATATAAAAATGTCCAGAGTTCTATTTAAAATCCCGCCAGTCTTAATAATGGCCATATATTCGATGCCGTGGGAAAGTTATCTCTATCTCTCTGGCAACATAGGATTCAAATGGCAGCTGCGGTGCATCGATGCGACGAACATGAGTTGTGGGGATCCACAAGCTAGCTAACACTCTTTCTCCGGCCCCGCCATAACAAACCCAGAATACTGTCTAGCGCATGATGCGTTATTGCAGTCTACGGTGGCAGCGAACTTGAACTGAAAGTGATTTGTGTTATCGGTAACATTACAATAATTTTTTGGTAGCTAGTCTCGTAATGAAAAAAAAACCAGCTATTCATATGATGCGGACTATAAATTGGAAGTAATAGCATACGCAGAATGACATGGAAACAGAGCAGCTGAACAGCATTTCGGCCCTACGCCAACAGAAAAAACCATTCCCGACTGGCGAGCTAGTAAAGACGAACTGAAAAAAAACGAGGGAGACTAAGTGTGCAAATAGAGAACAGAATGCAAAATGGCCAAAACTAGAACATGACATATTGAAATGGATTGGATTCAAGGACACTGTCAAAATGGCATAGGAATCAATACAAAAATGATTCGAATACGCACTCGCAAGCTAGTGCTACAGTAGAACTGAACAGACTGTAAAGGTGGTTCTGGTTGGTGCTACTGGTTTATGAAGCGTCATGGACTTAGCATGCGAACCAAAACCTAATATCTCAGAAAATGCGACGAGAATATGAAGAGAGATTATTATCTTTACATCGCTTTATTTTTCAAAATCGAAACAAAACCAATATGGAACTAAGCCAAATAGCGAACATGGACAAAACTCCTCTGACATTTGATGTGCCGAGTAACACAACTGTTGCCCTGTAGTTGCTAAAACTGTAACTATAAAAACAAGTGGACATGGAAAAAATGCACTACTTTGTTGTCCTTTCATGCTGTGTTGACGGTATGATCATTTTCAATCGCAAAACAATGCCAAGACCTCTTGCAGTACAACCAGGTGTTGTTGTTCACGTAAATGGACGAGGATGGTATGAAATTATGAATTAACATAGAGTGGGAGAGAAGTAAAGGTGCTTTATTGAAGATGAAGTCTCTTCTTGTGCTAGATTACTTTAGCGGTCATTTGAAAAATTCTGCGAAAGAGAAACTGAGACATGGAAATACAGAGCTTGCTGTTCTTCCGGGAGAACGTAATCCACAATTGCAACTTCTTGATGTCTCGATAAATAAACCATTTAAAGTGTATATGAGAGAGGTATGGAACAAATGGATGATGGATGAAACCCAACGTGAATTCAGGCCGAAGTGAACTTTAAAACGACATAAGATCAATCAGGTGTATCAGTGGATAAAACAGTCGTGGTCTAGAGTGAGAGAAGACATTATTTTTAAATCTTTCGAGAAGTGCTGCATAAGTAACGCTCTCGATGGCAGGGAAGACCGTCCTATATATGACGATGACGATGAAGATAAAGAAGAAAGTTCAGATGACAATTTTCAAGGATTTTAAAGATCAGTTCGTTTTTATAAACGAAAATTTTTTGGCTTCGCAATCTATTGATAAGAATGGAAAAAATTTATTTTCTCAAAAATTTCTTAAAATTTAAGGTGCATCTTTTAGTCCGAGCCGTCTCATTACCCGTAAAATTCGGTATTAATAACCACTGCAAAAACTGTAATACAGGAACCGCCGCCTCTGAACAGCTTCCAACTCATGTACTCTACGTCCATAACAAAAGAGTAATTTTAATGTCTGCTGCATGGTCCAAGATAACCGCCTAACGGCTGACCGGCGGACCCACCAAAGGTGAAACGCTCTACTGCCGCTGCCTCACAAAGAGATAACTTAAAGACTTTTGCACGACCTGTCGATACCGATTACGAGATATCTCTGAGAAAAGAATTCAAAAGTTATTTTGCGATCTAAAGAAAACAAGACGGTGAATGAAAAGGAAGTGCTGTTTAATGTAACATCTTTCACATCACAGAGTCAAAACATTATGAGTACCTGCTTAATAGCGTTTTTAACGCAATACAGTGTGTCTCAGAACTCTTTCCCTGATTGCAAATATGCACAAAACAGAAAATATGACACGCACACACAAATCTTTTATTGGCGATTTATCAGGGGATGATAATATAACGACTTAGTTTTGTGCTATTAACTAATTTTCGTGGCAGTGCAGACTCATCATCAGATGGAGGTGTTGCAGGCATGTTATATCGTGGACCAAGCGTAGTTAGACGCTGTGGTGATAGCGTTTGGTAAAAGTGAGGGAAATTTAGTAATCTGTAACGAAACGTTTATGAAACGGAAATGATGTTACGTTCTTGGGTAGTTACAGTGCGCTGCATTGTGGTATCCATAGAAGATCCGTTCACATAATGTACGTTATCATGTATACACACAAATATACACAGTATTTAGCTGCACCTGGTTTCACACTTATTCACAGAATGTAAACAATGGCTGCAAATATAAAGAATATCTATACAATAGATCCATGTTACTTGTATATTGCCAAAATAAGAACACACCTGCAGCAAACAATATCCACTTAAATATATTATCTGTACTTATAAACATTTATTTTGTAATACAATGCATCTCAGGCCGAAGATCATGATGTAGCGAAGTTTTATGTCTGTTGGATACATGTTCTTTATATTTACATGCAGTGTTTCCATTCTGTAAATAAGTGTGAAACCAAATTGAGCTAAATACTGTGTATATTTGCGTGTACGCTCTAATAATATACATTATGGAAATGGATTTGCTGTGGATACCACAATACAGTGAACTGTAAGTAGCCAAAAAGTAACATCATTTCATAAACCTTTCGTTACCGATTACTAAATTTCCATCGTTTTTGCCAACCACAATCGCCAGAGCTTCTAGCTACACACGGTCCACGGTATAATGCCCCTGTAACACCTCCATCTGATGATGAGCCTTCAGTGCCATGAAAACTAATTAATTGTACAAAAATAAATCGCATCTAAAATCCAAAAAAGCGACACATTGTATATTCATACCCAGATAAATTACGAGTTTCAACAGCTGCAGTTCGTCATCCATAATGGATATACTGAAACATATCTATTATCTTGAAGTGCAGGTAACATACTCAGGTTTTTATATACACATACACCATAAATAAATGTTGACGTGCGTGTTTTTCGTTACGCTAAGGATATCCGTGTGGCATTCCAATTCCATCCATGTGATGGCCAACATTTCGTGAGGAGTGGGTGCTATGATGTTAGTAATACTGCGCTGTAATGGTGCGATGTCGTTCGCTGGAGTTTGGTAAACCTGGTTCAAATGGTTAAAATGGCTCTGAGCATTATGCGACTTAACTTCTGAGGTCATCATTCACCTATAACTTAGAACTAATTAAACCTAACTAACCTAAGGACATAACATACATCCATGCCCGAGGCAGGATTCGAACCTGCGACCGTAGCGGTCGCTCGGTTCCAGACTGCAGCGCCTAGAACCGCACGGCCACTCCGGCCGGCGGTAAACCTGGTTCTTGACGTAACCCCAAAAGAAGAAATCCGATGATGTCATATCCGGTGATCGTGGAGACCAGATGATGGGATCACAACGCCCGATTCATCTTCCCGGAAATGCTGCATCGAAATAGACACGAACATCTAACCAGCAATTAGGTGCCGCACCATCTTGTTGGAAAATTAAGTCCGGGATGTCCTGAATCAGTGAATCAAATGACCGGAAAATATCAAGATAGGTATTGGCTGTGATTGTCATTTCACTGAGGGAAAGAGGTCCTATGACTTTACTGTGCATAAGAGCGCACCAAACTTCGGGCTTCGGGCTGACTCTGACGATCTGGAAGACAGCTTGGGGATTCTTGGACCCCCAGATCCTAGCAATGTGAGGGCTGACAGCACCATTCAAGTAAAATGTGGCCTCGTGTGAGAAGAAGACACGTTGTCGATAGTCATCATCTTCTTCAGTCTCAGCCAGCATGGCAACAGCAATTTCATAACGAGCACTGTAATCCGTTCGTTTGGGAGACTACACGGTCTGGACTTCGCACTCACGGAAAAGAAATTGTTTATGTAAGGTGCGGTGCACTGGTGTCTTCGGAATCTGCAGCTGACATGAGCATTTACCCACTCGCGACGACATCTGTCACCGTGTGAATAGGTTGCACACTATGTCGAGACGTGCCTGTTCCAGAGAGATCTTAGACGCTCCCTCTTTCCTTAAGCCTCGCACACCACGTCTTGATGCTTTTAACAACAAATGGCTATCTGTAATATGTCGCCCGGAATTTTCTCTGGACTGTTTTTGCTGACTGTGTCTCGTGGTACCGGAGGACTTACTGGGCTTTCTCCTTGTTTGAGTACATGTTGTTTCCAAATCGTGTCCGATTCCGCTGTTGTTACATCACTGGGCCTCGTAACAAACAAAGTAACTGTAAGTACGTATGTACACAGAAACTTGTATACGTCACATGCAATTCAAGGTAAAAAGTATTTATCTGTGTGTCATATTTTATGCCTTATGAATGTTTGTAATCAGGAAAAGACTTCTGGGACATCCGGTACAGCAGCTATTTTCAGTGGCAGAGGTTCAGCAAGTCAGTGGTAGGTTTCCGGAGGTATGTGGCACCAGAAGTCTACGGATAGGTCACTTAATTTCCATAAATTACTGGTCAGTGGTTTGTATGCGCGAAACTGGCGCCCTATGGCATCTCAGATGTGCTCCATCAGGTAGAGATAAGGCAAATTTGATGGCCAAGAGGCCAACGTGAGCTCCCGATCAAGCTCCTCAACGCACTGTAACTCGATTCTGGCCTTCTGATACGGACTTGCTGAAAGTTTCCATCGCCGTTGGGGAAAACCTCATGCATGAAGGTACGCAGGTGGTCCGCAATAATGTTGACGCAGTCAACAGCTGTCACGGTGCCTCCAGTTGCCACCACAGCTCCCACAGAACGCCAGGGGAATGACACCCAACGCATAATACTGCGTCCACGCACGTATCGAGCAGCCGCTTGTTTGGATGACGGCTTATCCGGACACGACCATCGCCCTTGTGTAACAAGAAACGTTATTCATCCGACCAGGCGGTACATGACAGATAAATGTATCTATTACGTTTTCGTTGTGAAGAAATAAATATTCCTTAATTTGTTTTCAAAAAGTTCGATTTTCAGACTCTTACGAGGTACGCCGAATCAGAGGTGCTTCCCTCTGTAGCCTTGGGGAACTGTTGCAATCGGCTCACTTGTGTTAGTTCCATCACAAACTTCACAGATCATACGTCCATCGATCAGGGTACATTTTTTTCCGGCTCTCGCTCAAGTACTGTCGTATGAACAAACAAAAAAGAGATTTCGGTTGTATTTTAAACATTCTCCCAGTCGTATTTAAAAAAAAGTATTCTATATTCTCTGAATACTTTCGTTTATGACGTTTCAATAACTGGTAACAAAATGTAGTGGAAAATTAATATTATGTACGTCTACCGACAAAGGTACACTAACCAGCTGCTGACACCTATGATACAATGATTTCTATCAGACCAGAAGCTTACAATGCACAGACTCAAATGCATGTTACTCCAGCAGCTGCAGCTATAGACACTGTGCAATGGCACTTTAATTGTTAAATAGCCATTACAGTATGTTAAAGATAGTGCAGATATTGGTACGTGTAGCATATGACCCTCCATGTGCAATAAATTGATGGTCATAGTATGATAATCGGTACAAGTCCTGATCATTTCATATGCGGTACCTTAATATCTACACTCCGGTCTCGTAAACTGACATACGGCCGGGAGAGCGGTGTGCTGACCACATGCCTCTCCGTATCTGCGTCCAGTGACGCCTATGAGCTGAGGATGACATTGCGGCCGGTCAGTACCGTTGGGCCTTCATGGCCTCTTCGGGAGGAATTTAGTATTTTTTGTTTTCTAAATAACTACACACATCATTATGTCGGTTGTTTCTTCTCTGTGTGATACAGTTCCCTGTAAACACAATATAAATTTTGCGACCTGATGCTTTCTGCACAAATATATTGCACCACTAAGTGGACTATGCCTGTCAGTATAGACTATATGTATTGTGTCTACACACCCACACATCAACGCCTGACCTGGTTCCTAGGGGAAAATAAGCATTAAGGGCTTACTCTTGCCACATGTACTTTGATGTAGTAATCAACCCAAAAACATAAGACTTTTAATGGCCATAACTATTGGCCAGAAAAATGACTTAAATACTTGTGTAGTGTTGCTCAGTACACCGTCTTGTCACCAACTGAAATATCAACACTTATATCCATTACACCCTGTATAACAATGAATAAGGTATACTGTCTTCATAAATTGAGCAGGAAGAACAGAATGTATCTCCAAATAAAAAGCAGAAGGGTAAAGGCGAAATTGTTTTAGGGTCTTAACGAAAAGTCTACATAGATTTCGTAGGATTCTTTTTTTTTAATTTTTCAGGTATATCCTATGCAGTCTATATCGATTTACAGGCATCATGAAGTTCCTTAGATTCGTGCGCGCTGCAATTCACTGATGGAATAATAACGTTGTAGCAATTTATGTTGTTGCCTGCAGACGATGGACAGATGTGGGCGCGAGATGGTGGAAGTCCTGGACGATGCAGCGCTGAGCGGACAAGTATTAGAGGTTCGCGACGTTTCGGCCAGGTTCACGACTGACGTCATCGGGAGCGTCGCCTTCGGCGTCGAGTGCAACTGCCAGCGCAACCCGGACGCTGAATTCCGACAGTGGGGACGCCAGATCTTCGAATTCTACCCGTCAGACAGGGTGGAACATCTGCTACTCGCCATCCATATCCCTACGGCAAAGCTCTACAGGTAAGTCTTAGTAGCTCCATCTCAAGACATTCCGTAACCAGTCTGTGCTGGATATTCCCAATGATGCTTTGAAATTTAAAATACTACTTCAGTTTAGGCTCGCAGCTTCTAGCTTGACGGTTTATAGTTGTTTTACAGTTTAGGTCTCGTTGTGGTGTATAGCAGAATTATGCATGTGCCCTACATGGCAGGTAAACTAGGTTCAGCTTTCAGAAAGTTCCCTTTCAAAACCGTCCAGATTTGCCATAGTTTCCCTGAATCACTTAAAGCGAACAACTGGGTTGTTCCTTTGAAAAGACGATAGTCGATTTCATGCCCTGCCCTTTCCAATTCTATCTTGTAATCCGTCGCCATCGAATTCGTGGATCGTGAACCATAATCTTCCTTCCTTCCTCCAATTTGAATTGCTTGCAAATTCCCATATGAGGGACCCACCATCAGGAAGAGCTATTTTGAATTTAATCCAGGACTTTGGCACGAGATGTTTACGCCACCACTTCTTGTCCCATTGCAGACCACATACTGAAGATGAAAATGTATCACACCACCAGCAATCCAACAGGCTTCCTGCTGATCGAACGTCATCTAGCAAGCGTGCGTTAGCGAACTCGAGTACGGAACAATGTTAACTCATCAGCAATATTATTACCCTACGAGGTACGTTCAAGAAGTAATGCAACATTTTTTTTCTAATAGCGGGTTTGTTTTATTTGGGATTCCACCACTACGTATTATTCCCCAGTCTTTTGGCTACAAAGCCCTATTTTTCAACATAATCTCCGTTCAGTGTGATGGCCTTACGCCACCTTATTTGGAGGGCCTGTGTGCCCGCATGATATTACTGTACTGATCGACGTTGGAGCCAACGACTTACTGAATCAATAATCCCCCCATCATCCAAGTACTGCTTCCCGCGGAGTGCATACTTCAATGGGCCAAAAACAAAGAGAAGTCACAAGGTGCGAGATCCGGGCTGTAGGGTGGATGAGGAAAAACAGTCCAATTAAGTTTCGTGAGCTCGTCTAGGGAGCTCACTTGTGTGAGGCCCTGCGTTGTCATGGAGGAGGATGTTGTAGTGTTGGCAGAAGAGCCAACACCGTGCCCCCAGAGGAGGCCGAAATGCACGCGTTTAATTACACGCTGACTGGCGTGAGGTCTGGAACAGGACAATGTCTTGAGAATTTCAATTAAAGTACGTAGATGATGTAATACTTAACTTTAATCCACAATTGTAGAACATCTCTCTTGATGATACATGCTTCACATAATAAATATCAATTGAATACGGCGCCTTGCTAGGTCGTAGCAAATGACGTAGCTGAAGGCTATGCTAACTATCGTCTCGGCAAATGAAAGCGTAGTTGTCAGTGAACCTTTCCTAGCAAAGTCGGCTGTACAACTGGGGCGAGTGCTAGTACGTCTCTCTAGACCTGCCGTGTGGTGGCGCTCGGTCTGCGATCACTGACGGTGGCGACAAGCGGGTCCGACGTATACTAACGGACCGCGGCCGATTTAAAGGCTACCACCTAGCAAGTGTGGTGTCTGGCGGTGACACCACAGATGTTAAGTCCCATAGTGCTCAGAGCCATTTGTCATGGAGGAGGAGAAGTTCGTTTCCATTTTTGAGCGACGATCACGCTGAAGTCGTTTCATAAAGTTCCTGAGGATAGCAAAATACACTTCACAGTTGATAGTTGCACCATGAGGGAGGACATCAAACAGAATAACCCCTTCAGAGTCTCAGGAGGCTGTGGGTGCAGCTTAGAAATTTTATCCGGAGGAGAGGCGCTGTGGCGCCACTCTATAGACTGCTGTTTCGTTTCCGATTGGAAGTGATGAACCCATTTGACAAAGAATTATCACGATCAGCCTCGTAACAAGCAGACAACTTCGCAGAGATGGTCATTCATTGCCCTATATGATAATGTGTTATGTGGTGAGGAAACCAGCAGGCTCACACCTTTGAGTGCACCAACTGCTGGACGAGTGTGTCAGTATTAACAATAGAGGCCTCCACTTATGCAGAGAGGTGTTTGATTGTGATTTGTCTGTCACCTCGAATGAGAGTGTCCGCATGTTCCAATATTGCAGGAGTCTCAGTTGTGTGCGACCGACACGAGAGAGACTGGACTGGTTTGCGCGACCTTGTTGCGATAATGACAGACGGCTCGCCCAACGACTCACCGTGCTTTTGTCCACTGCCAGATCTCCGTAGACATTCTGCAAGCGCCTACGAATATCTGCGATGCTCTGGTTTTCCACCAAAAGAAACTCAAAGACAGCCCTCTGTTTGGAACACACCTCCTCTATAGACGCCATTTTGTAGGATACATTTAGCGCCACTACCTATCAGAACTTCATGAAACTATAGGGGCTGGAGCGTAAATATTCCACAATGTTCGACAACAAATTCCGCATTTTTTCAACCGAAATTGACCGAGAAAAAGAAATGTGTTGCATTACTTATTGAACACTCCTCGTATTATTAACCTAAGACTTAACCATAAACACTCTTTAGCCTCGTGTGTCGAAAACGAATAGCTTCAGTGTCTAACGAAATACATACTTAAAATGGAAACGCTTTTTTTCTACAATTTCTTTCTTTCTTTTGCTTGTGCCGTTTTTCCCACAGATACGCAGGGTCGCCATGATTAATCGGATGTGGCAATGTTAGTTGAAGGGGTGGCCGGATGTCCTACCTGCCGCCACCCCGTACCCCCCGGGAAGGAATCAGTGTACCCCAACTGTCTGCGATTAGTGTAATCCATGGAATAGTGTGAAAGTGTTCAGATGTCTGCGAGCCGTGTAACTGAGGCGGGACGTGGGGACCAGCCTGGTATTCACCTAGGGGGATGTGGAAAACCGCCTAAAAACCACATCCAGGCTGGCCGGCGCACCGGCCCTCTTCGTTAATCCGCCGGGCGGATTCGATCCGGGGCCGGCGCGCCTACCCGAGTCCAGGAAGCAGCGCGTTAGCGCTCTCGGCTAACCTGGCGGGTCGCTTTTTCTACAATTTCTTCAGCATAAATGAATGTTCAGATTTGACCAAGTTATGAACTCCCCCACAGTCGGCTTATGAGACCACACGCCTTGCTGAATTTAGTTATTCTTCAGTGGTGTAACAAGTGTGCAACACAGTTTTATGGTCACTGATAACAACGTCTTCATTGTAACGACGTTATTTACTAAAATTTCCATAACTGTATCAAGTCTTGTGGGGTATGTAATTATGTAACACAGTAACAAGTTTCGAACGCCTTCAGGCTGATCTTTCGTTCGTCATAAGAAGGTAACCAAGTAATTCTCGTTGTAAACAGCTACAAACTGAAATCCCATTTTTTTTTTACCGCACAATGATCAAGAAACCCAGGCGCAATATTTCCGATTGATGAACTCTTGCGGCCATAGAGTGTAGTTACCACGAAACGATGTTTGCATTAAATTGCTAATGTGTTTAGGGGTGCAGCCTTGCTGGAATACGTGTGATGTTCCCATGGCTATCTTTTCCATCCAGCACATTATCGCAGACGATAACTCATTTATTATAACTGTATTTTTGACATTTTACTTATGCTGAAAAAAAAAATTAGGCTTATGGTTTCAGCGTCACTGTAAATGCAACCCGGGTTCCCGGGTTCGATTCCGGGCGGGGTCAGGGATTTTCTCTGCCTCGTGATGACTGGGTGTTGTGTGCTGTCCTTAGGTTAGTTAGGTTTAAGTAGTTCTAATTTCTAGGGGACTGATGGCCATAGATGTTAAGTCCAATAGTGCTCAGAGCCATTTGCACCATTTTTTGTAAATGCAATCAATCACAAGGAAACTGACAATAAATAGAAGTAGTGTCAAATCGTCATGAGGTTCTATACAAACATGTATCAACGAGAGTAGCACCAGCGAAATGTTTGAGAGTGCTGCTAACCCTATCTGATGATTTGTATGCCCCTTCGCGTCTGCTGAACATTCACAGAAGGTCGCTGTGGATCACCTATGGAGTTACACGGGGGGAATGTTAAATAAGGGAAGACACTTTAGTAGTTGATTCATGACAGGGAAATTAATAAAGGAGTTCATAATAACATATGTTCGGATTTGGAAAGTGAGTTTGCCATAAAGAGGTATTTGACAGAATTAAGTTAATGAATGTGACCGATAACAACTGCGCCAGAAATTTTAGATTTTCTAACATTCTTGTCTGATTAATGTTGTCAGTGTGATTTGCGTATGTTCCAGGAGGATTATAGGCCGGAAAGAGGTTCTCCATTATTTTGAGCGCATGGTGAAGGATACAGTGAGCTACCGAGAGAGATACAACGTTGTGCGCAACGACTTCATGCACCTGCTGATACAGCTCAAGAACAGAGGCTTCGTAGACGATGACAAGTCTTCCAGCGCAAAGGCTCAAGATGACGACATCAGTAACTGGAGTAAGTTTTCACGTCTTTTTTAACGAATAATGCGAGTTACTTTACTTCAGTGTTACGTTCTTTCAGTCCTACTAGGAATTTAATTCAGTAAATCCGTATAATAAAACTGATCCTATTCCTGATCCCCCGTGTGCTTAAACCACGGAACTCCCACCATACATGTGCTGGCTCATGTCTTGTTCACGCAGTTCACTTTCAAAGAAAAGAATCAAGAGTCGTGCATAGCGATGTAAGATTTTCTGGAGCACTTATCAGAAAGCAAGGAAGACCGTCACGGCAGTTTAAACAGGTTATAGAGTTCAGCAACTGATCATATGTAGTAGCCAACTAATGGAAAGAGACGTAATAAACTACTGCAAGTGCTGCACAGTATCCGTCCAGTAAGAAAGTTTCAGCCGATTCCTCTAGACGCAGTTAACTGTGCGCCAGACTTTCCCTTCTGAAACAACGTTCCAAGACTTTAAACTGTCCAAGTTTGAAGTTTATAAAGGCAATTCGTCTTAACGTGTATAACTAGCGTCGCTGCAAGATTGGACATGGCGTAGAGCGGCTTATTTACACAGCTGGGCGTTGTTTAATAACATAGGCTAATGAAAAAAAGTTTTTGAAAAACTGTTTTTACTTTGATAGCTCATCTTTATAGATTTTTATGAGCTTTTTTTGCATCATCCATAGTTTTCGAGCAGTATGCTTTTTATTATATAGTATAAAAATCCTATGCTATACAGTAAACGGGGAAATTAATGAAACGCTTTGTTACAACATAAGCATGGTTTGTATTTACAGTAAGCTACTTAAAACAATGATCTGTGTTAATATAGGATTCAGTTGTCAGCTGGAATTGGTTTGTATTTTCTTTCTCTTTTTTCTTTGAAGCTTCTTGTGTAGCTTTTTCTACAGTGAGTCGCTTGCTGAACTTCTCGGTGAAGTGACCAACCGTAATCCCCCATCATATTGGTGTTCCAGCGGCCTTCGTAGCGTTTTTCCATCACTAGTTTTAGATGAATTAATAAACAGTTCCTTTTTGTATTCAATACCAAACTCATTCATCAGACTCGGAATATCTGAGTAGTACTCTAAATCACCTTCTTGTTGAAAAAACTTGGAAAATTCCAGCTATGTCCTTCTATACATATACATGCTGGTCCCAACTGCCAATAAGTTCAGTTCTTTTAATCTAGAGCCAGTAATTCAGCTTTTTCTTTCGTTAAGCCCAGATTCCTAACCAAATCGTTAAGCTCGGTCTGAGTAAACAATTTGGGCTCTAGACTTTTTGTATTACAATGGAATTCATCATCTGGTTCATCTAAATCACACTGTACATCTGAAAATACTTCTGTTGGAATAGAAATTAAATCATCTGGTGGTTCAGGAACCGGCAAATCTACACCATGCCCTACTGGTCGGATGGCGGACGGAAGGTTAGGGTGGCTTATTACGTTCTTGTTTTTCGAATTATTACCAGTAACGTCAACACTGAAAAAGTAGCAATCATTGGAATGGTTTCTTTCCTCCCTCCATATCATAGCAACAGCAAATCTAAAGACATTTTTCTCCTTTATGGACCATTTTCTCAGATCTTCAGCACACACATAACATACCTCATACGGCGCCCAAGATTTATCTTGATCACCACGTTTAGATCCAAAGTAAGATAGATAAACCGTTTTCACAAAGTCTGTAATGTTTCTTTGGGGTTTTTTAATCACCAATTCATCACAAATATAACAAAAACTGTCAGAAGAGCTTTTACAACCACGATTAGACATTATACTGAGCACACGTTCAGGAAATGGGAAAGTGAGGTTAGGTTGACAGTAAACAAAACATGATCTGTTAACACAAAAATAGAATCGACCTTTTTTTTTGCCAGCAAATGTTTTTCAGCTCTGCTACCGACGTCATCTACATTCATTACACCTCCTTTTTAAATTATTTTAACTATATAAAATCTGTTAAATTCTTTAAAAAATCGCTGTATTTAATAAAGTTAACTGTAGAATGTGAAGAAATCGTGGGTAATATAGTATTTTAAGTATCATATCTGGATTTCCCACTCCAAAAAACGTAAGAATAAGGTATTTTCAGCAAAAAAGTTTTTCCATCGTTGGCCTGTGTAATGAACGGTTAAAGTAGTTCAATTTCAGATCTGAAAACTTGTTGAGGAACGATAAACGGCATACTATTTCCAGCCTGGAGCTGCAGAAGGATAAATATTCATACATTACTTTTAGGGTGATTAGTGAAGAAGCTGTAGGATTTCTTGCACTCCTTCTTGTTCTAATGTTGATACTTGCTCTTTTCTAGATTTTATGGACATTATTTCACATACAGTAAATAAATTTTGTGGTCTTACACTCCTTGTACTATAAACTGAATACATGAACTAATCAGCCAGAACATTACGGCCACCTACCTAATACCTGGTCTGTCCACCTTTGGTACGGATACCGGCAGCGACGCGTCATGCCATGGTCTTGGTAGGTCAGTGGAGGAAGTGGGCACCACATTTGCACACACAAGTCACCTAATTCCCATAAATTCCGGGGAGGGGGGCGATGATCGCCATGTTCAGTCACATCCCAGATGTGTTCGACGGGGTTCAGATCTGGCAATTATTTTGGGGGTGGGGTGGGGGGGAGGAGGGCAGCACATTAATTGAAACTCGCCACTGCGTTCCTCGAACGACTCCATCACACTCCTGGCGTTCTGACAAGCATTGTCTTGATGAAAAATGTCACTGCCGGGAAACATGATCGTCATGAAGGGGTGTACGTGGTTTGCAACCAGTATACGACACTCCTCGGCCGCATTGGCGCCTTGCACGAGCTCCACTAGATCCGTGGATGTCCACTCGAATGTTCTCCAGAGCCGGCCGCGGTGGTCTCGCGGTTCTAGGCGCGCAGTCCGGAGCCGTGCGACTGCTACGGTCGCAGGTTCGAATCCTGCCTCGGGCATGGATGTGATGTCCTTCGGTTAGTTAGGTTTAAGTAGTTCTAAGTTCTAGGGGACCGATAACCACAGCAGTTGAGTCCCATAGTGCTCAGAGCCATTTGAACCATTTGTTCTCCAGAGCAAAGTGCGCCGCCGCCAGGGCAGGTGGTACGCAGATGTTCTCCTGGAAGACGACGGTTTCGCGCCCTCCCATCGGCATGAAAAAGAAGGTATCGGGATTTTTCAGGCCATGCAACGCTCTGCCACTAGGCCAATGTTCCAGTGCCGATGGTCACGTACCCATGTCAGTAGTAGTTTCCTATGTCGTGGTATTAAAATTGGCACATGCATGGGTCGCTAGTTGCGTCGTTAGACATGTTCGGTGCACTGCGTGTTCAAACACATTTGTACTCTACTCAGCATTAATGTCTGGTGTTAGTTCCGCAACACTTCGCCGCCCATCCTGTTTTACCAGTCTGCACAGCCAACGACGTCCAACGTCTGTAATGAGGGATGACCACCAAACCCCACGATGTCTGGACGTGACCGAGCGAGGTGGTGCAGTGGTTAGCACACTGGACTCGTATTAGGGAGGACGACGGTTCAATCCCGCGTCCGGCCATCCTGATTTAGGTTTTCAGTGATTTCCCAAAATCGCTTCAGGCAAATGCCGGGATGGTTCCTTTGATAGGACACGGCCGCCTTCCTTCCCCGTCCTTCCCTATTCCGATGAGACCGATGACCTCGCAGTTTGGTCTCTTTCCCCCAAACAGCCTAAGCCCAACGTCTGGACGTGATTTCACCTTGGTTTCGCCACGTGTTGAAGACACTCACCACAGCATTCCTCGAGCAGCCGACAAGTCCTGAAGTCTCCGAAGTGCTTGTGCCGTCGACCTCCGGGCCACCACAATCTGCCCTCGGACAGACTAAGGTAGATCGCGCCCCTGGCACATATTACACACGGACACAACGCTTCCTGATACTACGTGCACCGTACGTGCGTCTGACTAGCAGCCATTCCTTGCAAGGTGACTCTGCTATCGCCTGGACGTGTTTTAATCGACAGTAAGTCGGTGGTCATAATGTTCTGGCTGTTCAGTGTATGTTCCTTATATTGTAACATAGTGTCTACACATCCTTAGAACAGATACGTATTGTGTATGCGTACATGATACTAGTTAGGTGTTTTTCGTACTATGACTTATCTAAAGCTTGAAATTGGAGCTCCTGTGAATTTTGCTTAGATACTGTGGAGAGTTTAACCCTCTGACACTGTGTCCATCGTGCAAGGAGTGATGGGTAGAATTTTACAACACTGCATCTATGAGGCCAATTCGCGTAATATCTGCAGTGTGGGCTGCTGTACTACATCAAAACTCAGGACCATATGCTGACGCAAGGTGCAGCTTTTTGAGATGATCTTCATTACGTCGTCTTCTGGACACATCAGTAGTTCTCGTGTAGCACGAAAATACTTTCCGAAGGAAGAAAAATAGGAATGAAGAACGATGAAAGTTTTTGCGTCTCGTCGACGAACGGGTCACTAGAGATAGAAAACAAGATCGGGGTAGGGTACAAAGTGGAAAGAAATTGTCTGTGTTCTTTTCAGAGAATGTAATAACCACATAGCAAAATAATCTGCTCTTTGCTTGCAATCATTTGACAAAATTTTATTTGAATACCTCAAACTGTTTATGAAACGTGTGGAATGTTGTGGATATTTCACTCTGGCTTTATCGCTCTGGCAGTGCGATCGCAAATGATCACGCTACGTCAGATCAATTTTCTCGAGACTGGTGATAGATAGAGACGTCCAGCCAAGTCTAACGAAAAATTCGATATGTTAAACATTTCATACGCAGCAACATGTTACCGGTTTGTTATATGCATTGAACGCAAAATCATAGCGACCCCAATTATTCATTGCAAACTTTTTTTCTAATTTCAAAAATTTTCAAATGTGTGTGAATTCCTAAGGGGCCAAACTGCTGAGGTCATCGGTCCCTAGACTTACACGCTAGTTAAATTAACCTGAACTAACTTATGCTCAGAACAACACACACACACATGCCCGAGGGAGGACTCGAAAATCTGGCGGGAGGGGCCGCGTAGTCCGTGTCACGGTGCCTCAAACCACGCGGCCACTCCGCGCGGCTTTTCGAATGGTTCAAATGGATCTAAGCACTATGGGACTTAACATCTGAGGTCATCAGTCCCCTAGACTTAGAACTATGTAAACCTAACTAACCTAAGGACATCGCACACATCCATACCCGAGGCAGGATTCGAACCTGCGACCGTAGCAGCCCCGTGGTACCGGACTGAAGCGCCTAGAACCGCTCGGCCACAACGGCCGGGGCGGCTTTTCGAATTTAGAGCAGTGCCTTATTTACACGCAAATATCACAATGACAGTGACCACTAACGAAACGATGAACACATCATCATGAAGCTGACACAATAAAGCAATGAGTAATGTACAAATAACTTTTTTACCGAATCGTTTCTGTAAAATCGTTTGAGAAAGATTGCAGGGCCTGCGCCTCGATTCTGTCATCGCTGACCGGCGAAAGTTGGCGAACACTGTCGGCCCGCCCTTCTGAACAAACGAGTGAACTCGCTCAGCGCTTTGGACGAAAACTGATCACTGTGCATCAGCCATCTTATCCTGTGCTGACTAATGATGGGGGCTCCCTCCATCCGTAACGGCCACCGTGTCAGAGGGAAGGTGCAGTTCGACAGCTGAAGCCTATGCACAGATGCGTTATGTCCCTTTATTAAGAATCTGTAAACGATCGTATTGACATATTATATCAGTATGAGGCTTAATTCGACAGATATAGACCCTGAAAGGCAATAGTTTCTTATTTATTTATTTACACGTCAAGTTCCGTAGGACCAAATTGAGGGTCAAATCTCCAACGTCATGGAACGTGTCAGTGCATGAAATTACAACATAAAAGTAATAACAGATAAAAATAAATTGTTTATGAACCCGAAAAAAGTCAAGCCATTAGTTTAAGTAAACGCAATCAACAGTACAACAAGAATCAGCTTAATTTTTCAAGGAACTCCTCGAGAGAATAGAAGCATAGTATCGAAAATAGTCACATAAACAAAGGACAGACCAAAGCGAAACAATTCAAACCAAGAGCTACTGAAGGAAAGTCTCATAAAACACAAGAAGCGATAAAAATGCAGCTCTGACGTCAACATCGTTTACTACAATATTGACAGTCTAAATAAATAAAAATGTAAGTATTTATTTGAACAAAATCTTTAATCTCCGTAAGATCTGCATCGATTGCTTTGAAATTTTGACGCAAGGGAGCGCTATCTCATAATTTATAAATACATATTTAATATAGAAAAGAGAATCGTTGTTACCAAAATTCTCGAAATGTACTTGTCCAATTTGCTTCAGATTTTTGCTAGATATTCTAATGGGCATTCTGACGGACCTAGGCCATATATATTACATGTAAGTACATATGTAACGTATAAAGAAGAAACGTTGTTTCCAAAATCACTCAAAGTTCTTGACTGGCTTACTTCAGATTTTTACATGTTACTCGATCGGTCATAGGGAAACATAGTTAACGAAAAATGAAAAGCTATTGACCAATTTACTTTAAATTTTGTTCGACAGATACTACCGTGAGAAAGAAAATACTGCGCTTTGCCCTGCTATTAATATGTGCGGTTTCGATTTCTTTCTCGCAGTCGGTTTTCACAGTAAACAGAAAAGTTGTATTTATGCTTTATCTCCCCGTAGACGCACAAGTCACCGAAGTGGCGTCAAATCGAAAGACTTGCACCCGGCGAACGGTCTACCCGACGGGAGGCCCTAGTCACACGACATTTTTACAATTATGAACAGGATACTACTGCGGAATATGATTTGGCAATAACAATTAACAAGGCTCAAGATCAGGAAGAGGTGAAGGAGCAGATGGACAGAGAAGGGGTGGAAGGCAATGGACATAGAGAGGGTGAGGAGGAGAGGGAGAGAGAGAGGGGCGAGAAGGATATTAGGACAAACGTATGCCCTATTCCCGTTGATATTTAGCTGTTGTGAAGCATTTCCAGGTTCGCTAGTGTAAAATAAAAATACGATGGTGACGTGGAAATCATGTGGGAGTGCCCTGTTCGTTAATATTTCCTTAGAAGAAAATTTTCTTCTTTCTTTCACATCTTTCAGAGGTAATGAAGCCTTGGCAGATACTCCAAGATTTGTTTTTTCCCCTTCCTTCTTTATTCTCTTTGTTGTGTAATTGGAATAACTATCGCCCATGCAAACCCTCTCGGGCACAATTTTCAGTGAGATTTTTGATTTCTCGTTCTCCTCTTCCGATATAAGTTTTGATCGCTTCGTTCACAATCACAAGTGCCTGATTATGAAGAACATTCCATCCACCTATGGTGCGTGGAGGCTGCAGTGCCTTGCTACACACTGAACGGATATCAAGCAGAACACTCGAAGTGCGAAGGCAAATGAGGTGACCGCCTCTTTGTACAACGAGATGGAGTCGACCAGCGCTCACTACAGAAATACGTTTCTGCGCAAAAGTCACCTTATTTTGTGCGGGGTCTGACTGATTGAAGGGTGAACTGAGAAAACAGGTACGAGCAGCACGGATGCATGAAGGTGGAGATTCATGGATGGAGGAATCTTGGGGAGGCCTCCGTGGAGCATATGATTACGAATAAGTTACGCTGCTGCTGCTGCTGCTGCTGCTGCTGTTGATGATGATGATGATCATCATCATCAACATCATTATTGTCGTCGTCGGACCTTGTTTGAAGATGGTTCCCCTCCAAGTCTTCCTACTATTATTCCAGCTCTATCAGTCGTTCCTATCGAACGACCTGGCGCAGTGGTTAGCATAATGGACTTGCGTTCGGGAGGGCGACGGTTCAAATTCGCGTTTGCTCCCCTCCTCTCAAATCAATCAGCCTAGCAACCAATCAAACGTTCCCTTGTCACTATGACTACTGTTAGAGATTAGATGGTTCGCCTCCAAGTCGCCAGCCGGCTGTTGTGGCCGAGCGATTCTAGGCGCTTCAGTCCGTAACCACGAGGCTGCGACGCTCGATGACTACTGTTAGAGATTAGATGGTTCGCCTCGCCGGCCGTTGTGGCCGAGCGATTCTAGGCGCTTCAGTCCGTAACCACGAGGCTGCGACGCTCGCCGGTTCGAATCCTGCCTCGGGCATGGATGTGTGTGATGTCCTCAGGTTAGTTAGGTTTACTTAGGTCTAAGTCTAGGGGACTGATGACCTCAGATGTTAAGTCTCATAGCGCTTAGAGCCATTTTTTTCCAAGTCGCCCTACTATTATTACAGCTCTATCAATCGTTCCGTTGTCAGTATAACTACAATTATATATCTTGTTGCCATCAAGCTCGACTATGCTGCAGACTTTCTTTTTTAGCTGTCGGTTAATCCCTTCACAACTTCTTATTTTCAATATCTGCCTGTGGCTTTGCAGAGCTATCCGACGGAGACTTGGCGGCCCAAGCTATGCTGTTCTTCTCGGCGGGCTTCGAGACGTCGTCGACGACGATGAGCTACGCGCTGTACGAGCTGGCCCTCAACCCCGAGGTGCAGCGGCGGCTCCACCAGGAGGTGGACGAAACCCTACAGAGGACGGGCGGCCGCTTCACGTACGACGCCGTCATGGGGATGCCCTACCTCGACAAGGTCATCTCAGGTGAGTGCTGGCGGCTGGGAGCACGTTTGTCTCTACTCCTGAGACGCCACCGCAGAACGATCGTCATCACGTATTGTTCAACTGCTAACAAGGGTCAGTCTGCACTTTCGCTGTAATAGTCTTCACGTTGGCAGTGTGACTTAGTGTCGTCGCTAGTCGTTAGATTAGGGTAGCCAGGTTTTTTCTAAGCAAAATCAGCATTTTTTTACGAAACCTAGACAAAACGCAAGAGGCTGAAATACAACGTAAGAAAGCACTGCATTTTGCCTTACTGATATTGCTGCTCGCTTTTCAACCTCCTCAATATGATCTTTCCTTCTTCTCCGTTGAGAAAACAACGAAACTACAGCCACGAAAATGAGTAATTAATATTCACTGCTAGTTACATTTCTAATGTAGCCACTGACAAACGGTTTGTCTGAGCTCACCAAGTTTTACTCATAAGGTTGAAATTTCTTCTAGAGCAGCAGTGGAATACTGGGTAGAAAACACGGAACAGACAACCGCGAATAGGTTTTCACAGTTTTCATAGCTACGAAAAAGTTTTATCCACCTATCATCTGACTTCAGCTTAAAAAAGTTCTCTTCTTCCTTGAGAGAGCTGTTTAATTGCACACATTCTTCGAACGTCGAATCCTCGTCTACACGAAGTTCATACCGAGAAATCACTTCTATGAATTCTGAAACTGGGCACTGTTTCCCTGATAGTGGAAATGGTTTGAAAGCTTTATGCACGCTCTCTTCAAAGTCAAATCGTTTGTCGAGATAGTCGGTATCACGCTGCAAGTAATCGGCCGCTTCTCTTCTGAATGTTTTGACACAGTCAGCATTTATTGACTACAAGACAACAGAGGATACCACCGACCCATAAAACTGATTTTCCTTTATTTGTTTCAGAGATTTTCTAAAGTGACTCTTAAGGTCAAATAAGTCCTACGGCCAGATGACACCTTTCTCCTCACCTGGTTTTAGGCGTAGCCACATCAGTTGGCTTTGCGCTCTTCTGAAGTAAACACTGCCACTTCAGTCTACGTTTGCACTAATGAAGAACACCATTCGATAACCGGTTTTTTTTGCGGTCTGAAGGTGCAATAGGAGCTGAGGTCCATAGAAGACTATCAGCACAATATGGAGGCAATGTTTTACCTGGGCGAAGTGTTTCGCAAGCCTGCGAAGAAGCGTGAAGGACGAGGAAGGAGCACGACGTCAAGTCACATCCGCCACTGATGCCAACATTAAGCAAGTCCGTGACCTGATTTTGAGTAATCGAGGAGTGACTGCTGATGAAGTGCAAACCAAATGCGTGGTTCGTTCCGCATATGACATCATCCATTTGCGAAGAATGGGTCCCATAACAGCTCAACAAAGAAAGCCAGCGCAGTGTTGTGAGAATCTGTTGGCAGCTACTTCACCATCGCGCTAATGGAGGTGAAATCTTTTCGAAAGAAAGCCTTGGTGGAAACAGAGAGTAAACCCCAGGAAAAGCGATGATCACAGTTTTTTGGGAATCACAACGGTCAGTTATGGAACATTACCTATAAAAGGAGTCAACAGTAGGCAGCCAACGCTCCGTGGTGCATTTAGCAACTAGTACAAACCCAACTTCGAGATCTATTGTCAATCAGCCTTATTTTATTTTTTTCTTACATGGCAGCGCGTGTCTGCATATCGCAGGTCGCCCAAGTCAAAACTCTTCACGATATGCATGCATAGAGTACTGATCTCGAACCGTCGGTTTTTCTATTTGTTTGATCCACTTAAAGATTGTTTCGAAGCCCATTGAATCAGGTGAATAGTAACCGAAATATGGATTTACTGACTGCATGTGAATAAAAGTGTTCTTTATTACAGCTCTTTGGTCACTTTTCTCGTTGTTGAGAACAACACCCTATGTTACATAACCAGCAAAGATTTTACTAGGGAGATACACATTCTATTGGCAAACACATCAATGAACTAACGCGATGAGTTGGTGTAACTAACACATGAAACGCGCAGCAACAGACTCTAAAAACATCATATTGCCTTACACTACAGTGTTAGACTTAAAAGCAAATTTTTATGTGAATCTACAGCAGTTGAAACCTTCCTACGGGATACATTAATGCGGTGTCTGTGATTGACAGCGTAAAGATGGGTGCTTACCTCTGCTGCTGGCGATTGATAGCCATATTAAAGCATGAAATGTATTCGCAAATTGCGAATACGGTGACACCACAGCTATATAATTTACTGGAACAAATGAAAATTTGTACTGAACTGGGACTCGAACCCGGATTTCCCGTTTATTCGAGCGGTCCCCTTAACTGCTTCGGCTATCCGAGTACACTTCACGGAGAGTCCTAAACTTCGATATGTCCCACTGTCGCTGTCCACAGTGCTGTCGCAGTGATGTGATTCCTGAACAGGGAGAGACTAGCAACACAAATTTTCATTTGTTTCCAGCAAATTGTGTAGATATGGTGGTACGGTGCTCGTATCTTGCGAGTACATTCTGTGCTTCTTCCGGGAAACGTTATTTCCTCACCACGAGCGCTGCTGCTCTTCAGTTTACAGACAGCATTTCTATTAATATAACGTCGTCGCCATTAAAATTCCAATGCCAGAAACCATAGGAAATAAGAAAGATTTCCTTAGGAAGAACACACTATCAAATTAAGAGGTGACGTAAGGATACACAGGGAGAATAATTAGTACACACGGCTTTCACCGCTGGCAACAACAATGGTCATAACACTGGTTGGGCATAGAGCCCAACTGAGCTTGAATGATCGATATAGGTATGTCACTCCATGCTGTTTCAGCTCTATGAGAGTACATCAATTGTAGTGGCTGACGATGGTGGCGAGTCAGTCACTGGGCAAACCACAACAAGATGTTTCTAGTGGGTGAGAGATGTGAAGAACATGCTTGCCGGGGCAAATCTCGAACACCTTCTTCATTATCGTGGGTCAGGAAGCACGGGCAACATGCAGTCATACATTACATTGTTGAAAGATTAACACCAGTGTGACCTCGAAGACAGGGCTCAGCCACCAGGCTTAACACGTCATAAATGTACAGCATGCTGTCTAAATTACTGGCTATGTCCAGCGGAGGTGTGATCATGTTGTTTGCCCAATGCCAGTCCATACCATTACACTAGATAATGGGTCGCTATGACTATGATCAACCCAATCTCGCAGCGTTCGTTCTTCTCGAAGCCTCGGCACATGACTACGTCCATAGTCATGCTGTGCAGAAATGTAGGGAAAAGACGACGTGGTGCTACTCTTGCGTTCAGTGTTGTCGTTGGGCTCACAACTTTCTTCTCTGCTGTCACGTGAACAGAAACTGCAAAAATGACTCTCATGCTGACAGTGTATGTAGTTCCGTTCCTCGTCGCACTGTCCATGTAGATACCTATCTTGCTGCACAAAAAAAAAAATAAAAAAAAAATCCATTCCTTGACTGAATCTAAGCAATGTGGTTGGACGATCCTGCACAACCCAGCGAACGAAAGTCGTGTGGGGCGATTGAGATCCTGCACAGCCCTTCTAAGCCATTGGATTCCATGTTCAGATGACAGTCGTGTGGGACCACTAAGATCCTGCATGGCACTAAGTATGAACCTCCTGAACCCACCAATTCCGTATTCACATGACCATTGTGTGGGGCCACTGAAGGCATTGTTTCCCGCATTTACATGACAGTCGTCTGGGGCCATTGAGGTCATTGGGATACGGCAGGGTACTGGATGCGGCCCTCCTGAATGAGTCGATTCCATATTCATATGACAGTCATCTGGGGCCATTGAGATCCAGCATTACATTGTCTATGACCCTCTTGAACTCATCGATCCCATATTCACATGACAATTCTGTGGGTTCACTGAGATCCGGCATGGTATTGAGTATGATTCTCTTGAAATCATCGATTCCATTCTCACATGATAGTCATGTGGTGCTATTGGGATCCTGCTTGCTTTATACCAAAACCCTCACCCAGTAGATGACGAACGCCAAGGCCTCGCCCCAAGAATCTTACCCCAGATTATTGGGTGTCACATTCAACATTCGTCCCAATAGGCCATCCCGGTAATTTGTTCATAGTTGGAATAAAAACAGTTAGTTTTTAGAGCTCTAGAACAGAAAAACAACTGTGTTACAACTCGTCGAATTGCGATTCATTTAAGATAAGGAATTAGCCTTGACTCTTTGTCATCGATTAATCACATGAATAAATTTGCCAGTCAATAATAGGTTATTATATACCTTCTTTTATCAAACAGCACGCCTTTAAGCGAATACTAATTTGAGAGGTTTCAAACAGACGCCATTTACGACAAAATACCTCTCGGGTAGTGCAACACTTTGACATAGTTAAATCAACCAAAACACACACAAGTTAGCGCTGATACTCCCTTAGAAAAATAAAATTACTCACCAGTGATGGGGCGATGGAACACCCACGAGGGCCACTAAGTTCAGTCGCGTTTGACAACTCAGTTATTATCCAATAAGCGGACAGGAGCTCACCATTAACTCGTTGTCTGACTATCGTAACGGCCACTCGGTCCCCTAGCAACGCCTCCGTGGCAAATAACGTTGCTTTGTCGGACTGAATTTTCCACACGAGCAGTGGAGATGCCACGGAGGAAACGAAAACATTGGCTCTGTCTATCCTTCACGTATCCACCTCTAAAGAGGAAAACCTTTTTCATTTGCACATTGTTGCTCTCCACTGTCCAGGGCAACCGTCGCGTTTTCGAGCCGCTAGTGAACTGACCACCACTGTCCGCCCGAGCCCCACATTTTACTTTGCGCTGACGCGGCGTCTCCAGAGCACCCATCCAGAAGACGTTCGCTCTCGTAGGGCGCCAAAGAACTCAGTCAGGGCACCGCTGCTAGTTTACCCAGAATACAGGTTGGGGCAAATTAAAATGCCTCGGAGGAGTGGACACGTTTGGCCGTGAACGTATGCATATAATCAGAAGGAAAACACCAACAGGATGGAGCAACTGCCCATATAGCCGGCCGAACCTTAAAGCACATTTACACTGTCGTCACGCCTGAAGAGCTGTTGGCAGAGGACAGTCTGGTCGTGGCCCTAGGTGGGCATCCAGATCACCTGATCTGTCATATGCGATTACTTTGTGCGGGGAGCCCTCAAGTCTAAGGTGTATCGCAAAAACCCACATAGCCTTCAAGAAATGCAGCAGAACATTTCGGATGCGATTGCAGCAATTCCAGCAGTCCAGCTTCGATCCGCCTCCAGAAACTTGCTGACCAGGGCCCAACATCTGTTATAGTCAAGTTAGTACTGTATTTCCTTTCGTCTGCAGTGTTTCTTTGTACACTAGACCTCTGTTCTCCGGGCCACCTTTATTTGTCCCACCTTGTTAGTCGATAAGGAGGTATCATTTAGCACAATTCCTGTTTGTAGGGAAGTCTTGATGCTAAGTTTCAGTGACTGCTATCTTTGTTCTTTCTATTATCTTCTTTTTCAGATTGTACCTAAGGCACTAGTGAACATTGTTTTGTGGACTTGGGCACCAATGTAGCGTGTGTGTTGATGGTGAATTCCAACATATTGGTCCCTACTTCTCTGTTCCAAGTTGTAATGTCGCTCATACAAAGAGCGTGCTGCATCCCACTAACCTGCGACCTACTGTACACTTGTACTGCGTACCACTGTACGTCTTGGACGTTTTCCTGCTTTAGTTGTAGCACTATCACAGAGAATAATGTAGGAATTTGTCACACATCTCGAATTTATTCCAGAAACCTTGAGGAAATACCCACCGATAACTATACTACCACGGAAGACGACCCGCTCGTATCAGATACCAGGCAGTAAAGCCGTGGTCGACAAGGACATCGCAGTGGCCGTTCCGATCTACGCGCTGCACCACGACCCCAGGTACTTCCCTGACCCGGAGCGGTTTGACCCCGAGCGCTTCTCGGAGGAGGAGAAGACCAAGAGGCACCCGTATGTGTACCTCCCGTTTGGTGAGGGGCCACGCAATTGCGTCGGTAAGTATCAGCATTTCCTGTGCTCCCTTCCATTACTTGGTATTACTTGTGGCAGTTATAATGTACATACTGAGCAGGTGAATAACGCCTTACAGAATATCTCTTTTAATGTGCAGTAATGAAATGTAAGAATGTGAACATGTTTAAATACAAAGCATCAACGAGTATAAACTGACAATCTGGCTGTCAAAAGTGCTTCATGGAAAAAATTCTACACAAATAGAAATTACGTTACTTTTAACAATCTAGCAACAAACAGAGAGTCAACAGTTATTCACTGATGCCGTATGGCCGTCTATTCCAATTAGACGTTGATTGAGAATAGGGCTATAGGCGAAACAAGCTGGTAGTAAGCAAGAAGCACAGGAAATTGAACTATGTGCTGCTTATTCTTGGCGATAATGGCTGTTTGTGAGCCGTGACTGTGCGGGATAATCATTTCTTTCTAATTTCTGCTGCCAGTCACTTTTTTATTTTATGGTTAATCTAACATAATACAACGCGTTTCGAACATGTTCTGTTCATCTTCAGGCGTTTGTACATACAGAGAAATGTTACTTAAAAATAACCAGCCTTAAACTAGATAGTGGAGAAAGAGTTCTAGATTAATCTAGTTAAAGACTGTTTATTTTTAAGTAACATTTCTCTGTATATATGTATGTATGTATATATAAACGCCTGAAGATAAACAGAACATGTTCGAAACGCGTTGTATTATGTTGGATTAAACATAAAATAAAAAATTGACTGGTAGCAGAAATTAGAAATAAATAATTATGTGCTGCTTGCCTAGAATCATTCTTTATAAATAACATATTGTGACGTATTCTACGTTGCGGGCCCGGCCGAAACGAAAAAAATAAAGAAAAATTAACCAGTGATAGGACCTCTCACACATCTCATAACTTGTGCACACATTGCAGAATGAAATACTTAAACACATCTATTTTGTTCACAGGCATGCGACTTGGTCTCTTGCAGGCGAAAATCGGTCTTGCACACCTCATGTCAAAGATCGAATTCCAGAAATGTGATGAGACTGAAATTCCTATCGAATACGATCCGCTATCCATAGTGTTAATGCCGGCGACCGGTCTTCATCTCAGAGCGAAGAGGAGATCTGTGTGAAAATTAATTCTCAGTGTAAAAAGGTTTAGGAGAAGACCACATATTCCACTTCAGTGTACAATGTATAGCCTTAATAAATCTCTAAACATCAATATCCTGCTTGTTTTTCACGGTTTTAAACGCCAATGCTTAAATTGTTAACTATATAGCTATCGTCGATAATGTATGCCTACAACAATGTGTATAATCAACATCACAGTTATCTTCATCACAACATAAAAATTTTGTGACTGATTTGTAGGATGAAATATGGCTGCAAGTGTAAACTTGATGTTATGCACACTGTGACCAATTTTATTTTCAGCCAACGACGTACAAACATCTTCAATGGGTGATTTTAAATTTTCTGGATGGACTATTTTTATAGTAATGTAAAAGTATGTAAACGTATGTTCTTCAGCGCATCAAATACAATGTAACCCTGTTACACCAAATTGCGAACAGTGCTCTTACTTGTTAGATGATGAATAACGTATAAACCAGTATGGAATAGAAAACAGAAGTAACTTATTTCAGAATCACCACAAAGAAAGGTTGTTGATTGACGAAGCAGTAGAAGTAACAATTACCGCCAAGAAAATGTGTATTAAAGTCTAAGATTTAAATTAAGTGAGTGGAGGTAATCATTCCAGGTCCCACAGAGGAACTTGAACTCGTAAGTCAACTAAGAAACATGTAGAGCCTTGCTGATCAACCTATGAGAAAATTTAATACAGTAATATCATTCACAGTGACATAGATATAGCCTGGAACACCAGTTACAATCAACTTCATCGTCAGCGTAGCAATTATATACATTTTTAGTGTCGCACAGCAGATATACACTTGGGTCTTGTATAAGTAAATTTGATAATTTTTCTTTTTTTCAGTCGACAGTTACAGAGAGTTTCTCTTTCTTTCTTCAGAGAAAATAAGTAAAATGAAATTACACTTCACGTAAACCATGGCTTTTTTATGTTGCCCATTATCACCAGATTACCTCAGGATCGCCTTGCCACGTACATTAATTATCTCTATATTTTAGACATTGTTTTAGAAGGTAGCACTTTAATTCATTCACATGTGCTGGTAAAATTTACCAGAAGACGAGAGGGTTGGCGACAACCAAAAAGAAAGTGTCATGGAAGACGGCTCTTCTGGTGGCAGGTCGAAAGGACCCACCTGCACCAAAAGACTTCATTATAATATCTAGAATGGAAGTCTCGAATAGAGGCTCTCCATCAGACAAGCCTAATGGACTGCTAAAATTGTTGTAATTCACAACAGGCGTGGTCTTCTCTCACTTCTCCATCAACATCTAGCAATAGTACAATGCTGTCCGATTAGTCAGCTTCTGTATGTTCTTTTGCCAGTCCTAATATCTGTTGTAATGTATCCTTGAACCATGCAACTTCTACTTCCAACTCCATAAAAATGTGCACCATTTTTCCCTGATGTCTCTTTTTAATACTTAAAACCAGAGTTCATTCTCATTTGATGGCAAATCTTTCAATCAGCAGCGAAATGTTCAATACGTTTGCTACTTCAGCGGCTTACCCAGGAGAGCTTCCGTGAAGTTTAGAAGTCATCAGAGAGATACAGGCATAACTAAAGCAGTTAAGGATTGTCGTAAGAGTTTATATCTGCTCCTGTGAACGCCTTACAAACCGATATCTGATTTGGGAATCTCTGTCTGACATAGATGCAAACCAGCTGGTATATTCACGTGTCCTAACGCTTTTCCCACTTACATCCTCTTCTCTGGCGACTTTGCTGCTAGATGAAGTTTACTACAGAACTCAAGGAGTCTTTCTACTCTCTTATTCCTACTGCCAACCCCATATTCTTCCATATCCTTGTCTTTTATCCGTTTCCTACTATAACACTTCGATCTTCTATGATTATTAGATTTACGTCATCTTTTACACAGTAAGTTACCTGTTCAGTGCCGTCATAAACTCTATCTGTTGACCTTCCGTTCGTGACGTTGCCATGTGAATCTCTATAATCTTTAATTATTTAGCTAGGGACCGTACGTACTTTTCTAGACCATGGTCAACTATTTGTTCGAACATATATGACGATTCCCCTACATGTTTATAACCTGAATCAAATAATTTTACCTCCTATGTGATCAATGGATATCAACAGGTCATGTGTTTTGCAGGCATGTCAGTCATGAACTAAATGATTCTAGTATTCAGTCCCTGCCGATCTTGTGATTTTTCCGGAACATGGACTTCACCTTTGGAAATGCTTTCTGGATGTGAAAGACATATTGGTTACACCTTAGTTTATATTCTGTACGGCAGCTTATCTCTTTGCTTATAATCACGGCAAAAACGAATAGAGCTTATGACAGGCAAGCTGCGATTTATGGTCATTAAGCTCTGACACGAACACTATGAAAGTGTGTGTCTGACACACTGACGGAAATGAAAGTGTTACACCATTCCGGTATTTATCAAAACTTTATTCAGATGCTCATCACGTAACGGGCATTAAATGATTATTCTTTCAATCAATTCCGAACTGGTGTCCAATAGCCGGCCGCGGTGGTCTAGCGGTTCTGGCGCTGCAGTCCGGAACCGCGGGACTGCTACGGTCGCAGGTTCGAATCCTGCCTCGGGCATGGGTGTGTGTGATGTTCTTCGGTTGGTTAGGTTTAAGTAGTTCTAAGTTCTAGGGGACTTATGACCTAAGATGTTGAGTCCCATAGTGCTCAGAGCCATGTTTTTGGTGTCCAATAAATATCATGTATTGGTTGTGGCATTAAAGCAGCCAACCTCTGGGCGTCACCTTTTCTTAATATGCTGTGTCAGTTCTTCATGATTACTGGTTGGAGGCTATTTTTTAAGTATGCGTCTTCCCATTGCATCAAAAGCATGCCCCGTGGGTGACAAAAGAGGGGATCTAAGATTAGTCAATGGCCCGTACATTCCGCAAGGCGTTTGTGCTGTGATCAGCAGAGTGCGTTTTTCTTAACCTTTCTGGAATATCCACTTTGTTCGATAGTCATAAAGGGTATAACAACTGTGATTACTCTCTTGCCACATACTAATTAGCATTTGCCTCCCGTCAACAATTACGAAATCAGTCCTGCTGTCATGTCCCACGCCGTGACTTCAGGAGTGGATTAGGTATCGATCTCAAAACTTGCTGTTCCCCATAGCCTTTCACCATGTCGTTTATGAACATGTTGTCGTTGATCTGACCGACAATAGAAGGAAGCAAGACACATCGCTGAACACCAAAGAATGCCACTCCATGTTGCAGCTGACTAGTTTTAGACCACGCACGCCTCTGTTGTCTGCAATTTGGTACAAGCCGCAAACAACGCAAGACAACTCTACAAATCGAGATCTCAACCCAGCTTTCTGTGACTGTTCCAAATGGTTCGTGTTGAGACTCTACTCTGCCTGTAACTTGTTCCCTGATTTGAGCTGTTGTCATCCGTCCATTCGTCAGAAGCAATCGAACAATTGTGCGATCTTCTTGTGGTGTGGCTCTTCTTAAAGAGCCCAGTCTACAGGTCTCGCCACACTGTCGCCCTGGGTTCATTACGTCACCATTTGTCCTGCAGTCATTGCGCTTAGCCAACTGTCTGTGCGTTCTGACACTATGATGTTCCTACACTACCGACCATTAAAATTGCTACACCAAGAAGAAATGCAGATGATAAACGGGTATTCATTGGACAAATATATTATACTAAAACTGACATGTGATTACATTTTCACGCAATTTGGGTGCATAGATCCTGAGAAATCAGTACCCAGAACAACAACCTCTGGCCGTAATAACGGACTTGATACGTCTGGACATTGTGTCAAACAGAGCTTGGATGGCGTGTACAGGTACAGCTGCCCATGCAGCTTCAACACGATACAACAGTTAATAAAGAGTAGTGACTGGCGTATTGTGACGAGCCACTTACTCGGCCACCATTGACCAGACGTTTGCAATTGGTGAGAGATCTGGAGAATGTGCTGGCCAGGGCAGCAGTTGAACGTTTTCTGTATCCAGAAAGGCACGTACAGGACCTGCAACATGCGGTCGTGCATTATCCTGCTGAAATGTAGGGTTTCGCAGGGATCGAATGAAGGGTAGAGCCACGGGTCGTAACACATATGAAATGTAACGTCACTGTTCAAAGTGCCGTCAATGCGAACAAGAGGTGACCGAGACATGTAACCAGTGGCACTCCATACCATCACGCCGTTGATACGCCAGTATGGCGATGACGAATACACGCTTCCAATGTGCGTTCACCGCGATGTCGCCAAACACTGATGCGACCATCATGATGCTGTAAACAGAACCGGGATTTATCCGAAAAAATGACGTTTTGCCATTCGTGCGCCCAGGTTCGTCTTGAGTACACCATTGCAGGCGCTCCTGTCTGTGATGCAGCGTCAAGGGTAACCGCAGCTATGATCTCCGAGCTGATAGTCCATGCTGCTGCAAACGTCGTCGAACTGTTCGTGCAGATGGTTCTTGTCTTGCAATCGTCCCCATCTGTTGACTCAGGGATCGAGACGTGGCTGCACGATCCGTTACATCCATGCGGATAAGATGCCTGTCATTTCGACTGCTAGTGATACGAGGCCGTTTGGATCCAGTACGGCGTTCCCTATTACCCTCCTGAACCCACCGATTCCGTATTCTGCTAACAGTCATTGGATCTCGACCAATGCGAGCAGCAATGTCGCGATACGATAAACCGCAATCGCGATAGGCTACAATCCGACTTTTATCAAAGTGGGAAACGTGATGGTACGCATTTCTCCGCCTTACACGAGGCATCACAACAACGTTTGATCCGGCAACGCCGGTCAACTGCTGTTTGTGTATGAGAAATCGGTTGGAAACTTTCCTTGTGTCAGCACGTTGTAGGCGTCGCCACCAGCGCCAACTTTGTGTGAATGCTCTGAAAAGCTAATCATTTGCATATCACAGCATCTCCTTCGTGTCGGTTAAATTTCGCGTCTGTAGCACGTCATCTTCGTGGTGTAGCAATTTTAATGGCAGTAGTGTATGTCCGTCACATCAAAGATTCGACGTTTCTCAAAGTCCTAACTAAGACGACAAACAACACTTGGACGTCCTCTGGGTATACCATATTGTGATCTCCACCTGCTAAAGTTCAGTAACAATCACGTAATCACGCCATTCTTCATCTGTAAGACTGGATTTTTTCTGTACTACGAGGACGAACCAGAATACCTTTGCCCCTATTTTTTATTAGCCGAAATAAGGTATATACAGGTAAGTGCCAACATATGTACTCTTCTACACGTCTTACGCTATTTTTCCACATAGTCCTCACACTTTTTCAGATATTTATCCCATTGCAACAATAAATGTATGTGGCTTCTTCCATGTGTGGAACCACCGTCGGACTGCTGTCTTGGCTACATCGTTGCTCGTGAATCGCTGTCCTGCCAGTAACTTCTTCAGTGAGCCGAAAACTTGGGAATCACTAGGAACGAGATTCGGACTGTATGGTCGGTGGCCCGGAATCTCCCAGTGAAATGATCGGAGCTTGTCGGCGGTTCTGATTGCCACATGTGGCCTCGCATTGTCGTGTGGGATAACCACGTTATCCACATCGGGAATGTCTCGGCGCTTCTCCATTAAGGTAGCCCACAGACGTGACAATGTGGAACAGTAACTGTCGGCATTGGCAGTTGCATCTACTGTCATGAAATTCAACGGGAGCGGTCCACGGCGATCCCAGAAGACGGTTAAGCATCACTTTCCCAACATATGGCACCGTTAGGAATTTTTTTGTCACAGGCGAACTCAGACGTTTCCACACTGTGCTCTGTTTCTTCGTTTCCGGCCTGAAATGCAGTAGCCGCGTTTCATTGCCAGTAACAATGCGGTTCTGGAGACCGTCACCCTCTACGGCATACCGTTGCAGATGATTCAGTCAACAAATCATCTGCTTGCCTTTCATTATGTCATCCAACTGCTTAGGCACATACCGACGTGAAACCTTCCGGAAATCTAACGGTTCGTCAGCGATGTCGTAGTCACACCCATACGAAATGCCAAGCTCGCGGGAAATGTCAGTGACGTGCACTCGTTAGTGAGCTCTCACCATTACATCCAGGCAGGAAATGTCCTTAGTCTGTAACGAAAACGGCCTTCCCCAACCCTCAGTGTCATTGAAATCTTGATGGCCTTTTGCAAACTCACACCACCACTACCACCACCACCTCCACCTCCACCTCCATCTCCTCCTTCTCCTCCTCCTCCTTCTTCTTCTTCTTACACTTATCAATGGTCCAAATGGTAAGCACTATGGGACTTAACATCTGAGGTCATCGGTCCCCTGGACTTAGAACTACTTAAACCTAACTAACGTAAGGACATCACACACAGCCATATCCGAGGCAGGATTCGACCCTGCGACCGTAGGAGCAGCGCGGTTCCGGACTGAAGCGCCTAGAACCGCTCGACCGCTGCGACCGGCTTACACTTATCAGAACGAGACATTTTTCCCCATGCACGAGTTGCATTTCTCTGTGGATTTCGATGGGGGTTCGTTGCTCGGCCCATAAAAAACTAATCACGCTTGGTTGCTCTTACGCCGTGGACGTGTGAAGCACAACCTCCATCTTCAACATTGACAGCAGCGGTTTGTCGCAGAACTACCGGCGGATAAGTCCTGGCCGGTTCAAGAAAGGACCCCCACTGGAAATGGATATGATGGATTTGCATTTACAGACGTAATTTGGCTAAGAAATAGGGACAAAGAGTTTCTGATTAGCCCTCGTAAAAAGAAGCTCTGATTACGACAAAATGTTTATCAGCACATGTAAAATCCATGGAAGTATTGGAGTCACCGTTTGGTAGCGTTCGGTCAATTTGTTCATGTTGTAGCATTTCCTATTTCCATTAGTGTAATTAATTAGCATAGGAACGACACGTGTTATGAACAATCTCTCAGCTTATTGGGCTAATTAAAATATTCGTATACTTCGCCTATCGCACTGGACACGGTAAAGATTGCTATGATGTTTGTTCATAATGGCTCTGAGCATTATGGGACTTAACATCTGAGGTCATCAGTCCCCTAGAACTCAGAACTACTTAAACCTAACTAACCTAAGGACATCACACACATCCAAGCCCGAGGCAGGATTCGAACCTGCGACCGTAGCGGTCACGCGGTTCCAGACTGTAGCGCCTAGAACCGCTCGGCCACAACGGCCGGCATGATGTTTGTTGGGAGAGTGTTATCTTGCAACTGGATACCAGTTCTGGTCCGAGTCGAAGAGCGTAAATGCAGTGGTCATTATGAAACAAATCTTCGAGCGTAATAGACGAGCGTGTTCAATGCTGCTTCTTCTCAAAAAATGGTTCAAATGGCTGTGAGCAGGACGGGACTTAACATCTGAGGTCATCAGTCCCCTGGAACTTAGAACTACTTAAATCTAACTAACCTAAGGATATCACACACATCCATATCCGAGGCAGGATTCGAACCTGCGACCGTAGCAGCAGCGCGGTTCCGGACTGAAGCGCCTAGAACCGCTCGGCCACCGCGGCCGGAACTTCTTCTCTCTGCATTATTACTATAACTGATGGTTGAATTTGACCACTGTGCACTACGATAACGCCACCACAGAGAGAACAACGAAGTTAGATGGGCACCAGGTTACATATTTATTGTTAGTGGGTCGCCTCACCATGGAAAAGTAGTAGGACAATGTAAAGGATCTTGGAATCTACGTCAAAACTGAGAGTAACAGATATTTATTTGCTCTAATGGCTGACAGAATTTACAGTTAGAATTAACAGAGAATAAAGTTCTCTAAAACTGAAATCAAATTACAAAATGACTCTAACACATAGGGCGCCACTAAAATGTGTGGAGAACTCTATGGAGAAAGCGCAACAAGTTCTGCTCTTAAGGGCAGTTCGCGAAATCAAAGTTAAGGATACAACAAGACGCCAGAAACTCTAACCAAATTAAGCAAGAGTTGCGTGGCCAAGTAAGCAAGTAACGAGATGCTCACAACGTAGCTCATGCTATCACCATTGCCACGTTTACATTTCTCCAAAATCAGCAACCCATGTGCCCATCAGCACCAAACAGCGGCCCAAGACGTGTGACCCTCACAGCTAGTGGCTATCGAATCAGCACAGCAGAGTGGCCCAAAGGAGAAACGCACAGAATCTTATTTTACGGCCCTCAGCCACCTAACTTTCAAAAATACTACATGTAGGGGACGAGTTATTGCTGTTGCCAATGTGATGGAAGAGAATGTCGCTTATTTAATGAAGGAAATTGGGAGATGCTGCAGAAACCTCCAACTTACGGCGTATAAAACGCACCTCAACAAATGATAGAGGTTGGTACTGCGATGGAGCAGTGTTTCATCGATTGGTTGGCTTCTTCAGGCCGAACACAGTGGTCGGCCAACTGAACTCGACTGGGTACAGCAAATTTTGGAGCGAAAGCAGTACGCTGGTCGGGCGGCGTTTTGATGTCTTGTTCTTTGATGTCCAAACAGAACAGACACAAACGTCATTCTCAGTTACTCCTTGGGGATGGCAGTGGCAGCACCGTATCTTCCACTCAGGACTATGAGGCGCCGGTTCTGCCAGCAGAGGCACGAAGCAGCTCGCAAGTTTACCTCTGCGGAAACTGCCCACTCCCAGGGGACTTTCGCCCTTCCTAACGAGATTCACTGATTGCCTCCTTCCGACGAAGAAGACCCAGAAGCCACACCAGGAGAACATCTTCTTAGTGAGAAAAGCAAAACTTTCCTCCTAGCAAATGTGCACAGTACTCTCCAAATAAAATTAACTGTGAAAAGGTGGCAAAAATGAATCAATATCATGCAGCACGACAGTAATATCACAACATAATTTTTCATAATGTAGACACACATTACCCCATTCAAAACTGCACATGAAACCGAATAAACACATTCAGGATTCACTGTAACAGTGAAGAAACATCATAAGAACATAAAAGATAACAGAGCAATGCAATTATGACGCTCTTCCACAAATTTTCAAATGTGTGTGAATGTGTGAATTCCTATGGGACCAAACTGCTAAGGTCATCGGTCCCTAGACTTACACACTATTTAAACTAACTTAACCTAACTTAAGCAACTTACACACACACACACACACACACACACACACACACACACACACACACACACAGTTACAAAAAGGTACGGCCAAACTTTCAGGAAACATTCCTCACACACAAATAAAGAAAAGATGTTATGTGGACATGTGTCCGGAAACGCTTAATTTCCATGTTAGAACTCATTTTAGTTTCGTCAGTATGTACTGTACTTCCTCGATTCACCGCCAGTTGGCCCAATTGAAGGAAGGTAATGTTGACTTCGGTGCTTGTGTTGACATTCGACTCATTGTTTGGTCAGGCATTGTTGGTGATGTCTTGATTGGGCCCCATGTTCTTCCACGTACGCTCAATGGAGCGCGTTATCATGATTTCATGCGGGATACTCTACCTGTGCTGCTAGAACATGTGCCTTTACAAGTACGACACAACATGTGGTTCATGCACGATGGAGCTCCTGCACATTTCAGTCGAAGTGTTCGTACGCTTCTCAACAACAGATTCGGTGACCGATGGATTGGTAGAGGCGGACCAATTCCATGGCCTCCACGCTCTCCTGAGTTCAACCCTCTTGACTTTCATTTATGGGGGCATTTGAAAGCTCTTGTCTACGCAACCCCGCTACCAAATGTAGAGACTCTTCGTGCTCGTATTGTGGACGGCTGTGATACAATACGCCATTCTCCAGGGCTGCATCAGCGCATCAGGGATTCCATGCGACGGAGGGTGGATGAATGTATCCTCGCTAACGGAGGACATTTTGAACATTTCCTGAACAAAGTGTTTGAAGTCACGCTGGTACGTTCTGTTGCTGTGTGTTTCCATTCCATGATTAATGTGATTTGAAGAGAAGTAATAAAATGAGCTCTAACATGGAAAGTAAGCGTTTCCGGACACATGTCCACATAACATATTTTCTTTCTTTGTGTGTGAGGAATGATTCCTGAAAGTTTGGCCGTACCTTATATATATATATATATATGCCCGAGGGAGGACTCGAACCTCTGGCGGGAGGGGCCGCGCAGTCCGTGACATGGCGCCTCAAACCTCGCGACACCTCCGCGCGGCGCTCTACCTCAATGCTGCCGTATCTTAATATGCCGATCAGTTTTCGTACAACTCAAAAAGAGAAAAATTAAATGCACTCATTCAGTCATATCAGCACATACATTCCAAAACCGCAGAGATATGCTCCTTCGTACACATTAATCGCTAATTTACAGAGACAAGGAAACACTTTTCATAATTGTGCAATGTGCCTTTCGGGCAAGGACTCAAAATGCTGCTTTGTGCACTGCAGATCGAAACAGTTTGTAGATTTTAGGTAAACGCTTTGAGTTTCATTAATGAAATACTGCATTAATAAATACTGTACTGTTCGGTGTCTTGTACATATTTGCTTGGACGAATCTCACACAGGCGCAATTGATAGCAGCTACCTGACAACTCGATTTAAACCAGCACGTTTGGCAAAGTTTTTACATAAGTGACACAACAAGTTTACTACTGATCTAATAAGAAACAGTTTGACTGACTAGGCTACACAAAATACCGATTTTTTTGTTGTATTTTAAAGTCAAATATGACTTACAGATAGAAGTTGAAGGGACTGCTAATATCTATAATCACTGCAACGATTATTTTTGCGTTAATTTACTATAGAAAGAAGTCCGTAGATACCGGATATCTTTGTGCTACACTATGTGTGGAGAACAAGGGGGCATGTGCCTTCCAACAGGATCACGTGTAGCAAAACACTGTAATGTTAAAACCAACCGTCGGGTCGATGACTGCCTTACTATCAGACAGGACAATTCTAGCCAGCATCCACTTACATTTTACGAATAGAGTTCGATGCTAGCTTAACATCCACTTCTGTCTTCTAAAGTTATTTACGGATTTATAATCTGTCATGGGCGTTGGTGTCATCAAGTAAGTTACCTTGTTCAAACTAAAGTACAACGAAGGCCAACAGTTAATGATTATTCTACAACATTTGTTCATTATTGTTCTTAATTACTCGGTGTCAGTCGTTACCTAGGTTATTTTCCTGTAATGAGACACAGCAAAATGGATCAATAATCCTAAATAAGTCCTAGGAGTGAACAACACTTGTTCAAATTCGTTTTGAGGTAAGTCACAATCTTTTCCGGTACCTCTAGCTGTTGACGAAACTCACAGATCACGTATTTACTATCACATTAGCTAACAAAAATATTTCCTAAGGCTTTTAATTTTTTCAGAGATCACTAAGTCGAAATTCAGTGCGCTGTGAATAATTAACCTACATCGAAACAAGTAAGGCAGATTATCTCGCCAGTTATAAAGATTAGATATTTTTTGCGTGCAGAAAAATTAGAATGAAGGTCGCATTTCTGTAATTATCTTTGATGTGTTTAGATAACGGTCCCTCTAGTGTATCAGACAAACCTAGATCGTTTATATCATACACAGATCGAATAAATCAAATGATCCCCTCACGATAACGTTTTGTGATGCATAAAGAGTAGGTAGAAAAGCACAAAGATCGAAAGTTACAAATACAAGATTAGGTTACAAAAGAAACGGTCGGCGTAAAATTCCATGTGTAAAATCAACGATTGTATTTGTCCCTGATAACGAATAGTAGTAGTTGTATCACAATTAATTGCGACAACTGACGCAATCGAAAGAGGCAAAACCGTTCAAGTAAATAAACAAAGAACCTTTTTGAGAGATATCTGTGAATGTGTGGCACACACTGACTTAAGTAGGAAATATTCTCCTCTTTACATGAAATAAATTTGAAACGTGAACTTTTCGATTAAGTTCTCATACAATTGAGCTCACATTTCGCTCACGACCTACATCACAGAAAATAGAACTTTGCGTCGGTTCGTTAAATGTTACAGTTTTCTGTTCACTGGTATCGACATCTGTGTAGATACTCTGCAAGCCACCGTACGGTGCGTGGCGGAGGGTACCCTGTACCACTACTTGTCATTTCCTTTCCTGTTCCACTCGCAAATAGAGCGAGGGAAAAAACGACTGTCTATATGCTCTCATATGAGCGCTAATGTCTCGTATCTCATTTTCGTGGTCTTTACGCTCAATGTATGTTGGCGGCAGTAGAATCGTTCGGCCGTCAGCCTCAAATACCGGTTCTTTCATCTGTTGTATGAGGTTCCTTTTTGTCGTCCTTCCATTTGGATGAAACACTCCTCTCGTCTCTGCTTTCAGACACAACTGACTCATCTGTCAAAGCTCGACAAGGCTGTGAAATCTACTGATTTACGGGAGTTCTATAGATTTTTGAGAAGACCAGAGGATTGAAGTCAGGTGATCTAGGTGGCCAACGTACAGGTTGTGGTCGACCTGTCCGTTTTGGACCATATTGGATGGTTAGATGTCGCCATATATCGGCGACAAAATATGTCGGAGCCCCATCATACTTGTACCGCATTCCTCAGCTATGCGCGAGGGGAACATCCTCGAGGAATCCTAGAAGATTCCGCCACCAAAAACGAAGCTACTCTCGTATATGAATGTGTGGCTCAGTGCGACGATCACTTTCTACCCATAACCGCACACAGAAAGAGATACGTTGCTGGTCGAGAGATTCATGAAAAGTATGTGGGTTTACGTCAGATTTGATGCAGACTGAAAAAGTTAACATTATCGAGTAGATTTGTGCCGACTAGAAAAACACTTCGGCATTATCGCAGTTGTAACACCGGTTCCGGTCAGATCACTGAAGTTAAGTGGTGTTGGGCTTGGCTACCACTAGGATGGGGGCCGTCTGATCTGCCGAGCCCTGTTGGCACGCGAGTTTCATTCAGCCCTCGTGAGGCCAGTTGGGGAGCTACTTGATTCAACAGTAGAGGCTTTGGTCGCGAAAAGTTCCTTTAATATGACCTGGTGGGGATACGAAACGCTCGAGCAGTAGTCAAGAATGGCTCGCAATAGTGTTCTGTACGAAGTCTCCTTCATAGATGAACTGCACTTCCCTGACACGCTCGAAACAAACCGAAGTCGACTGTTCGCCTCCACTATTGCCGTTCTTACGTGCTCGTTCGACTTCATATCGCTTTGCGGCTTTACACCTAGGTATTTAGCCGACGAGACTGTGTCAAGCGGCAAGTTGTTAATGCTGTATCCGAACATTGAAGTATTGTTTTTCCTGCTCATCTGCATTAACATAACATTTTTCTACAATTAGAGCAAGCCACCGTTCATTACACCAACTAGAAATTTTGTACATCCTCATACAGTCGCTCTCCACCTCTCAACGACGTGAGGAGTCGCCAGAAAAGAGACGTGCTTCAAATTCCATATTAAACTGTAGGTTCTCTTTCCTCGTATGGATAACTGGGATCGTTAGGGACACGCAAGTCACCGCAGCGGCGTCCAATTGAAAGACTTGCCCCAGGCCGTTGAGCCACACGAAATTATTTCTATACAGTCACTGAACGACGGCATCTACCCGTACTCCACACGGTGATCAGCAAACAGCCGCATAACTCGTCTGTCAGATCATTTATGTATACGAGATTAGCGCCCGCTGCTTCGCTCGCGTATACTGTCTGACCTGCAGAGATCTTTCCTTTTATTTAATTGAATTTTTGTGTTGTTCACATATTGCAACACCTAAGGATTTCGTGTTAATTAACGCCATGTAAGTAAGGTTTTCTTCCGAATGTACTTTGACGAAAAAGCGATGCCTTTTGCTTTCTTGTGGTGATACACTACTGGCCATTAAAATTGCTACACCAAGAATAAATGCAGATGATAAACTGGTATTCATTGGACAAATATATTATACTAGAACTGACATGTGATTACTTTTTCACAGAATTTGGGTGCATAGATCCCAAGAAATCAGTAACCAAAACAACAAACGTTTTCAATTGGTGAGAGATCTGGAGAATGTGCTGGCCAGGGCAGCAGTCGAACATTTTCTGTATCCAGAAAGGCAAGTACAGGACCTGCAACATGCGGTCGTGCATTATCCTGCTGAAATGTAGGGTTTCGAAGGGATCGAATGAAGGGTAGAGCCACGGGTCGTAACACATCTGAAATGTATCAGAGGTGACTGAGACGTGTAACCTCTGGCACCCCATACCATCACGCCGGGTGATACGCCAGTATGGCGATGACGAATACACGCTTCCAATGTGCGTTCACCACGATGTCGCCAAACACGGATGCGACCATCACGATGCTATAAACAGAACTTGGATTCATCCGAAAAAAGGACGTTTTGGCATTCGTGCGCCCAGGTTCGTCGTTGAGTACACCTTCGCAGGCGCTCCTGTCTGTGATGCAACGTCAAGGGTAACCGCAGCCATGGTCTCCGAACTGATAGTCCATGCTGCTGCATACGTCGTCGAACTGTTGGTGCAGATGGTTTGCTGTCTTGCAAACGTCCGCATCTGTTGACTCAGGGATCGAGACGAGGCTGCACGATCCGTTACAGCCATCGGATAAGATGCCTGTCATCTCGACTGCTAGTGATACGAGGCCGTTGGGATCCAGTACGGGGTTCCGTATTACCCTCCTGAACCCACCGATTCCACACTCTGCTAACAGTCATTGGATCTCAACCAAGGCGAGCAGCAATGTCGCGATACGATAAACCGCAATCGCGATAGGCTACAATCCGACCTTTATCAAACGTGATGGTACGGATTTCTCCTCGCTATATGAGGCATCACAACACCGTTTCACCAGGCAATGCCGGTCAACTGCTGTTTGTGTATGAGAAATCGGTTGGAAACTTTCCTCATGTCATCATGTTGTAGGTATCGCCACCGGCGCTAACCTTGTGTGAATGCTCTGAAAAGCTAATCATTTGCATATCACAGCATCTTCTTCGTGTCGCTTAAATTTCGCGTCTGTAGCACGTCATCTTCGTGGTGTATCAATTTTAATGGCCAGTAGCGTATTTCCGTAGCAATTTTAATCCCCTAACAAATGTTTGTTTATATCTAACCTAGAAGTGAAATACCAGTTTTCAGGAGTTAAACTTTAAAATTTTTTAATGCAACTAAGTATTTTCATAAAATTTTTGATCCCCTATTGTGCACCTTTAGGGGTTGAATTTCCAGAAACACTGAAACACGTATTTTTTTATTTCTAACTGAGAAGTCAAACTTAAATTTTCATAGATTTAGATTTAAAAATACGTTCATAATAAAATATTTTCACAAAAATCTCATCCGCTATTTCACTCGCTTAGGGGTTTAATTTCCAAAAAACAGTGAAACACCTATTTTTAATTTGTAGCTGAGAAGTCAAATAACATTGTTCAGAGATGTAGCTTTAAAAATATTTTAGTAGTTCTTTAATAATCATATGTTTTCAATGAAAGCTTTCACCCAGTATTTCACCCCCCGATAGGGCAAAATTTCTAAAAATGCTGAAACACGTATTTCTTTATTTCTGACCGAGAAACGAAATACCAATTTTCGTAGGTCTAGCTTCAAAACTGCTTTAGTAGCTACATTTTCCAAAACAATTCCATCCCCTGTTTCACCCCCTTAGGGTTGGAATATCGAAAAATCGCTTATAAACGAAGCCTATAGTATAAGGTCCACATCTTCGCCAAATTTCAAGTTTCTGTCCGTAGCGTTCTGGGCTGGGCGATGTTGAGTCAGTCAGTCACTCAGGACACTGCCTTTCATACAGTATATATAGATAGAGAACAAGAGTGATCATGCCACAATACCCCGGGCACACCTGACGAACCCTTGTCTGTGACGAACATTCGCCGTCGAGGATAACATACTGCGCTCTGTTACATAAAAAAGTCTTCGAGTTACATTTCTGGGAACCCATTCCGTATCCTCGTTAACATTATGCAGTGTGGCACCGTGTCAAATGCTTTCCGGAAATTAAATATGGAATTTCCCTGTTGCCCTTGTAACGCCGGAAATGCATATCCTCCTATTTCCATCTATTGTACTATAAACTTTTTTTCCTTATTTTATAACCTGAAGATATGACATTTCGGTGTCTTTATATATTGTATTTGTTTTACAATTTATATATATATATATATATATATATATATATATATATATATATGCATTTACGTCGATGTATAATTGGTTTGTTGTGTGAATATTATTTGTATTTTTACGCTGAGTCTGGCCTAGGGAAAACAATGTTATCGAACGATTACATCGATAGGTAGTGTGAAGTACCAAAGTGTTTAGGATCTTTGGTAGTGTTAACTATGCCGCAGCCGCCCGCGGTGGTCTCGCGGTTCTAGGCGCGCAGTCCGGAACCGTGCGACTGCTACGGTCGCAGGTTCGAATCCTGCCTCGGGCATGGATGTTTGTGATGTCCTTAGGTTAGTTAGGTTTAAGTAGTTCTAAGTTCTAGGGGACTAATGACCACAGCAGTTGAGTCCCATAGTGCTCAGAGCCAACTATGCCGCATGGAGCGCGGCCAGGGGGAGTCTGGCTGGAGTAGGGCGGTGGAGCAGGTGTGTTGCGTGACGCTCCCGCGAGTTGCCGCGCTTTCGGGGTTTGGCAGCACGTAATTGCGCTCGACTTGCTATGATGGTTTCTGACACGGTGTCGCGGACGGGAAGCATTAGCTGGCGCACATCAAGAGCCCGTTTCGCCTGGTGACCGTGTCGAGAAGAAGGCGCGCCAGCATCCAGCTTCTGCAACAGCGACGGCCGGCAATGAGTGACTGTCGCCACCTCCTCGATCGACAACTTCAAACCTTCAATCAACCAACAAGGAAGACTGGAAGCACGTAAAGTTTTAGAACTGTATGGCAGACCTCAGCTTTTCAAACTGTTAAATTTTTCTCACTAAATTACAGTAACGCAGCATGAACCTTTGTTGCTCATTGTCCCAATTGCATTACCAAGCAGGGTTCCTTCCTTTTCCGCAATGAACCCGAGCGTCGTTGAAATTCAAACGCCAGTATTAAAGTAATATCATTCCATTTCACTGCTTTAATTTCAAAGTTCAGTTAAAGTATTCATAGCTGGCTACAATATTTAGATTACGCAAGCACAAATTAAGAGTGCGAGCTTTGTTACCATATTTTAGCTTACCTGTGACTGCAGCTCAGCTTAGTACATACTAAATTTTACTATTGTTAATTGTTCAGAATCATTTAATTCAAGTTCAAAGATAAATCTCTTATTTCTAAATTGCGTAGATTCAAGTAGCTTTTGAAATGATTGTTGAGGTAGCCCAAGACTAACCTTATTTTATTGAATTTCGTAGTGCTTCAGAAACAAAGTTCACTATTAATTTCAGTCACTAAATTAACTTTCAGTTTTCCAGTTTTATTAATTCTTTTGCTAAATTGAGTCAGAGTGTAACGAAATTTATTACTTCTGACAAACATTCAATTTTCACACAACACGTGTCAACCTTCAGTTGCCACGCTTTTAGTGCTAATTATATGTTCATTAATCTTTCATTTTCAGTTATTATAGTAGTTGTCCATAGGACTGGCGACCGTAATTTTCCGCAAATCTCAAATATCTAATTAACGCCAATTAATTGTTAACGTAACGACCGCACATTTACTTTCTTTATTAACTTTACCCCTTTTCAAAATTAATTTCCACCAATTTCATTTGCCGGCCGAAGTGGCCGTGCGGTTAAAGGCGCTGCAGTCTGGAACCGCAAGACCGCTACGGTCGCAGGTTCGAATCCTGCCTCAGGCATGGATGTTTGTGATGTCCTTAGGTTAGTTAGGTTTAACTAGTTCTAAGTTCTAGGGGACTAATGACCTCAGCAGTTGAGTCCCATAGTGCTCAGAGCCATTTGAACCAACCAATTTCATTTGCATTTTTCCTTTCATTTAGATGTAACCCTTTCCTCCCTCTTTACCGACAGATTAACTTCGGTGACGATTGCTTTTCCCAAATTTCCATTAGGTACACGCGGTTTAATTTTTCACTGTCATTAAGGTCGATAAGTGAGGGGGAGGTTACACCCTTCATCCATGGTTCGCAGGATACCGTGCGGGAAAAGGGCGAGCTGACATTCGCACGAGCGAAGCTTTCTGAGTCCATACTGATTTGTGAACATGAGCTTTTCCGTATCACGAAACTGAACTGGCAACACGATCAAGGACTCTGCAGCAAACCGATGTCAAGGACAGTAGTCTATAATTTAGCGGGTCTGTTCTTTTATCCTTCATATATAAGGAAGTCGCCTACGTTCTTTTCCAGTCGCTTGGGACTTTGCGCTGGGCAAAAGATTCGCGATAAATGTAATCTAGCCTTAGAGTAATCACTGTGAAACCGATATGAGATTCCAGAATTTGAGAGTTATTTGTTTTCAGCTCTTGAGATGCTTCGCTACACCAAGGGTGGCAATTACTATCCTCTCCGTAAGAGAGTCTGTGGGACGGTCAAACGACCGTATGTTTGTACGCTCTTCCTGTGTGAATGAGTTCTTAAGTGCGAAATTTAATACTTCAACTTTCCTTTAGCTGTCTTCTTTTGCCACATTAGACTGGTCAACGAGTGACTAGGTAGAAGCCTTCACTTAGTGATTTTACTAGGACCAAATTTTTTTGGGTTCTCAGCAATCTTTTTCTAAGATTTGACAGTGGCAGTTGTATGCTTCGTGCGTCGATCGTTTTACTGACGTACGAATTTCTACTAACCTTTGGTCTGTCGACATTTGCACGTTCTTTTTTGAACCGGGAGTGCTAGTGTCTGCTTCCTCAACATTTTATGAATTTTGTGTTCAATTTTAATGGCTTCATCAGCTTGCCTATGCTGCTTATTGTCGTTGTTAACAAATTTCCCATTTCGTGAAAAGCTTTTCTTGCTATTGCCAGTCTATATTTCATGTCCTCTCTTGTTCTCTCACTTACTTCCATACAACATTATCAAAAGCTTTCTCCGAACCAATGAATGCTATAAACATCTACATCTACATCGATACCCCGCAAGTCACCTGACGGTGTGTGGCGGAGGGTACCTCTCCCCCATTTCCTGTTCCATTCACGCACGGGATGAATGATTGTCGGTAAACCGCTGTATTAGCTTTAATTTCTCAAATTTTCTCGTTGTGGCCGTTTCGCAAAACATATGTGGGAGGAAGTAATATGTTGACCGACTCTTTCCGGAACGTATTCTCTGGGAATTTCAGTAGTAGCTCTTCAAAGAAAAAAATGGTTCAAATGGCTCTAAGCACTATGGGACTTACCATCTAAGGTAATCAGTCCCCTAGACTTAGAACTACTTAAACGTAACTAACCTAAGAACATCACACTCATCCATGCCCGAGGCAGGATTCGAACCTGCGGCCGTAGCAGCAGAGCGGTTCCGGAGTGAAGCGTCTAGAACCGCTCGGCTACAACGGCCGGCAGTAGCGCTTCTCTTGCATAGTCTGCCACTGGAGTTTGTTGAGCATCTTTGTAACGTTCGTGCTCTAACTAAATAATCCAATAACGAAACGTTCTGCTCTTCGTTGGATCCTCCCTATGTCTTCTATTAATCCTACCTGGTAAGGTAGCAACCACATTTCGCAGGAAGCTACATTCATCCTCTCCCATTTCGGCTTTAACCAATCGTTCCATCATTTTGTACAGAATAGTGAACAGTCCCCAGGAATCGGTGATACAAGTGTTATGCAAGCCATTTATTTCGTGGATGACCTACATTTCTTAAAGGTTCTTCCTATGAATCTCATTCTGGCATCTGTTTCTCCTACTGTTTGTTTTATGTGGTCATTCAACTTCAGCTCGCTCCGGATGGTAACTCCTAGATCTTTTATCGTGGATACTGCATCCAGCAGCTGTTCTACAGCAGTGGATTTTTCTCCCATGTCCGTATATTATTTTACATTTACGAGGGTCGTCCACAAAGTAAGTTCCGTTTCTATTTCTATACGCGGCAGCGCTACGATCGTAGTTCCGAGCATTCGCGGCAGTTACTCTGACTCAAGGAGAATACATGTACGCCATTTTCAGACCGCTGCTGCCGACGCGTGCTTTGTAGTGCTTTTTTATAATGTCAGCCGTAATTGAAAATGCCACCGCGTGTGAAATAAGATCTGTGTATCGTTTTCTAAATGCAAAGAAAGGTAAAAAAAAGGAAATTCATCGGCAAATCTGCGAGGTTTATGGACAAAATACTATGAGTGATTCAATGATTAGAAGATGGGTCAGAATGTTTAATGATGGACGTGATCAAGTGCATGATGAAGAACGAAGTGGACGCCCGTCTGTGGTTACTGACGGGGTGCGTTTGATCATCCTCCGTACAGATCGGACCTCGCTCATACCGACTTTTAATCTCTTCTTACACCTAAAATCTGTCGTTGGTGGTCAGCACTTCAACGATGATGAGCTGAAAGAACATGTTACCACATGGTTGAATGCACAGGCGGCAACCGTATATGAAGAAGGCATACAAAAACTTGTGCCACGCTATGACAAGTGCCTACAAAATTTCGCAAGCTATGAAGAAAAGTAGTTTGACAGTTGTAGATTTTTGTGCAATAAATATTTTTTCTGTATCTGTACATGTTTTATATAACCAAACGGAACTTACTTTGTGGACATACCTCGTATTTACGTTCAGAGTCAACTGCCAGTCCATGCACTATTGATCAGTTCTCTGCAGGTCCTTCTGCAAAATCGACACACTGCTCTGGCGTTGCTACCTTCTTACAGACAACTGCATCATCTGCTAACAGTCTTATGGGGCTTCAAATGCTTTCTTCTAGACGATTTATATACATTGTAAGCAATAACAATCTTGTCACTCTTCCTTGGGGTGCTCTTGAAATTACCTTTAAATCTGTCGATTTTTTTCCGTTCATTTTTATTCACACTATCTTGTAAGGTAAGTCATCAAGTCATTATTGCCTCGAATGTTTATACAATTCTCAGGAAGTCAGTTCCACCTTCTCCCAGTTCGACTGCACATAATTCGTGTTTAGTATTTCTCAAGCATGGTTTGGAAATACACCTATCAGTACCTGCCTTCTCGCAATTTTGTGTTGTTATTACATTCTTCTTGAAGTCTTTGGCTGTTTAACGAGTGTCATGTACACTGAGCTGACGAAAGTCATGAGACACCTGCTAATACCGCGTAGGACCTGCTTTTGCCTGGTATAGCCAGCAGCTCTACGTGGTATGGAGTCAACAAGTCGTTGGATGTCCGATGCAGAAATTTTGAGCCATGCTGCCTCTATGTTGTTGTTGTCGTGGTCTTCAGTCCAGAGACTGGTTTGATGCAGGTCTCCATGCTACTCTATCCTGTGCAAGCTTTATCATCTCCCAGTACCTACTGCAACCTACATCCTTCTCAATCTGTTTAGTGTGTTCATCTCTTGGTCTCCCTCTACTATTTTTACCCTCCACGCTGCCCTCTAATACCAAATTGGTGATCCCTTGATGCCTCAGAATATGGCCTACCAACCGATCCCTTCTTCAACTGCCTCTATAGCCGTCCATAATTGCGAAAGTGTTTTCGGTGCAAGATTTTGTGCACGAACTGCTCTCTCAATTATGTCTCACAAATGTTCTATGGGCAGCCAGATCCTTCACTCGAATTATTCAGAATGTTCCTCAATCCAATCGCGAAAAATTGTGGCCCGGTGACACGGCGCATTGCCATCCATAAAAATTCCATCGTTGTTTGGACAAATGAAGTTCATGAATGGCTGCAAATGGTCTTCAAGTAGCGCGACATTCAGAGGACCCAGTGCATTTCATGTGAACACAGGCCACAGCATTATGGAGCCAGCACTAGTTTGCACAGTGACTTGTTGACAACTCGGGTCTACATCTACATCTACATTCATACTCCGCAAGCCACCTGACGGTGCGTGGCGGAGGGTACCTTGAGTACCTCTATCGGTTCTCCCTTCTATTCCAGTCTCGTATTGTTCGTGGAAAGAAGGATTGTCGGTGTGCCTCTGTGTGGGCTCCAATATCTCTGATTTTATCCTCATGGTCTCTTCGCGAGGTATACGTAGGAGGTAGCAATATACTGCTTGACTCCTCGGTGAAGGTATGTTCTCGAAACTTCAACAAAAGCCCGTACCGAGCTACTGAGCGTCTCTCCTGCAGATTCTTCCACTGGAGTTTATCTATCATCTCCGTAACGCTTTCGCGATTACTAAATGATCCTGTAACGAAGCGCGCTGCTCTCCATTGGATCTTCTCTATCTCTTCTATCAACCGTATCTGGTACGGATCCCACACTACTGAGCAGTATTCAAGCAGTGGGCGAACAAGCGTACTGTAACCTACTTCCTTTGTTTTCGGATTGCATTTCCTTACGATTCTTCCAATGAATCTCCGTCTGGCATCTGCTTTACCGACGATCAACTTTATATGATCATTCCATTTTAAATCACTCCTAATGCGTACTCCCAGATAATTTATGGAATTAACTGCTTTCAGTTGCTGACCTGCTATATTGCAGCTAAAAGATAAGCGATCTTTCTTTCTATGTATTCGCAGCACGTTACACTTGTCTACATTGAGATTCAATTGCCATTCCCTGCACCATGCGTCAATTCGCTGCAGATCCTCCTGAATTTCAGTACAAATTTCCATTGTTACAACCTCTCGATACACCACAGCATCGTCTGCAAAAAGCCTCAGTGAACTTCCGGTGTCATCCACAAGGTCATTTATGTATATTGTGAATAGCAACGGTCCTACGACACTCCCCTGCGCCAAACCTGAAATCACTCTTACTTCGGAAGGCTTTTCTCCTTTGAGAATGACATGCTGCGTTCTGTTATCTAGGAACTCTTCAATCCTATCACACAATTTGTCTGATAGTCCACATGCTCTTACTTTGTTCATTAAACGACTGTGGGGAACTGTATCGAACGCCTTGCGGAAGTCAAGAAACACGGCATCTACGTGTGAACACGTGTCTATGGCCCTCTGAGTCTCGTGGACGAATAGCGCGTGCTGGGTTTCACACGATCGTCTTTTTCGAAACCCATGCTAATTCCTACAGAGTAGATTTCTAGTCTCCAGAAAAGTCATTATACTCGAACATAATACGTGTTCCAAAATTCTACAACTGATAGACGTTAGAGATATAGGGCTATAGTTCTGCACATCTGTTCGACGTCCCTTCTTGAAAACGGGGATGACCTATGCCCTTTTCCATCGCTTTGTGGGGTTTGCGCCACTCGAACCCTACCATCAGGTCTTACTAACAAGGGGAGGCCGCCAATTGTGAAATTCAGATTCGATTCATACAGCGCATAATAAAAGCTCATGGCCAGAGGTGTAATGTGGCAAAGCACCAAGATGCACTTCTCAGCCGTTGTCGAGAAAATCGACAGTTAAAAGAAACCGTTGCGGTGAAATATTCTCTACGATTAATAGTTTTCTACAGCGTCGTGGCGCAGCGGTAAGCGCTTGGGTTTGTAATCCGAAGGTCGCCGGATCGAATGTCGCACCATGCAACTTTTTTTTAGTATTTGTTTCTTGTAATTCAAATATATATATTATTATTATTGGTGTTTTGCCCTTAAAGAGCGCATTTGGACTAAACTACATGGCCAGTTCCTTTTGCTGCCTTCCTTGCTGCCCAAACTTCCCTCATTCGCTCGCTGTGTTTCTGTTTCCGGTCCTCTGTCCATGCTTCTTGTCGGCTTCGTGTCTTCGGCTTCATCTTGATTGCCTTTTTGGTTGCCCATATTTCTTTCATCTGGCTGTGATCTTGCTTTCGTTCTTCGGTCCATTTTATGCCTGTTCGTTTGTCGCATTGTATCTCATGTAGTTTACTTTTCTTAATGATGTTTCTGAACTTTATTCTGTCGTTTATTGTGTCTGCTGTTATGTTGAGCTGGTTCAGGTCGTTTTCTACCTCTGCCACCCATTTGTTGTTTCTAGTGGTTACCCAGTCAAAGATCTGTTTGGTCAGCCTGTGTGATGGCATTCTGTATAGGTGTCCATAGAATTGTAGTCTGCGTTTTCTAATCTTTTCTGTGATTGTCTCCGTATGTTTGTACAGTTCCTCTGTAGGTTTCTTGATCCATATTCCATTGTTGTTAGTTGCGCCAAATATTTTCCTAAGTATTTTCCGTTCTACTTTTTCTAATTGTCTGATACGTGTATGCCCTCGGATTAGTGTGGTCTCTGCTGCATATAGTGCCTCAGGGAGCACCACCGTGTCGTAATGGCGTAATTTGGCTTTTTGTGAGATAGACTTCTTGTTGTAATGATTCCACACTACTTTGTATGCCTTGTCCAGTTTAGTCTTTCTTTCTTCATTTGAGTCTCTGTTATGTCCACTCATTTGTAGTGTTTCACCGAGGTATTTGAAGTTTGCTGTTTTGTAAATCGTGCTATACTTTGTGTTCAGAGATGAGAGTTTCTTTGTGCTCATAAACTGTGTCTTTTCGTAAGAGATCTGTAGTCCAGTTTTGGAAGCGATTTCGTGCAGTTTTTCAATAGCGTCTTTTGTTTCCTTTATACCTTTCGTGACAATTGCCAAATCGTCTGCAAAAGCCAGGCATTTAATCTGTAGGTTTTCTAAGGTTATCCCCTGTTGTGATGTTTCCCATTCTTTTATGACCTTATCTAACACCAGATTGAAAAGGAGAGGTGAGAGGCCATCGCCTTGTCGGACACCTGTGCGAATTTCGAAGGGCTGTGATAGTTCCCCACAGAACTTTACTTTGGAGGTCGTGTTGGTTAAAGTTTGCTCTATGATAGCCCGTGTTTTGTTGTCTACTTTGTATTCTGCTAGAATTTTGAAGAGAGTTTTCCGGTCGATAGAGTCGTACGCCTTTTTGAAGTCAACAAAGGTAATGATCAGGTTCTGTTTGTGTTGTAAAATCATTTTCAGGTTCCAAATTTGTTCCGCACAAGACCGCCCTTTACGGAAGCCTGCTTGGTATTCCCCAATCAAGTGGTCGGTTTGGTATTCTAGTCTGTTCAGTAAAGCTTTAGAGAGCATCTTGTATGTGACCGGTAGTAGGGATATTCCTCTGTAGTTGTTCGGGTTAGTCTTGTCACCTTTTTTGTGTAGTGGGTGTATCAGGGCAGTTTTCCAGTCGTCAGGAATTTTCATGGTCTTCCAGATGTCTTCCAAGATCCTGTGGATGTCTTTGGTGAGTTCTGGGTCTTGTAACTTCCAGATTTCCGCGATGATGCCATCTTCTCCTGGTGCTCTACGATTCTTGAGTGACTTTATTATTTCTTTAACTTCTTCTAGAGTTGGAGGTTCACTATCTGGATTGTATGTGCTCGTTTCTGTCATCATTTCTTCCATGGGGGGGTCTGTGTTGAGCAGTTTTTCAAAGTACTTTGCCAGAATGTCACAATTGTTTTTAGTATTGGTTTCTAGGGTTCCATCCGGTCTTCTGAAGCACAAGTTGGGTGGTTGATATCCAGTCATATTTTCTCTGAACGTTCTGTAGAAGTTTCTTGTATTGTTCTTCATGAAGTCCGATTCGATCTCTGTCAGTCGCCGTTTGTCATACTGTCGTTTTTCACTGCGAATGATTTTGCTTGATTGCTTCTGTGTTTTCAAGAAGTTCATCCAATTCTCTTGGGATTTATGGCAACTAAATTTTTTCCATGCACTGATTCGTTGGTCAATAGCTTGGTCACATGTGTGGTTCCACCAACGGTGTTTCCGTGTTCGTGGTGCTTGTGCTAGTTTCATGGCCTCTCGGATTCTTCGTGAAAGTTGTGTCCAGTCTGTCGTTTTCTCCATTTTAATTTTGTGTAATATTTGTGTCTGGTTTAAAGTAACGTATTCTGGATCTGGTCTAACAATTTTGTTCTTCTGGAGCTTTTTCTTGGGCAAAAGACGAATCCTGATCTGTAGTAGGTGGTGGTCTGAGTCGAAGTAGCCTTTACGGGTGTCTATGTTCAAAATTTCTTTTTGTGAGTCTTTCTGCACTATTACGTGGTCGATTTGTAGTTCTTGCTTTCCGCTGGGGAATTTCCATGTGGTAAGTTTTCGTGTTGGTTTCTTAAATTTTGTTGACATAATGGCGAGGTCGTGGCTTTTGCAAAAGTCTATCAGATGTTTTCCGTTTTTGTTGGTGTCCTTGTGTGGAGTATGTTTTCCTGTGATATGTCTGTATATCTTTTCTTTTCCGAGTTTGGCGTTGAAGTCTCCCAGTATTATTTTGACTCTATGTGCAGGAATTTTTCTGATAGTTTCTTCCATTGTCGTCCAGAAGTCATCAATTTCGTCAGGGTTTTTCCTGTTGTAGTCATTAGTTGGTGCATGTGCGTTGATTATTGTGTAGGATTTATTGGCTGATTTCACTGTGATGGTGCTGATTCTTTCGTTTGGTGACGAAAAGTCGATTATGCTGTCCGTGATGGACCTGTGTACTGCAAATCCTGTGCCAAAAAGCCTTAGGTTTTTCAGTTGTCTCGATGGTTTTCCTTTGTATATTCTGAAATTCTCCGTGTTGAAATGGTCTTCGTCTGTGAATCGTGTTTCTTGCAGTGCACATATTTTGATTTGAAATTTTTCGAGAGTGTCTGTCAGTTGTTTCATCTTTCCTGTCTTCATCAGTGTGTTCACGTTGAGTGTGCCGATGTAGTGTTTGCGTTTGGTCTTGAGGGAGTTTGAGAAGCTCCGATTCTTCTCATGATGTCCGTGAGCCCCCGGAATCCGATGCTCACGACAATCCCAGTCTATTGACTGGGGCCCGGGGTAATGAGATTTTTCTCGTTGTACCATCATGATGTTTAGTAGTTGGATGTATGGCATGCTGCCGAGTACAACCTGACTTTCCAGATCAGGAGGTTGGTTGAGGCCGCCACTGACATGTGGAGCAGACGCCTTTTGTAGCCGCCCACTGTGGGAACAGACGCTACTAGTAGTTTTGGTCCGCCCCGAGTATTTCATTTCCTCGGTACCACCTATATCTAGGAGGCATTCCCCTATCCGCCACCTGGGGAGGCGCTCGGTTGCGGGTCTACTAACCGCCCCGACAAATATATATATATATATATATATATATATATATATATATATATATATATATATATATATATATATCAGTTGCAACAATTATGCATATAATAAGTTGTTGAAAGTCGTTTGTCGTGGAAAAACTGGCGACTTCGAACATCATTATGTTTTCCGCAAACAAAGTTGTATTTCACAAATGTTATTAATTGTCTTCATAATGTTAACCACGTATAGTTAACGGAAGACGTAGTAACAATATTCCGAAACGAATAGGTATAGCGTACGTCAAACGTTCGAATTGGAATAGAGACCCCACTAACACAAATTCGCTGTGGCAGGTATGAAATATAAACTCCGTTACTCGCTCGTTACACTTGAAGGACAGATGTTGAATGGGCCGAAACGAGCCGCCGCATAACAGCGTAGTTGCGTGCTAACTTCGAAAGAAGGTAGATGCGGTCCCTAGCGCAACTTATAACATCGTCGAAAATCAGTGCGGACGGGAGAGCTTTGGTACACCCAGTTGAAAAAACGGAAAAATGGAGGCGGTACAATTGGAGAGCGATCCGCCTTCACCAACATGCATAAGCAATTCATTAATAGTTTATATATATATATATATATATATATATATATATATATATATATATATATATATATAATTACAAAAAACTAATAATAAAAATTTGCTCGGCGCGAGATTCGATCCGGCGACCTTCGGATTACGAACCCGAGCGCTTACCGCTGCGCCACGACGCTGTAGAAAACTGTTAATCGTAGAGAGTATTTCACCGCAACGGTTTCTTTTAACTGTCGATTTTCTCGACAACGGCTGAGAAGTGCATCTTGGTGCTTTGCCACATTACACCTCTGGCCATGAGCTTTTATTATGCGCAGTATGAATCGAATCTGAATTTCACAATTGGCGGCCTCCCCTTGTAAGTGAAATCAGAACTCATCTGACCAGGCTACTCGTTTTCGAGTCGTCTAGGGCACAAGCGATATGGTCACGAGCGGAGGGGAGGCGCTGCCGGTGATGTCGCGCTTTTAGCAAGGGCACACTGCTGCCGTAGTCCATCAACACCAAATTTAGCCGTTCGTCGTACGTCCCACACTGATTTATTCACACACTGTTGCTTGTCTCTACGCGAACGTCGGGGCTCTCGGTCGTCAAGTGAACGCCATGGGTCACTGCATTGTCAGTGGTGAGAAGTAATGCCTGAAATGTGGTATTCTCGGCACACTCTTGACGTTATGGATCTCGGACTATTGAATACCCTAACGTTTTCCAAAATGGAACGTCACAGGCGTCTAGCTTCAACTACCATTTCATGTTCAAAGTCTGTTGATTCCCGTTGTTCGGCCTTAATCACTTGGGAAACTTTCTCACATGAATCACCTGAGTGAAAATGACAGCTCTGCCAACGTACTGCCCTATTTACCTTTTGTGTACGCGACACTGCCGCCATCTGCATACGTCCATAACGCTATCCCATGACTTCTGCCCCTCAGTATATGTCGTATACCTAGGTGGAACAGTTTTTTCATCGTTGATTTTCCAAAGTATCGTCTGCTCCACGAGCCTTGTTTTGACTTAGTCTTTCAGCACTTTGTTAGATTTTTTTCTGTGATGATGGTGATTCGCTTATTTTCAAACCAGACTCCAACCAGCAATATTCGTGAACCAATAAAGCATGTATACTATTGGCCATTAAAATTGCTACACCACGAAGATGACGTGCTACACACGCGAAATTTAACCGACAGGAAGAAGATGCAGTGATATGCAAATTATTAGCTTTTCAGGGCATTCACACGAGGTTGGCGCCGGTGGCGACACCTACAACGTGCCGACATGAGGAAAGTTTCCAACCGATTTCTCATACACCAACAGCAGTTGACCGGCGTTGCCTGGTGAAACGCTGTTGTGATGCCTCGTGTAAGGAGAAGAAATGCGTACCATCACGTTTCCGACTTTGATAATGGTCGGATTCTAGCCTATCGCGATTGCTGTTTATCGTATCGCGACGTTGCTGCTCGCGCTGGTCGAGATCCAATGACCGTTCCCAGAATATGGAATCGGTGGCTTCAGGAGGGTAATACGGAACGCCGTGCTGAATCCCAATGGCCTCGTATCACTAGCAGTCGAGATGACAGGCACCTTATCAGCATGGCTGTAACGGATCGTGCAGCCGTGACTCGATCCCTGAGTCAACAGATGCGGACGTTTGCAAGACAACAACCATCTGCAAGAATAGTTGGACGACGTTTGCAGCAGCATGGACTGTCAGCTCGGAGACCATGGCTGCGGTTACCCTTGACGCTGCATCACAGACAGGAGCGCCTGCGATGGTGTAGTCAACGACGAACCTGGGTGCACGAATGGCAAAACGTCAGTTTTTCGGATGAATCCAGGTTATGTTTACAGCATCGTGATGGTCGCATCCGTGTTTGGCGACATCGCGGTGAACGCACATTGGAAGCATGTATTCGTCATCGCCATACTGGCCATACTGGCGACACCCGGCGTGATGGTATGGGGGCCATTGGTTACACGTCTCGGTCACCTCTTGTTCGCATTGACGGTACTTTGAACAGTGGACGTCACATTTCAGGTGTATTACGACCCGTGGCTCTATACTTCATTCGATCCCTGCGAAACCCTACATTTCAGCAGGATGATGCACGACCGCATATCGCAGGTCCTGTACGGGCCTTTCTGGATACGGAAAATGGTTGACTGCTGTCCTTGCCAGCACATTCTCCAGATCTCTCACCAATTGAAAACGTCTGGTCAATGATGCCCAAGTAAGTGGCTCGTCACAATACGCCAGTCACTACTCTTGATGAACTGTGGTATGATGTTGAAGCTGCATGGGCAATTGTACCTGTACATGCCATCCAAGCTCTGTTTGACTCAATGCCCAGGCGTATCAAGGCCATTATTACGGCCAGAGGTGGTTGTTCTGGGTACTGATTTCTCAGGATCTATTCACCCAAATTGCGTGAAAATGTAATCACATGTCAGTTCTAGTATAATATATTTGTCCAATGAATACCCGTTTATCATCTGCATTTCTTCTTCGTGTAGCAATTTTATTGCCCAGTAGTGTAGATGTAGATATGTCAACACGCAAGTATTACAGAAAAGCAACGTGAACTCAAATGGAAGTCGCTGGAGGAAGTTTTTTTTCATTTTTTTTTATTTTTATTTTTTTAACGGAACAATAGTGAGAAATGAGTTTCCTCGTTTGTGTGTTACGACCCGAGACAGGTCGCGATATTATCAAGAGGTCGAACGGAGAATGGGGGTGAATGGTGCTTTAGAGCGTGAGGTTGCTAGCCGACCGTTTTGGCCGAGCGGTTCTAGGCGCTACAGTCTCGAACCGCGCGACCGCTACGGTAGCAGGTTCGAATCCTGCCTCGGGCATTGGTGTGTGTGATGTCCTTAGGTTATTTAGGTTTAAGAAGTTACAAGTTGTAGGGGACTGATGACCTCAGAAGTTAAGTCCCATAGTGCTCAGAGCCATTTGCACCATTTGACGTCGCTAACGAAACATAATTCAATTAACAATGATTTATCGTGGGTGTGGACGTCCGCCACAGCCTCAGCACTCTCGATGAGTGAAGCTACACTTAGGCTTGGCCCCAGATATCTGCATGCCCTGTTATCGGTTGCCGAGATGTCGCTTAGGCGGAAGTCCCGGCAGCAACAGGAAGCACCTGAGTGACGGTGCCAGTATGCAGCCGCTAACGCGGTACTTGTACTCCCCAAAAAGCGGTGACAAAGGTGCTCAGCGTCTAACAAAGAACGTCTTGAGTGCGAGGTCGCAGGTTCAGTCTTTAGTGAGGTTCATTTGAAAGCATCGTGTTGGTAATTATGACACGACAGCTGCTAATGACTAACCCTGTGCACCAGGACGACAGAAAGTGAGTCTCCGGGAGTGCAGATGGTTCAAATGGCTCTGAGCACTATGGGACTCAACTGCTGAGGTCATTAGTCCCCTAGAACTTAGAACTAGTTAAACCTAACTAACCTAAGGACATCACAAACATCCATGCCCGAGGCAGGATTCGAACCTGCGACCGTAGCGGTCTTGCGGTTCCAGACTGCAGCGCCTTTAACTGCACGGCCACTTCGGCCGGCGGGAGTGCAGAGATCAGCCTCCTATGGGATGTATGTATTACACGCCGATGGACATCGCCGACATTCAAAAAAATGTTCAGAACAGACCAAACCGTGCTCCATGAACACCGAATGAAACATTGCGCGCCACAGTGATCACAAAGGTTCACACCATAAAGATCGAAGGCGGGCTCCTAGGGAGTCACAAACTCCGCACAACATTCAGCTAGGTATCCACATTTAAGGATGCGTATACACGCTGTTTCCGTAAGAGCGAGCAAAAATTTAAGACATCATACAGGATGCTACACTGAACAATTTGAGGTAGGGAAACTGGGGTCGGAAAAGCCAGCTTATGGGGGTAATAGGAATAAAATCACGTTACTATGTACTTTGTTATTTACATTAGATACAGTTAACTGCAAATATCATCACTGACACAATGAACGTGCCATTGTCTCTTACAAAACGTGCTGAAACTAATGTCGATCAACATCAATGCAGGCATGACATCGGCGAAGAAGATACTGACGCACCTTGACAAATATCCCTGGTGTGTTTCGAATCACATCAGAGGCAGATACAATTCTGGCAACTAATTCCATCTCCGTATCCACTGCGGGCTCATACACAAATGAGTTTACATATCCGCATAGGAGACAATCAAGGAATCAAGGAGATTCAGGTTAGGTGACCTCTCGGGCCATGGAATAGGACCTACCCCTCCAATCCGGAGACCAGGAAATACAGTATTGAGGTGACTGCGGGCATCCACACTGAAGTGAGGCGATGCACCGTCGTGTTGTATCCACATCCTCTCACGAACAGCCAACGGTACGTTCTCCAACAACTCAGGCACAGCTCTTTGCAAGAAACCTCAAGTATGGGTGGCCTTTCAGGCGGCCTGGTAGAGGATATGGACCAATGAGATTGTCACCTATGATGGTACCCCAGATATTCACAGTAAAACGTACTTGATCTTGTGACTCTACTACAGCGTGAGGTTTTCCCTCATCACACATATGGCTATTCTTGCTGTTCGAAATACCATCACGACCAAATGAGGCCTCGTCAGTAAACAGCACAATTTTGAGGAAATCTGGACGATCAATCCATTATTGGGGCAATCACGGACAGAATGCGACCCTTGGCGCAAAGTCAGTCACAAGCATTGCGTTGACTCGTTGTGGATGATATGGGTGTAATGTAATTGTTGTTCGTGGAGTACTCGCCACACAATCTTATGTGCAGCGCCCATTTCACGTGCAAAACGACGAGTACTTGTACTGGGTCCACTGCAACAAGTTCCAGCACTTGCTCTTCAAAATCGGGTGTGCGAGTGTTCCTCATGTTGCCAGGTCCCTCGTTTCTTCTTTCCAATGAACCAACCTCCCGCATTCGTCAATCGATAGAAATGAACGTCGTGACGGATTGTGACTGTTAGGAAATCGTTTCCTGTACAGCCTTTCAGGAGTGAGAGCATTGCAACGTACTTCCCCACACACAAGGTGCATGTCAGTGAGTTCTGCCAAACTGTACCAGTACTGCTCCATAGTATTGCACTGTACTTCTCTGAATAGAACTGAGTAATGAATGGGCCTGTCATTGATTCATAGCACGTTCTGTCTTGGGACAATGTAAATACAACAGAGCCACCTTGTGTTCAAATGTGTGTGAAATTTTATGGGACTTAACTGCTAAGGTCATTAGTCCATAAGCTTACACACTACTTAACGTAAATTATCCTAAGGACAAACACACACACTCATGCCCGAGGGAGGACTCGAACCTCCTCTGGGACCAGCCGCACAGTCCATGACTGCAGCGCCTTACACCGCTCGGGCCACCTTATGGACAAGTAACGTAAACAAAGCCTGCATCATGAATGCTTAGCAATCAGGCTGGTCTCCTTGTTTCTTTGCAGGAAATAAAGAATGTACATGTAAATAAACAGCACAACCCATGTAAACCTGTACGGACGTTAATTGTAAATATTCTGGAAAACAGCTGTAGACAAGTTTAATTCCGTATCTCCTTAAGCTGCGTTCTCCGACCACAGATTCCCTACCTCAATTTGTTCAGTGGAGCGTTCTCTATGTCCTGTTACATTTTTGCACGCGCTTCCGAAAACACCCTGTGGAATCATATTGGTGGAACGGGATGATGAGAACTGATGGAATGTGATTGCACGAAAACGAATGCGAAACAGTTTGTTGTGGGGCTTATCGTGAAACTGGCTATCCTTTAAGGCGTTGCTGCACATAGTGCTATAGTATGCTTTATAGGCACAGAGGAAACAACTTCCAGAGGCTGAATTTGACCAGTGGTTCTGGGTGGTTGCAGTTGTCATGTCACACTTTTCAAGAGGGACAGTTTGCGTGAAAGGAGTATGATTTTATACGCAGACTAGTAATCAAGCAAAATCATGTTATTTTGACCAGCTATTAGACAAAGGCAGTGCACATACCATAGCCGGCCGCGGTGGCCGTGCGGTTCGAGGCGCTCCAGTCCGGAGCCGCGCTGCTGCTACGGTCGCAGGTTCGAATCCTGCCTCGGGCATGGCTGTGTGTGATGTCCTTAGGTTAGTTAGGTTTAAGTAGTTCTAAGTTCTAGGGGACTGATGACCACAGCAGTTGAGTCCCATAGTGCTCAGAGCCATTTTTTTGCACATACCATAGTTGTAGTTCTCGTATTTTCATTTTCCCTCTCTTGCTGCTGTGACGTAAATGTTCTCTTCCGCCCTTGCAAGATCACGCACACGAGAAAAAATCATAAGTAGCAGAGCAACTCCAACTTCTCGCAACACAATAAGTAACTTTACAGCCAATTTCTCATCCAGATTAACAGTGGGCATTATGGTATACGAATGTGTTAAGCCATTGATGTTAGTTGATCTTGATACATCTTTCTTGGTGTCTCTAATTTCCTGTTCCTTTCATATGCATTTCCTTTCCAAATCCAGATTGGTCGGAGTTGAAAACAAATTCCTTACTCAACGATGGGATACGTTTATTTACCTCACCTACAAATTTTTTGGCGGATTCCGCAGTTTGCTGTGCTTCGTCAAGTTGACACTTTGCTTGAAATTTCGTTATCTTACGTCTCCCAGTTTTGTAGAACTGTTTGAAGTTATGCAACCGTCCACTACCTCTCTTGAATCAGTATAGTCTACGTCGCTCGTAATTTGATGCACGTAACGTAGTAGGTCACTATCATGCATTTCCTGCAACTTTTATTGGGCATCCTTGAAATGCACAAACACCAGTTTTTGTAACAAGTGCGCCTTGTCCTCACTTGAATATCTGCAGTTTTTCTTATGCACTACACCTTCCTTCACATTGCTGCTGAAATCTGTTCATAATTGTTTTTTTGCTACGCTCCGTATGATCTTTCACGCAAGGAATTACGTTTCGAACCAGACCCTTGGACAACGTTTGTCCTTTACTGGAGACGGAATATGCGGCTTCCTGTGCGACAAGGATGATGAATTACGTGCTGCTGTTTTAATATCATTTTCACTTGTTAAGCACGTATCGTTATCATTGTACTTCTCATGTCCATTGTCCGCACAGTCGAACGTATACGACACCACACATTCCACTGACTCTCTTGCAGAAATCCTAATATTTCACCAGCCACTTCTTGGGTTCCTTTCTGACCAAATGTCAACTTCGACAACTGTTGTAGTAGAGTTAATACAATGTTGGCTCTATTTATCGTTCCAGTGCTCTGTTTTGCATCAGCATCACCAGTACTGTAGCACTGTTGTGAGTTACTCGTCGACTAAGCATTTCAACAATGCTCCATAGCCTCATGTTGTGTTCACAGTTGGATACCTCCAATCCCGGCCCCTGTTGCTATTACCTGCCGATAACATTATTGCGTGGTAGACAATATGTGGGACATCAAATACCGTAAACATCATTGGCCTTTGGCGACATCGCACTCAAGGTGTTCCTTGTAAGTCGAACAGCTTGCAGACGGGCAGAGCAACTCTTCATCCAAGGACGATCGGCCCGGTCCCCATCCTCAGTCAGTCACCGTTGTGTCCGGCAGAATTGCGGCTTGCAGATCAGAAGACTCCTTCACTGCCAGATGGCTGTGGAGTTGCAGCAGTTGACTGAAAGTTGGCGAGAGCATGTAGACACTTGTTGATTTCACCAGAACATCCTGCAACCGAACAGAGCTGTCTTCTATCGGTATCCGTAATGCAGATGAAATGGCCTTGAGAAGGGCGGATGTTTTATAGCAGGCGAAGAAGTAATCCCCACCCACAATGGTGACCGAATCTGCCCTCGATTTCTGAGCCTGTTAGCGGTCTGGCTGCTCTAGTGTCTAACTGAAGTGCTGAATCAGTTGTTCTTGGCTTCTCCCTCGCATAGTCTGATGAAATCAGCTCATAACTATCTTGCACTTAGGGTCACACGTGTGGATATTCAGTTACCGTTGCATAGCCGGCAGACGCGCCCTACCTAGCCGTCTCCATCGGTACCGTACTTCACAAAATATACTTTTTGAAAGGAATCATTGCCGCGATGAGACTTTAAGTGTTTATTATCTATTTATTTCACTATCGTGATTTCGGCTGTCGAAAGTTTAGAGAACCGGCGTTTTCGACGGACTGCATATCGATCCTAAATTCGACAACTTACAGAATACGTACTTAACTGTCATAGTTACTCTTTTCAAAAACCGTACTTGAGTGGTCTGCTGACTTTTCAATGTCGTGGTACACTATGTTAGGTTTGAACGATATCTATAACCGTAATGAACACACGTGCACGACAGTAGCGCACCTTTGGAGTTAGATAAGCTTTTGAATGTCTTCTCGTGTGGGAAGTCCTTGATGTGAGAGTAATTCGTGATACCTGTAGAACCGTGATTGATAAGAATACAAAAACTGAAACTGACGTTTTCATATCAGATAGATTCGGCGATACGCACGTAAAACACAAGTGATTCCGCCCGCGAAGTTGCTGAGCGGTGCCGTCTGAGGCCTGGTCGTCGCCAATCCAGTGGTGAGTACATGCTGCTGGAATACCTTTCCTGGGCGACACATTCCTCTTCTCCGTCGCACTACTAGTTTGATTCTGACACACTGCCTTGAATCCATTGTCTTTACTTTTCTTTTGCTGAACTAAAGCGAAAAATTGATATAAATGGACACCCTTTCCTATACATATTTCTATCGTTTTGGCGGTTGAGACGAGTACGCGAAGAGCTCGGTGTCATATACTTAAATATGACATACATATACTTCTGTTGAGGAAAGAGAAGGGCAGAGTCATACCCGGTACTGGAACAAGGTATATTCCTCTCGAGTAGTAGTAAGAGGTTTGGCTAGTTTACTGAGACCTACTTGAAAGCAAGCCTGCACCTGCCTCTAGTGACGTCACAGCCTGAATGCTATGCGCAGGTACGGGCGCATCTGTGGTGGCACTTCTAGTTGCTATTTCCAGTATGAAATTATGGTGCTTAAGTATGAACCGTTATATATTGACCATTTCATGCATATTATATTGCGATGTAAAGCAACTGAGAAGGGGGAACAAAACTATAAACACTTCAGATAAATTAATTTAGGCACAAGTTACCCTCGCGGCGATTGTCATTTTCGTACCGGACGTATATAAAGTGCAGCTCTCACGGAGGTCCAATGTAGGCTGCAATCATCGTATGGCAGCGAAACTTGGTTAATATGCTAATACTTCAACGCGGAACCGATTTTCGCTGGAGAACAAATTAGTTCCATTTCTGACAAGCAGGTGAAAATCTGGTTATGTATTCGTATGACGGTATGATATAGTTCCATTTCCGACCACAAGGTGAAAATTTGACTCGTACCCTATTCGTATGACAGTATGATATCCACGTTCTCATTTGACAAGCAATAATGCGAGCGGACAGTATGGTTGTCGAGAAGAGAGTCCGTGATCTGTTTCATGTGAACGGCAGCACAATTACAGTACTGCATTGCTAGGGTATCGTCGAGTGAAAGGTCTGAGGAGAGTCCCGATGTCATTAAAAAAGTCAAAGAAGATGATAATGGTATTCGAAAACACGAGTGGGCTTGGTATGGCATCTGGAAGAGGCGTTCTATCCCGGTGGAAGTTACTGACGATGTTGCTGTTGCTGTAACTGACCATTCAGCACGTGCCCCGAGTAGTACCACTGCTTGTGCAGTGCCACGAGAGTTGTCCATCTCACGGACAACAGTAGGGGAAGTTTTGCGGTCTATTTTACACTGGTACCCGTGCAAGATCCAGACGGTGCAGTAACTGGAACCTTATGGTCCGCACCAACGTTCTATGCTCATCGGTTTCTGACACTGATCAAAGTTGATGACATGTGACCGAGTAAAATACTATGGAGTGGCGAGGCACTACAGGCTGCAGGCACCACACACTGCAGTGAATACACTGAACTGCCGAATATGTGGTATTGTTAAACCGCCTGTTGTGCTATAAGAGCCATTGCAATCGCCGTATGTGCCAATATAGTGTGGATTCACATGCAGCTTCATTCTCTATCCATTCTTGTGTTTCTCCAGCCAGTAGTCTAGCTAGCACAACTGTGAGTAGGGAGTTAAAAAGAATATGGTACAGTAGTCGAGCCACACATTTTTCTAGATAAAGCTAAGCGAAGCTGAAGGTGGTGTAAAAAGCGACGGCAGTGGACAGAGAATGACTAGGAATACGTGATTTGGAGCGATGAATTATGCTATAGCTCGTGGGAATACGATGAGGGTTTGGGTTTGACGAATGCCTGAAGAATGTTACCTGCCATCATTTGTAGTGCTGACAGTTAAGTACGGAGAAGGCGGTGTTATGGTCTGAGTCTGTTTTCCGTTGGTAGGGTGTGTCCCCTTATATTGCGCTTACGGAAACGTTACTGCGTACAGTAGAGGAACAGCTCGGAGAGGATGATTAATTGTATCAGCACGACAATGCAGCCTGTCATAAAGCAGCGGCTGACAGACAATCGTTTGGGGCAAAAACATTCCTGAGATTTATTGGCCTGCACGAAGTTCCGACCTGATCCCAATGGAACATCTCTGAGGTGAGCTAGAAAGTCGACTTCGTTTCAGACCTCAGCATCCACCATAACAACATCTATAATGGCTGACGCGCTGTTCATTGTAAGTGGGGACTCCAGAAGAATGATGGGAGATAATATAATGCAGCACTCCACGAGCTTGAAGGATGACGCAGATGTGTCAAGTTGTCACTGGCACCTCACACATCCATGTATACTATGTGGTTAAAAGTATCCGGACATCCCGAAAAACATACGATTTTCATATTAGGTGCATTGTGCTGCCACCTACTGCCAGGTACTCCATACCAGCGACCTCAGTAGTCATTAGACATCGTGAGAGAGCAGAATGGGGCGCTCCTCGGAACTCACAGACTTCGAATGTGGTCAGGTGACTGGGTGTCACTTGTGTCATACGTCTGTACGCGAGATTTCCACACTCCTAAACGTCCCTAAGTCCACTGTTTCCGATTTGATGGTGAAGTGGAAACGTGAAGGGACATGTACAGCTCAAAAGCGTACAGGCCGACCTCGTCTGTTGACTGACAGAGACCGCCGACAGTTGAAGAGGGTCGTAATATGTAATAGGCAGACATCTATCCACACCGTCACACAGGAATTCCAGCCTGCATCACGATCCACTGCAAGTACTATGACAGTTAGGCGGGAGGTGAGAAAACTTGGATTTCATGCTCATAATCCACACATCACGCCGCTAAATGCCAAACGACGCTTCGCTTGGTGTAAGGAGCGTAAACATTGGAAGATTGAACAGTGGAAAAAACGTTGTGTGGGGTGACGAATCACGGTACACAATGTGGCGATCCCATGGCAGGGTGTGGGTTTGGCGAACGTCCGGTGAACTTCATCTGCCAGCGTGTGTAGTGACAATAGTAAAATTCGGAGGCTGTGGTGTTATGGTGTGGTCGTGTTTTTCGTGGAGGGGGCTCGCACCCCTTGTTGTTTTGCGTGGCACTATCACAGCACAGGCCTACACTGATGTTTTAAGCACCTTCTTGCTTCCCACTGTTGAAGAGCAATTCGGGGATGGCGATTGCATCTCTCAACACGATCGAGCACCTGTTCATAATGCACGGTCTGTGGCGGAGTGGTTGCACGAGAATAACATCCCTGTAATAAAGTGGCCTTCACAGACTCCTGACCTGAATTCTATAAAACACCTTTGGGATGTTTTGGAACGCCGACTACGTGCCATGCCTCACCGACCGACATCGATACCTCTCCTCACTGCAGCACTGCGTGAGGAATGGGCTGCCATTCTCCAAGAAACCTTCCAGCACCTGATTGAACGTATGTCTGCGAGAGTGGAAGCTGTCAGCAAGGCTAAGGGTGGGTCAAGACCATATTGAATTCCAGCATTACCAATGGAGGGTGCCACGAACTTGTATGTCATTTTCAGCCAGGTGTCCGGATACTTTTGATCACATAGTGTATCTCTTGCTGAAGTGGAACCTAGCAAGAAATCCTTAGATAAAATAATTAAACGATGCAGCTACTAGAAGAAGCGCAGTGACGAGATATCTAGGGGTCTCGTGGACGAACGTCGTTACTTTGCACATGACAGAGGAGGCAGGCAGAAAAGGCACTAACACAATGAACAGAACTGTAGCCATCGGAAATGGGCGATTTCGACTTCCCTTGTACATAATCAGAGCATACCGCCAATCTATAAATAGCATCAGTCGTAGGATATGACGCGAGGATTTGGACTCACAGATTTCAGGATGTGAAGTCAGCCTCATTAGTCAGAAAAGTTAAAGGAGGAGCGCTACTAAGATTAACGGGCGCCTACTGCAGTACCCCAAACCATGCACTGTTAGTAACTCTACGAATATGGCACTGGATTTGGAAATTAGGAAAAGGGGAGCACTTTATTCGTTAAAGAACGGCAATCAGATAGAAGTACGAAGGATACTTTGAACTGCGATTAGTACAGAAATGTTAATACAAGATAGTATATTGCGACTGTGGCAAAATGAATGGGACCCGTTAGGCAGGGGAAGGAGGACATACGAACTTTTCCCAACATGAGGGAGGGACTGAACATGTGATTTCTTCAGCCATCGAGTGGACTGATACATTACCTGACTGGTCATGGCCCGTACACTACGTACCTTTATAAAATTTTAAAAAGGCAAACTAATGATAGTTGTGCCTGCAACAATGTGGGCACTCCAGAGCCAGCATTGCGGGATTGTGCGCTCTGAGAAGACGCAGCCGGTAATGGTCGTCAGGCATTAAGAACGCTGGATCCCCAGACCAGCACTGAGGAGCGAGTCAACCTGGCGCATCTTGGACGGTACTGCACCCGCAGTATCCAGGAAAGCCAAGGAAGACTTCACATGGTACTCAATCGCACGGCTGTACGCTGCCATTCCGGCTGGACTAGACAGATGGAGAGAAGAGAGCTGAAGTCGGCGACCACTGAAGAATCTACATCGCTTTCACAAGCTGCGACATCGTCGCGAAAAAACACAGTGACCCGTATATGTAATAAGTTTCCATTAATTTACGTCTATGGTCACAATCTTTTCTGTTTAACAGATTACCGGTTTCGGTCTCATAAAAACAAAGTCCTAATGCACTGCAGCCATAGTGGCATTGCCAAATGTTAAATGCGGAATCAGCACCAGCATCGTCAAATACATATAAATCACATCACATGCACGAGTCATGTTGTCAGTAAAACTACTGTTTAAAACAAGTAGTGGCATTGTCAAATGCTAAATGCGGAATCAGCACCAGCATCGTCAAATACATATAAATCACATTGTAAGTAGGCTGTTTATGTTTTCTTATTGGCAACGTTACATAGCGCTCTGTGTGAGAATCACTGGCTGTGCTGTGTGCAGTCTGTGGCTGGTTTGCATTGTTGTCTGCCATTGTAGTGTTGGGCAGCGGCAGCTGGATGTGAACAGCGCGTAGCGTTGCGCAGTTGGAGGTGAGCCGCCAGCAGTGGTGGATGTGGGGAGAGAGATGGCGGAGTTTTGTAATTTGTCATGAACTGCTATATATATTATGACTATCAAGGTAAATACATTGTTTGTTCTATATTAATATCTTTCATTTGCTAACTATCCCTATCAGTAGTTAGTGCCTTCCGTAGTTTGAATCTTTTATTTAGCTGGCAGTAGTGGCGCTCGCTGTACTGCAGTAGTTCGAGTAATGAAGATTTTTCTGAGGTAAGTGATTTCTGAAAGGTATAGTTTAATGTTACTCAGGGCCATTGTTTTGCAGGGATTTTTGAAAGTGAGATTGCGTTGCGCTAAAAATATTGTATGTCAGTTTCAGCACAGTCATATATAAATTGTTCTAAGGGGACGTTTCAACATCACATGCACGAGTCATGTTGTCAGTAAAACTACTGTTTAAAACAAGCTTGTTTTAAACAGTAGTTTTACTGACAACATGACTCGTGCATGTGGTGTGATTTATATGTATTTGACGATGCTGGTGCTGATTCCGCATTTAACACTTGACAATGCCACTAAGGCCGCAGTGCATTAGGACTTTGTTTTTATGAGACAGATCTGATGATGGTCATTAAAGACCGAAACCGGTAATCTGCTAAACAGAAAAGATTGTGACCATAGACGTAAATTAAAGGAAACTTATTAAATCTACATTGCGCTGATGCAAGTGAATACGGGACTCTGAATTCTAAGACGTGGCAGTGGGGCACGGTAACGTTGCTGACGCTGCCCTAAGCCCAAGGAATCCGGCAGCCAATGCTGTTGACCGGGGCATTATGAGGGGGGTCCAGCAGCGGAAACAAATTCGAACACTTTAGATACATCCTAAGAAATGAACAGAACAGAATCTGTACTACTTAAGTAGCGATAATAGCTGGATAAATGTAGCCTTACAGTGGTAGAGAATAATTGGTAGTAGTAAGTAGCATTTTTGTATAATTACAGTTGTTTAAAATATTTATAGGTACTAGAAGCAAATAATTAACACATACATTCATTACTATACATTAAAATGTTATTGTATGGACTATGTTAGCTTTCCAGACTTCAGCTTTCCAGGCATATATGTGAAGAGCAGATAATTAAATAAGTAAATAATAATCATTACCTTCTCTGTTTTCGGCTATTAAGGAAGAATATGCGACCATTCCTCCACAGACATTCAGACATCGAAAGTGACCCAACAGAGTTCAAGCTGTCATAAAGGCGAAGTGTGCACACACCACACATTAATGTCCACTATTTGGCGCCCAGATACTTTTTATCCGATAGTGCATATGCGCTTCAGCTGTACAGGTATTAAAAATTACTTAGTTAAATATAAAAATGCAAAAGCATTGGCTCAATTTGCTCAACTGAGTCGAACTGTTTAGATTTGGTGACGGATATCTGCGGGAACAATAATGTTGTGACTGTGTTGATGTAGGAGCTGCTGTAATTCGACCAGACGTCGTCTTCTGTGGCTACAAAACCTGCCCCAGATAGGAAAGACCGGATGGAATGGAAGTAAATGACTGTAAAAGGAATTTGTGTATGTCTGAGCAAATAAATGAGAGAGTGGATTGGAGAAGTGAATTTTGCATTTATTATGTACAGTATTGGTGGGCAGCGTGGAGGGTAAAAATCGTAGAGGGAGACCAAGAGATTAATACACTAATCAGATTCAGAAGGATGTAGGTTGCAGTAGGTACTGGGAGATGAAGAAGCTTGCACAGGATAGCGTAACATGGAGAGCTGCATCAAACCAGTCTCATGACTGAAGACCACCACCACCACAACAACAACAACAACATGTACACTGAACACCCGAAACATTACGACCACTGCCCACCGCGACGTCGGATGCCATCTGGTGGCTTTGCGGGCATGTGATACGGTAACAAAAGTATGTAAGCGGAGCAGACACGGATGGGGAATCATCGGAACGAAGATACAGGCTGCAAATGGAGAAATCCATTGAGATAAGCGACTTGACAAAGGGCAGATTACTATTGCGCAGAACTTGTGAACGAGTATTTCGAAAATGGCGAAGCTAGTCGTACGTTCCTGTGCTGCTGTTGTCAGCATGCACGGAAACTGGTAGAAGTACAGAGAAACTACCACTACGAACTAAAGGGTTGGATGTCCACAACTCTTCTCGTAATGTGCGTTTCCGAGGCTTGTCTGATCTGTAATGTGAGATTGATGGTGATCTGTGGCATCTCTGCTGAAAGAGTACAATGCTGGTGCAAGCACAAGTGTTTTGGAGAACACTATACTTCGTACATTGTTGAACATGGAGCTCCGCAGCAGACCACCGCTACGTTCACCCAACAACATCGCCAATTACGATTGCAGTGGGCACGGGACCATCGGGATTCGACTGTTGATCGCTGGAAAGGCGTCAGATCTTCCGGTAAATCACAATTTTACTAAACTAGGTCGATGGCCGCCTCCACAAACGCCGAAATCGAGGTGAACGGCGGCTCGAAACGTGCAGCGCGCCGCGGACTCAGGTTGGTGGGAGCAGTATTATGCTGTGTGAGACATTCTTCTACGTTTGCATGGAACCTGTGGTAGTAATCGAAGACACGCTGACAGTTGCAAACCACCCGCAACCCTTCATACGTGAAGTCTTCCCCGAACGCGATGTCATCTTTTAACAGCATAATTGTCCATGTCTCGGAGTCATAGCCTTGACTCGCTTGCCCAATTGTACCGTTCAGACGAGTTGCGTGTGTTCATGTAAAAATGAGTACAAGGGAGAGTACGTGGTCTTATGTTGTGTTTTAGGTTACCCTCATTTTGTGTGCTGTAACACCATTCGCCTCACACAGTCATCGTACGGGCGCTGATGACCGTGATGTTGAGAACCCTCCAGATGCTGTAACAACAACAATAACAACAACAAAATAACAACAAACGTGTTACAGTAGTTTGAGAAGCATTATAGTGAACTCATGCTGAAGTAAAGCGACCAAATTCGCCGGATGCAAGAACTATGGGACCCATCTGCGTCGCTATAGGACGTCATAACCGCGTACATTAATCAATGGCCGGTTATTTACGTGTATTACATGATCTTTGCGTTGACATCTCATTCCACATAGTTTCACAAACCTACCTACAAACTGTCGGCTCACTGATACACGGAATTAGTGATGTATTTCGTTCTAAACACGGACAAAGAAGCTATTAAGCAGGTGGTCATATTGTTCAGGAAATGTATTGCGAGGGTTGGGGTGATAAAATAGGATGAGTAGGCACTGGCCATGCTTATGGTGGGGTGTGAATGCTAGAGGGTAGTGACGCTGTGCCACCTGGAATGGGACTGGCATTACAAAAGGGTGTCTAGACGAGAGAAAGTGATGTGGGAGGGGTTGTTGGAGTATGTGGCTGTGGCATTATGATTGTAGCGTTCTTTAAAAAAGGTTTTGTGTTTTTGTTTGCCGATGAAAATGTACTGCGTAATGTTTGTGTCATACAAATTTACTGTGTGACGTGTTGTTGAGCATATGACTTAATCCGCAAAACCAATACCCAGTTCTCATAATGAAATCAATGCCTCTAAAATTTACCCAGTTTTGTGAGCACGTAGTTCTACGGCCCTGTATAATAAACTGATAAAATTCCCTGTGCAAATAAACAATGAAATAAATTTGCCTTAGTTCTAGAGTCGCAACGGATGTAATCTGTGTATTCTGCGCTTTTCATCAGTAGGCATATAAAATATACAGTCTTGGCACAGTGAATTGCAATGCCGACCGTAAAATAGCTTCATACAAATAATATTAGTAGATCCGTTGGTAAATGAATAACCTTGCAAACTGGATATTGAGCCAGCGCTGTGCAATGCTGGCCGCATTGAAGCTGTTACAAACATTAACACTTTTCTGATTCTGGCACATTAATATTGTTCTGACTTTGATTGAAAAATAGCTTCTTTAAAAAGATATTCATTGGGTTCAAATAAACACGACATGGAAGAGAATGAGGTACTGATAAGGGGATATCCTAAGAGCAAATGCTTCAGTTTGGAAATTGTATTCAAAATAAAGTTTCTCCTTTACAAAATCTGATATGAAACATTTTACATTAACTTTAAAATCAGTGAACTTCTCAACTGTTCTACAATTATCACTTACTGTCGCAATTAAAAAGACTTGGATTGTTACATGACAAAAAGTCTGACATCATTTGACTAAATAAATTCCAAAATTTAACTTCTCTGTATCAGGATTACAAAGCACACAAACTATTACAAATTGGGTATACCAAATCAACCTATACATTAAATCTGATGGAGAATATTTCGTTCCTACATTCAAGGTTCAGCACCAAAAATTTGCGAAACCCACATTGCGTTGTTGCATACTTAAAACTAAATACACATAATTTCACTTTGTTATTATAGTGTGTGCAATAATGCCAAAGTGGAGTAGAATAGCATCATAAAAAAATAGCACATTACATGGTATCAGCAACGACAAAATAGCGTAGGAAATAAATGAATATAAGTTGTATAGAGGCTGTATACAAAAGGACACAACTTCTTATTACGAAGAAATGTTTGAATTACCGTTTGCAGTGGTCAGACCACCCAAGGGATGTGACCCACTGGGGCTGGACACACGTCAAAATAAATGTTGTCTCTTCCAGTTGTTGTTGTCATGTACACCCGTAAGAAAACAGAAAAATGTGCAAAGCCTAAAGTTGCGGTAAGAGAACCGACCCGCAAGATTCTCCCCACCCGGCACGACGCCACCTAATAAAACGCTGAATAATCAAGGAATCGTGGAAACAAGGTGACAATAGAATTTATATGAACATTGGAAGTGTGTCAAGTAAAAGTCTGGTGTGTTTTATAGATATGTGAACCCGCATGTAGAACCAAAATAAGCATAATTTGCATAAATTGCTGGTAATGCAAATAAAAACTTCTGCAAGACTAATGCCAAATATCATAGTTCCTGAAAAGTAGCAAAAAAATTTTTAAACAGAGGTGAAATATGTTGAAAACATGTATAAATAGCAGTAGTGTGCTATCTTCAGAATGCAAGACATCGAACTGAAGAAATAATTTATGTCATCAAAATTGGTGCATACCAGTAGTGTAAATGAAGTAGCTGGTTACATAGAAATTTCGTAGAATAAATGCTGCAAAATTTTCTTCTGAAATTCTTGCTACTTACATAAGCGTGCGTATAGCTGCGTTCATAATCGCAGCCTATTCTTGGCGCTAAAACTTACCTTATTGGTATTTCTGTAATTCTCATTATTGCTATACTACGCAAATTGAAATTCAGTACATATCATTCGGGTGTTGCATAGCTACAAAAGAGTTATAAAGAAAATAGACAAATTCAGTGTATCAGTGACAGAACCGTGTAACGACGCATCCCGGGAAAGCAAAATCGTATAAAAAGTAATTTGTGTGATGGCAGAATCTCCTTGTTGTATTTACATCGCGCAACATAACTAATCCAGCTCTGTGTTTCGCTTGGCATAATTATTTTCATATGAATGTAGATGTGATTATTTTTGGACATCGATGTTTTCAAATAAATATGCTTGACAGTTAGGTGCTGGTGGTATTGAAACCTGGTTATTTTGTTGTTAACTGATTTGCTGCTGATGACTTTGCGATTAGTTTCGTAGGATCTGTGCGAAGCTTTTAAATCAGATGGGCATTGCGAGTAAAAGGAAACAGATTTGACGTCAGTGGGCCTGATATATGTGGAGGAGAGTTTTGTTTTGGTCGGCGTAGCGCTACATCGCTTTGAAGTAAGCTGTGGCGTGCAGCTGTGCAGCGCGACGGTATTGTTGACCGCATCGCTGCTGGTTTCAAGGACGGCGTGCCACTTACTTGTCGCAGATATCATACTGTCTGTATTCTCAATAGGCTGTGCTTGTGCTATCCGTTGCCATTGACCTTGATTAATTTGTAACATTTGAGAAATCTTCGCATTATCAGAACTGTTTTCAGTTTGTATAGGATAACATTGCTGGGTCGGTAAATCAAAACCTGCGTGTTTGCTTGTATTAAATAAACGGCGAATTGAATATAAAATATTTTTTCCCCTTCCGTAATCTGATGCAAAAATAATTTAGAACTGTTTTTGGCATTATCCTGACGGCCTGTATCGTTAGATGGAACTGATTGATCGTAGATAAAATAATCTTGCTCACTTAAAATGACATCTGCAAATATACTGGTCTTCTGAATATGCTTTCTACGGCGTTGCTTTCGTGGCTTAGGCTTTTCTGTACTGGTGCTGAAAGTATTACTCTGAGCAGTTTCACAAATTTTATCTGAAATATCACAAATATTGCTTGGCAGTGTAAGGTCAGCAGTGCCAGAAGATGATATTTTTTATGAAAGCTACTATCAATTGTAGTTCTCTAACGTAATCAGAGTGAATATGCTGTTCGTTAGAATTAGAAGTGGGCTGTTGAAATTAATTCGAACTGTTGTGAGCACCATTCATACGGACTGTGACATCAGATTGGGCTGGTTTAGCGTCGATAATAAAACTCTGTTTACTCAAAATAACATCTGCAACTGTGCTGAAGATCTGAACCTGACTTCCACGACTTTGCTGTGTTTTATTTTCTGTAGTAAAGGGCGTCGTCTTCTTGTAGCTGTTAGTTTTGGGTTCTGACTGTAGGTTGTCATATTTATACGTAGCTGCTTTGAAAGAGATAAACGGAATGGTGGTATATTGCGTGGTTTCACAGGAATCCGTAGCAATAGTAGATCGAACAGAAGTGTTGTTAGAAAAAGTTTACTTCTCAGAATGGGCTGATAAGTATATCGGTGGGCCCTGAGGGGTATACGTAGTTTGCTTTGCGCAGCATTAATTGCACAGTTAGGCCGTAGTGGTCGTGCGGTTCTAGGTGCTGCAGTCTGGAACCGAGCGACCGCTGCGGTCGCAGGTTCGAATCCTGCCTCGGGCATGGATGTGTGCTATCCTTAGGTTCGTTAGGTTTAATTAGTTCTAAGTTCTAGGCGACTGATGACCTCAGAAGTTAAGTCGCATAGTGCTCAGAGCCATTTGAACCATTTGAGCCAATTGCAAAGTTAAATGATTCAATATAAGGGAAATTGTCTCGGTTTTCAAAGAATTTTGCGTTGTGACGCAGTGACAACTCATCATTTTTGATATGCGTCACGGAAGGAAACAAACTCTGTTCTGTGACGAGACTGAATGTGGCGTCTGATGTTTGATTGTTCGCGTCATTAATCTGAGGAAAATAAAAGTTATTTGTTGAGGATTGATCTGGCTGTATGAATCTGGTCTGCAAATCGATCGGTGGGGAATAGCAATGAAATTTCTGACGTGGGAAACTTAGTTTTGTTACCAGATTTGGTAGGCACAATGTGTTCATTAATGTTTTCCTAAATTACCAAACTGCTGGTGCTGAAGGTAGCGTCAGAGGAAAAAATGACGATTTCATGTCGCTTAATGTAGGTCCTGGTTAATTTCTTGTAAAATTTTGCTCTGTGTTGTCGATGGGTTTTTTAATAGGATGTGACATTTGCGACGTGGCAACGTCTGTAACAGAATTTATACTAGCGCCTACGTGGGTTATGCGACTATTGATCAACTGCTGTTCTACTTCCTGTCTTTGTAATGCTAATGACTGTAAAAACTGTGTGTAAAAACTGTGTGCTTAAGGAGGAAGACTTTGTATCGTTTTTCTGAGGTCTCAGTGTGAACTGTAAGACGTGCATCTAATCGAGTGTCTGGTTGATCTACCTTTCATTAACTGATTGGATTTAGTAGGTAAGCTTTTTGTAGGTTTCACTACATTAATGTCTTAAAGCATTAATGTCATCTCTCAATGGTTTGGTAGTGTCTCCGCATTGATTGGCTATGGCTTCAATTTTATCGGAAAGTCGTTTTTCACTGGCCTTAACGGTTGTCAGTTCAGTCGTTTCTGTGTACGATTGAAGCTCGTCACGTATGCTGCAAAATTGTTCATTGAACTGAGTGGTGGTATCAACTTGTTTATCTCGTATTTCTTGTATCACGGAACATTGTTCTTCTCGTATGATGGGAAATTGTTCATCATTTTTGTTATTCTGTTTAACCATCGTTTGCATGAGAATTTGAAGCATCGCTTCCGTATTCTCTTCAACTGATGTGTCGGGGTCAAAATGGCTCTGAGCACTATGGGACTCAACTTCTGAGGTCATCAGTCCCCTAGAACTTAGAACTACTTAAACCTAACTAACCTAAGGACATAACACACATCCATGCCCGAGGCAAGATTCGAACCTGCGACCGTAGCGGTCGCGCGGTTCCAAACTGTAGCGCATAGAACCGCTCGGCCACCCCGGCCGGCATGTGTCGAGTGTCACCTGTGTTGTGTTTCGTGGTGCGGAGACATCATCTACAACCATGGACGTCTCGTTTGTTGCAATATCTGCATAATTACTGCTAATGGAATGTGACGGACGTTTTACAAACAGATTGAGTACTTTCCACTGCTTTGCCTCTGACATACTATTGGTATTGTGACTCACTGTACAAGAACTGGGAAGTTTATTGGCCGGATTCGGTAAAGAATCGTGTTCTGACACCTGCGGGCTAGAAACAATTACCTCAGCGTCGTCCGCTATGCCGGAATCGACAGACAGAGCAGATGATAAACTAGGTGAAATCAAATTGTCGGTAAAGTATACATTATTTTGAGAAACGGAATTCAGGTTTCCTTCTTCTTCTGCTCGCCGCAGAGCGGTTACTATCATTCTCAACATTGTTGTCAATAATCGGAAAATCGTCTATTTCGGTATCTCTAATTTTTTCAATAGCGCCGGAAGCTTAACACTTTTGCGCGGCGTCTTAACAGATGCAGAGTACACAGCCAAAGACAAAAAAATATTGAACAATCACATCAGTGGAAAACAAAGCGGAGCATAAGAATGCCGATGAACTGTGGAAGAACTTTTGTACAAGTTAGTAAATTGCGTTTTGAAAAAGACTGTTATAGCTACAGAGTGGTTGAAAGAACAGAACCTGACTATTTTAAATATCAAGGATTTCACAGAGCGAACGACTGGCAGAGCTGTTGCCAAGTATAATATTCTTTATAAAAAAAGGTTTTGTTTGTCAATGAATATGTAATGCGTAATGTTTGTGTCATGTATATTTAATGTGTGATGTGTTGTTGAGCAAATGACTTAATCCGCAATATCAATACGCAGTTTTCATATTGAAATTAATCCTGAAATTTATCCAGTCTCACGAGCACCCAGTTCTATGGCCCTGTATAATAACCTGATATAATTCCCTGTGAAAATAAACAATGAAATAAATTTGCATTAGTTATAGAGTCGCAACGGATGTAATCTCGGTGTTCTGTTCTCTCCACAGTAGGCATAGAAAATATTCAATCTTGGCATAGCTAAGTGCAATGCCAGCCGTAAAATAGCTTCATACAAATAATGTCAATAGATTGGTTGATAAACGAATAACCTTGCAAACGTTCAGTGAAAATACTGGATATTGGGCCAGCACTGTGCAATGCTGGCCGCATTGAAGCTGTTACAAACATTAACACTTTTCTGATTCTGGCACATTAATATTTTTCTGACTCTGATTGAAAAACGATTTCTTTAAAAAAATATTCATTGGGTTCAAATAAACACGACATGGAAGAGGATGAGGTACTGATAAGGGGATACCCTAAGAGCAAATGCTTGTTTGGAAATTGTATTCAAAATAAAGTTTCTCCTTTACAAAATCTGATATGAAACATTTTACATTAACTTCAAAATCAGTGAACTTCTCAACTGTTCTACAATTCTTACTTACTGTCGCAATTAAAAACACTTGGATGACAAAAAGTCTGGCATAGTTTGACAAAATAAATTCCAAAATTTAACACTTTTGTATCAGGATTACTAAGCACACAAAATATTACATATCAGGTATACCTAATCAATCTATACATTAAATCTGATGGAAAATACTTGGTCCATACACTCAAGGGTCAGCACTGTAAAAATTAGCGAAATCCACATTGTGTTGCTGCATACTTAAAACTAAATATACAAAATTTTATTACCTTACAAATTTCTTCCAGTTGCTTTATCTTTGAGTTACAGTATCAATTCATTGCTCTTCTCTAATTGCCATGGACAATGGTCACATTGTTAGCGATCAATATTACTTCAATTCTTGATGTTCTTATAGCCTTACAAATTAATGATACATACTTCACACTTTTATAGAAATAACTACGACCTGACATTTACGGACTCTGTGTGAGCACAACCAACACCATTCATCACTTCAATTTATAAAAACTGTATTATGCTGCGTCCATAGACCAGCAGCTAAGTTCTCACAGCTAGCCACTAGCTTTAAGCATTACATCCTACCTATACAAGAGTGCAACGGCGACTGCTACGGCGCTCAGCGCGCCCCTACTTAGAATCGATTCTGCCACTCAGCCAACATCTTTGATTCAGTGTTGTCAAAGATACAGTCTCTTCTACATATGACAATCGTTTCAGGTCATTTTTCATGAATTACACTCCTGGAAATTGAAATAAGAACACCGTGAATTCATTGTCCCAGGAAGGGGAAACTTTATTGACACATTCCTGGGGTCAGATACATCACATGATCACACTGACAGAACCACAGGCACATAGACACAAGCAACAGAGCATGCACAATGTCGGCACTAGTACAGTGTATATCCACCTTTCGCAGCAATGCAGGCTGCTATTCTCCCATGGAGACGATCGTAGAGATGCTGGATGTAGTCCTGTGGAACGGCTTGCCATGCCATTTCCACCTGGCGCCTCAGTTGGACCAGCGTTCGTGCTGGACGTGCAGACCGCGTGAGACGACGCTTCATCCAGTCCCAAACATACTCAATGGGGGACAGATCCGGAGATCTTGCTGGCCAGGGTAGTTGACTTACACCTTCTAGAGCACGTTGGGTGGCACGGGATACATGCGGACGTGCATTGTCCTGTTGGAACAGCAAGTTCCTTTGCCGGTCTAGGAATGGTAGAACGATGGGTTCGATGACGGTTTGGATGTACCGTGCACTATTCAGTGTCCCCTCGACGATCACCAGTGGTGTACGGCCAGTGTAGGAGATCGCTCCCCACACCATGATGCCGGGTGTTGGCCCTGTGTGCCTCGGTCGTATGCAGTCCTGATTGTGGCGCTCACCTGCACGGCGCCAAACACGCATACGACCATCGTTGGCACCAAGGCAGAAGTGACTCTCATCGCTGAAGACGACACGTCTCCATTCGTCCCTCCATTCACGCCTGTCGCGACACCACTGGAGGCGGGCTGCACGATGTTGGGGCGTGAGCGGAAGACGGCCTAACGGTGTGCGGGACCGTAGCCCAGCTTCATGGAGACGGTTGCGAATGGTCCTCGCCGATACCCCAGGAGCAACAGTGTCCCTAATTTGCTGGGAAGTGGCGGTGCGGTCCCCTACGGCACTGTGTAGGATCCTACGGTCTTGGCGTGCATCCGTGCGTCGCTGCGGTCCGGTCACAGGTCGACGGGCACGTGCACCTTCCGCCGACCACTGGCGACAACATCGATGTACTGTGGAGACCTCACGCCCCACGTGTTGAGCAATTCGGCGGTACGTCCACCCGGCCTCCCGCATGCCCACTATACGCCCTCGCTCAAAGTCCGTCAACTGCACATACGGTTCACGTCCACGCTGTCGCGGCATGCTACCAGTGTTAAAGACTGCGATGGAGCTCCGTATGCCACGGCAAACTGGCTGACACTGACGGCGGCGGTGCACAAATGCTGCGCAGCTAGCGCCATTCGACGGCCAACACCGCGGTTCCTGGTGTGTCCGCTGTGCCGTGCGTGTGATCATTGCTTGTACAGCCCTCTCGCAGTGTCCGGAGCAAGTATGGTGGGTCTGACACACCGGTGTCAATGTGTTCTTTTTTCCATTTCCAGGAGTGTATATTACAAAATCTGGTTCCACGTCCAAGTGTGCCCCTCACAAGATGAAATACGGAATGAGTAGCCAGTGTTATTTGTTGGAGAATACAGGTTCGTTGAAAGGGGTGGATAGTTTTGAGAACTTGGATTACGAAAAGGATTACAGTTCTGCTGTGGGTGCGGGACGTAAGGAATCGTTTGGATGGAGTGGTGCTTCGATATGGCGGTTGAGGACGGTCAGTTTAGGATCAGTGGGAGCAGACTTAGCTACGCTTTCTTAGGACTGGGTTGGGCGATACAGGTTGCAGTTTCTAAAAAAAAAGGCTCCGATTTTAGATTTATAACGACTTCACGCTATTCATAGTTCCTTCTTCTACATGCTTACTGTGAAAAAGAATGCTAGATCGATAACGGTCCAGAGATAAAAAAAATATATATGTTTTAACAGCTAAGGTGAAATCATCCTATGGAGGATTACTGAGTCACAACAGCTGCGTCATCTTTCATGAAGCAATTGTTGTCCATTAGAATGATCATTTATTGCATAACATCCAGAAAGTTATGTAGCCAATAGCTGTTAGTAAATGTTGCAGTAGTGCTATTACTATAAACTTCCTGCGTCCACTCCGACATCTTCCATTTCAGGCTGTCGTCAGCAAGGCAACACGAGATCTGCTGGTCCGCGCTAACACCACCATGAGCGTCATGGCGACTGTGCTGGAGTCTTGGTGGGGTGCGGCGACGGGCGTCGTTCTAGTGCTGGCCGCCGCAGTTTACCTCTACTTCCTCTCCTGGTATTCCTACTGGACGAAAAAAGGCGTCCCACAGGCGGAAACAGTTTTCCCTTTCGGAAGCCTAGGAAAAGACGCTTTGTTCGGAAAGATGAGGATTGAACTTAAGCTACACGAAATCTACAAGCGACATCGAGGTGCGTATGGACGTTCTAAACTGCTTCCGTTTCTGTAATCTTCTCTATTTCAGTTATTGTTTCTTGCGCTTTTGTTGTTGTTTCTGTTTCCACGGTGCTTTTCCGCAGAAAAGTGGTTCTGCACAGCTTTGTCTTGCCATAGATGAGCGCTTCCTTGGGTTTTACGCACTCTACGCACCAGCCTTCCTGGTGTTCGACCCGGATCTGATTCGCGACGTTCTGGTCAAGGACTTCGACGCCTTCCAGGACAGGTGCATACCGTTCGATGACAGCGAGCCGCTCAACCAACACCTGCTGTTTCTCAACGGCAGCAAGTGGAAGAGGCTGCGCTCCAAGCTGACCCCGGCGTTCACCTCGGGGAAGTTAAAAATGATGTTCGAGGTGAGCAGAAATAAAATTTTTAAAACATGGTGACGTCTAACAGCAATTATAGAATATAGCACGACAGTAAAATGTAGCGATACATTTTCTGGAATGATATCAACTTTTATCAGTTCTGTGTAAAGTGAGGTTAAATTTTGTTTCTTCGCGAGGTAAATTTCCTTAACTATCCATGTTTGCTAAGATATGACGTATATACGAGGGTAATCCCAAAAGTAAGGTCTCCTATTTTTTTATAAGTACATAGACCTGTTTATTTCTATAATGGTTTACATCGGTTTACAGCTTGAACATTTAGCTATTTTTCGATATAATCACCATTTCTGTCGATGCATTTTTGTAGAGGCTGTGGAAGTTCTCGTACGCCCATGTCATACCAGCTCGCCGCCATGCTGTTCATAAAGTTATGAACTGGCGTCATTGTTGCTTGATCTCAGGTGTTAAGTGTTATGCCCAGGTTTCGTCACCCGTGAAAATTGAGCCCAGAAAGTAGTCCTGTTCGGCTGCTAGGCGGTGAAGAAATGCGCGGGAAGCATCAACACGTTGCCGCATGTGGTCCTCAGTCAGCATGCGTGGCACCCATCTTGCGCACACCTTCCGGTAGTTCAATGTTTCCGTTAAAATTCTGTGAGCGGTGCTTCGGAAAACCTCAGGAACCAACGTGCAGAGATGATCCAGGGTGATCCGCCGATCTTCACGCATGCTTTGCTCAACCTTCAACACTGTCTTCTCCGAAATTGAGGGTCTCCCGCTCCTTTGTTCGTCGTGAATTTCGGTCCGACCAGCTGCAAACTCTCTACACCACTTACGAACATTTTTGACATCCATGCACGAATCACCATACACTTTCGTCAATTGGCGATGGATTTCAATCGGCGTAGTGCCCTTTGCGTTCAAAAACCGAATAACTGCGCGCAATTCGCACTTGGCTGTTAACATCCAACGGGAACTCCATTCTCAACGGCTGCCAAGCCGACAGCTCCTCAGCGTAGCGTGCGCATGTTTACACACAGCGCGTGAAGCACTCTTCATAATAGTGTGACCAACTGCCACATAAACAGAGTTCTGTACATATAAAAAAATAGGAGATCTTACTTTTGGGATTACCATCGTATTTTGTAGTAGTACAGATGAGGATTCAGAGCACAGAATTCAAGTCTCACGGTAGCCGAACTGCCGCCTGACAGTAAACTGTAGAATTACTCAGTTCCAAAATGTTTCATTCAGAAGAAATGATTTTGGTTGCTTCAAGTGCAGTCATTACAAAGAAACGCAAAATACACTGTGCAACATAATTAAAGGGTCAGTTTTTCGAAACCTCTTAATTATCTGCTATTGCAACACAGAAGTTTGAAATTTGGCTCAAAGGTGCGTACAACCTTTCTCTGCAAGGGTTTTGCGTGGAACCAGGCAACGTCACCTTCGGAGTCGGCGACGTTTCAAACACCAAGGTGTCGATACATGAGAAAAATACCAGAGCTCGAAAGTTCTAGGCGCTTCAGTCCGGAACCGCGCTGCTGCTACGGTCGGAGGTTCGAATCCTGTGTCGGGCATGGATGTGTGTGGTGTCCTTAGGTTAGTTAGATTTAAGTAGTTCTAACTTCTAGGAGACTGATGACCACAAATGTTAAGTCCCATAGTGCTTAGAGCCGTTCGAAAGTTGATCTTAGGTGTAAGGGGAGTTAATGATGCCACGTGGGTACCATATTTCGCCATAATTCTGCACAATGTGTCTATGGGCGTCTCACACGATAGAAAGGTGGTCACATCGACTCCGACCCACATTATCACCCTTTTGTGATGATGACCAGAACAGCGACGCCCAGAGTTGAAATCACGCAGTTTTCTTGCGGCTGGCCGAGGGAAACATTTCAGACCACCGTTCATAATCGACACGAAAACGCCTCAGGGGGTGCCATGAAGGGCGTCAATAAAACCACCATAACCCATCGGGCGTTGATTCCCACACATTTCGCGGTCGAAAACGACTGTTGGCAGCGCAACCTTTGACACTGCTGCCACCCCCGGACGATTCAACCCTTCTCCAAGGACATCGTGGGCCTGCAGTCCCAATGAATGTGATCGTATCTTTATAAATATCACTCAGTGTTTGTTGGTATATGACGTAATCAAATAAAGAAATTGTATTTGAACTTAGTCACCTGAGCTTGACAAACCATACGGCGGCTACAGACAGCTGAAGACAAAGGTCTGTGCGTCCCTCGAGAAAGAAGGCGTTAAGGTTCAATGTAAAACGAATAACTTCAGCTCTCTGCAAACGCCAGCTTTCTATCTTGATTATGTGCTGGAAGTTAGTTGTAGAGACGCTGTAATTAAGTTATTAAGGGAACTGCTGGCCACACTTGTTGATATGGTCTTCAGTTCAAAGACTGGTTTGATGTTGCTCTCCACGCTAATCTATCCCGCACAACCCTCTTCTTTTCTATTCTGCTATTGTAGTCTACGTGCATTTGAAACTGCTTACGGTATTCAAACCTTCATCTCCCTCTACAATTTTACCTCCCCTCCCCCCTATCGTTACAAAACTGACGATTTTGTAATGCCTCGGTATGTGTCCTATCAAACAGTAAATAATTTACCCGAGGCTTCTTTTTTGAACTCACCAGTTTTTATTTGTTTCGTCAGTATCATTGATAAATATTCCCCGTTACTTAAAATGCGTCTGCTTCGCTCAACGATAGAGAAAGACTCATAGGTTCAGATTTTTTCAGGCACGAGGACACGCACAAAAGTGTGGATACGTGCACGCAAAACGGATTGTCTATGCCGACAAGTTAGTCTACTTTGCGGTGCAGATACGACTGTGCAGAAAATATTAGGTAGTATATTAGGTGATATATTTGCGGGAAGACTGTTATGTGCAGAGAATAAACAACTATCACACTGAGGTGGTTGCATATTAAGGTAGTAATTATCAAAATATCTGTGACTACACCTTTAACACACTATATACACTGAAGCGCCAAAGAAACTGGAACAGGCATTCGTATTCAAATAGAGAGATATGTAAACAGGCAGAATACGGCGCTGCGGTCGGCAACGCCTATATAAGACAACAAGTGTCTGGCGCAGTTGTTAGATCTGTTACCGCAGCTACAATGGCAAGCTATCAAGATTAAGTGAGCTTGAACGTGGTGTTACAGTAGGCGCACGAGCGATGGGACACAGCATCTCCGAGGTAGTGATGAAGTGGGGATTTTCCCGTACGACCATTTCACAAGTGTGCCGTGAATATAAGGCATCCGGTTAAACATCAAATCCCCGACATTGCTGACGCCCCCAAGAACAGGACCAACGACGACTGAAGAGAATCGTTCAACGAGGCAGATGTGCGATCCTTCTGCAAATTGCTGCAGATTTCCATGCTGGGCCATCAACAAGTGTCAGCGTGTGAACCATTCAAGGAAACATCATCGATATGGGCTTTCGGAGCCGAAGATTCACTCGTGTACCGTTGATGACTCAAGACACAAAGCTTTACGCCACGGCTCGGCCCGTCAACACGACATTGGACTGTTGATGACTGGAAACGTGTTGCCTGGTCGGAGGAGTCTCGTTTCAAATTGTATAGAGCGGATGGACGTGTGCGGGTATGGAGACAACCTCATGAATCCATGGAGACTCCATGTCAGCAGGGGACTGTTCAAGCTGGTGGAGGCTCTATAATGGTGTGGGGCGTGTGCAGTTGGAGTGATAAGTGACCCCTGATACGTCTAGACACGATGCACGTACGTAAGCATCCTGTCTGATCACTTGAATCAAAAATGGGTTCAAATGGCTCTGAGCACTATGGGACTTAACATCGGAGGTCATCAGCCCCTAGAACTTAGAACTACCTAAACCTAACTAACCTAAGGACATCACACACATCCATGCCCGAGGCAGGATTCGAACCTGCGACCGTAGCAGTCGCGCAGTTCCGAACTGAAGCGCCTAGAACCGCTCGGCCACCGCGGCTGGCCGATCACCTGAATCCATTCATGTCAATTCTGCATTCCGATGGACTTGGACTGTGGCACAGCAGCAGTTTATGTTAAAGTAGCTCATCAATCCTGGACAGCGTCCACCACCGCCAATCGCGCCTGTTCATCCTGAAGATGAAGACTGGGACTCATACTACAGACGTTTACAGTTCCACTTCTAGGCGAGTAGCATAATCGATGTTGCTGAACAGAATTATTTTCTGCTCCTTTTAACCTCCGAACATTGTGTCTTCAACAAAAATTACGTTCTCAAGATAAACGTGAGTGTTTAGGTTTGTCTGAAATCAATAATTTGCTCTCTAAGTGTTACGAGCAGAATATATAACAACTACGCTCGCATTTTTTCATTGACAAGAAGTTGCACCAGTTATAAACGATATAGGCACAGAGCTGAAGCATAAATGTTGGTTTTTGTGTGAAAACCAAAAGTATTAACAATCCTATGCTAAATCTTTATTGTGTCATGTAATAATTACTCAAGCACCCGATAAAGATATTTTTGTACAGAGGAACTGAAGTTAACAACACTATTAACAATAGCAAGAGCGTATGAGATATCGATGCAACATAGCACTATTTTGAGCTGTCGTATGCAGCACAGCAACATTTTGATGAAGTGAGGTTGTTTCATAAAATGAAATTCCCATTCACACCACAGTAAGCGAGATCAGCTCGGGTGTTGACCTTCATCGTCCTTCTCCGCATTCAAAGCCTGACATCTTTCTAGGGATAAAGCCCAAACAACAAACCAACAGCATTTGATAGACAATCCTCACGTAGTCCCTCTAACATCAAACCTCGCTGTAAAAAATGGTTCAAACGGCCATGGGACTCAACTGCTGTGGTCATAAGTCCCCTAGAACTTAGAACTACTTAAACCCAACTAACCTAAGGACATCACACACATCCATGCCCGAGGCAGGATTCGAACCTGCGACCGTAGCGGTCGTGCGGTTCCAGACTGTAGCGCCTTAAACCGCTCGGCCACTCCGGCCGGCAAACCTCGCTGTAGAAACAGCAGGAAGCGATATCTGGAATTCCCAGATTGTTTTGCTAAACATACGTACATTCAGTTACCGCAGAGAAAAATGCACTTTATATAGTTCCGCAAGCAATGACATGTGATGGAAGTTTCCAAAAGCCACACCACGTCGCACTAACAACGCCACAGCAGTGTAAACATGTTATAGCCACAGTTGAACCCTTTCACACAGCGCCTGCAAAAGTTTTCTCTCTCAGTAATGATCGACAACCTGTTAATGAAATATCTTGGAGATAGCGGTTCACTAGCTTCTACCACACATATATAAAAAAAAAGTTTTGTATCATCCCGGTTAACAGGACTCCTGAAGTTAGACATTGACATTGGGTATTGTATCAAAGACACAGTCCCTTTGACTGTTCAGAGATGTCACTAACCCCGCCCAAAGATGTAAACAACCATGAATGAGCAGCGCCTATTAGATAGAGGGCGCCCCACAGCCGATCAGTCCAGTCATTCCACCAGGAAGGAGGTACACAGCTCGTGTTGTCTGTAGTTCAACCATGCTTAGATGGTCAATACCGCAGTTGGATCGCGTCCGCATTGTTACTTTGTGTCACGAAGGGCTTTCTACGAGAAAAGTGTCCAGGCGTCTCGGAGTGAAACAAGTTCTTGTACCGCGCACCGCGGAATTTGAATCCGCGCCAGACGTCATGGACGTCGAAGACCCTAGAGGTCGCTGCACCGTAAGCTGTGGCGGCGCGCGCCTCCTGGCCCGCTTTTAGTGTGGGGGCGCCGCAGTGGAACACGTGGTCCCAGCGGACAATAGCGGCGCCCCCGATAGCGTACTTAAGCACCGGCCACTCGCTCAGCCAGTCCCCTCCCCCCCTTTATGAGTCCTCTCCCTCCTTGGTTCCCCTGCCCCCTTTTCGCTTTTTCCTCTCCTCCCTCCTTATTTTACCCCCTCCTCCAGGTCCCCCCCCCCCCCCCCCAATCTGCCTTTGGCTCGGGAGTGCCATATTTGTGCCGCCATTTTCGTGCAGTGTTTTACAGTGTGTTTTTTTCCAGTGAGTGTTCCGTGTTGTGTCCTTTGGGAAGTCTAGCGAACAGCCATCATACTGTCGCTGGGTGTGATTTTTTATCTCTTGCGAACAGAAACCAGACTGTCGCCATGTTTTTTAATTGTGTGTCTACTATGTTACTTGTCTGATTCCTGTGTATTTTATCAACATTGCCAACCCCTTTTGCTTTCTGTTTTAACTTTCCGCATTTTTTACATTTTTACCCCATTTTACACTTTAAGTCACCATTTTATCGCCTGTTTTTCCTTGTTTCTTTCTTCTTCCGTTTTTTAAAAAAAAGTCTGTAGGCTGTAGAGCAGCGTACTAAGCTGCTGCCAGCCCGCCCCCTTTGGGGGTATCGAAAATCAATAAAGAAAAAAAAAAGCTCAGCAAGTCAGTCTGATCTCGCTTACGTCGGTTTACACCTCGCTTGCGCTAGACTGCTTTCTTCCTGGTTCGTGTACGAGTTTGTTTCCTTGTGACTCTGTTGTTCGGTCTTGTCGTATTCGTTGTGTCCTACGGTGGTCGTGTCCGTCCTTTTCCCTTGTGCTGTTGTTTACGGGCCTCTCTGCGGGTCCCGCCGCGCCTTCCGTCAGTGCTACCCCGCCACCGTCCTGGTCGCAGTTACAACACAAATCGATGTTGTTCGGAAATGGAGGAGGTAAAGAGAGAAAGGAACTGTCGATGACATACCAGGCTTGAGCCGCTCAAGGGCTACTACTGCAGTGGATGACCACTACCTACGGACTATGGATGGAGGAACCCTGACAGCAACACCTCAATGTTGAATAATGCTTTTTGTGCAGCCACATGACGTCGCGTTACAACGCAAACTGTGTGCAATAGGCTGCATGATGCTCAACTTCACTCCCGACGTTCATGACGAGGTCCATCTTTGCAACCACGACACCATGCAGCGCGGTACAGATGGGCCCAACAACACGTCGAATGGACCGCTCAGGATTGGCATCATTTTCTCTTCACCAACAAGTGTCGCTTATGCCTTCAACCAGACAATCGTCGGAGACGTGTTTGGAGGAAATCCGGTCAGGCTGAATGCCTTAGACACACTGTCCAGCGAGTGCAGTAAAGTGGAGGTTCCCTGCCATTTTGGGGTGGCATCATGTGGAGCCGATGTACGCCGCTGGTGGTCATGGAAGGCGCCGTAACGGCTGTACGATATGTGAATTCCATCCTCCGACCGACAGTGCAACCGTAACGGCAGCATATATATGAAAAGCGAGCCATCCACTTGCATTCTTAGTAGTGCCATCACGTCAGGCACAAAACATTTTTGATATGCTCGGTATTTCATTTTTCGGTTTTCAAACAGTAGATGAGATTAACATGGTACCAGCAGTTGTACTATTCAGTGATCTGGATTGCACAGTTTGCGACTGACTTCTTTCAGGATAACGACATCGCTCGACTGGAGTGGCCAGCATGTTCTCCAGACATGAACCCTATCGAACATGCCTGGGATAGATTGAAAATGGCTGTTTACGGACGACGTGAGCCACCAACCACTGTGAGGGATCTACGCCAAATCACCGCTGAGGAGTAGGACAATCTGGACCAACAGTGTCGTCACGAAATTTTGTATAGTATGCCACGTCGAATACAGACATGCATCTGTGGTGTCACCGCCAGACACCACACTTGCTAGGTGGTAGCCTTTAAATCGGCCGCGGTCCATTAGTATACGCCGGACCCGCGTGTCGCCACTGTCAGTGATAGCAGACCGAGCGCCACCACACGGCAGGTCTAGAGAGACTTACTAGCACTCGCCCCAGTTGAACAGCCGACGTTGCTAGGAAAGGTCCACTGACAAATACGCTCTCATTTGCCGAGACGATAGTTAGCATAGCCTTCAGCTACATTTGCTACGACCTAGCAAGGCGCCGTATTCAATTGATAATTATTATGTGAAGCATGTATCATCAAGAGCGATGTTCTACAAGTGTGGATTAAAGTTAAGTATTATATCAACTACGTACTTTATTTGCAATTCTCAAGATATTGTCCTGTTCCAGACCTCACGCCAGTCAGCGTGTAATTAAACGCGTGCATTTCGGCCTCCTCTAGAAAAACAGTGTTGGCTCTTCTGCCAACACTACACATCAATGCAAGAGGACGTGCTTCTGGGTATTAGAGGTATCGGTGTGTACAGCAATCTGGACCACCAACTCTGAAGGTCTCGCTGTATGGTAGTACAACATACAATGTGTGGTTTTCATGAGCAACAAAAAGGCGGAAATGATGTTTATGTTGATCTCTATTCCAATTTTTTGTACGGGTTCCGGAACTCTCGGAACTGACCAGGTGCAAAACTTTTTTTGATGTGTGTAGAAATCAGAAAAGCTATACTCATATTGGTTCTTCGTGTCTTCAGCAGACATCGCAAGGGTCACAAGCCTACTGCAAGCAATGCATGCTTCTGCGCGATAAACGCACAGTAACGGCGATATATGAAAAGCGAGCCATCCACTTGCATTCTTAGTAGTGCCATCACGTCAGGCACAAAACATTTTTGATATGCTCGGTATTTCATTTTTCGGTTTTCAGACAGTAGATAAGATTAACATGGTACCAGCAGTTGTACTATTCGGTGTTCCAGTCCTGTTTTCTCTGGTCTTAAGGTGTGGAAATAATTGTATAGCTCGTACTCTGCTAATGTCTCATGCAGAACCTTGCTACTTCAGAGCCAGACTAATGCCAGTACCTTTGTGAGATGACCTTGCAGTGTCCGAAGATTCGCAAGCGCACCGTCACAAGGACCTTGCCGCTGACGTGCAGTAGGAGACAGAAACATGGCGGCCTGGTGGCTGAAAGACACTTCTAATCGTCTTGTGCTAAAGTCTGTACGACACTTACGCAATTCTTTCGTTACCTGCCTGTTTACTTGATTTTTTATTGGACAATGTTTTAAATTGCTATACTAATGATTATTGGCAGATCTGCTTCACCCTCGACTATTGGGACTATTCTCTTGGTGTGTTTCACAATTTACGACGACCCGGCATGGATTGGAATTATGAACTGTCAAGTTACAACGGACCTATACTTCCAGTTAATTAGGATTTTTTTAAAAATGATTCTTGCACCTAATAGTCCTTGTTGTTTGGAAAGGTATCTGTTACGAAGGATAATGAAAATCCGAATAAGTGGAGCTACAGCTACAACCGAACAGCTATCGCGTGACTACTTTCACCGATAACGATCGAACGAAATGTTAACAAAAAGGGAAAAAATAGGAAATAGTGAAATTTGGAGTATATAAACTGGATCTGTTATGAGAACGGAAGCCAAAGCATTGACTCGATCTCAGATGTAAAAAGACAGTTAATACCATGAATTAAAGTTAATCAGAAAACCAGCAGAATAATTTGCACTGAACACAAGCACGCAAAAGTTAATTGATTGCAAAACAGTTCGCTAAATGAGTAGCTATGCGTTACTCACTGTAATGCTGTTACTGATTTCAGAAGTCCAGATGTTCATAAATACTTGTTTTCTATTGTGGCAAGTTATTTCTGCAAAGTTCGTAATGTTTCATATAGCGAAGAATAAGTAATTTGACATTACACTGTTGCGTAATTTTCAAATGTGAACAGAGTTTGCAGCGCAGACAAAAACATGAAATGTATTATTCCCAAGTAATGTTTCGTCAATATTCATTTAAATTATGCTTTTACTCTTTTACTGTTGGTAATTATTCTTTAACTAGCTATTCTACCAAGCAACAAAGTTTACTGGCGTTAAATGACAGTTCTAGGAAGTTCTCCGTTTTGTAAATAGCACTTCTTTATCTTATTTATCAAAATAAATAAGCTTCTTACTTTCAGTATTTTACTATTCTTTCACTAGTGGTATTCTCACATCAATATTAGTGATAAGGTAGGACTCTGTTAAGTAAATGATTGACGTAAAGTTCATTTATACTATAGCAGTTTCTGCACTAAACACTTTGTTATTGAGTTAAGAAAATCTACTAGGCTGGCTGGCCTTGAACAATCTAAAGATGAATGTGGTCGGATCTGACTTTGATGTGTTGGTGCTACACGATTTAAGGCATTATTAGTCGACAATGTATGGCCTCCCTTTATCGTCGCTCAATGTAACAAGTCTGAGGCCACAGAACTCTTCTTCAATATTAATTCCTCCTGATGACAATCTACCGTTCCCATTTAAAATCATAGAATATGCCTGGCTGCTGGCCGGAGTGGCCGAGCTTTTGTAGGCACTACAGTCTGGAATGGCGCGACCGCTACAGTCGCAGGTTCGAATCCTGCCTCGGACATGGATGTCCTTAGGTTAGTAGGTTTAAGTAGTTCTAAGTTCTAGGGGACTGATGACCTCGGATGTTAAGTCCCATAGTGCTCAGAGCCATTTGAACCATTTTTATGCCTGTATATATACGAAGATAAAAAAAAATTGCATCACCCCAGTTCCCAGAACTTCTGAAGATAGACGTTGAGTCCCTTTGACTGTTCAGAGATGTCACTAAACCCGCCCAAAGATGTAAGCAACCATTCATGAGCAGCGCCTATTAGACGGAGGGGGTCCCACAGCCGATCAGTTCCAGTCATTCCACCCGGAGGAAGGTATACGGCTCGTGTTGTCTGTAGTTCATCCATGCCTAGACGGTCAATACTGCGGTTCGATCGCGTCCGAAATTGTTACTTTGTGCCAGGAAGGGCTTTCAACAAGGAAAATGTCCAGGCGTCTCGGAGTGAACCAAAGTGATGTTGTTCGGACATGAAGGAGATACAGAGAGACAGGCACTGTCGATGACATGCCTCGCTCAGGCCGCCCAAGGGCTACTACTGCAGTGGATGGACGCTACCTACGGATTACGGCTCGAACGAACCCTGACACCAACGCCACCATGTTGAATAATGCTTTTCGTGCAGCCACAGGACGTCGTGTTGCGGCTCAAGCTGTGCGCAATAGGCTGCATGATGCGCAGCTTCACTCCCGACGTCCACGGCAAGGTCCATCTTTGTAACCATGACACCATGCAGCGCGGTACAGATGGGCCCAACAACACGCCGAGTGGACGGCTCAGGATTGGCACCACGTTCTCGTCTCCGATGAGTGTCGCATATGCCTTCAACCAGACAATCGTCAGAGACGTGTTTGGAGGTAACCCGGTCAGGCTGAACGCCTTACACGATACGTGAGTGCCATCCTCCGACCAACAGTGCAATCATATCGGCAGCATATTGGCGTAGCATTCGTCTTCATGGACGACAATTCGCACCCCTGTCGTGCACATCTTGCAACTGACTTCTTTCAGGATAACAACATCGCTCGACTAGAGTGGCCAGCATGTTATCCAGACATGAACCCTATCGAACATGCCTGGGATGGATTGAAAAGGGCTGTTTATGGCCGACGTGAGCCACCAACCACTCTGAGGAATCTATGCCGAATCAACGTTGAGCAGTGGGACAATCTGGACCAACAGTGCCTTTATGAACTTATGGATAGTATGCCACGACGGATACAGGCATGCACCAATGCAAGAGGACGTGCCACTGGGTATTAGAGGTACCGGTATGTACAGCAATCTAGACCACCACCTCTGAACGTCTCGCTGTATGGTGGTACAACGTGCAATGTGTGGTTTTCATGAGAAATAAAATGGGCGGAAATGACGTTTATGTTGATCTCTATTCCAATTTTCTGTACAGGTTCCGGAACTCTCGGAACCGAGGTGATGCAAAACTTTTTTTGACGTGTGTATTAAAATCTTGCAGTTTATTCCTTACATTCCGGCGCACCACGTCTGCACTTGACCGCAAGTCGCTAGCATCTCTCACCGCCGACTACTTCTGACCGACTCCGCGCATAACGCGCCCAGCGACACTACTCCTCACTTCAAACCTGTTCTTTGGCTCTGTTCAGTCGCAAACTTTCCTGACCAGGCCAGCGTTTCTGCTACATCTTAATTACAATACTCTTTTTTAATCAGTTCATTGGAGATAATTCTTTGACATTTAACTATATGACAACGTTAATGAAATAATAAAAGGTACCTTTGACAGAAATTATATCAAAGCTACATTATGGTTGCAGAATAAACTATGCGAAAAAAGTATCAGGCACTGTTTTGTTGTGTTTCATGCTGATTACAGTTTATCCATATTTTCTGTTTAATAGAGACTGTGTTGCACCTTAGTGGCCGTAACAGTGGCCGCTGCAACTATTCCGCCCCACTATGAGCTAAAGCTCTTTCTCTAATGCTCTCGTAGTTAACGGGACGTTAAGCACTTAGCTATCGTCTTTTCTTCAACGCGCCCCTTCTCTGTTATACACCTCAGGGAAGACATATCCTTGTAATGAGCTGTTCTATTGTTTTATTATAAGTCCTACGACACAACTGATGCTCAAGTTTCTTAAATTATTTTGATACAATTCGAGAGCGACTGCGCCCTCCATTATCTGCAGATGTTGTGGGCGAAAAGACGGATGAGCACGATACAACAGTAGAACCCTACAAAATTCGCTGTTGGGGGACAATGGCACACTAGCATGTGTTCGCTTCGTACCGTATAAACATCCTCCATACCAGAATACCTCTTCAAGACTTTGTCGGCCACCGTGGTTGCCTCTGACAGCGTGAGTTTTCCCGGAATCAAAGTATGCAAGATACACACTTATCACAGTGACACATTTAATGCCCAGTGCTTAAAATGTCCTTGGAGATGCAGTGTCCCACACAACGGGTATTCGCGACCTGTCCATTGTCAACTATCTAACTTATTCTGTGCTCCGCTGACACACCGATGGCCAAAACATTTGTCGACGTCCTGGTTACGTGATCCGGAACTATTCCAATCGCATTTGTGGCAGGAGCATCCTTTCTCCAAAACAATACCTACATGTAACTGAGTTGCTCATTAGCGTACTAAATATTCTTGCTTTGATCTGTTCCTATAGTTTGTTCCTCTCGAACCTGTCACTCGAAGCCAAATTTATTCCTGAACATTTTTGCACATGTCATTTACCCCGAAAGTAAAAGGAGAGCTTGATATGATTGTACGTTGGAACTGTCATTCGACTGTAAATTTACTTCTGGACGTCTTTGTACATATGTCATTCACCACGTCATGAAATGTAGAGCTTCATATGGTTGTACATTTGCCGCTTGCAGACGATAGACAGATGCGGCCGTGAGATGGTGGAAGTCCTGGACGACGCAGTGAGGAGTGAGAAAGTTGTAGAGATTCGCGACGTTTCGGCTAGGTTCACGATAGATGTCATCGGGAGCGTCGCCTTTGGCGTCAAGTGCAACTGCCAGCGCGATCCGGACGCTGAGTTTCGGGTGTGGGGCCGCAAACTGTTCGAGTTCTACACATCGGACAGGGTGGAACAGCTGTTACTTGCTGTCCATCCACCTACTGCGAAACTCTTCAGGTGGGTAACAGCAGCGTTATTGCAAGACACTCTGAAAGCCCTTGCTATCTGAAGACGTCTACAAAACGTAAAACAATGATCCACTTTAGTTTGTTCTTCGTATATCCATAATTGAAACGGCCGACTTGGGACGTCAGCTAGTACAATATATGTTAAAAATGACGAAATTCCTCCAGCTGTATTAAAGTGTTGGTTTTATTGGCAACTAGTTTTGATGTTGTTACAAGATCGTCTTCAGGTCCATCCTTGTTGACAGCAACCGTATGTGTCTAATATTAGTAGTTGCCAATAAAACCAACACCTTAATACAGCTGGAGGAATTTCGTCATTTTTTAACTTTAGTTTGTGTTCGGCCATTTTGCCCGGAATATATCCGTTAGTGTTTACGTCATGTCGCTCATAAACATACAATTCTATATATTTTCTCCACATCAGTCCATTTTCTGTCGATATAGAGCGTTATTCATAAGTACTCTGGGGTTTCAGAAGACGACAACGCGAAAATTAGAGGATATATTGGCAATTGACACTTCGCAGTGGATAGAGTATCTCTCCAGTTTATAACGCACATTGCAGGTGCTCAGTATGGGCACCGCTTGTGACACGGCAAGCGTCAATACGTGCTTGTTATTCATTGAAGACGTCGATACAAATTCCTTGGGAAGGCGCGAGTGCGTGCTGCTTCCAGAAATCTTTTCATTGGGTTGCCTGTCTGCAGGTGAGAGCTCGAAACCAAAATATGGAGTAGATGATTTAACTACATACTCTAACATGCTTGCTCCCTAGTACAACATCGCCATGGCAAAAATTACGAATATGAACTTGGACGGGTGTTCTATCCGCAGGTATGTGTCTGGTGTTTGCTTTGAAGGAGTCGTCTTCTGAAACCTTGGAGGTACTTGTGGGTAACCCTGAATTACAACAACAGAGCTTTCTGTTCTGTGTCGATGCAGAACTATTTGAAGCTGATGAGAACTGTTACTATACTTGAAAGGGATCTTAAATATTACTAACAGGCAGGAAAAAATCTTGGAGCTCTCTATGAAACCTCAGATTCTTAAATTTTCACTGATATCAGCGAAAGGTATCATGTCCGCATAAGCGGATTCGTGTGTGCGTCACTACGAAATTGTGAAATATCCTCTCTCTGTCAAATCGTTGTACAATTTGGAAAGCGTTGAATCGGGATCTCTGAAACAAAAATACTTAGCTCATAGATAATCTCATATGTCTGTTTATGTACATGGACATGTCTTTATTAACGGAGAAGCTACTAATTTTTTTTGTTTTTTACAAAAATGCGTGGCACACATCTGTCTGTATGTCCTTTATTATTAATACAGCCCCAACAGAACTGCAGCATATTAAAAGAACAAACAGGTATCGGTGCTCAACAGGTGGTGTGTCAGATGCGGCTTTCACGTCTGATTCACTACCCCTTGAGTACCGATGCCTGTTAGTTCTTTTAACGTTCTGAAGTTCTGTTGGGACACTATTAACACCACTGCTATGTAGGTATGACATGACACATAAATAATATAAGAACTTTTATACAGTTATGACCGTTATTAAAGAAAACTGGTAGTGATAACTAGGGGCATAATTTCTATCATGCATTTTATAAAATATTTAACAGCTCTTCGTAATCCCCGTCAGATTTTTTTTTCATGACAGTACCTTTTTCTTTCGACTTTTGTCACAAGATTCTGAATAATTATAGGTGATTGATTGTATTTGTTCATAGTCCTTTGAATGGAAATCCTAGGTCGTAATTTAAATGTGGAAATTTAACCAAATTTTCATGCAAGCCTCACGGTATCCAAACAGGAATCCCGGAGCCGACACACAGCCAATCTAGATGTCTTCCGATCTATGTAACTTCTATCCGTCTAGATTCAATAACGTTTCATGTTCTCGCCTTAAACGTCCCAGGAAACTACGCTACTCAATATTCAAGGTGTGTATTAAAAAAATTCATGGGGTGTTTCCAGAAACCCATTTTCACATAATTATCAAAGAAAAGATAACATAAATTGGAACACAGAACGTAACATATTATTTGGTGATTATATAATATTGCGGTACTCCAACAGTATCTAAAAAATTTTAGAAGATAAGTCTCGTGGAAGATGTAACAAATTTAATACTGCCCCATATTTCCTCTGCGTTGACATTTGTGATAAATTTTTGTGGGTGTTTTGATGTTTTGATGTTTTTCGGCGAGAGAGAATCAGTTTGACATGTTCTTGTGGCTTATCCATACTATTTGTGCAGATTTACTCTCACTAATCATGGAACTAATCAGTGTTATTGAATCAGAGTAACAGCTTTGCTTCCTCTGGTATACATGATTCTGATACAGCCTTCAAATTTTTGGGTTTTACGTTTTACTGTCACACGGGAATTCCTTCTGAATACGAGCTCCGTGTTTTAAACCTTTTTTTTCTGAAGAAGCGCAAAAGTTAAACCCTCTCTTCGTGTAAACGTTCCTGGAGGCTAGAAATGGTGATGAACTTATAAACTGCCTAAACGCAGTTTTGTTTCGTCTTAGTCGCTGTGTTTTGTTATTAACGGAAACCTCTTTCTACGGTCTTTTGACTACACGAAACCGCTAAGTAACTCTCTAATGGAGATAAAAGTGAGTTTGCATCCTCAGGCATTCCTTTATAGCACCCTGTGTCTCCAACCGTGGACGAAAAACAGAACCTTGAGTAAATCCCGCAGTCCGTTGACAAGCTTCCAAGGGCCACTTCGACCTTAGGAAATCCGCCCGTTATCATTTTGCAGTAAGGTGGTTCATCTGCGTGGACCACATCTACACTGACGAAAAATCAACGTGAAATTCCATACACTGAAGATATGCTATGAAGTAGCCCGCAGTGAACAAAACATGCTAGTGACCGCTATTATATCGTTTAATCTTGATACATAAAACTGACGAATTTCATTTAATTGATTTCTCGTGTATGAATTGGTCCATTAATTTAGAGAATGGTGTTGATAAATATTTTGGTTAAATCGGTCTTTCCAATTTATTGTTGGTTAAATAACACTGAACAGTTAAAAGTATCTCCGCCGACGTTTTTCTCCGTGGTACATTAAAAAATATAATTTCACAATTACAATTCCCAATTTTAAAAAAATTACACTACTTTTATCTTGAAACTAGGCAATGTATTTCACTACATAAATGGTCTCTTCTACTTCTACGGAATAAAGTTTCAGTTGCAATTTTGCAGTTTCTATGAGTATTAGAATAGAATAGCTTCTTATCAGGCAAACAGAACGGCAGCTAATCACGAATACAGGTCACAGGTATTTGATTAAGATTTAGATAATATAACAATAATAATAATAATCAGTGATCGTGCAGTTGGCCAAAATTGAGTTCCTTGCTATTGCGGCCCTTAAACTGCGCATTCTTATAAAAGCCAGATGCACGGACCATCTGCAATTTATCAGGATCGATTAGCAACATAGCACACTGTAGACTGATGTCGCATTTCCTAACGATGGCTAAAAAGAAACTATTTACCAATTACATTAGTTCTTTAACATCACTAGCGTAAATCATGCACATGGCAGTTTTAACCAGTTGTATCTCAGAAACTGTTAAGAATAGATCATACATTTACGATTAAGTCTGTTTCCCTTCAAAAGGACAACAATACTATGTCTTAGTATCCACGTGGATGCATCATGTTTGCACCATGGGAATAATAATATCCGTTTCATTGAATGTGCACCCAAGTGTTTTATGCAGTTGTACTGTTAGCACTGGGGGACTATCCAAGGAAAGCTTTTGTATGTCCATCCCTTTAGCAGGAGGTCTCTGGGGCGACGGCCATTTACTATCGTGACAAACAAATAAAAACACCTACAGCCGTCCTTTCAACAATTGAGTACGTCATCTTCAGGCACTGAAGCGTTGAAACTGGTAGCGACAAAATAAAATAAAATCATAAGGACGGCTGTAGGTGTTTTTATTTATTTGTCACGATCCAAGAAAAGCGTTCACCTTTCATCTAGAACCACCCCATTGCAGTGCATAGAATTAAAAGTGAAAACTTTGCTACTATTTTATAGCTACAAATGGCGTTAGTGTCTTCCATTCTTCACAACTTTATCAAAATGCCACTAACTTTTATCACAGCGTTACTAATTTCGTTGTTTGCTGTCTACCTCATCTTTCAGGGCGATTGTAGGCAGAAAGGAAGTTCTCAAGTACTTCGAGGATATGGTGAGGGATACAGTGAACTACCGGGAGAGTAACAACGTAGAGCGCAATGACTTCATGCACATGCTGATACAGCTCAAGAACAGAGGCTTCATGGATGACGAGAAATCTGGTAGTGCAAAGGCCCATGACGACAACGACAGTAACTGGAGTAAGTGAACGACATACACCACAACAATAATGATGAAATATGTATTTTATTGTTAACTTATAAATCATATCTGAATTTCTTTCAATAAACACGTATTACAAAAAACTGGATCGAAATAATCGCAAATGGGGATCACGCAACCATACGGTCCAGTGACACTAAAATGACCACTGGCTATGTTACACGTCGTCAGTATCCACAAACAGGCTGCAGGCGGCAGCGCTAGCAGAGGAGGGTATACAAGTATGTCAGAGGGACGCGGAAAACACACTATCCAAAACCGCCGCCGAGGCAACAGTTGTGTACGACGGGATATAGATGGCAAGGGTGAACGACGGCTGCAGAGATGTGTACGGACGAACAGACGTGCAACTGTTGAACATCTGACCGCCCAGATGAACCAAGGGTCTCCTCAACGAACGTTGCTGCATATAGGCCCCCGCAGTAGGAACCTGGTTCATGCACCCATGCTGACTGCTGTCCTTCGGCTACGAAGGCTGAAAGTTGTACACAGACGCTGCAACTGGACATCCACTGAGTGACGACAGGTGGGCTTTTCTGATGAACCACGTAGTATGTTGCATCAGGCGGATGGTTGTTGGCATGTACAGCGCGAAAGCAAACATCTTGTAAACAGGAGGGAGCTTTATAGTCTGGGGAACATCGTTGTATCCCCGGGTTCCCTCGTCATTCAGGAAGGCACAATGGGTGAACGCAAGAAAGTATCTATCCTTGGAGACCGTGTACACCCCTATAATAAATTTGTTTTTCCTCAGCATACAGTGTATGTGCATGATGCAAAGAGCACCAGGATGAGTTCTCCATACTCCCTTAGTCCACTAAACTCCCCAAATTTAAACCCAATCCAGAAACTGTTGGATCATCTCGATCGGGCTGTTCGCCGATCCTCAACCGAAAAACACAGCGCTGTTGGACACGGAACGAAGTCGGCATGGCTCCACATCCTTGTCGGTATCTTTCAGAACCTCACTGACGCTCTTCCTGAACCTCTTCTAGCGGTGGTTATTCAGGCTTTAGGCATGCGGTCACACAATGTGTAATACTGGACAGTGTAATACTGGACAGTGTAATACTCTTATTTGTATTGACTCCTTACCTGGGCAGTTGTGTGTGCACATTCTTTTCTACGTCCTAGAAGGACATTCACTATTTTTTTTATTATTCTGTCATCAATCTTCCGAGTGTTTTGTCGCAACCCATCAGAAATGGTTCAGATGGCTCTAAGCACTATGGGACTTAACATCTGAGTTCATCAGTCCCCTAGAACTTGGAACTACTTAAACCTAACTAACCTAAGGACATCACACACATCCATCCCCGAGGCAGGATTCGAAACTGCGACCGTAGGAGCCGCGCGGCGCCGCACTGAAGCGCCTAGAACCGCTCGACCACAGCGGCCGGCTCAACTCACTGCCGTTTTCTCTCGTCTCAGTCTCTTCATCTCAATGTAGACCTGCACACCATTTCTTCAATTACTTATTCTCTGTATTCTAATCCGCGTTTCTCCTACACTTCCTCTAGCACCATGGAAACTATTCTCTGATGTCCTGACACATGTCCTATCGCCCTATTCTCTCTTCTAGTACATGTTTTCTATACATTACTTTCCCAGTCGATTTTGCGGAGAACCTGCTTTTTTATCTTATCAGACTACTTAATTTGCAACATCCAATTGTAACTCCACACCTAAAACGCATCGATTCTCTTCTTTTCAGATTTCTCCACAGTTCATGATTCATTTCCATACAATGCTGCACCCCAGACGAACACGCTTAGGTATTTAATACTCAAGTTAAGGCCTATGTTTGATATGGGTATTCATTTTATAGCGAGGAATGGTCTCCTCGTCTGCGATAGTCCCCTTCTAATATCCATTTTCATCTTCTGTCAAGCATTATTTTGCTTCCAACACTGCATAACTCCTCCACATGGTTCACTACCTTCTCCCCCACAGTTTCGTCTTTCTTTCGTTTTTTCTCAGTCCACAGTCTGGCTTCGGTAGCTGTTTATCCTATTCAGCTAGTCCTATAATGTTCCCGCGCTTCCACAGATGACAATAATGTCATTAGTGAGTCTTATCGTCGACACCCGTTCACCTCAAATAATAATCTCACTTATGAACTTTTATTTTATTTAATGGACATATACTATCAAATAAAAACCATCTGGACGCCTATCAGAAGAAGACATTAATATGGGGTGTGTCCAACTGCCGTTTACGACGGCTTGAACTCTTCTGGGAACACTTTCATTGAGGTGTCTGAATGTCTGTGGATGACTGGCAGCCGAAATCAGACAAAGTAGTAATGTTGGATGCTGGGGTCTGGAGCGAAGTCGACGTTCTAATTCATCCCAAAGATGTTCCACTGAGTTTCGATGGGGACCATGGGTAAACTATTCCATTTGAGAAATGTTATTACCCATGAAGCATTGCCTCAGAAATGCTGCTTTATGAGAAGGTCCATCGTCATCCTGATACAAACTATCATCGTCTCCAAACCCTTCCTCTTTTACAGGCAGTACACAATTCTGTAAAGTGTGTTCACATCCTTTTACCTTAACCTTTTCCTTAAGCACAATATTGCGATCGCACTGCAACTACGAAAAACAACCCGATACCATATAACCACCTCCTCCGTGCTTCGTTCTTGGCACTACACATGATGGCAGGTAACATTCTTCGGGCTTTCACCAAACCCTAAGCTTTCCATCGGACTGCCACAGGGCACAGCGTGATTTACCATTCCAAATCACTCGATATCAATCATCCACTGTCCAGTGGCATCCCTCCTTACACCAAATGAAACATTCCTTAGTGTTGACTGCAGAAATACACTGTTGTTGTTGTTGTGGTCTTCAGTCCTGAGACTGGTTTGATGCAGCTCTCCATGCTACTCTATCCTGTGCAAGCTTTTTCATCTCCCAGTACCTACTGCAACCTACATCCTTCTGAATCTGCTTAGTGTATTCATCTCTTGGTCTCCCTCTACGATTTTTAACCTCCACGCTGCCCTCCAATACTAAATTGGTGATCTCTTGATGCCTCAGAACATGTCCTACCAACCGATCCCTTCTTCTGGTCAAGTTGTGCCACAAACTTCTCTTCTCCCCAATCCTATTCAATACTTCCTCATTAGTTATGTGATCTACCCATCTAATCTTCAGCATTCTTCTGTAGCACCACATTTCGAAAGCTTCTATTCTCTTCTTGTCCAAACTACTGTATTTATCGTCCATGTTTCACTTCCATACATGGCTACACTCCATACGAATACTTTCAGAAATGACTTCCTGACACTTAAATCTATACTGGATGTTAACAAATTTCTCTTCTTCAGAAACGCTTTCCTTGCCATTGCCAGCCTACATTTTATATCCTCTCTACTTCGACCATCAGTTATTTTTCTCCCCAAATAGCAAAACTCCTTTACTACTTTAAGTGCCTCATTTCCTAATCTAATTCCCTCAGCATCACCCGACTTAATTACACTACATTCCATTATCCTTGTTTTGCTTTTGTTGATGTTCATCTTATATCCTCCTTTCAAGACACTGTCCATTCCATTCAACTGCTCTTCCAAGTCCTTTGCTGTCTCTGACAGAATTACAATGTCATCGGCGAACCTCAAAGTTTTTATTTCTTCTCCATGAATTTTAATACCTACTCCGAATTTTTCTTTTGTTTCCTTTACTGCTTGCTCAATATACAGATTGAACAACATCGGGGAGAGGCTACAACCCTGTCTTACTCCCTTCCCAACCACTGCTTCCCTTTCATGTCCTTCGACTCTTATAACTGCCATCTGGCTTCTGTACAAATTGTAAATAGCCTTTCGCTCCCTGTATTTTACCCTTGCCACCTTTAGAATTTGAAAGAGAGTATTCCAGTCAACATTGTCAAAAGCTTTCTCTAAGTCTACAAATGCTAGAAACGTAGGTTTGCCTTTCCTTAATCTTTCTTCTAAGATAAGTCGTAAGGTCAGTATTGCCTCACGTGTTCCAGTGTTTCTACGGAATCCAAACTGATCTTCCCCGAGGTTGGCTTCTACTAGTTTTTCCATTCGTCTGTAAAGAATTCGTGTTAGTATTTTGCAGCTGTGACTTATTAAGCTGATAGTTCGGTAATTTTCACATCTGTCAACACCTGCTTTCTTTGGGATTGGAATTATTATATTCTTCTTGAAGTCTGAGGGTATTTCGCCTGTTTCATACATCTTGCTCACCAGATGGTAGAGTTTTGTCAGGACTGGCTCTCCCACGGCCGTCAGTAGTTCCAATGGAATATTGTCTACTCCGGGGGCCTTGTCTCGACTCGGGTCTTTCAGTGCTCTGTCAAACTCTTCACGCAGTATCATATCTCCCATTTCATCTTCATCTACATCCTCTTCCATTTCCATAATATTGTCCTCAAGTACATCGCCCTTGTATAGGCCCTCTATATACTCCTTCCACCTTTCTGCTTTCCCTTCTTTGCTTAGAACTGGGTTTCCATCTGAGCTCTTGATATTCATACAAGTCGTTCTCTTATCTCCAAAGGTCTCTTTAATTTTCCTGTAGGCGGTATCTATCTTACCCCTAGTGAGATAGGCCTCTACATCCTTACATTTGTCCTCTAGCCATCCCTGCTTAGCCATTTTGCACTTCCTGTTGATCTCATTTTTGAGACGTTTGTATTCCTTTTTGCCTGTTTCACTTACTGCATTTTTATATTTTCTTGTTTCATCAATTAAATTCAATATTTCTTCTGTTACCCAAGGATTTCTACTAGCCCTCGTCTTTTTACCTACTTGATCCTCTGCTGCCTTCACTACTTCATCCCTCAAAGCTACCCATTCTTCTTCTACTGTATTTATTTCCCCCATTCCTGTCAATTGCTCCCTTATGCTCTCCCTGAATCTCTGTACAACCTCTGGTTCTTTTAGTTTATCCAGGTCCCATCTCCTTTAATTCCCACCTTTTTGCAGTTTCTTCAGTTTTAATCTACAGGTCATAACCAATAGATTGTGGTCAGAGTCCACATCTGCCCCTGGAAATGTCTTACAATTTAAAACCTGGTTCCTAAATCTCTGTCTTACCATTATATAATCTATCTGATACCTTTTAGTATCTCCAGGGTTCTTCCATGTATACAACCTTCTTTCATGATTCTTAAACCAAGTGTTAGTTATGATTATGTTGTGCTCTGTGCAAAATTCGACCAGGCGGCTTCCTCTTTCATTTTTGTCCCCCAATCCATATTCACCTACTATGTTTCCTTCTCTCCCTTTTCCTACACTCGAATTCCAGTCACCCATGACTATTAAATTTTCGTCTCCCTTCACAATCTGAATAATTTCTTTTATTTCATCATACATTTCTTCAATTTCTTCGTCATCTGCAGAGCTAGTTGGCATATAAACTTGTACTACTGGAGTAGGCGTGGGCTTCGTATCTATCTTGGCCACAATAATGCGTTCACTATGCTGTTTGTAGTAGCTTACCCGCATTCCTATTTTCCTATTCATTATTAAACCTACTCCTGCATTACCCCTATTTGATTTTGTGTTTATAACCCTGTAGTCACCTGACCAGAAGTCTTGTTCCTCCTGCCACCGAACTTCACTAATTCCCACTATATCTAACTTCAACCTATCCATTTCCCTTTTTAAATTTTCTAACCTACCTGCCCGATTAAGGGATCTGACATTCCACGCTCCGATCCGTAGAACGCCAGTTTTCTTTCTCCTGATAACGACATCCTCTTGAGTAGTCCCTGTTGTGTCGGTATCTGGGCCGACACCGTGAAGTTGAGATGGCTGAAAAGGCAAGCTAGACTAACGCAGACGGGCGTGAAGTACTGGAACAGGATACGTAATTAATGTTAGGAAGAAAAGTACGGAGCAGGTTTAATACTTAACTTTACTCAATCATTGTGGTACATTGATCTTGACGATACACAGGAGACTTTAAGTACAATCACTGTATGGCTAATGGCGCCTTGCTAGTTCGTAGCCATTAACTTAGCTGATGGCTATTCTGTCTCTCGGCTAATGAGAGAGAAAGGCTTCGTACATCTGGTCGGTAGCTAGGTTCTCGTACAACTGGGGCGAGTGCTCTCTCGTATCACGAGACCTGCCTTGGTGGTGGCGCTAGGTCTGCGATTACACAGTGGCGACACGCGGGTCCGACATGTACTAACTGGACCGCGGCCGATTTAAGCTACCACCTAGCAAGTGTGGTGTCTGGCGGTGACACCACAGTCCCCGCCCGGAGATCCGAATGGGGGACTATTTTACCTCCGGAATATTTTACCCAAGAGGACGCCATCATCATGTAATCATACAGAAATACACTACTGGCCATTAAAATTGCTACACCAAGAAGAAATGCAGATGATAAACGGGTATTCATTGGACAAATATATTATACTAGAACTGACATGTGATTACATTTTCACGCAATTTGGGTGCATAGATCCTGAGAAATCAGTACCCAGAAAAACCACGACTGGGCGTAATAACGGCCTTGATACGCCTGGGCATTGAGTAAAACAGAGCTTGGATGGCGTGTACAGGTATAGCTGCCCATGCAGCTTCAACACGTTACCACAGTTCATCAAGAGTAGTGACTGGCGGATTGTGACGAGCCAGTTGCTCGGCCGCCATTGACCAGATGTTTTCAATTTGTGAGAGATCTGAAGAATGTGCTGGCCCTGGCAGCAGTCGAACATTTTCTGTATCCAGAAAGACCCGTACAGGATCCGCAACATGCGGTCTTGCATTATCCTGCTGAAATGTACGGTTTCGCAGGGATCGAATGAAGGGTACAGCCACGGGTCTTAACTCATCTGAAATGTAACGTCCACTGTTCAAAGTACCGTCAATGCGAACAAGAGATGACCGAAACGTGTAACCAATGGCACCCCATATCATCACGCCGGGTGATACGCCAGTATGGCGATGACGAATACACGCTTCCAATGTGCGTTCAGCGCGAAGTCGCCAAACACGGATGAGACCATCATGATGCTGTAAACAGAACCTGGATTCATCCGAAAAAATGACGTTTTGCCATTCGTGCACCCTGGTTCGTCGTCGAGTACACCATCGCATGGGCTCCTGTCTGTGATGCAGCGTCAAGGGTAACCGCAGCCATGGTCTCCGAGCTGATAGTCCATGCTGCTGCAAACGTCGTCGAACTGTTCGTGCAGATGGTTGTTGTCTTGCAAACGTCCCCATCTGTTGACTCAGGGATCGAGACGTGGTTGCACGATCCGTTACAGCCATGCGGACAAGATGCCTGTCATCCCGACTGCTACTGATACGACGCCGTTGGGATCCAGCACGGCGTTCCGTATTACCCTCCTGAACCCACCGATTCCATATTCTGCTAACAGTCATTGGATTGCGAGCACCATTGTGGCGATACGATAAACCGCAATCGCGATAGGCTACAATCCGACCTTTATCAAAGTCGGAAACGTGATGGTACCCACTTCTCCTCCTCACACGAGGCATCACAACAACGTTTCAACAGGCAATGCCGGTCAACTGCTGTTTGTGTATGAGAAATCGGTTGGAAACTTTCCTGATGTCGGCACGTTGTATGTGGCGCCACCGGTGCCAACCTTGTGTGAATGCTCTGAAAAACTAATAATTTGCATATCACAGCATCTTCTTCCTGTCGGTTAAATTTCGCGTCTGTAGCGCGTCATCTTCGTGGTGTAGCAATTTTAATGGCCAATAGTGTATGTGGGATATAAGGAGCTGCTCTACCACTGTGCCCCATTCTTTTTAACTTTCGAACTCACGAGTGGTTTCTTCTGCTGGTTTCATGAGGTTTTTTTATAATGGCCCTCCGGAATGTTCGACGGCTGCCTTGTATTTGTTTAGGTGTGGTTATGTAATTTTGAGAACATTTCTCGCGGAGAAACAGCTGTCTGACCAAAAGTACTTTAATATGGATTAAAAACTGTCTCGACCGGAATAAAATATTTATTTACAGCGGTTATCGGTTTCTGTCCGAGTGTGACCATCTTCAGACCTTTCATCGCCGTCACTTTCCATCATGCCATAAACGGTCTGAAGATGGTTGCGTGTTGCCCTAAACTGTTAACCGTTCCAAATAAATGTTTTATTGCGGTCGAGATTGTTGTTCGTTCATTTTTAGCTGTGGTTCTTTCTTCGCATTTTCACTTCAGAGACACCACCAGCAATCGACTTGGGCAATGTTAGAAGGGTTAGTAGGTTCATTACTCGGGTAACACCCAGTGACTGCTCCACGTTCGAACACAGTGACCTCTCCTCACCAACCCAATCTGCGTCTCTACTGATAACATAATGCTGCCTGCCATGTTTTATATTGGCCAGTGTGCCTCTCGTGACATCTAGTGGTCAGTTACCCATTACACAGTAGTGTCTGGACACTCTTGATCAAAAATGGCTCTGAGCACTATGGGACTTAACTTCTGAGATCATCAGTCCTCTAGAACTTAGAACTACTTACACCCAACTAACCTAAGGACATCACACACATCCACGCCCGAGGCAGGATTCGAACCTGCGACCTTAGCGGTCGCGCGGTTCCAGACTGAAGCGCCTAGAACCGCTCGGCCACTCCGGCTGGCTACACTCTTGATCAGGTAGTGTTCATGTTGAGCAATATAGGAGAAAGACTGGGTCCTGTTTGGCGCCCCCAGTGCTCGCAACACTTGTTTCTTACACTTCTGTGCTTATTGTTCCCTCTTTGTACTGGTCGATATTGAATGTTACTTTTCTTTCTTTATATCGAGCACAGTTACAGAAAGACGGAATAAGTTTGTAAGAGCCGTTAAGAAATTGGCACGATGTGAGAGCACGACTGATGTTTAAGAAAGGGTATTAAAGATGGAGCAGTACTTCAATTGGACAGGGTAGGAAACGAAACTGGATGTGATTTAATCTACATCTAGATCTACATCTACATGGATACTCTGCAAATCACATTTAAGTGCCTGGCAGAGGGTTCATCGAACCACCTTCACAATTCTCTATTATTCCAATCTCGTATAGTGCGCGGAAAGAATGAACACCTATATCTTTCCATACGAGCTCTGATTTCCCTTATTTTATCGTGGTGATGATTCCTCCCTATGTACGTCAGTGCCAACAAAATATTTTCGCATTCGGAGGAGAAAGTTATTGATTGGAATGTCGTGAGAAGATTCCGTCGCAACGAAAAACGCCTTTCGTTTAATGATGTCCAGCCCAAATCCTGTATCATCTGTGTGACACTATCTACCATATTTCGCGATAAAACAAAACGTTCTGCCTTTCTTTGAACTTTTTCGATGTACTCCGTCAGTCCTATCTGGTAAGGATCCTACACCGCGCAGTAGTATTCTAAAAGAGGACGGACAAGCGTAGTGTAGGCAGTCTCCTTAGTAAGTCTGTTACATTTTATAAGTTTCCTACCAATAAAACGCAGCCTGTGGTTAGCTTTCCCCACAACATTTTCTATGTGTTCTTTCCAATTTAAGTTGTTCGTAATTGTAGTACCTACGTATTTAGTTGAATTTACAGCCTTTAGATTTATCGTGTAACCGAAGTTTAACGAGTTCCTTTTAGCATTCATGTGGATGACTCCACACTTTTCGTTATTTAGGGTCAACTGTCACTTTTCGCACCATTCAGATATCTTTTCTAAATCGTTTTGCAGTTTGTTTTGATCTTCTGATGACTTTATTTGTCGATAAACGACAGCGTCATCTGCAAACAACCGAAGACGGCTGCTCAGATTGTCTCCCAAATCGTTTATATAGATAAGTAACAGCAAAGGGCCTATATCACTACCTTGGGGAGAGCCTGAAATCACTTCTCTTTTACTCTATGACTATCCATCAATTACTACGAACTGTGACCTCTCTGAGAGGAAATCACAAATGCAGTCACATAACTGAGACGATATTCCATAAGCACGCAATTTCACTACGAGCCGCTTGTGTGGTACAGTGTCAAAAGCCTTCCGGAAATCCAGGAATACGGAATCGACCTGAAATCTCTTGTCAATAATTAAGAAAAGTGGTATTTGCCAGAAGCGATAAACAAATATTTGGAAAACCAACATAAAAATGGCTTGTTGATTATTTTTATCATTTCGTTGGCTTGACACACATTTTATTACTGCGGTGAATGTAAGGGGCAGTCATATGAAAACCGAACAGCCGCCACAACAGGACCATGGAATGCTCTCATTCTGGGACAAATCTCATAACAACGCGTGTGATGATTGCCTTCGAATGGAACCATGCCACGGTCTCGTTGGGGCGGCTGTGCAGTTATCATTTGATTGCCCCCTCGTTGCTCTAAATGGATTCAAACCCGACATCGCAAAACGTAGTATTCGACCGAGTCACAGTAAGTGGCGAGAAACACAAACAATATGAAATTAGAATTATATATTAATACCTTCAGCTGCTGACGGGCGTTGATACATATCAACGTGGACAGGTGAAGATGTGTGCCCCGACCGGGACTCGAACCCGGGATGTCCTGCTTACATGGTAAACGCTCTATCCATCTGAGCCACCGAGGGCAGAGAGGATAGTGTGACTGCAGGGACTCTTTCGCGCACGCCTACCGCGAGACCCACATTCTCACATTAAATGTCCACACACTACTTTCGTAGTGTCCCTCCTACCAAACACACTCATTAGTAGTGGAAGACATTGTTACCAATTCCCGTAACAGTTCTGGTAATATGTGTAATATGGGTAACATGTGTTCGAAAGAACAGACACCATATCCACAGAAGTATATAGTTCTGGCAATACCAGCCATGACTTCTTCTTCTGTGCGGATGCACACATATTACCCGAACTCTTACGGGACTTGGTAAGCATGTCTTCCACGAGTAATGAGTGTGTTGGGTAGGGACACGACGAATGTAGTGTGTGGACATATAAGGTGAGAATGTGGGTCTCGCGGGAGGCGTGCGCGAGATAGTCCCTGCAGTCGCACTATCCTCTGTGCCCTCGGTGGTTCAGATGGCTGCCAGCACGGTAGCTCAGCGTGTTCGCTCAGAGGGCTGCTCGCCCTCTGTAAAAAAAAACAGAGTAAAGGAATCAACGATCAACTTGAACGAATGTCTTGTGACGTCTGGCCAGACCAAACGCAACGAACAATACCGAACAAAATGAAAAAAAAAAAAAAAAAATGGATAGACCGTCTGCCGTGTAAGCAGGATATCCCGGGTTCGAGTCCCGCAAGGGGCACACATTTTCACCTGTCCCCGTTGATATATATCAACGCCCGTCAGCAGCTGAAGGTATTAATATATAATTCTAATTTCGTTCTAGACTGCTGCAGGTCACCATATCCATATAAGTACAAACAAAAGGGGTGATTACAGAATATCGGAACAGTTATGAGACTAGTTTAAGAATGAATTTGAAAACTGATTCAGTACGACATCTATGCTGGATAGGCGTCGCCAGAAGGTAGGTGGCGTCCGTTGTTACATAAGTATCGTAGCACTGTCACTGTTCCACAACACATATACACTCCTGGAAATGGAAAAAAGAACACATTGACACCGGTGTGTCAGACCCACCATACTTGCTCCGGACACTGCGAGAGGGCTGTACAAGCAATGATCACACGCACGGCACAGCGGACACACCAGGAACAGCGGTGTTGGCCGTCGAATGGCGCTAGCTGCGCAGCATTTGTGCACCGCCGCCGTCAGTGTCAGCGGTTTGCCGTGGCATACGGAGCTCCATCGCAGTCTTTAACACTGGGAGCATGCCGCGACAGCGTGGACGTGAACCGTATGTGCAGTTGACGGACTTTGAGCGAGGGCGTATAGTGGGCATGCGGGAGGCCGGGTGGACGTACCGCCGAATTGCTCAACACGTGGGGCGTGAGGTCTCCACAGTACATCGATGTTGTCGCCAGTGGTCGGCGGAAGGTGCACGTCCCCGTCGACCAGGGACCGGACCGCAGCGACGCACGGATGCACGCCAAGACCGTAGGATCCTACGCAGTGCCGTAGGGGACCGCACCGCCACTTCCCAGCAAATTAGGGACACTGTTGCTCCTGGGGTATCGGCGAGGACCATTCGCAACCGTCTCCATGAAGCTGGGCTACGGTCCCGCACACCGTTAGGCCGTCTTCCGCTCACGCCCCAACATCGTGCAGCCCCCCTCCAGTGGTGTCGCGACAGGCGTGAATGGAGGGACGAATGGAGACGTGTCGTCTTCAGCGATGAGAGTCGCTTCTGCCTTGGTGCCAATGATGGTCGTATGCCTGTTTGGCGCCGTGCAGGTGAGCGCCACAATCAGGACTGCATACGACCGAGGCACACAGGGCCAACACCCGGCATCATGGTGTGGGGAGCGATCTCCTACACTGGCCGTACACCACTGGTGATCGTCGAGGGGACACTGAATAGTGCACGGTACATCCAAACCGTCATCGAACCCATCGTTCTACCATTCCTAGACCGGCAAGGGAACTTGCTGTTCCAACAGGACAATGCACGTCCGCATGTATCCCGTGCCACCCAACGTGCTCTAGAAGGCGTAAGTCAACTACCCTGGCCAGCAAGATCTCCGGATCTGTCCCCCATTGAGCATGTTTGGGACTGGATGAAGCGTCGTCTCACGCGGTCTGCACGTCCAGCACGAACACTGGTCCAACTGAGGCGCCAGGTGGAAATGGCATGGCAAGCCGTTCCACAGGACTACATCCAGCATCTCTACGATCGTCTCCATGGGAGAATAGCAGCCTGCATTGCTGCGAAAGGTGGATATACACTGTACTAGTGCCGACATTGTGCATGCTCTGTTGCCTGTGATTATGTGCCTGTGGTTCTGTCAGTGTGATCATGTGATGTATCTGACCCCAGGAATGTGTCAATAAAGTTTCCCCTTCCTGGGACAATGAATTCATGGTGTTCTTATTTCAATTTCCAGGAGTGTAGATGATCTGCAGAAACCGAGCGTAACTCTCTCAGGATGTTTGCAGGAGATGCATTCGTATAAGTGGAAGTCAACCAGATATGAAATGCAAGAAGACACACTACAAAGGGAGACAGCCGATCCTCAACATAGAGAAGAGTAATATAGTGCATTAACGTCGGTGACACGGTACAATTTCTGTAACTACGAGAAAGGTGATCAGTCACTGGAATGGATGACACCTGTGCGATATCTACCGGAATTTTTTCGTGATCAGAGATACATGAGCAACTGAATTAGAAACGTTTGCGGTAGACTGAATTATCCTTGCTCATCACCTTGTGTCGCGGAAACCACAGGATAGCGAAAGTGTCTGGATCCCCAATTGCTACATGACCGTGTAGTCGCCACTTGAAGTCTCGGGATGCTACTACAAGGATCTTACGTCTCACTCGATGACGTACGAGATGAACTTCATAGAAGTCGTACGATGTATGGGTTAAACAAAGCACCCTCAATCCCGTGCTTGTTCGTCAAAGCATTGTGGGAGGTTAGGTGATCGGACGGTCGGAGTATTTACAAGAAGTGTTGAAATTTGGGAATTTTAGGTAACGTCTTATGGGACTAAACTGCTGAGGTCATCGGTCCCTAAGCTTACACCCTACGTAATCTAACTTAAACTAACTTATGCTAAGGACGACACACACACCCATGCCCGAGGAAGGACTCGAACCTCCGACGGGGGAAGCCTCACGGACCGTGACAAGATGCCTTAGACCGCGCGGCTACCCCGCGTGGCCAAAAGGTGTTGAGATTCAGTTATTAGCATATTCCATGGCTCATATGCGAAGTCTTGTTACAATGTGGAACGAATCCATTTCAACAACTACTTTACACTTTCTAAGAGAAAATTATGACAACATGCTGACATTTTGCTGACTGTCTAAGGTACTTTTTTTAGTACAGTGGTTTATCCTCTGCAGATCATTCTGTCTTTTATCGTTTAGTAAAGTGACAAGAGGATCAAATGAATTTCAAAATTATTTACACGAGATGTGGTACTGACCCTAAACAATAAAATGTTTGAAGTCCTCGACATGAATACTAAAAAAAATCCGTTGAATTTCAGTTACACAATAAAACATAGAAAATTTAAACATTGTCGAATCAACTAAATACCCAGGAACTACGATCAGGACTAACTTAAATTGGAATCATCACGCAGAAAATATTGTGGAGCACGCGAACCAAATATTGTATTTTAGTGGCAGAAAACTTAGGAGATGCAAAAAAAGGAGACTGCCTGCACTTTGATGCGCGATATGGGATTCCTAGCAGATGGGATTGACAGAGGACATCGAATAAGCTCAAAAAACGGAAGCTCGTTTTGTATTGTCACAAAGTAGAGGAGAGAGTCGCACATGTGTGGTAAGCGAGTTGGGTTGGTCACCACTAAACCAAAATAGTTTTCCGCAGCGGCGAAGTAACCAACTTTCTCCTCCAAATACTAAATTATTTTTTTAACTTCCGCCTTCATAAGGAATAATGGATCACTGTAATAAAATAAAAGAAATCAGACCGCTCACGAAAATGTTTACTTCGTGAGTGGAACAGTTGAGAAATGGTCTAAAGGTGGTTTTATGAACCCTCTGCCAAACACTTAAGTCTGAATTGCAGAGTAATCATGGTACATGTAGAGGTGCTCTCTTACACATTATGAAACTCTGCAGTTTATTAAAAAGAATAGTCAGATAGATGTTATTTTAGTTTCTTGTTTCAAAGAGTGTAATTCCTTTTTACGTACAGACGTATATTAGTGTCACCAACGATACAGCTGTCGAATAAAGGACATGCGGATGTCTGTGTACATCTCAAAGCAAAACTAAAAACAATCTTACCCATGTGCTGTAACTGATGCATCTACTAAGATTTAACAGAACTTAGCATTCACTGACATAATGACCCGCATACGCGACCCATGGCAACCAATCGAATTATTATGGCTAACGTTTAATCCACGTTTGAAAATGTGCTCCCTACATACATTATACACTCCTGGAAATTGAAATAAGAACACCGTGAATTCATTGTCCCAGGAAGGGGAAACTTTATTGACACATTCCTGGGGTCAGATACATCACATGATCACACTGACAGAACCACAGGCACATAGACACAGGCAACAGAGCATGCACAATGTCGGCACTAGTACAGTGTATATCCACCTTTCGCAGCAATGCAGGCTGCTATTCTCCCATGGAGACGATCGTAGAGATGCTGGATGTAGTCCTGTGGAACGGCTTGCCATGCCATTTCCACCTGGCGCCTCAGTTGGACCAGCGTTCGTGCTGGACGTGCAGACCGCGTGAGACGACGCTTCATCCAGTCCCAAACATACTCAATGGGGGACAGATCCGGAGATCTTGCTGGCCAGGGTAGTTGACTTACACCTTCTAGAGCACGTTGGGTGGCACGGGATACATGCGGACGTGCATTGTCCTGTTGGAACAGCAAGTTCCTTTGCCGGTCTAGGAATGGTAGAACGATGGGTTCGATGACGGTTTGGATGTACCGTGCACTATTCAGTGTCCCCTCGACGATCACCAGTGGTGTACGGCCAGTGTAGGAGATCGCTCCCCACACCATGATGCCGGGTGTTGGCCCTGTGTGCCTCGGTCGTATGCAGTCCTGATTGTGGCGCTCACCTGCACGGCGCCAAACACGCATACGACCATCGTTGGCACCAAGGCAGAAGTGACTCTCATCGCTGAAGACGACACGTCTCCATTCGTCCCTCCATTCACGCCTGTCGCGACACCACTGGAGGGGGGCTGCACGATGTTGGGGCGTGAGCGGAAGACGGCCTAACGGTGTGCGGGACCGTAGCCCAGCTTCATGGAGACGGTTGCGAATGGTCCTCGCCGATACCCCAGGAGCAACAGTGTCCCTAATTTGCTGGGAAGTGGCGGTGCGGTCCCCTACGGCACTGTGTAGGATCCTACGGTCTTGGCGTGCATCCGTGCGTCGCTGCGGTCCGGTCACAGGTCGACGGGCACGTGCACCTTCCGCCGACCACTGGCGACAACATCGATGTACTGTGGAGACCTCACGCCCCACGTGTTGAGCAATTCGGCGGTACGTCCACCCGGCCTCCCGCATGCCCACTATACGCCCTCGCTCAAAGTCCGTCAACTGCACATACGGTTCACGTCCACGCTGTCGCGGCATGCTCCCAGTGTTAAAGACTGCGATGGAGCTCCGTATGCGACGGCAAACTGGCTGACACTGACGGCGGCGGTGCACAAATGCTGCGCAGCTAGCGCCATTCGACGGCCAACACCGCGGTTCCTGGTGTGTCCGCTGTGCCGTGCGTGTGATCATTGCTTGTACAGCCCTCTCGCAGTGTCCGGAGCAAGTATGGTGGGTCTGACACACCGGTGTCAATGTGTTCTTTTTTCCATTTCCAGGAGTGTATATTACAAACTGGAAACACGTAGTCAAAACGAAACTTGATAAATAGTAAGGATATTAGGTTGCTGTCTGCTTTTCACAAGAACATAGCTAAAGTGGGCACAGAAATACCCACCTGATACTTCTGCCGGCCGGGGTGGCCGAGCGGTTCTAGGCGCTACAGTCTGGAACCGCGCGACCGCTACGGTCGCAGGTTCGAATCCTGCCTCGGGAATCGATGTGTGTGATGTCCTTAGGTTAGTTAGGTTTAAGTAGTTCTAAGTTCTAGGGGACTGATGACCTCAGAAGTTAAGTCCCATAGAGCTCAGAGGCATTTGAACCATTTTTTTGATACTTGTTTCTGTTAGTCTCTGAAAGCGCAAAATATTCATCGTTCCTCTAAATTTGGCAACAGCCGACCATTTTCTTGTAACTGCAATATATTAAAGCTGTCTCTAATGCTTTCTATCGAGGCTGCTCATTGTTAAGGTGCTTTGCTAACGCCGATGGATCTCACTACCTTGACTTTCTTTCATGTTCTCCAACTGTTCTACGGATATCCTCCTCATTCCTTATCTTATCAGTCGACCTAATTTCCAAGATTTGTCTGTAGCACTACATCTCAAATGCTTCGCTCTTTTCTGTTCCGGTTTTCCCACAGTCCATGTTTCAGAACCAAACAATGCTGTACTCCAGACGTACATTCTCACACGTTAGTTCCTCAAATTGAGGCCTATGTTTGAAACTAGTAGACTTCTCTTGGCCAGAAATTCCACTTCCTCCGATGACTTTCGAAATTTCGACAGAATGTTATCTATCTCCTCTGCCTTACTTGATCTTAAGTTATCCTAAGCTCTTTTAAATTCTGATTTTAATACTGGACCTATCTTTTCCATGTCGAGTCCTGTTTCTTCCTCCATCATGTCATGAGACAAACTCTCCCCCTTCAGTGTACCCTTTCCACTCATCTGCTCTCACTTCTGCAGTTAACAATGGAATTTCATGCACTCTTAATCTTACCGCCCTTGCTTTTAATTTCACCGAAGAGTGTTTTGACTTTCCTGTATACTGAGTCAGTCCTTCCGACAATCATTTCTTTTTCGATTCATTCACATTTTTCGTGCACTCATTTCTCCTTATTTTCCCTGCACTTCGTATTTTATTCCTATATGATTTGTATTTCAGTATTCCTAAATTTCCCTGTACATTTTTGTACTTGCTTCTTTCGTCGATCAACTGAAGCATTTCTTTCGTTACCCATGATTTCTTCGCAGTTACCTTCCTTATACGTATATTTTTCTTTCCAACTTCTGAGATTGCTATCTTTAGAGATATCCATTTCTCTTCAACTGAACCGCCTACTGAGCTATTCACTATCTCAGTATCTATAGCCTCAGAAAACTTCAGGCGCATCGCTTCACTCCTCTTCAGTATCCCGCTTCTTTGAACATTATTTCTTCCTGACTAGTCTGTGGTACCGTACCTCACACTATATACTCGCCTTTTCCTTTGCAGAGCTGTCGCAGAGCGAGTTGGCATCTCAGGCCGTGCTATTCTTCTCGGCGGGCTTCGAGACGTCGTCGACGACGATGAGCTACGCGCTGTACGAGCTGGCCCTCAACCCGGAGGTGCAGCGGCGGCTCCACCAGGAAGTGGACGAAACCCTTCAGAGGACGGGCGGCCGCTTCACGTACGACGCCGTCATGGGGATGCCCTACCTCGACAAGGTCATCTCAGGTGAGTGCTGCAGCCCTAGCAGTTAATGACGCAGGACCCAGCATATTTCGCGCAGCACTGCAAGACAGTCCGTTCGCACTCATCTTCCCCATCTTACTGTACTTTTATACACGTTGCAAAGATCGTCAGTATATACCGTACACGCCTAGGAAAATTACATTATGAACAGTAATAGCCTGCCCGATTAGCCGAGCGGTCTAACACCCGGCTTTCCGGAGCGGGAAGGAGCGCCTGGTCCCCGGCACGAATCCGCACGACGGACTTCTGTCGAGGTCCGGTGAGCCGGCTAGTCTGTGGATGGTTTTTAGGCGGTTTTCCATCTGCCTCGGCGAATGCAGACTGGTTCCCCTTATTCCACGTCAGCTACACTATGTCGGCGATTGCTGCGCAAACAAGTTCTCCACGTACGCGTACACCACCATTACTCTGCCACGTAAACATAGGGGTTACACTCGTCTGGTGTGAGACGTTCGCTGGGGGGTTCCACCGGGGGCCGAACCGCACAATAACCCTGGGTTCCGTGTGGGGCGGCGGAGGGGTGAAGTGGACTGCGGTGGTCGTCATGGGGTGGTGGACCACTGCGGCTGCTTCGGGGACGGAGCCTCTCTGTCGTTTTCAGGTCCCCGGTTAACATACATACAACAGTAATAACCACAGTTTTGTGCATTCCAGATTCTACAAGCCGCTTCATCGATCCGTAGGCACACCATACCGATTCCTTGGGGTCTGTGGAGAGGGTTGTAGTGAAATCTGCCTCTGATGTTCTCTCCTGGTTCCCCAGTTGCATGGAAGACTCCTGTGTGTCGAAGGAGCATCACCGTTGCCTCCTTTATAAAAATAAACATGGATGTTGCAAAGAGAGATCTTACGAAACTCAGCTTGCTCTCAACGGCGCTGGAGAGTGCCGTTGAGATGGGCGCCCATGTTGATGCCATGTTGCCTGAGTTCAGGGGACATTCGATACAATTCCGCACTGTCGTTTAGTGAACAAAATACGAGCTCACCCAGTTTCAGACAAGATTTGCGGCTGGATTCTGCAGGCCACCTGATGGTGTGTGGTGGAGAGTACTTCTGGTAGCACTATCACTTACACTCTTCCCTGCTCCATTCACGAATGGCGTGTGGGAGAAATGATTGTTGGTGATCCTCCATATAAGGTTCAATTCCTCGGATTTTCTAGTTGTTGTTAATTCACGAGATGTCTATGAAAGGAAGTAAAATGATGCCTGTCTGTTCTCAGAATGTACTCTCTGGGAATTACAGTAGTGAATGTCGCCATGATGCAGTGCTTCTGCCCCTGGAGTTTGTTGAGCCTCCCCGTAATGCTCTCGCACCGACTACACGATCCCACGACAAAAAGCTCCGCTCTGTTTCGGATTTTGTCTCTCTCTTCTATTATTCGCCAAGGGTCCCAGATTGATGAGCATTACTCAAGAATCGGCTGAAAAAGTGTTTTGTAGGACACTCATTATGTGGATGAATTACATTTCCTTACGATTCTTCCAATAGATTGAGCCTGGTCCCTGCTGTTGTCTCTCCATTTGTAGAGAGAACTCCCGCGACCATCCCTGTTTCTGCATGCTGGCCCACATCACCCTGGTCCTGGCCCGATCAGCGGTGTGAGACTGTGCTTCCGCTCTGATGATGTTACTGTTATATTCGCCGAGCGTACTCTCTCAGCAGTCCACTTGCTGGGGTTGTTCACTTCAGCCATCTATGCTGCGAATTTTTGGTTACCAACCGCAGACTGTCTTAGTGCGTCGAACGAAGGATGCGCAATGAGGTGTCGTGATACCGAAGACTTTCTTGAATCTGCCTTGGAAATATTATCTAGAATCGGTCATTCATTGGGAAGTTTGTCTTCTCCCAGTTTGGTGCCAGTAGGTAGCGTAAGAACTATGGCCCATCATGAAATGTGTCATTTTCCCAGGAGGATACAGGTGCTGCACTCTCAGTCTCGCTTTTGTGTCAGGGAGGGCGATGTTTGGACATCATCGTATCATTTCTGCTGCAGGAAATTGCAAATTTCCTCTTTGCTTGTGGTCCGTACACCTCTTGCACGGCCCAGTCACAGGTGGCAGCTGGGAGCACTAGCAGTAGAGAGTACATGAGGCACGTCGGGGGAAAGCGGGAAATAGTGAAGTGGTTGTCGTAATGCAGAAAAGGAGCGATTTAGCTAACGTTCCAAACGGGCATGATCAGGCCAAAGGTGGAAACACTTCTGAAACGGCTGAGTTTGTAAACAGTTCGCGTACCGCCGTGCTTAAAGTACACAGTGAATTACAAAATGGCGCTATCCGAAACCAGCTCCATGGCGACTGTGGTGGACCACGGACCTTAGATGGCAAGGGCCAACGACGGCTGCAGGGATGTGTACGGCGAATACACGTGCAGCTGTTGCGCAACTAACCACGCAGATGAACCAAAAGGCTACCAACAGTATCATCTCAACGACCATTCAGCGAACATTCCTGCATATGGGCCTCCACGGAAGGCACCTGGTTCATGCATCCATACTGACTTCTCTTCACGGCAACGAAGGCTGCAATTTGCACTCCAGTACCGCAACTGGACGTCCAGTCAGTGGCGACAGGTGGCCTTTTCAGAGGAATCAGGTTTCTGCTCCATTGGACAGATGGGCGTTGACTCGTACAGCGTGAAACGTCTGAAAGCAACCACCTTGCAGCCGGGTGGGAGCGTAATGGTCTGGGGAATGTTTTTGCAGTATTCTCTGGATGATCTCATCTTTCTGGATGGCACAGTGGATCAACACAAGTATACATCTATCCTTGAGAACGATGTCCACCGCTACACGCAGTTTGTTTTTCCTCGCCACGATGTCATCTACCAGCAGGACAATGCAACGTGTCACTCAGCTCCCATTGTGCGAGCGTGGTTCGAAGAGCGTCAGGATGACTTTACCATATTCCCTTGGCCACCAAACTCCCAAGATTTAAGCCCTACCGAGTATCTGTGGGACCACCTCGATGGGACAGTACTCACCATGGATGCTCAATCGAGAAACAAAAATATTCAAAGGTGTGTGAAATCTTATGGGACTTGACTGCGAAGGTCATCAGTCCCTAAGCTTACACACTACTTAACCTAAATTATCCTAAGGACAAACACACACCCATGCCCGAGGGAGGAGTCGAACCTCCGCCGGGACCAGCCGCACAGTCCATGACTGCAGCGCCCTAGACCGCTCGGCTAATCCCGCGCGGCAATCTAGAAACCTAGCGCAGTCGACGTGGCTCCATATTCCTGTCGGTTCTCCCAGAATCTCACTGACTGTGTTCCTGTACGTCTCGCAGAGGTCTGCTTTGCTGAAGACGGTTATCCAGGCTTTCGACCGGTGGTCACTTTAACGTAAATGTCGTGCGACTAGGGCCTCCCGGTGGGTAGACCGTTCGCCGGGTGCAATTCTTTCGATTTGACGCCACTTCGGCGACTTGCGTGTCGATGGGGATGAAATGACGATGACTAGGACCACACAACACACAATCCCTGAGCAGAGAAAATCTCTGACACAGCCGGGAATCGAACCCGGGCCCTTAAGATTGACATTCTGTCGCGCTGACCACTCACCTACCGGGGGCGGACGGTTACTTTAATGTGACTGTACAGTGTACATCCCGCATTGTTTCTTTATCCAGTACATTGCCTCGTAAAGGAAAAGTAGTGGCTCTTGTTACGGTAGCCGACTTAAACGGTCTAGAATTTGGGATTTCAAGTAAAAGTTCCTCCAGAACTTATGTCCAATGACAACGTAATCAGAGGACGAAGCAGTGATAGTTCGGGATCAGGGTCATGGTCTCTGTCGGTCCGTTACGGCCAGGGGATATCGGCTGGTACGTACTTCTCAATTCAACAACTTTATCAGCAGCCGTACACTTCAGATTATTTTATTTCGAACGCTACCAGTTTCGGCTATTCATTTTGCCATCTTCAGGCCGCATACGCTTTTTCGTATCAGCAAGTTTATCGTATTATGGCACCATTCCCAATTGACAGAAGACAGCTAGAAACAAGCGTGGGAAAAGGACTAAAAAAGATACCATACAGAAACGCAGGTCCAAAAATAAAAATTAAATGGTCTTCACCACGTTGCTTTGACGGTTAAAAGGTAAAATGCGGTGGAAAGCCTGCGCGTCTTTTGCTTAAACGGCCGATAAATCAGACGACAAACCTAAGCGGGAACGTAAACGGTTAAAAAATGGGCATTCCATCAGGGAGTGGCGGCCAGTTAAAACTTGGGTGCCATGTGAACAAAGTGGTGGGAGAGCCACTTATCAAATGACGATGGCTAAAAAGGCAGTGCCCAATACGCACCGAGTTAAAATAACCTCCTTCCGACAGCAGCGCCGAAAGGAGGATGACCAAGCCACTGCAGTGTGCGAGAAAGTGTCATCACTAAGTAACTGTAGTAGGATGCATGATGACTTAGAATTTCTGGTGTGAGGAATAACTGCTTGCTCTAAATGTGTAAAAATGTAAGTTAATGCATATGAGTGGGAAAAACAATCGTGTAATGTTGGAATACAGTATTAGTGTTGTTCTCTACATACATAAACGACCTAACGGACAGGGTGAGAAGCAATCTGCAATGTTTGTCTGTTTTGTTTTGCAGCTTTACATAGTCGTGTCGTTTAAATATCTAAGCGTAATACTGCAAAGTGACAGGAAACCTAAGGTGGGTTGCAGGGAAGCCGAATTATTGACTTCGGTTTATAGAGAGAATTCTGGTAAAGTTTAGTTCATATACGAAGGAAACCGAGTGGAGGACACTATTGCTACCCATTCTTAAGTACTCCTAGAGTGTTTTTGGATCCCCTCTGGCTCAATTACAGGAAGAGACAGATGAAATCTAGAGGTGTCCCGCTAGATTTGTTAGTGGTAGATCCGATCAACAGGCGAATATTACGGACACGCTCCGTAACCGCAAATGGGAACCTCTGGAGGGAAAATGTCGTTCTTTCGCGAAATATTATTAAGAAAGTTTAGAGAACTGGTATTTGCCCCCGGAATTTGCTACGGAAGCAGAACAATCCCACTGTCGCTAACATACAGAATGTCCGTAATTAAAGTTTCAGTTTCAAAACGCTATAGAAAGAGAATCACTGCTCAGAATGACGTCAAATTTGAACAGCATATTATTGAAACAGGGGGAATATGACGATTATCGTTTGAGTTGCACATTACGTCATCAGTACTATTTAATGGGCATGAATGCCCAATTTCGGCAGTCGACAGTTGCGGCACTGCTACCGTCAACCACGGCAGGGTCGTACCCAATCAGATGGGAAAAATAGGATTTTAATTGTGCCTAAACCAAAACCCCATGAAAAGCAGAATAATATTGCTTTCTAATTTTCGCTAGACATGTTCAATATGTTGTCCACCCGCCGCCTTAGCCGAGGGCACTAATGCACTGCTTCCTGGACTCGGGTAGGCGCGTCGGCCCCGGATCGAATCCGCATAGCTGATTAACGACGAGATGTGGTTTTTAGACGGTTTTCCACACCTCACTAGGTGAATACTGGGCTGTTCCCCACGTCCCGCCTCAGTTATACGACTTGCAGGCATTAGAAAACGTTCGCATTATTTCATGGCTTACAGTAGACACAGACAGCCGGGGTACACTTATTCCGTCCCGGGGGGCACGGGGTGGCGGTTGGAAGGGCATCTGGCCACCCTCTGACACTAACACCGCCAAATCCATAGTAACTAGGCCGACCCCGCGTTGAAGTGGGACAAAGGCCCACAGAAGATGGTGTCAAGTTGAAATCGAGAAGAACAATGTTCCACGACAGATCGGAATATCTCGGGGATCAAGTTCAGAATGCGTTGCGCAATGCGTGCCTTTAATTCAGCTAAGTATGTAATTGGATCACTTAACACAATACCTTCCAGATACCCCACAGTTACAAGTCAGACGGATTAAGACCTGAACGGCCAGACTGTAGGGAAATGACTGCTGATAATTATAGAATTTCCCAATGCCCGTGCAGCAGCCGTTTCACTGGGTGTACAATGTGTGAAGGAGCGCCGTCTTGCATTAAGATGATCCTACCCACACATTCACTTTGTTGCAGGGTTAGTGCACAAAGGACTTTGATAATATTTTCCAGTGATGGTACAGCTAACAGAACTCGCACGACTCATCTACTCGAAAGAATACGGCCCGACGATAAACGATGCCGTCAACGTGCAGCACAGAGTTACCTTTGCAGAATGATGTGGTAGCGGTTAATGAGCATGCAGATTTTCCGTTGCCCATATTCTGCATTTCAGCGTATTGACATGTCGATGGAGATGGAAATGGGCTTTGTCTGTCCACAAAATGTACCTTGGCCATTCATTACCCACTTCTATACAAGGAAGAAATTCCAGAGTGAACGGTAGTTCTGCTGGCATGCAAGCAGGATGCAACTCTTGAACATTGATGATTTGGTATGGATAGAAATGCAGGATGTTTCGTAAGATTTTATGCATTGTGCTGACAGGCACGTCCAGCGTTCGGAAAATTCCCCGTGCACTGCAGCTTTACACGGCACCGCTCGACTCCTGCAACGCTGCGGCTTCTTCTTCGACAGACGTCGGATCAACTGCCTTCCTCCCTCTGCCACATTGCACTCCAAAACAACCTGTCTTTTCGAATTTTGTAATCAATTTCTTCAGCCCCTTAGCAGTTTGAACCAATCCTTTTTTTCATACCCTTGAGATCCGCGACTTTCTGCAGAGCTGCTGGACCACGGTCACCGTTTGTGTAAAATAGCTTTATCTGCAGTGCCCGACCATTCATGGTGACAGTCATGTTAGGCATCCCGGACGCAAACTGAGGAACAGCCGTGTGCCGCGCATTTGTTGGTGATGATGATGATGATGATGATATTTGGTTTGTGGGGCGCTCAACTTCGCGGTCATCAGCGTCCGTACAAAGGTCCCAATTTTTTCACAATCCAAATTAGCTACGGTCACGAATGATGATAATGATGATGAAATGATGAGGACAACACAAACACCCAGTCGCCGGGCAGAGAAATCACCAACCCGGCCGGGAATCGAACCCGGGACCCTGTGATCCAGAGACAGCAACGCTAGCCACTATACCACGAGCTGCGGACGCGACTGTTGGTGTGCATATTCTGACGCTTACACCGCCATCTGTTGGTAAAATTTTCGTTATTTTTTCTCAAGATGTTTCTGCCTGCGTCTATAATATGGTATTTAAAATTGACGTCATTCTGAGCAATGGTTCTCTTCCTGCAGCGTTTTGAAACTGGAACTTTAATTATGGACGCACTGTATATCTCTCGTAAGGAGTGCAAAGGTAAGATAAGAGAAAGCAGAGCTCGTACGGTGGCCACGGTCGTTTTACCCTCTTTCCGTTTGCAGTGGAACAGGTAACGGAATGATTAATAGTGGTACAGGATAACCTCCGTTTGCGAAGTATATATGTAAATATAAATATAGATAGGTCTTTGATGGTACATCTAAACGATACATAATATTAAATTCCTCCTGAACAGGCCATGAAGGCCCAACGGGACCGACCGGCCGCCGTGTCATCCTCAGCCCATAGGCGTCACTGGTTGCGCACATGGAACGGCATGTGGTCAGCACACCGTTCTCCCGGCCTTATGTCAGTTTCCGAGACCGGAGCAGCTACTTCTCAATCAAGCAGCTCCTCAGTTTGCCTCACAAGGGCTGAGTGCAACCCGCTTGCCAATAGAGCTCGGCAGAACGGATGGTCCATCCATCCAAGTACTACACCAGCCCGACAGCGTTTAACTTCGGTGATCTGACGGGAACTGGTGTGACTACTGGGGCAAGGGCGTTGGCCTCTACACCATATATAAGAGCTAAATCAAAGCAGTAGGACAATTGTTGTTGTGGCCGGCCGAAGTGGCCGTGCGGTTAAAGGCGCTGCAGTCTGGAACCGCAAGACCGCTACGGTCGCAGGTTCGAATCCTGCCTCGGGCATGGATGTTTGTGATGTCCTTAGGTTAGTTAGGTTTAACTAGTTCTAAGTTCTAGGGGACTAATGACCTCAGCAGTTGAGTCCCATAGTGCTCAGAGCCATTTGAAGCCAATTGTTGTTGTGGTATGCCGTCTACTCATCTGCCGAGGTGCAGAATTGTGTCTCCTTGAGTGATTCGTGATGGAACATACAGCGGCACTTAGCTAAATAAACTGCAGATCTTTTCTGCTGAAGACGGGATCATATCTTTGTATACTGCGTTCCAAACGGAAAACATATAACAGTACAGTGATGTTTGGTGTTTTCACACCTGTCCAACATACTTTAAAGATCTATTCTGCTAGATTGTTAATTGTCAAAAATGAATTCGTTTACAGTCCTCTACAGGGGAGACATTTTTCTTGAAAGTCGTCTCCCAGGTGTCGGCGGATAAAAAAAAATGGTTCAAATGGCTCTGAGCACTATGGGACTCAACTGCTGTGGTCATAAGTCCCCTAGAACTTAGAACTACATAAACCTAACTAACCTAAGGACATTACACACATCCATGCCCGAGGCAGGATTCGAACCTGCGACCGTAGCGGTCGTGCGGTTCCAGACTGTAGCGTCTTTAACCGCTCGGCCAGTCCGGCCGGCTGTCGGAGGATAAATATGATATTGCAGTGCCTACGTTATTCCGAATTACGATGCAATATTCCTTCGGATATGCATATCGTATCGTAACAGGCATAAGGCTAGAACTGTAGTGTCAAACCGAATCGTCTGCGCTGCAGAAGAAGACGTGGTGTCCTCTTAAAATACATATCTGTAAATTAGACAAACAAGTTATCGCCTAAGGTGTATGCGATTTTGTAATCGATTTCCGCAACTTTTTCTTTTACGATGGAAATGGAAATACCGTGTGGCTAGGGCCTCCAGTCGTGTAGACCGTTTGTCTGGTGCAAGTGCTTCGAGTTGACGCCACTTCGGCGACTTGCGGTCGATGGGGATGAAATCATGATAATAAGGACAACACAACACTCAGTCCCTGAGTGGAGAAAATCTCCGACCCAGCCGGGAATCGAACCCGGGCCGTGAGGTATGACATTCCGTCGCGCTGACCACTTTTTTTTTCTTCCATTTTGTTCGGTATTGTTCGTTGCGTTCAGTCTGGGCGGACGTCACAAGGCATCCATTCAGGTTGATCGTTGATTCCTTTACTCAGTGCTGAGCTACTGTGCCGGCTGATATTATGTTCTATTTTGTTCGTTGTATATGTTCGGGGCGGACGACTCATGACACCCGTTCAGGTTGTTCGCTTATCCGTTCACACAGTTTTTTTTTATTGCAGAGGGTAGGTAACCGCCGGCCAGTGTGGCCGAGCGGTTCTAGGCGCTTCAGTCTGGAATCGCGCGACCGCTACGGTCGCAGGTTCGAATCCTGCCTCGGGCATGGATGTGTGTGATCTCCTTAGGTTAGTTAGGTTTAAGTCGTTCTAAGTTCTAGGGGACTGATGACCTCAGATGTTAAGTCCCATAGTGCTCAGACCCATTTGAGCCATTTGAGGTAGCTAACCGCCACTCAGCTACCAGGGGCGGACTCTTTTACAATTATTTGTAAAGAATACAGACAATTTTATTCTGTAATGTTGTTCGATTAATTCCTTGTAAAAATTGTCAGTGATCCGGATTGCGGGGCATTGCGTGATGTCAAGCGTTTTAGGTGAATGCTAAGTCGTTTACTTGGCCAGTACCTTTCACGTAAGCCACGCAAAGTCGTGCACTCGGTACTCCAACGAACCTCTAGAGTGCGCCATGTTTCTTCTGCAGGACACAGGGTTCGGTTTGACACTACAGTTCTAGCCTTATGACTGTTAAGTTTCTTGTTGGCATTTAGCTTTTAAACGATGAAGCTTAAGCATCAATTGACGATGCACGACTGGTACGTCAGAGTCGTGATGTACGTATGTACTCTATGGTATGTACCGGAGGTTCGTATTTTATTACTCTTTACTGTTGTTTATTGTAATGACCATTATAAGACTCTTGTAACATCTACCGTATGTAGAAAGAAAATTTTCTTATTTATCAGGTCACCAGATGATGGCGTAGCGTGGAAACGCGTCATGACAAGAAACAATAAATAAATTCACAATAAACCAGTGAATATTTTTGAGCAATATTACAGCATTTTTAAAGTATATTTGATAATCGCATTAAAACCTTCGTTATTTCCTGTCTTTTTGTCTCTTGAAGGAGTATATTTCGCCTTGACTGTCAAAAATGTTATTTTTTACGACTGACCAATTTCAATGGAAATACCGTTACAAAGTGGAAACTACAATCAGACACAAAATATCTTTTTACTTAAAATTTGGGAACGTGGAAGAACACACAAATATAAAAGTGCGAAAGACAGAAAAGAGTAAACACTCTCAGTCATCATAGGATAATATTATTTCTGACACTTTCGTCGTGTACATAAGAACTCATGCCCCTGTATACATCATCTTGTGAAACTACGGACACACATTCCACACACAGAACAATTTAAGCAGAAAAGAAGTTTGACGTAAGTTTCAGAATTAAACTTGCTCCGATTACAGGAACAGCTAAAACAGAAAACTAACATAGACACTGACTGCGCAGGGTAAACTCCAACAAACACCGACATACACATTCTTATACACGTATAGGAGAGACTTTGGTCCTTGCAGAGATAATGTCCATCGAGGTTACACGTTCTAAGCACAGAGGGCAGACAGATAAATCGCTACGGCGTGAATTTAATTAGCCTTCTAGGGTGAGATACGTAGTCGGCAAAAAATGTGTAGACGATTAAATGAAAACCATTATGACCAAAACGTAATGTTACATGAACACAGTCTGATTTAAAAATAGAACTTGAAACTACTTGCATGTCGCCTAATACATTACCTTAGAAAGTAAACTTTCAATCCTGCCCGCTTAAAATATGAGTAATACCTCCTATGGGAAACATCAGTTTCTTACCCAAGCCATAATTAATGGATGAACCACCCGTAGATGCCACCTCCAAGACTTTTGTCTTACGATTTATAACAGTCTTATTCAATTAACTATTACACTAAAATATCTTGAACTAATCCTCGAACGGCAACTGACATGGAAATCCCACTGACAAAAAGCCTCCAACAGACTAAAAATAGTAAACCTACTAACTAGCCGAACTTGGAGATTACATCCCTCCACTAACCTCCACACGTGCCAGGCATTGATCCGACCCATACCCTCCTACGCAAACGTCGCATGGATATCCACTCCACATAGTTTCTATCAGTCCGTTCAAGTCCTTGAGCGCCGAGCACTCTACCTCGCTTTTTAGATCAATTTACCTTCCCCATCTTGTAAACTTTACCATCTCATGTATTTCCCAACTCTCCTCACTCACAATGAGCACCACATAACGATCTGCAGCGCCGCAAACTGGCTTCCAATAACCCTATTGTCTCCCCTACAGTTTCCATTCCTAGTACCTTGCTGAGCCTATCCACATTCCACCAACCCTGTATCTCCCCATTCTCCATATCCTCTTCCAAAGAAAATTATGCTGTTCCCCTCTCCAATATTGATATTCCCTTAGCCACCCTGCCAACTGCAATTGCAGCCACCCATCCCCACCTCATCAGGTTTCCGCTGCCCCTTTGCCCCTAGCCACATTTTCTCTCCCTAATGACCGTGCTGTCGACGGGACTTTAAATTCTAATCTACCTTCCTTTCGCGTCCTCCCCATCTCCCCCCCCCTTCACTCCCCCCCTTCCCTCCTTGGTTTTATACCCAAAAACACCCCTGACAAATCCATTCCGTCTTTTCCTTCTCTATCGATACTACACATCAGCTGGGGTGCCTTACTTCTACAGCATGTTTTAAACGCACTTTATATTGTTTTAATTTTACCTTTTAGTTTTCCTGTTTTGATTTTAAAAGATGAAGTAAATCAAGCTTATTTTATGTGAAACCCTCATTAGTTCATCTTTTATAAATATCCCACCTATTAATTCGTTGTTTTTCATCTTGCGTTTATGTTACCTATCCTTTGTGTTCAGAGAGCGTTAACTGGAATGCTGACAGTCCACCCCATCGTCCGTATGGAATGAAATCACAATAAATGAAAAAGAATCAGTTTTTTCAGTTAAAATACACTCCTGGAAATTGAAATAAGAACACCGTGAATTCATTGTCCCAGGAAGGGGAAACTTTATTGACACATTCCTGGGGTCAGATACATCACATGATCACACTGACAGAACCACAGGCACATAGACACAGGCAACAGAGCATGCACAATGTCGGCACTAGTACAGTGTATATCCACCTTTCGCAGCAATGAAGGCTGCTATTCTCCCATGGAGACGATCGTAGAGATGCTGGATGTAGTCCTGTGGAACGGCTTGCCATGCCATTTCCACCTGGCGCCTCAGTTGGACCAGCGTTCGTGCTGGACGTGCAGACCGCGTGAGACGACGCTTCATCCAGTCCCAAACATGCTCAATGGGGGACAGATCCGGAGATCTTGCTGGCCAGGGTAGTTGACTTACACCTTCTAGAGCACGTTGGGTGGCACGGGATACATGCGGACGTGCATTGTCCTGTTGGAACAGCAAGTTCCCTTGCCGGTCTAGGAATGGTAGAACGATGGGTTCGATGACGGTTTGGATGTACCGTGCACTATTCAGTGTCCCCTCGACGATCACCAGTGGTGTACGGCCAGTGTAGGACACCGCTCCCCACACCATGATGCCGGGTGTTGGCCCTGTGTGCCTCGGTCGTATGCAGTCCTGATTGTGGCGCTCACCTCCACGGCGCCAAACACGCATACGACCATCATTGGCACCAAGGCAGAAGCGACTCTCATCGCTGAAGACGACACGTCTCCATTCGTCCCTCCATTCACGCCTGTCGCGACACCACTGGAGGCGGGCTGCACGATGTTGGGGCGTGAGCGGAAGACGGCCTAACGGTGTGCGGGACCGTAGCCCAGCTTCATGGAGACGGTTGCGAATGGTCCTCGCCGATACCCCAGGAGCAACAGTGTCCCTAATTTGCTGGGAAGTGGCGGTGCGGTCCCCTACGGCACTGCGTAGGATCCTACGGTCTTGGCGTGCATCCGTGCGTCGCTGCGGTCCGGTCCCAGGTCGACGGGCACGTGCACCTTCCGCCGACCACTGGCGACAACATCGATGTACTGTGGAGACCTCACGCCCCACGTGTTGAGCAATTCGGCGGTACGTCCACCCGGCCTCCCGCATGCCCACTATACGCCCTCGCTCAAAGTCCGTCAACTGCACATACGGTTCACGTCCACGCTGTCGCGGCATGCTACCAGTGTTAAAGACTGCGATGGAGCTCCGTATGCCACGGCAAACTGGCTGACACTGACGGCGGCGGTGCACAAATGCTGCGCAGCTAGCGCCATTCGACGGCCAACACCGCGGTTCCTGGTGTGTCCGCTGTGCCGTGCGTGTGATCATTGCTTGTACAGCCCTCTCGCAGTGTCCGGAGCAAGTATGGTGGGTCTGACACACCGGTGTCAATGTGTTCTTTTTTCCATTTCCAGGAGTGTATTTTTAGGGCCCTTCCGCAGGGATCGTAGATTTTAAGGTCCTTCAAAATGTTAATTATATTAGGTTTCTTAGCTACACGCTGTACTGATTATACGCCCGTGCTTCGCTCCGGAAGTGAAAGAACGACCTACGCACAGCGTCGCTTTTTAAGTTTCCGTACCTCAACTGGTAAAAACGGACCTCTTATAGGATCACTTTATCAATAAATTCGTTTTTCCTAGGCAAGAAGTCAAATATGAATGGAACATATCGAAAGGAGCAAAGCAGTTTCGTTAAATTTTTAATACAGAAAGCGAAATCAGTAAATCGTTATATCCTAGCCAAGTAAATTCAGCATTAGTTTGTATTTGTTAAGATGAAACTGCAGCGTTTAATTCTGTCACTGACCTAAACTTCCGAAAATACTTGTCATTGACAAGTAAGGTGAACAGCCGAGGTTCTAAGGCGAGTAGACTTTTTGATAAAGAAACGCTATACATGTCCTCAAGGTACGTTCCACGAAAATTGGTCTAGCAGTTATCTTGACTAGCGTGTTCAGTTTTGGAGATTGGCGTTTTCAAATAGAGAAACAAACAAACACGACGGTTTGAGATAAAACTTTAAATCAAGAGTCTTTTTTCATTATCTGATTTTGATGAAATGAAGCCTATACGTTGCCCCAGGCTACAATGAAGTTGTCTTTGAAAACCATATGAAAATTCGCCTAGTAGTTTTGGAGATCAGCGTGTTCAAACAGACAGACTTTACTGTTTCATTATTGGTATATACATTTAGTGTTTGTAATAAGGAGACTGGATTTCCTAAATCATGTCAGATTTTTAGGAAATCTGATTGCAATTGGCACTTGAGAAAGATATTTCAACAAAAATTGGCCAATTGTGGAACACAAAGTTTTTAACAATCATGGCGAAATGTATTCCTTCAAGACTGTGGCACTCTGCAGAAGTATATTTACTGCTTCTCTCTATTCGTATATTCAGTATGAATCAGTCAGCTAGTTTCTCAACGTCATTGGTTCTTTTGTTACAGAAACCTTGAGGAAGTACCCGCCGGTGGCGTTCCTACCAAGGAAGACCACCCACCCGTACCAGATTCCGGGTAGCAAGGTGGTGATTGACAACGACATGGCGGTCATCGTTCCCAACTACGCACTGCACCACGACCCCAGGTACTTCCCTGACCCGGAGCGTTTTGACCCCGAGCGCTTCTCAGAGGAGGAGAAAGCCAAAAGGCACCCCTACGTGTACCTGCCGTTCGGTGAGGGGCCACGCAATTGCGTAGGTAAGTCTTAATGCACTCCACCTCGTTTGTATGTTTTGTCAAAATCAACGGAAAAACCGCAGAAGTTTAGTTTAAGGTTTTTCCCAGAGTAAAATTAGTTGATTTAGCCACACTTGTGAAGTTTTAAAATCTATCGGAAATTTTGTGCAATTTTTTGGGTTGCACATTCGATAGTGGAAATAAGCGTTTGGCGTCAATGGCCGGGAGGCCCTTTGGGGGGCAGGTCCGGCCACCTTGGCGCAGGTCTTATTACATTCGACGCCACATTGGGCGACCTGCGCGCCGGATGAGGATGCAATGATGATGAAGATAACACAACACCAAGTCCCTGAGCGGAGAAAATCACCGACCCATCCGGGAATCTAACCCGGGCATGTAGGACAGCAATCCGTCACGCTGACCACTCAGCTATCGGGGCGGACACATTCGATAGTAAAATAATGTGACTGACGAACGTGTCGTATCTGGAAACAAGAGGTCCAAAGACACAGAATAAGTTAGTACTCTTGGCTGCACACCTTAGGCTTCAGGGACTAGAATATCTGCTCGAAGCCATGATGTTCTAAAGCAGTGATATTTTGTCTTGTCTCCGAACGAACCTATGTAGTTTGTTATGACAATTGAAGTAAGGCCTTCTCATATTAGCCTGTTTTTGTATAAAATAAATCGTGCAGAACAGTATATGGTTGTTAGAAGCAACGTCGTCCTGCACTAAACACATGTTCTACAAAAAATCTAGTTTCACTTCCCACTTGTCAGATGTAAGCGGAGCCTGTACTCACAAATGCTTACGCTCTCTATAAATCATGACCACATAATCAGATATTCGAATAACATGTCACAGTTGTAAAATAACATATAAGTAAAGATTTCATTCAGATGACTAACAAGGGGAGGCCGCCAATTGTGAAATTCAGATTCGATTCATACTGCGCATAATAAAAGCTCATGGTCAGAGGTATAATGTGGCAAAGCACCAAGATGCACTTCTCAGCCGTTGTCGAGAAAATCGACAGTTAAAAGAAACGGTTGCGGTAAAATACTCTCTATGATTACTGATTTTCTACACCGTCGTGGTGCAGGGGTAAGCGGTCGGATTCGTAAGCCGAAGGTCGCCGGATCGATTCTCGCGCCATGCTACCTATTTTTTTTAGTATTTGTTTTTTGTAGCTCATATATATATATATATATAATTCCCGGCAATCAGTTCCAACAATTATGCATACAATAAGTTGTTGAAAGTCGTTTGTCGTGGAAAAACTGGCGACTTCGAACATCATTATGTTTTCCGCAAACAAAGTTGTATTTCACAAATGTTATTAATTATCTTCATAATGTTAACCACGTATAGTTAACGGAAGACGTAGAAACGGTATTCCGAAACGAGTACGTACAGCGTAAGTCAAACGTTCGAATTAGAATAGAGACCCCACGAACACAAACTTGCTGTGGCAGGTATGAAATATAAATTCCGTTACTCGCTCGTTACACTTGAAGGACAGATGTTGAATGGGCCGAAACGAGCCGCCGCATAACAGCGTAGTTGCATGCTAACTTCGAAAGAAGGTAGATGCGGTCCCTAGCGCAACTTATAACATCGTCGAAAATCAGTGCGGACGTGAGAGCTTTGGTACACCCTGTTAAACAAACGGAAAAATGGAGGCGGTACAATTGGAGAGCGATCCGCCTTCACCAACATGCATAAGCAATTCATTAATAGTTTATATATATATATATATATATATATATATATATATATATATATATATATATACGAATTACAAAAAACCAATAATAAAAAAAATTGCATGGCGCGAGATTTGAACCGGCGACCTTCGGATTACGAACTCGAGTGCTTACAGCTGTGCCACGACGCTGTACAAAATTATTAATCTTAGAGGGTATTTCACCGCAACGGTTTCTTTTAACTGTCGATTTTCTCGACAACGGCTGAGAAGTGCATCTTGGTGCTTTGCCACATTACACCTCTGGCCATGAGCTTTTATTATGCACAGTATGAATCGAATCTGAATTTCACAATTGGCGGCCTCCCCTTGTAAGTAGACAAAATAACCACCCAGACGGTACTGCACTTCTACCATGTTCTTTCTCAAAAGTAAAAATCTTTTTATCCTTTTACTGGCTTTGAGTCTGATTCAGCTTCAGTAGTTACTCAGAACGTTCCCAATAACAGCACTGTCACCGCTGAGTTTCATCAAAAAGACGAGAGAGATGTCAAAGAAAACATGTCACTGCAGGACGTAGCCAAACTGATACTGTAACACAACTGCGACTTCCACTACTCTAAGACAAAGCGGACGATCTTGGTAACAGCGTACCGTCAAAGTTCTATATCAGTAAATAGGAAATTAAAATTCACCGTGATGAAGTTCTGCGCTGAGTGCCCACTGTTCGACAGTTTGCGACGTGCTGGAAGGCTCAGCAATTACGGGCCGATGCTATGACTCAAGTTTCATGTCCAGTTAGAGCAGAAAACTATTAATGCAACCAACAGTATACGCCCATTCCAAGTTTATTTTTTCTGAATATGCACAGCTTTTTTATTGCATATAGGAACACGTACACACACATACACACACAAACACATGTACACAGGCACACACACACATACACAGACGGAACACATAAAATGTGTGTATGGCTTATACAGTCGGTCAGCTTCTTTCAGTTTAAACTTCACTTTGCCGTGCACACAAACGTGTGTTGTTTAAAATCTCTTATCTTAACAGGGCCCTGAAGAATAAACAATATTTAGATACAATTCATCATCTAATTTATACATGTTTATCAGTAATTCATACTTGTTAAACCCCCTCCCCCCCCCACACACACACAGAGCAAATCATAGCGTAATCTTTCAATAATCTTCCGATTCAATACAGCAGTAACCCTTCTGCCAAGTACAAGCAAAAGATCCCTGAGAAACTACCTTCGAAACTAATCACAGTCCATGCTCAAATTCGTTACCAAATTTTCTCACAATCAAATTAAAATTTCCACAAACCTCGTCTCCAACACTCACACGTCTTCCTTCCGACACGGCAACCCCTATTCTTTTGTTTCAGCAACGATATTTCCCCAATCTTGATAACATTTTACATAGATAAAATATATTTCCAACTGGGCCATCAAATTACAGTATGTACAGAATAATATTTTCAGATCATCATCATCATCTTGGACAGTTTCCAGCCACTGGCTGGGTCTGTCGGGAACACAAGCCTCTCCATCGTGTTCTGTCTTTCCACCATTCCCCCTCTTCCACCTTCATCCAGTTCTCTCCTCTTCTCATCACACATCCCTTCGCTCCCTTCACCCATCTATCTCTTGGTCTTCCTCTGGGCCTCTTCCCCTCCAGTTGCAGATCAAACATCCTCTTTGGAATTCTTCCCTCATCCATTCTCTTCATGTGTCCATACCACTGCAGTCTTGATTTTTCTATCCTGTCCTGTACTGGTTCCTCCTTTAGTCTTTCCCTCACATACAAATTTCGCAATAGGCCTAGCAAGCCAGTAGTGGATAAATCAACTGCTTTTAAAAAGGGAACATGCAATATTTTCAGATAATATTATAATTACAATTTAGACAATATTTACAAATTTACAGCTTGACACAACACATACATTAACAGCAAGTGGGATAATTCACAAAATAATAACGAAGAATGAACAAACGATTACAGATATAAGTCTGTTTTTTTTCCTTATTGATTTTCGATTCCCTCCTAAGGGGGCGGGCTGGCAGCAGCTTAGTACACCGCTCTTCAACCTACAGAATTTTTAAAACATAAGAAGAAGAACAATAAAAGCAGGCGATGAAATGGTGACTTAAATTGTAAAACGGCGGAAAATTGTGGAAAGTGAAAACATAAAACAAAGGGTTGGCGATGCTAATAAAATACACAGGAAGCAGACAGGTAAAATAGTAGACAGACAATTAAAAAAACACAGCAACCATCTGGTTTCTGTTCGCAAGAGATATAAAAATCACACCCAGTGACAGTATGATTTCCGTTCGCAATACTTTGGAAAAGACGCACAACACTTAACACTCACTGGAAACATTGCACTAAAAAGTCGGCACAAAGACGACACACCACAGCCAAGGGCAGATGGGTGGGGGACCTGGACAGATGAGGGGAAAAAAGGGGGTGGAGAGGAAAACCGTGGTGAGGGGGGGCAATTGACGGAGGGAGAGGACTCATAAGAGGGGGGGGGGCAGGGCAGACACGAGAGGGAGTGGGGAAAGGAAGAGGAGGGGAATGCAAAAGGACTCGGGGGAGAGAAGGGAGGCAGAGAGAGGTTAGGTGGGGAAAAAACAGTATGGAAGGAGGGGGGGGGGGGAGAGAGGGGGCCTGGGAAAAGAACAGAGGAAGGGATGCAGAGGTGAGGATCAGAGTTGATAGGAGGGATAAATGGAGGGAGAGAGGGCATCATCCAGGAGAGGGAGTCGATGGAAGCCACCTTGGGAAAGGAGTGTAGAGATGGAGGGTAGGGGGGACACAACGGTGAAGGCGAGGCAGAGGGCGGGGGTAGGAGTGAAGAGGAGCAACCAGGGGATGAGGGGGATCAAGGTGGCAGGAGGTGTAGAGTACGCAGATATCTTCGAGGAATAGGAGGATATGGAGGAAAGGAATCAGGTTGTAGAGGATCTGCGTGGGGGATGGGTGGCGCATATGGAAGGCGAGGTGGAGTGCATGGCGCTCAAGGGTCTGGAGGGACTTACAGAATTTATGTGTGTGTTTGTGGGGAGGGGGGGGAGATAGATCTGTGTGTACGTAGTATTAAAAATCTCCATTTCAAATTATGCAATATTAGCTCAATGTGTGTGTGAAAGATACATCATTCAGCGAGATCGTCAAGATTGAACATGGTACATAGACTACAATGGGCATGTCGTATGTTTACCTACGAGGAGCGCTCAATAAGTGATGCAACATATTTTTTTCCGGGCAATTTCGGTTGAAAAATTGCGCGATCTGTTGTGGGACATGGAGAATATTCCCGCTTCATTCCCTGTAGTTTCATGAAGTTTCGATAGGTGACAGCGCTATATGTGGCCTTCAAAATGCCGTCGTGGAGTTTCTTTTGGCGGAAAATCAGAGCATAGCAGACATCCGTAGGTGCTTGCAGAATATCTGTGGAGGCCTGGGAGTGAATAATATTCACGGTGAATCTTTCAGCGAGGCGTCTGTCATCGTCGCAATAAGCACACGCAGACCTGTCCTATCTCTAACGTGCCAGCCGACTGCACACAGCTGTGACTCCTCCAATGTTGGAATGTGCCGACACTCTCATTCCAAGTGATCGACGGATCACAATCAAACACCTGGCAGCACCAGTTGAGAGGTTTCTCACCGCCTAACAGAAGACCATGAAGAGGAAAGGAGGAACATCTGAGCAGAATTCCCTCCGTTTTATGTGGCTGGTCTGACCATTTTTTGTCGAACATCGTTCGCATAGGTATCACTGAATGTATAGTGATACATGAAGATGCAACAGATGCCATGAAACTCAGATCTTTACAATATACATGCCTACAGCTTCATGACGTCTACAGTGCACTGAGTGGCTTGTAAGATGTCAACTTCTGCACATGATGTTGGTTACCGGTAACACTGAAGCTTGCTGATTTCTGGTTTGTTGTTCTTGTACCGTACTGAGCTCGCACTGCCTCGTGTTGTCTCCAAATATTGTCGCTCCTAACCATAACCTTTTCAGAGGAATCCCCAGCAGCAACTTTTTCATTGTTTCTCGAGAGTAGCATTTCTGCTGCTACCATCAGTCTTTGGAAGTAAAGAGTCTTCTCGGCTCGTTTGTCTTACTTGTGAAACGACATTTGTACCTGCCATAATATTTGAGTCGTGTTTCAGCTCTCCGAGACACGTTGTGTAATTAACCTGGCCGTGTTGCGTGATGCAAACGTGGCTCGTATCCCACTATTTTAAACTTTTAATTTAAGTGAATGAGGATCGTTTGAATACAACAGGTCGTGAAAGTTCGTCTTTGGTCCTTGACTGACGAAAAACAGGTACGCAGCTCCCTAGCCTGTCTATTTATGCATTACCTTTATGTAAATTTTATACTTTGTCCATTTCACATACGTTTGTCAGCGCTAGAATTGCTATATTTTATAGTTGCTATTGAAGAGATTATAATTTCGAGCTCATGGTAATGTTACATGTAGAATGTTGTAACCAAGAAATATGTTTAGTTACAGGGTCGTAGATTTTCTCTCTTACATCAGCGCATATCAAAAAGAAGATTAAATGGTCTATCAGTTCAATACACGTTAACAGGCACCAAGCACTAATTTCTGTTTAAAACGCCCAAGAAATTCTGGTACAACGGTTTTCAGCTATAAATATTTTTATACAGTGTTACAAACTAGTGCAGATACTCACGACATGTCATTATAACGAATGAAAGATGATAAGTGAAACGATCTATACAGGGTGTTACAAAAAGGTACTGCCAAACTTTCAGCAAACATTCCTCTCACACAAACAATGAAAATATGTTATGTGGACATGTGTCCGGAAACGCTTACTTTCCATGTTAGAGCTCATTTTATTACTTCTCTTCAAATCACATTAATCATGGAATGGAAACACACAGCAACAGAACGTACCAGCATGACTTCAAACACTCTGTTACGGGAAATGTTCAAAATGTCTTCCGTTAGCGAGGATACATGCATCCACCCTCCGTCGCATGGAATCCCTGATGCGCTGATGCAGCCCTGGAGAATGGCGTATTGTATCACAGCCGTCCACAATACGAGCACGAAGAGTCTCTACATTTGGTACCGGGGTTGCGTAGACAAGAGCTTTCAAATGCCCCCATAAATGAAAGTCAAGAGGGTTGAGGTCAGGATAGCGTGGAGGCCATGGAATTGGTCCGCCTCTACCAATCCATCGGTCACCGAATCTGTTGTTGAGAAGCGTACGAACACTTCGACTGGAATGTGCAGGAGCTCCATCGTGCATGAACCGCATGTTGTGTCGTACTTGTAAAGGCACATGTTCTAGCAGCACAGGCAGAGTATCCCGTATGAAATCATGATAACGTGCTCCATTGAGCGTAGGTGGAAGAACATGGGGCCCAATCAAGACATCACCAACAATGCCTGCCCAAACGTTCACAGAAAATCTGTGTTTATGACGTGATTGCACAATTGTGTGCGGATTCTCGTCAGCCCACACATGTTGATCGTGAAAATTTACAATTTGATCTTCAGAATCGAGGAAGTACAGCACATACTGACGAAACTAAAATGAGCTCTAACATGGAAATTAAGCGTTTCCGGACACATGTCCACATAACGTCTTTTCTTTATTTGTGTGTGAGGAATGTTTCCTGAAAGTTTGGCCGTACCTTTTTGTAACACCCTGTAGATGGTACATTTAGATCTGCGAGTGTACTTTGCTTGTTGCACGAGTAACAGATCCTAGGGACACACGACAATACATTTCTCTCTGTTTTGCGTCATAGGTTGTTACCATTGACTGAGTTCTTTAGTAGTCTCGAAACTCCCGCTGACAGTAGCTAATGTCACTATCGCAATTTAGCAGGCGGTTGTTCCCCCACGTTACGTCCGCAGCTCGGTAGCTCAGCGTGTTCGGTCAGAGAGCTGGTTGGCCTCTGTAATAAAATACTGAGTGGAAGGATCAACAAACGAACTTTAACGGGTGTCATCTGACTTCCGCAACGACCAAATACAAAAAAAAGTTGCTGCCTCTGGATCACGGGGTCCCGGGTTCGATTCCCGGCCGGGTTCTCTGCCCGGGGACTGGGTGTTTGTGTTGTCCTCATCATTTCATTATCATCATCATCATTTTTAACAGTGGATAGATTGGACTGTGAAACAAATTGGATTGTGTAACAATTGGGACTTTGTACGGGCGCTGATGACTGCACAATTGAGAGCCCCACGAACCAAAACATCATCCCCCTCCCACGTTACTGAGTGTGGAGCCGCAGTTCATTCAATGCCAGGAGCACTATTGTATGGAGTTTACGAGCAAACCCCCACTGAAAATATGTGATGATATTTATTATGTTTTCAATTACAGTTGGTTCAAATGGCTCTAAGCACTATGTGACTTAACACTTGAGGTCATCAGTCTCCTAGACTTATAGCTACGTAAACCTAACTAACCTAAGGACATCACACACATCCATGCCCGAGGCAGGATTCGAACCTGCGACCGTAGCAGTAGAGCGATTCCGGACTGAAGCGCCTAGAACCGCTCGGTCACAGCGGCCGGCCCAATTAGAGCAAGGGCAGCGATTATTGTGAGAATAGTAGTGATGAATAAGATAATGAACCGAGTGATCGTGGCAATGAAAGTGGTGAAATAGCTGTAAATGCTCGAAAATTCCTGCACTTGCTTGGAGGGAACCACCGGCAAACATCATAGCTCCACATGAACTACGTATGCCGCCTTACGGAACACAATGGTCGTCTTGTAAACGAAATTCTGTTATTGTGTTTCTCAGCCTCCGATCACACAAAATTATGTAATTTAGTTTCCTTGTGTAGTGATTCCTTTATACTTTTTTTATCTGCGGTCGAGGTTTCTTATGAATATGTGTCCTCTGAAAGCATGCTTGCATGGGAAAGTTTTGCGCTGCTAACACGAACGTCTTCACCATCGTATTATACGTACTATAGCAGTCTTAATGTAAAACAATGTTATTGCCATACTACGAATAAACTTAAAAATAATGAAACACAATATGTTCGATTTTCTGTTCACAGGCATGAGACTGGGCCTCCTGCAGTCTAAAATCGGCCTCGCTCATCTGATGTCAAAGATTGAATTCCAGAAATGCGATGAGACTAAAATTCCAATTGAATTCGATCCACTAACCATAGTGCTCATGCCCGCAACTGGGATTCACCTTCGAGCGAAGAAGAGATCTGTGTGAAGAGTGAAGATTAACTGTCCTAACAGAAACGTTTACGAGAAGACAACATATTCTATATCCGTGTAACACGTGTACCGTCAATAAATCTCTAAAAGCCATCATTTGTCTGAACAGCAAGAATCAGTGCGCGACTCCTTCAGTTGTGTGTACATGGTTGTGACTGAAAATAAAAAGAAATAGGTAAATGTCTTCTTTGACTCTGATATCAAGAGGTAGAGGTCTAGGTGGGGAGCCACATGTAGCCCCGTAGCCTACTAGACTAAGACAGGCTGTGCAATGTCCAGTGAATCCATGATAAGCTGCGATTAGATAAATACCAACAGTGCGTGAATGTGTCAAGCATTGGCAGCCTTGGCCTTCAGACAACAGATCAGCGGTATGTCTTATCGTGATGTGTAGACTTTCGTCCTCTGATTGCACCTCTCTTACAGACTAAACGCCGTTTATTGTTCTTATCCCAGAGCAGAAAGTCGAGAAGACAGCTGTGTTGTGTTTTTTACTAGTGCTGTCATTCTATAATCGTTCGATTGTAAAACAAAAAGTCAAAAATACGTTCGCTGCGTTGAAATGTTTACAGAAGATGCTCTTGTTGCGAGAGAAAGGTTGTTTTCTGAAAGCAATAATAAAACCCTGTTAATATGAGTACAGTGTCGTATGACATGTTTTCATACGGCGCAGATCAAGAAACAACGGAAGTGGCAACACAATATAAAACAAGAAGACAAAAAATAAGGGGAAGGAACCAATTTATCACCTAATGCGCTACCAATCAGTCGCCATTGTTTACGATTTTAACAACCACTGTGAAGGATGTCTTACCATTTTGAAAGAAACAATCCTTTAGATAAACGTGAGATGTGCAATCAAGAATTAAAATCAGTTTTTGATGCTAGCCTCGAAGGGTGGAACACGGAGAAAGAATGAAAGATGAGAGACAAACACTTATTTTTTTAAAGTGGATCAGAACCGGTATCGAACCATCTGTCCTTGGTACCAACGGTGTAAAGTTTACACAATAAGTGTGCTCGCTGCTTGTTAACGTTAGTATATGATTCGAGCTAACGTAGTAATATGGAAAGTATCTGTACCTAAATAAAATAAATTTAATTTTAATACCTTTGTTTCTGAAAAGTTTCAGCTGCATTTGATAATTTCTTCGCAAATGATGTCTTCGGAAGGAAGATGCTGATTGAAAGTGTCCAAAATATACCAATGTCCATAATTTTTTTTTAAATACAAAAAGATAAGTTTGTTTTATTCAGGTGACTAGTAGACTGCACAGTAAAAAAAACGCATTCTTCCATTTACTGTTGTCACATTATTCTTCTGATACAGTTCAAACTCAAATTAAACGGAGTCTATTATCTTTCACAAACAAATTCAGATATACTACTTCTAAAAGTAAAAGACTTAGATTACGAATGTTGGTGAAAGTAAACATTATACTTCTAAAATAACACAGTGAACAGCTTGTCCTGACTTCTCATCATTTTGAGATATGACATTGTACAGAGCAATGATATTGTTACCTGGGATAAACTAAATTGGGAAAAGGTTTGTATAAAAGAAGACTGAGGTATTTAAAAAAATTACTGTTTCGTTAATGCATATTTTCTGTTTAAAGCATGGTATATATTTCCAATCATTTCACGCATTTCCTATTTCTTTTGAAGTTCTGTTTCCTGTCGTACAAGTATACAGTGCAGACACCAATCACAGCCCATACGGAAGCAAGAAGAGTATAGCCACACGAATCGCGTTATATCACCCACGAGTCACACATTGTTACAGGCGATATTGTATCCAAGGCGACACCCCTGCCTTGTGTGTTCATACATTTCTTAGGTAGTCAAATTTATCTTCCCTCAGTTCGGCTTCAATAAATCGCTCCATTCTTTTGTACATAATTCGTTTTAATGTTTTACAAGCATGGCTGGGAGGTACTCACATCTGTCAGACCATGCATTCTCGCGTATTATGCTTACTACACACTTCATGAAATCTTTAAACTCGTAATCTCCGCTCACACGCCCTGGCGGATGCATTGGTGCCTACCGACTGCCGTGTTATCCTCTGCCAATGACGTCACAACACGTAATAGCTCGCCGTTGTCTGTTTTCGTGACCTGGAGCCGATGTTACTCGGTCAAGTAGCTTCTCGATTGACATCACGAGGCTGTCTTCACCTAGTTCTAGTCCTGACACCACGGAAAAATCCCTGGGAGAACTGGGTTCAAAAATTGTTCAAATGGCTCTAAGCACTATGGCACTTAACGTCTTAGGTCACCAGTCCCATAGACTTAGAACTACTTGAATCTAACTAACCTAAGGACATGCCCGAGGCAGGATTCGAACCTGCGACCGCAGCAGCAGCGTGGTTCGGGAGTATCTCGTACACCACGCATACTGGATGGAACAGTTTTATCATTCTTGTTTCTCCCGGGTATATTAATAATTCTCAAGGAATATCGTCTACTAGAGGTTTCTTGTTTTGCCTCGGCCTTTCACTGCTTTCTCAAATTGTTATTGCGACCTCAGTTCATCCCCTTTCCATAACACTGTCTTCAAATTTCTCACCTTCATAAAACCAAACCCCTTCTATATATCTTCATTCTTCAGCCTTGCCTTCGTTGCTTCGTAGTGTGGTCCCATCTGAGCACTTGATTTCATAAAGCTACTTACTTTTTCTCCTGAGGTTCAAAAAATGGTTCAAATGATTCTGACCACTATGGGACTTAACATCTGTAGTCATCAGTCCGCTAGAACTTAGAACTAATTAAACCTAACTAACCTAAGGACGTCACACACATCCATGCCCGAGGCAGAAAAAAATGGTTCAAATGGCTCTGAGCACTATGGGACTCAACTGCTGTGGTCATAAGTCCCCTAGAACTTAGAACTACTTAAACCTAACTAACCTAAGGACAGCACACAACACCCAGCCATCACGAGGCAGAGAAAATCCCTGACCCCGCCGGGAATCGAACCCGGGAACCCGGGCGTGGGAAGCGAGAACGCTACCGCACGACCACGAGCTGCGGGCGCCCGAAGCAGGATTCGACCCTGCGACCGTAGCGGTCACGGGGTTCCAGACTGAAGCGCCTAGAACCGCACAGCCACCCGGCTTCTGAGGTTCGTTTAATTTTTCTGCAGCCGATGTATATACACCACAGCTTTTTTTCTAGTTCACTTTTCTAGGATTCTTTAATTTCCGCATTTATTTATTACTAAGACTGTAGAATTAAGCTGTAGATGTTTATCGTTATATAGCGTGTCACATTGAGAGAAATATAGACTCTATAGAATATAACGACTCGTTTTAGAATCACAAGACGTTGGCGACATTCGTAACACTAATAAATTCCCATAGTCATGCAACCATCTGCAGTCTTGCAGTTCTCATTCAGTCATTCCTGCTTCGCCATTTTACACTTTCTATGAATCTTATTTTTTAATCGTATATATTGCCTTTTCCCTGCCTCGTTTGCTGCATTTGTGTGTTTTCTCTTTTACTAAATAAACTTTTACATCTCGTGTGTTACACAAGGATTTCTACTAGCCTTCGTCTATTTGTCTAATGTTCGTCCCGATCCCTTCAGTAGCTCATTTCTCAAAGCTCCTCACCGATTTCATTCCTATTCCTTATTTCAAAGTTGTTGCCTAATAAAAATGGTTCAAATGGCTCTAAGCACTATGGGACTTAACATCTGAGGTCATCAGTCCCCAGGAACTTAGAACTACTCAAACCTAACTAACCTAACGACATCACACACATCCATGCCCGAGGCAGGATTCGAACCTGCGACCGTAGCGGTCGCGCGGTTCCAGACTGAAGCGCCCAGAACCGCTCGGCCATGTTGCCTAACACCCTCTTTTAAACTCTCAACAGTCCGTCGTTATTTAAAATCATTCAAGTAAAATCTCCATAACTTCGCACCTGTTTGAAAATTCTCAAGCTTTAGTCTACATTTCACGACCAATAAATATTGGTCGGAGACTACATCCATTTCAGGAAATGTTTTTTGAAGTTTAAAAACCCGGTTTCTGAATCTTAGTATTACCATCACATAAACTATCTGTAACCTTTTGGTGTTTGCAGGAGTTTTCCACGTACGCAACCTTCTTTCGTGATTCTTAAAACACTGTTAGCGGGGGCTAATTGTGCTCTGTGCATAATTGTACCAGGTAGTGGCGTGGCGTTTTGTTCTTTTCCCCCATTCCACGTTCTCCTACCACTTTTCCTTCACTTACCTTTTCCCATGTTTAAATATTAGTCTCCACAACAAAATTCACATTTGTTGATGGACAAGGAACATTTAACACCTAATGCAAACAACGACAAATGTTACATAAACGTGAACAGCAGTATGACGACAAACATGTCGTTTCTTAACTGGTAACGGCGCTATTTATGCAAATAAACAGCATTATTGAAAGTGGCTGGTTGCCGATTTCTCCTCTGCAAGAATCAGCTTTTGAAAACATTCTTATTGACACTTAGTACAAGTCAGTTTCCTGAAATGACATTTATAACGTTCTTAACAAAGTATTTATTTTATAATTTGCCTCATTACGTTTTGCGGTGATGGAGTGAGAAGCATAATTCTGTGGTATCAGAATACCTTCTCAAATTGTTGGATACGAATCAGTTATGTACAGAGATATATTGTTTTTTCATTCTTGGCACTTAGAACGTTTTCCATTTCCACTCTTCAAGTGATTATTAGTGAGCAGTCATACAGTCTCTAGACTTCTATGGAAACAATCGATTTCGTCAGCCACTGCTCCGAGAGTCTTCCCGGACTGAACGAATAATACTTGTTGTATCAGCAGGGGGTACACAAAGGCGGAAGATGTCACGTACGAACGACACTCACCGCTACAAATTAATTGTCAGCGAAATAAAAGAAGGCATAAAACAACGACGACTATAGTGTCAGGCCTACTGCGCATATTATCATTTGATCGCCAAAGTTGGCAGCGAGAAGAGTAAATGTACCAGCAGCTAGAAATGCAGAGACCTCTATCGGTTCAGTACTAGGAAGGCGAGAAAGCAAAGAAATGGTATCTTACGGACTATGAGAATCTACGGACTATAAGACGTACCTTAATTCTTAAACTTTTTTTTAAATAACATTTTTACCGTTTTTATTATTAGATTGCAAAGCCAGAAAAATTCTTCGTTTATAAAACCGAACTGTCGTGTAAAATCCCTGAGAATCGCCTTCTGAAATTTCTTTTTCTTCATCATCATCTTCCTCTTCGTCGTCATTGTCGTTCTCATCGTATACAGGGTGATTCACGAAGATATGCAAATATTTTAATACGCTAGTCTACAAGTAAAACTAAAGAAAAAGTTCACATAACTATAGGTCCGCAAATGATTAGTTACCGAGTCACGGCTAATTGAAGATTTTGCCTGAAATTTAGCAACTTCAATATGAAGCCATCACAAAACTGTACGAGGTTAAAGTAAAGCAAGATTTCCATTTATTTTGTTGTTATTGATCTGATGAATGTAACAAAATATGTCCCAGACGTGTATGTGCAGAAGTTTTACAGAACAAGCAGAGAAGCAAAGCAGTAACTTCCTAAATTTTTAGTTTACTAACTACTCAGCCCAATCTGTTTTTTAAATTCCATACAATTGCACTAAGTTTTCAAAAGAAGTTGTAGAGAATTTAATTTTGGAAAAATGATGTTAATAACGTTGACTGAAACTGTAATGGTTCAAATGGCTCTCAGCACTATGGGACTTAACATCTGAGGTCATCAGTCCCCTAGAACTTAGAACTACTCAAACCTAACTAACCTAACGATATCACACACATCCATGCCAGAGGCAGGATTCGAACCTGCGACCGTAGCGGTCGCGCGGTTCCAGACTGAAGCGCCTAGAACCTCTCGTCCACAACGGCCGGCCTGAAACAGTATGAATGTGTCAAATAAGCTGCTTTTATTAATATCATAGCACAGGTGAATTCATTTTAAACTCCAAAAAAGAAGCTCAGTGTCAAGGAAGTTGTGCAGTACACATACAATTTCAGAATACATTCACAATAAATGTTCAAAAATCTCTCGTCGGAGTTCAGTGCATTTAGCTGCACGTGTATGAACAGATTTTATTGCTCGTTTCAGTTTAACAGTGTCATTCTTAATTTCGTCTATTGCATTCATAATGTTCTGGAAAACTACTGCAGATTCACATCTGGAACATGTTTTATTAGATTCTCCAGATAAATAACAACAATATAAATGGAAATCGTGCTTTACTTTAACCTCGTACAGTTTTGCTATGGCTTCGTATTAGCGAAGTTGCTAAATTTCAGGCAAGATCTTTAATTAGACGTAACTCGGTAACTAAACATTTGCAGACCTACGTTTATATGAACTTTTTCTTTATTTTGAGTTGTAGAATAACATATTAAAATATTTGCAAATCTTCGTGAATCACCCTGTATATCTTCACTGCCATCGAGAGCGTTACTTGTGCCGCACTTCTTGAAAGATTTAACAATAATGTCTTCTCTCACTCTAGACCACGACTGTTTTATCCACTGACACTATTGTTTGATTGTTGGTTCTTTTAAGGCTCCCTTCTGCGTGAATTCATGTTGGGTTTCATCCATCATCCGTTCGTTCCATTCCTCTCTCACGTTCACTTTAAATGGTTTATTTATCGAGCTGGCAATTGTGAAGTTAAGTCCTCCCGGAATAACAGCAAGCTCTGTATTTCCCTGTCTCAATTTGTCTTGCACAGAATTTTTCAGATGACTACTAAACTGATCTAGCAAAAGAAGAGAACTCTTCTTCAATAAAGGACCTTTCCTTCTCACCCACTTTCCGTTAATCCATCATTTCATACTAGCCTCGTACATCCAACCCCTGTCATACACGTGACCAACAGCACCTAGTGGTATTTCGGAATGTTCTGACTCTGTTTTGCGCTTGAAAATTGCATTAAGTTTAGTAGAGTCAGCACAACATAAAAGGACTACAGTGCAGTGCATTTTTTCATGTCCACTTGTTTTTATAGTTACAGCTTTAACACCTTTCATGGCAACAACCGCGCGGGATTAGCCTAGCGGTCTAGGGCGCTGCAGTCATGGTCTGTGCGGCTGATCCCGGCAGAAGTTCGAATTCTCCCTCGGGCGTGGGTGTGTGTGTGTTTGTTCTTAGGATAATTTTGGTTAAGTAGTGTGTAAGCTTAGGGACTGATGACCTTAGCAGTTAAGTCCCGTAAGATTTCACACACATTTGAACATTTTTTTTTTTGAACATGGCAACAGTTCTGTTACTCGGCACATAAAATGTCAGACGAGTTTCGTCGATATTTGCTATTTGGCTTCGTTGAATAATAAAGCGATGGGAAGATAATATTTTTTCTTCATACTCTTGTGACATTTTCTGAGCTATTTTGGATTTGGTTCGCATTACGAAACCAGCTAAAGTAAAAAATATCGTACTGTTACCAATAATACAAATCACTTTCAGTTTAAGTTTTCTTGCACCGTAGACTGCAATGATCACAGGCTAGAAAGGTTTCTGGGTTTGTGATGAGGGGGTGGGAGGGAGACAGTGTTAGCAAGCTTGTGAATCCCCACAACTCATGTTCGTCGCATCGGTGCACTGATGCTGCCAGTTGAATCCAAGGTTGCCAGACAAGGACACGCTTCCCGCGGTATCGAATATAAGGCCATTTTTAAGACTGGTGGGAATTTTAAATAAAACACTGGACATTTTTACATTAATTTCGAGTGTAAGACGCACCTGAATTTTGGACGCTGTACAAAGACGGAAGCTCACGCATCTTATTTAATCATAAGTAAACAGAAATAACAATTTCAAATCGCATTTCATTTCATGTATAAGACACTTATGATTCAGGAGGAAAATACAGGGTGTTTCAAAAATGACCAGTATATTTGAAACGGCAATAAAAACTAAACGAGCAGCGATAGAAATACACCGTTTGTTGCAATGTGCTTGGGACAACAGTACATTTTCAAGCGGACAAACTTTCGAAATTACAGTAGTTACAATTTTCAACAACAGATGGCGCTGCAAGTGATGTGAAAGATATAGAAGACAACGCAGTCTGTGGGTGCGCCATTCTGTACGTCGTCTTTCTGCTGTAAGCGTGTGCTGTTCACAACGTGCAAGTGTGCTGTAGACAACATGGTTTATTCCTTAGAACAGAGGATTTTTCTGGTGTTGGAATTCCACCGCCTAGAACACAGTGTTGTTGCAACAAGACGAAGTTTTCAACGGAGGTTTAACGTAACCAAAGGACCGAAAAGCGATACAATAAAGGATCTGTTTGAAAAATTTCAACGGACTGGGAACGTGACGGATGAACGTGCTGGAAAGGTAGGGCGACCGCGTACGGCAACCACAGAGGGCAACGCGCAGCTAGTGCAGCAGGTGATCCAACAGCGGCCTCGGGTTTCCGTTCGCCGTGTTGCAGCTGCGGTCCAAATGACGCCAACGTCCACGTATCGTCTCATGCGCCAGAGTTTACACCTCTATCCATACAAAATTCAAACGCGGCAACCCCTCAGTGCCGCGACCATTGCTGCACGAGAGACATTCGCTAACGATATAGTGCACAGGATTGATGACGGCGATATGCACGTGGGCAGCATTTGGTTTACTGACGAAGCTTATTTTTACCTGGACGGCTTCGTCAATAAACAGAACTGGCGCATATGGGGAACCGAAAAGCCCCATGTTGCAGTCCCATCGTCCCTGCATCCTCAAAAAGTACTGGTCAGGGCCGCCATTTCTTCCAAAGGAATCATTGGCCCATTTTTCAGATCCGAAACGATTACTGCATCACGCTATCTGGACATTCTTCGTGAATTTGTGGCGGTACAAACTGCCTTAGACGACACTGCGAACACCTCGTGGTTTATGCAAGATGGTGCCCGGCCACATCGCACGGCCGACGTCTTTAATTTCCTGAATGAATATTTCGATGATCGTGTGATTGCTTTGGGCTATCCGAAACATACAGGAGGCGGCGTGGATTGGCCTCCCTATTCGCCAGACATGAACCCCTGTGACTTCTTTCTGTGGGGACACTTGAAAGACCACGTGTACCGCCAGAATCCAGAAACAATTGAACAGCTGAAGCAGTACATCCCATCTGCATGTGAAGCCATTCCGCCAGACACGTTGTCAAAGGTTTCGGGTAATTTCATTCAGAGACTACGCCATATTATTGCTACGCATGGTGGATATGTGGAAAATATCGTACTATAGAGTTTCCCAGACCGCAGCGCCATCTGTTGTTGACAATTGTAACTACTGTAATTTCGAAAGTTTGTCTGCCTGAAAATGTACTGTTGTCCCAAGCATATTGCAACAAACGGTGTATTTCTATCGCTGCTCGTTTAGTTTTTATTACCGCTTCAAATATACCGGTCATTTTTGAAACGCCCTGTAGATTTCTGATATAAATACAGCTTACTGTTTCAAATTCGTCTATAATCGCTACAAATTCTAACAAAATATGTTATTTCCTATGATAAATTATGTGCATGGAAAAATACGTGTTTCAAGACAGCAGGATCACACATTTGATTTTTAGAACGTTGTGCATACGAGGGAATACAAAGATCAACTTGTTTGAAAACTTTGTAGGAGGATATACGGGGGTTGGAACTTTAATAGTGGCAACTATTTATTTGCAGCTCGCACAAAATAGATACCTGTTTCAAAGATTTACTGGCCTTCAGAGTAGTCACCAGCATTGTGTATAACCCGTTACCAGCGATGTGGAAGTCGTAGGATACACTTAGCAGTGCCAGTTGTGTTGACAGTTCGAGCGGCGCGGTCTATTGCCCGACGAATTTGCAGCAGTTCTGAAGCGAATGCCGTGGTCAGGTCCTGCAGAAAGTGTCATCACTTCTTTCGCTATGTTGTTCATTTTTGGAACACAACTTACGACCAGCTTAGAGACAGAAGTGATGACACTTTCTGCAGGATCTGACCATCATTTTGCAGGACAATGCTCAAGCACGTACAGTGCAAGATCTTACTGATATGTTTGACTGATGGGGCTGCTAAGTGCTATACCATCTATTGCACTCCCCTGACTTAAGCCCTCGTGAGCGCAACTCGATTTGTAAACTGAAGGCAACACTTCACGGCATTCGCTTCAGAACTGCTGCAAATTCGTCGGACAATACACCGCACCGCTCGAACTGTCGTCACAACTGGCACTGCTAAGGCTAGGCGCAAATTGAGAAGCGTATAGCACGTGTGACGTGACACGACACTGCAGAGCGACACGCACGTGCCGCACGGGTCGCGCGGGTGCAGCGCATATTGCGACGCGTACACCGTACTTCGCACGCGCCGACTGGCGACGCTCTGCGCTGACTGAACCGAAGCGCGCGCAACCTCTTATCTTTCTCAAACGATTTTACGGAAACTGTTCTCTGAAAATATATGATTTTTGCCTTACTTGGAGCGTCATATGTCAGCTTCGTGACGAAGTGCCCATCACCTCGCTAATGACCATTCTTATTGTGATGTACACATTTTAGTAAGACACTACGCAAAACTCAAAAGGTTTGCAACGAAAATTAGGGGTCGCTATGATTTTGCGTTTGGTGCGTATTACACCATATGTTGCTGCGTATGAAATTTAGCTAACATGCTGAATTTTTGTTTAGACTTGGGAGAAGGTCTCTATCTGCCTCCGATCTCGAGAAAATGGATCCCATGTAGCGCGCTCACTTCCGATCTCACGCCCGCGAGAATGAAATACTCGCAACATCTCTCTTATCTCCTAAACCGCTCGAGAGATCGAAACGAAAGTTTGGCGAATGATAGCACACAAGGAGGAGAGTGTTTTGCCAATTATTAAACACACGGAACTTTCTTATCTATGGCGGTATATCACTACTTATACTTCTTTTTTTATTTATTTCACTCCAGTGACTGTAATTTTTTAAGAGTTATCTTCAGCTAACGAAACAGGAGCTTCCTAGTATGAAAATAAACATGAAATTTCTTCTTTTATGTTACTGCAAACCGATACTATGAGGTTTTTCGTAAGCTATTGAGCTCTGTGATTGCCAGTTACTTGCTTAATGAGGCCCTCCGCTTCGGAATTCTGTCTCAATAGCTGCTGTGAGATGAGTTTGGCAAATTACATTGTGACAAAGGAAGTACAATTAAACCAGTCACCAAGAGAAATGTGGCCTTTCCTCATAAATGTTGACGCTTCTTTGAATGAGAAAAGGTTAACAACTCACACAAAAACAGATTGGCAATTCTGTTGGAATTTTTGGTGGAATCCTCGTAACCCATCGTATTTTTAACACTGAGCGACTGGAATGGAAACTTAGCAAAGGATTTTATTCCTTCTCTTGACCTGAGCAGTATTAAAATAATGACGAGCGTTCCTTCAGGCGGAATGATAGGCACATGCCAGATACTGTTTACTCACCTAGGGCTTGCCAAACTCACAATGCGTGATCGCGAATAAGATAGTTGTTATTGAGAAAAATAAACAATTGATCTGTCGCACAACACAATGGTCAGTGTATTGTCAGCAGCGAAGGATAATGCGCGCAACAGGAATGTACAAGCTAGCCATGTGTGCCTTGTGAGATGGAGTTCGAAAAACATTGTCATGAAAGTAGATCTGCTTTTGTCAGCAGCACATTTCAACAAATTAAATATAGCTAATCATAACACTCTTTTAGGATATTCCTACTTTCGTAATAATACCGTCCATTTTCTTTATTTGTGTAGCCTCTTGTTGTATAATTAGTTTATTAATGCTGATAATGACCATGCAACAACTGAAATGCTTTTTCTCATCACGGCGAACCAATTAAAAGATTGTAATTTCAACAAATAGCAAATAATCATAACACTCTTTTAGGATATTGCTACTTTCGTAATAATACCGACCATTTTCTTCTTTTGTGTAGCCTGTTGTTGTATATGGTTCAAATGGCTCTGAGCACTATGGGACTTAACTTCTGAGGTCATCAGTCCCCTAGAACTTAGAACTACTTAAACCTAACTAACCTAAGGACATCACACACATCCATGCACGAGGCAGGATTCGAACCTGCGACCGTAGCGGTCGCGCGGTTTCAGACTGTAGCGCCTAGAACCGCTCGGTTACCCCGGCCGGCTGTTGTATAAATAGTTTATTAATGCTGATAATGTCGATGCAACAATTGAAATGCTTTTTCTCATTACGGTGAACCAATTAAAACATTGTAATTTGTGACTGCTTTTCGGCTGTTTCTAGCTTGCAGTGGAAATATGTTCACATGCATGTAGTACAGTGTATCGTATTACATTATTACATCCATATCAGAGTAATCAGTGAAACTTCTATACTTCAGAACTTAGACGCTTTTTACCACAAGAACAAAGGGATCACACCTGTGGAGATTATCCCTTTCTAAATTTTTGTAACAGATCGTACAGATACGCTAGCTTAATAGGCAGCGAGAATATAACCTTGCTTTACTTTCCTGCCTTGATTCTTAATCACATGATTTTATAATATTCCTTGCTTCCTTATTCACTACCCTCTGTCCCTTCTTGCGATCTGAAAACATCGCGGAGGCATGTGGTGCAATTCCAGCGGCCAATGGCTCATCAGTTACTGAAGCATACATTTTTCTGACAGAAGAAAAACAAAACAAAACTATGCAGATATAAATAACAGAAAAGTATAACGTGCTAACGAAGAAAGCTGGAGCGTTTAAATGGCGAAAAACGAAACACTACCAAAAGGCAATAAAATTCAAAACACAGTAAGGCAAAATTTATCGTATTGGCAATACTACCACTGCTGATATGCGCCGTTCCGATGTGAGCATATGGCCGGGCTACTTTTCCGCTCCCCGCCTCAAATTTCCCACGGTGCTAGCGAGGCAGGCGCGACGCGCGGCGCGAGAAACTGTGTCTCAACCACAACGCCGCGCGATCTGGCGCAGGCGCGTGTCGCGTCCCAGTCGCGTCGCCTCGCAATTTGCGCGGTCCCATTTGAACCTGTGATGTTACAAAAACGCGCGCTGCGCTGCGTCGCGCCACACGCGCTATACTCGTCTCAATTTGCGCCTAGCCTAAGAGTATCCTACGACTTCCACATCGCTGGCAACGGGTTATGCACGTTGCGGGTGACTACTGTGAAGGTCAGTAAGACTTTGAAACACGTATCTGTTTTGTACGAGCTGTAAATAAATTGTTGTCACTATTAACGTTCCAACCCTCGTATAATTTGGAGTATTCCGATTTTACTGAAGTTGCAAGAGATAAAATTCATTCTCCACCAACACAAACTGCGCCGGACAAACATTGATAAACGATCTGGATGACTGGTTGGCAAAATAAAATTACCCTCAATACACCTGTAGTGTCGAAGATCTCCATATTTAATGATTATACATACCTGTGAGAAGCGTTCACAGAAAGGTGCAAACGGTTTGACTCCTGTGATTTGGGTGCCACGGATAGCAGAAACTCAGATGTCTATTGGTGCCTTTACTTCTGGCTGCTATCGCTGCTCCGTGCTCTTACTGCCTTTCACGGCTTCCTTAAGATTTTGCTGACCGGGGCGGATGCATTCATAACGCTCTCAGCCGTCTCGTCTCAAACAATTGCCGGGCAACGGCGCTGGCCTCGCGCAGAGAGCCCTGCATTGTTGAGAGCTGCGTCACGTCGCGATGCTTTTGTTTGCTCCAAGAGAGTGCGAGGGAAATTATCAGCGAGCAATGCTGAAAACTATCCAGTAGCAATAACAGGGATGACGAAGACAATGCCTGCGAGGATAAAGTGCCTTCGAAATTAAAAACAAGATAGGAAAAACACAACAAAAAATTAAAATTAGAAGGATAAGTGGAAAACGTAGTAAAATCGGTAAGTCAAGAGAAGTCTTCCGATACGTTAAAATAATGTAACACTGTTCTGGACGTAAAGACATTCGAATACTTTCTATACGCAGATCAATGGTCACTCTGTATTAGGGCACGAACAAGAGTTCATTTTTATATGTAACAGGAAACGTCGTGACTGATTCAAAGACTCATCGTCGCCCAGCCCAAACCGCTGAGGTCAGAAACTCGAAATTTGGCGAGGGTGTTCATTTTATGCTGTAGGCATCGCTTATGAAGAGATTTTTCGAAATACCGCCCCTGAGAGAGTCAAACAGGGGGTGAACGATTTTTTGAAAATACTTCGCTATTCAGGCAGTTCTGAAGTACGGAATTTGGCATTTGGTTTGTCGGTCAGAAATAAAAAAAAATTCAAAACCTATGGGGATGAAATAGTGGGTGGATGTTTTTTAAAAATAAATCGTTCTCAAAGAACTGCTGAAGCATTTTAAAGCTGCATTTATGAAAATAGAAATAAAAATTACGTGTTCCATTGATTTTGGGAACTCAATAGGCAGGGGGGTGAAATGAGGGATGAAAAGTTTTATGATAAAATTTCATTATGAAAGCATGCTCTCTTTTTGGTCAGAAGTACATTCGGAAAAGACCGTGCTTCTATGGCCTTAACTAGCGTGAACAGTTCAGAAAGTGCTGCAATTAGTATACTAAATACACTCCTGGAAATGGAAAAAAGAACACATTGACACCGGTGTGTCAGACCCACCATACTTGCTCCGGACACTGCGAGAGGGCTGTACAAGCAATGATCACACGCACGGCACAGAGGACACACCAGGAACCGCGGTGTTGGCCGTCGAATGGCGCTAGCTGCGCAGCATTTGTGCACCGCCGCCGTCAGTGTCAGCCAGTTTGCCGTGGCATACGGAGCTCCATCGCAGTCTTTAACACTGGTAGCATGCCGCGACAGCGTGGACGTGAACCGTATGTGCAGTTGACGGACTTTGAGCGAGGGCGTATAGTGGGCATGCGGGAGGCCGGGTGGACGTACCGCCGAATTGCTCAACACGTGGGGCGTGAGGTCTCCACAGTACATCGATGTTGTCGCCAGTGGTCGGCGGAAGGTGCACGTGCCCGTCGACCTGGGACCGGACCGCAGCGACGCACGGATGCACGCCAAGACCGTAGGATCCTACGCAGTGCCGTAGGGGACCGCACCGCCACTTCCCAGCAAATTAGGGACACTGTTGCTCCTGGGGTATCGGCGAGGACCATTCGCAACCGTCTCCATGAAGCTGGGCTACGGTCCCGCACACCGTTAGGCCGTCTTCCGCTCACGCCCCAACATCGTGCAGCCCGCCTCCAGTGGTGTCGCGACAGGCGTGAATGGAGGGACGAATGGAGACGTGTCGTCTTCAGCGATGAGAGTCGCTTCTGCCTTGGTGCCAATGATGGTCGTATGCGTGTTTGGCGCCGTGCAGGTGAGCGCCACAATCAGGACTGCATACGACCGAGGCACACAGGGCCAACACCCGGCATCATGGTGTGGGGAGCGATCTCCTACACTGGCCGTACACCACTGGTGATCGTCGAGGGGACACTGAATAGTGCACGGTACATCCAAACCGTCATCGAACCCATCGTTCTACCATTCCTAGACCGGCAAGGGAACTTGCTGTTCCAACAGGACAATGCACGTCCGCATGTATCCCGTGCCACCCAACGTGCTCTAGAAGGTGAAGGTGTAAGTCAACTACCCTGGCCAGCAAGATCTCCGGATCTGTCCCCCATTGAGCATGTTTGGGACTGGATGAAGCGTCGTCTCACGCGGTCTGCACGTCCAGCACGAACGCTGGTCCAACTGAGGCGCCAGGTGGAAATGGCATGGCAAGCCGTCCCACAGGACTACATCCAGCATCTCTACGATCGTCTCCATGGGAGAATAGCAGCCTGCATTGCTGCGAAAGGTGGATATATACTGTACTAGTGCCGACATTGTGCATGCTCTGTTGCCTGTGTCTATGTGCTTGTGGTTCTGTCAGTGTGATCATGTGATGTATCCGACCCCAGGAATGTGTCAATAAAGTTTCCCCTTCCTGGGACAATGAATTCACGGTGTTCTTATTTCAATTTCCAGGAGTGTAGATGAAAGCTATTTAACAGTCACCAAGACAAATCAGCTTTTTCACAATTGCATAGAAACAGATCTTTAATAGATTAATTTTTCAGCAGGCCTAATATATGTCAATAATAATTGTTTTTGTTGTAATTATTCTGTAAGCTACACTTGACTGATGACAAAATAGGTACTACATTTAAATGGGATTCCATGTAAAGGAATGTCCCGTTTGAGATGAGAGAGTTCAGTATCGATCGCAAGACTGAAACTAATAACTATAGAACCACTAAATAAATAAGTGTCGTGTGACTAGGGCCTCCCGTCGGGTAGACCGTTCGCCTGGTGCAAGTCTTTCGATTTGACACCACTTCGACGACTTGCGCGTCCATGGGGATGAAATGATGATTAGGACAACACAACACCCAGTCCCTAAGCGGAGAAAATCTCCGACCCAATCGGGAATCGAACCCGGGCCCTTAGGATTGACATTCTGTCGTGCTGACCACTCAGCTACTTTTTTTTTACGACCCTCTATACAACAGTCTAGTATCACAACCACTACACCATGGTGACTGTGCTTATCTAATTTTGTTCGTAACTGATCGTTGTCTTTGTTCGGGGCGGAAGTCCTATAACACTTGTTGAAGTTCTTTGTTAATACATTAACTCAGTTTTTTTATCGCAGAGGACGGCTAATCCTCTGACCGAACGCGCCGAGCTTCCGTGCCGGCACACTTTAATTACACAGAGCCTGGCAGCCGTGTAAATAATCACTAATTCTTTTATAGTAAGCGGATTTACACAAGATCAATGGGCATAACAACATATAAATTCGGTTAAAGGAAAACGGAAAAAATCTGTGTAGACCACACAGTCTATGCTTTCGAAGCAGCAGGCGCTAATCTAATTGAATCTGTAGAAAGAATAGGACTGGATGTGAGTCAGAGTTTCGTCCAAAGCAATGAGGGGCAACCGTCATGAGTGGTGTAGACAAAGAGGAATCAAATCACAATTTAAACTTAGTCCTTAAAGGCGCTGCAGGGGCTAAGAGACTAATCAAGAAACAGTTACATATTTCGATATAGCAGATAACGTTTACAGTTTTATTGGTCTTAGCATGGTACGGTGGTAGAATTAAAAAACTTGTTCCGCGTGTACTTTCAAGGTAATGCAAAGAATACCAAATCCGACACGTTTTTCTGGCAGACAAGAATCCATTTGTAGACTTAAAGTTCATTGACGTTCTTAAGGTTCTGATAAACATAGTTCGTAAGAGCAAAAAAATGTAAAATATAAACTTCCACGGCAGGAAATGCCATAATTATTAAAATATTCCCGGCTATAATGCCACGGTCGGATGAATTTAGCATTAAAATTCAACGTCTCGTCCCTGTCAGGTAAAGACATTTCCAAGAAAGATCGTAGCTTCTTTGAGTGTCCAATTCACATCCTGACTCCTTCGTTAGGAAAGAGGTGGGCGTTGAATTGAATAACATTTGGATCCCGGCGCAGAAGAAGATGTGTACCAATCTTCCAGCACCGGGCAATAGCAGCTGCGGGTGACAGCAACTGAAACGGGCAACTGCACACGGGTGTTCAAAGAACGGTGACGTCACGCCATTGAGTGGTATCACGCTAAACGGAATTTAGCTGCAGACAGCACGAGCAAGGGTGTGAATCGGACGCTGCAAGAAGCTACGATCCCTCTCGAAAATTTCCTCTCCGGATGGGGACGAAACGATGGGTTTTACTGTGAAATCCATTTGACCACGGCATAATAGCCCGGAATATAGCATTAACTGAGAGAAAAAAATGTAAAGATCAGAATATAGCAAGTTTCAAAGAAACCATCCCGGCATTTGCGTCAAGCGACGTATCGCTCGTTTGCTCTCAGAAGTACACTGCTCTTCAGGTCTGAAGGTCGAAATACACTCATGCTCATAAATAATGCTGATACATGGTGAAACAACTCTCTGGTGGTCGGTTTGCGGGTTTAAATCACCTCGGGGTATGACCACGCGGTGCATTTGACCTGCGATCGTCGCACGGTGGCGCTGGCAGCAGTCCACATACGCAGAGGTGTGTTGAGGCATGTCAGAGTACGGTGCAGCGAGTAAGTGTGCAGGCGTTTCCAGACGTGCTAATCGTGACTGTGTTGAAAATGGCTCAAAGAACACATATTGGTGACGTTATGAGGGGTAGAATACTAGGGCGACTGGCGGCTGGTCAAACACAGCAGGTCGTAGCACGGGCCCTCCGTCTGCCACTAAGTGTGATCTCAAGATTATGGCAACGATTCCAGCAGACAGGAAACGTGTCCAGGCGCTACAGTACGGGATGTCCACAGCGTACAACACCACAAGAATACCGATATCTCACCATCAGTGCCCGCAGACGGCCACTGAGTACTGCAGGTAGCCTTGCTCGGGACGTTACCGCAGCCACTGGAACAGCTGTCTCCAGACACACAGTCTACAGACGACTGAACAGACATGGTTTATTCGCCCAGAGACCTGCAAGTTGCATTCCACTGACTCCTGGTCACAGAAGAGCCCGTAAAGCTTGGTGTCAAGAACAGAGTACATGGTCATTGGAACAGTGGTCCCAGGTTATGTTCACAGACGAGTCTCGGTATAGTCTGAACAGCGATTCTCGCCGGGTTTTCATCTGGTGTGAACCAGAAACCAGATACCAACCCCTTAATGTCCTGAATGGAGGTAGTGGTTTGATGGTGTGGGTTGGGTTTACGATTGGTGCACGTACACTCCTGCATGTCTTTGACAGTGGAACTGTAACAGGTCAGATGTATGGGGACGTCGTTTTGCTCCAATATGTCCGCCTTTTCAGGGGTGCAGTGGGTCCCACCTTCCTCCTGATCTATGATAACGCACGACCCCACCGAGCTGCCATCGTGGAGGAGTATCTTGAAACAGAAGATATCAGGCGAATGGAGTGGCCTGCCTGTTCTCCAGACCTAAACCCTATCAAGCACGTCTGGGATGCTCTCGGTCGACGTATCGCTGCACGTCTTCAAACCCCTACGACACTTCAGGAGTCCCGACAGGCACTGGTGCAAGAATGGGAGGCTATACCCCAGCAGCTGCTCCACCACCTGATCCAGAGTATGCCAACGCGTTGTGCGGCCTGTGTACTGTGCATGGTGATCATATCCCATATTGATGTCGGGGTACATGTGCAGGAAACAGTGGCGTTTTGTAGTACGTGTGTTTCTGGACGGTTTTCTCAACTTATCACCAATACCGTGGACTTACAGATCTGTGTCGTGTGTGTTCCCTATGTGCCTATGCTATTAGCACCAGTTTAGGGAAGTGCCACGTTGTGTGGCACCACATTCTGCAATTATCCATTATTTATAAGCATGAGTGTAGATAAAGTAACATAATATATTAAAAACGTGGTAGAAATGGTTGAAAGTTCGGTACCATGTTTCCAGAGCTCCCATAGTCGTTCACAGGAGACTGGAAGCCACAGGGTGTGGTGTCAGCGTGACTGTAGCATCAAATGGGTCTGACACAACACCACCTAAAAGAACGAGAAAAGGTAGTGTGTGTCAGTCAACGAGCGGTAATGGTGCAATGCGGTGCTGTTATTCTTTACAACACGATCCGGGGAAAACATCTGGACGACTTCACACGGGAAAGAATCATAGGGAAACTAGAAGAAGGACGAAGTGTTACGAGTGTAGCCCTGGAGTTTGGTACTGCTCCCAGCACTGTTTCAGGCTCTTGGGGAGCGTTCCAAACCACGAGTACTGCTGCCCGAAGGAGAGGACGCAGTCGACCACGGTCAACTAAAGCAGCAGATGGCTTCTACATTGTCCAACAACCAAGAAGAGACCCACGACAAACACTGGTTGCAATTGAAACCAGGACTGCAGGGCACGGTGACTGCAGGGGGGTGGTCTCTTTGCTCGGCGACCATTACGTTGTGTTCCGTTGATACCTGCACGTCTGCGGCACTGTTTGCGATGGTATCAAGAGCATAGGGACTAAATCTACCAGGAGCAGGGTCACGTGCTCCTCTCGGATGAGAGCAGACTCAGGCTCGGTAATAACTCTGGACGTACCCTCAAATGGCGAGAAGTGGGAACACGTAATGCACCCAGGAACATTGTCGAGCATGATCGTTTTGGTGGTCGAGCTGCTATGACGTGGGGAGGCGTAATATTGCTTAGGCGTACTGACCTACAAATATTTGAATACGGCACACTCGCCGGTCAACATTACTGTGGCACTGTACTTCTTCCCTTCATGCGTCTTTTTCAAGAGTGCATTCGGCCCTGACTTCACTTTTATGGATGCCAATGTGCGATTACACTGAATAGCGCACTTGGAGGAGCTCCGAGAACGAGAGGATATTCGGCGAATGGACTGAGTTGTCCTTTGCGGCGACATAAATCCCATCGACCGCATGTGCATGCCTTGGGGAGACGTACTGCAATTCGTCCACATGTCATTCGCTTCCGTGGAGGGATGGAACGCCCTGGTACAAGAACACCTCACCAAACTTGTGACCAGCGTGGGAACACGTTGCAGAGCAAGCATTGTTGTCATTGGTAATCACATATCGTATTAAGAGCCATGTCCCTCCTTTTGTAATGTCCACGGAACCATGATAAATCACGGTGACGTCAGCGTAATTTCTGTTTGTCTCATAGTGTCTTTCTTTCAGTTGCCTTATGTACTATACTGTAACAGTCTCTTTTTTTCTACTTTTTTAAGTACGAACATTTTAGGTTAGGGTTTGCGGTGACTATTTACATCCACAATGCGTTTCGACGGTTTAAATCTTCATCATCATACGGATTTACGACTGTTCATATGACGCATGTATGTAATGTGTACGATTTTGGCGTAACTTGTGGCACGGTCTCCAGTGGTCACAGGCTCCTTTCTCCGTCAAAACACATCACATGTAAATTGTCATATTTGGTAAACAAAGGTGGTGTCTGGTGTCTAGTGTATGAAATGTTGCTAACACTGAAACTTTCTTTAAACTTTCAGTTGCCTTATGTACTATACTGTAACAGTCTCTTTTTTTCTACTTTTTTAAGTACGAACATTTTAGGTTAGGGTTTGCGGTGACTATTTACATCCACAATGCGTTTCGACATCAGCCTCCAATCTCGAGATAATGGATTTTATGAAGGGCGTTCGCTTCCGGTTGCATCTGCGCGAGAATGAAATATTCATAATACCCCTCACACCTCGTAAACCGTTTGGGATACCGAAACGAGGTTTTGGCAAATGATCATACGCATTTGTTTAACATACAGAACTTTGTTATCTACAATGATATAGCAGTAGCTATACATTTTATTTTATTTTTCAAACCATTACTGGGTAATTTGTTAAGAGTCTTCGACAGCTAGTGAAAAGAGAATTTTTCTATAGGAACAATTTGAAATTCTTCTGTTGGGGTACTGTCAACGGACACAGTGAGGTTTTCTGTGAGTTACTGTCCTGTCTCGTGGCCAGTTGCTTGAGTAATAAGACGTCTCTTTCAGGATTCTGCTGTTATAGCTATTGCAAGGTGAGTTTGTGCAAATTATACTGTGTGTTGGCAAAAGAAGCAAAGCTAGAGAGATGTAGCCGTCACTCGTAACTGATGATGCTTCTTCAAATGAGAAAAGTTTAACATTTCAGACAGTTTGTTTCATTTCATACTCTATTTACAGGGTAACATTTATCGATTTATAAGAAATAAAGCCGCCATAACTTCTGAACGGTTTGTGTTAGGACGTTGAATCTGGTTTAGCGACGAAGCCAGCTTTCATTTAAATGGGCTCGCCAATAAGCAAAATCGGCGCATTTGCGGGACTGAGAATCCGCACTGCTCGATCGAGAAGCCTCTTCACCCTCAACGGGTGACTGTGTAGTGCACAAAGTCCAGTCACGGAATAATCGGGGCGATATTCCTTGATGGCACGGTGAAAGCGAATGGTACGCGAAGGTTTTTCGTACCCGTTATCCAAAGTGACACTGATTTCGACAAGATGTGGTTCATGCCGGACGAAGCTCGACGCCATCGGAGCAGGAGAGTGTTTCATGTCTTGAAGGAACACGTTGGGGACATCATTCTTGCTCTGGGGTACCCAGAGGCCTGTACCGCGATCGGCCGCCTTATTCTCCGGATCTGAACACATGTGACTCCTTTTTGTGTGGCTATATTAAAGACAAGGTGTACAGTGGCTATATTAAAGACAAGGTGTACAGCAATAACCCCAAAGCCGGCCGGGGTGGCCGAGCGGTTCTAGGCGCTACAGTCTGGAATCGCGAGACCGCTACGGTCGCAGGTTCGAATCCTGCCTCGGGCATGGCTGTGTGTGATGTCCTTAGGTTAGTTAGGTTTAAGTAGTTCTAAGTTCTAGGGGACTGGTGACCTCAGAAGTTAAGTGCTATAGTGCTCAGAGGCATATGAACGAATAACCCCAAAACCATCGATGAGCTGAAAACAACCACTCAGGAAGTCATCGACGTTCCGCCACTTCAGCGGGCCATGCAGAATTTTGCTATTCGTCTGCGCCACATCATCGCCAACGATGGCAGGCATATTGAACATGTCACAACATAAATCTGAATATCTGTAATGACGTTTACATGTTGAATTAAGTATATACAAGCCGCAGTTTGTAACTAGTTTACGTTTTTTTCATGTAGTTCAATAATTGTCACCCTATAGGTGGGGTGTTTAGATTCGAATGGAACGAGAAGCCAACCATTTAGAACCCGCTGTATTATAAACATCTTCACAATGTTTGATAGATATCGGATTGGTCCTTCATGGTGTAAGATTTTCCTACTTCCGTCGGTGTACTAAGGCAGACACCTGGAATGCTGCTTTCAAAAGGACCCCGCCGTTTTCATCCTCCATACTAGTTCAAGCCGACGATCTTTGTACTCGTTCTCGCATCAGTCCACGGTCCGACCAGTGGATTCAGCATATACGTTGTCTAGAGCAGTATTTTTTTACCACTGTGATACATGGCTATGACTGCTAACCTATTTTCGCACCTCATATTGCCACAGTTTGGCTTTCCTGCTTCCGTATTTGGCGACTGCGGTTTCCACTTTAACAGCATCATTTCAATGGCTTTTTAATGTGACTAATCCGGCCTCCGCTGTTCAAGATAATCAACAGATGCGCTAACCGCGTGAAACGCATCAGTACTAACAACACACTTGTAACAGAGGTTGTTTCCTATTTTTGGAGTAGTACGTTTCATGAGGCTTTTATTAACAAATCTGTCATAAGCAACTTCCTGGGAGATTAAAACTGTGTGCCGGGCCGAGACTCGAACTCGGGACCTTTGCCTTTCGCGGGCAAGTGCTCTACCATCTGAGCTACCCAAGCACGACTCACCACCCGCCCTCACAGCTTCAATTCTACCAGTACCTCGTCTCCTAACATCCAAACTTCACGGAAGCTCTTCTGCGAACCACGCAGAACCAAACTCCTGGAAGAAAGGATATTGCGGAGACATGGCTTAGCCACAGCCTGGGGGATGTTGGAAATCTGTCACAGTTGCAGTACATATGTTTGGTGACTATTTTGTATCCCGTATGGAAGGCGGCGCGTGGGTCTGCTTCTGAAAACTGAAAGGTTGGCCGAATGAAGAAAGAGAGTAGGAGCAGGAAAACGTGAAAATCTCTCGGTACTGCAGTATGAATTATAGATGTTTACTGTAGGCAAAAACAAGTTAATAAATGGTTACATAACTTTGCAATGATGAGCAAAGCCTTAGACCCGTCGCAAATAGTGCAAAGTCTCAATAACAAGCCAACACCCTCTGAAGTTGAAGCGAACTGTCCCGGCCGTCTGCTCTTGATCAAATGGGTAGAATCTGGAGTGGAACTCGTAGATCTGGACAGCGCCTGCTAGAGAGTGCTGTCGTCGGTGTCGGTGTCGTAGTGCCAACCTATGAACTTGCACCTACGCCGTGGCATCGTAGCTATCGATACCACAGACTAGTTTCGAACTAACTGGTTCATTCTGAAGCCTGCCCTGCTGAGGCTGCACTGAAAGCGCCTTATCTTAATAACAGACGTCAAAATGGCAATACATGGTTTGTAAAGTGATCGCAGCTGACTGTCACAATCAACATGTGCCTACTTTGTGAGTCCGAATCAAACTTACGTAAGGAAACACCAAATACGGGAACATAGATTCTGACTTGCTACGGAGGCGCATGTTGATTGTGACAATCATCTGCGAACACTTTCTTTACAAAGCACGCATTGCCATTTTGATGTTCGTTTTTAAATTCAGGCACTTTCAGTGCAGATTCGGTAGGCCAGGTTTGAGACTGAACCAGTTAGTTCGAAACTAGTCGCACAAACATACGAACTGCATCTGTGACAGATTCATTATTAAGGGCTTCATGAAATATTAAAAAGATTGCTGCTCCTGCATCAACAAAATGCTGAAACTCGAAATGGAGTAGTGGGTATTCCACGATTTTTTAAACTAGCATTCGGAGAGAGGCTCTGTCGGTAGGTGCATTGCCCACAAAGACAAGAGCCTGGGTTAATTGCCTGTCCAAACCATTGTAAAGAAGTAAGGAAACATCAAAGAAAGGAACATTAACATTTAATGCCCCTTCGACGATGAGCTCTTTAAGGGCGGAGCTCGAGGTCCGTTATTAGAAGGATGTGGAAAGAAATAGGTCTTGTCCTTCTCAAAGGAAGCATCCCGGCACTCGTCTTAAGCGATTTAGGGAAACCAACGAAACTCTAAATCTCTTTACCGGAACGTTACGTGAAACCCAATCCCGCGAATGCGAGTCCTGTGTCGTAACCAAAAAATGTTCAAATGTGTGTGAAATCTTATGGGGCTTAACTACTAAGGTCATCAGTCCCTAAGCTTACACACTACTTAACCTAAATTATCCTAAGGACAAACACGCACATCCATGCCCGAGGGAGGATTCGAACCTCCGCCGGGATCAGCCGCACAGTCCATGACTAACAGCGCCTGTAGACCGCTCGGCTAATCCCGCGCTGAGTCGTAACCATCAACGCAATCTCGCTTGGAATTCATTGCAGAGTATGGAGGTGAAGAGGCAAACAAACAGTACTGCTATGGTCTACATTGTGTACCTGCGGGATTAGCTTACATCAGTAATGTGGAGTAGGAAACTAATTCGTCACTACGGATAATTTAGAATCCCAAGCCTGCAGCCCCTTTTTTCACATAAACTGATGTCAATAAATTCAACAGCCTACATAATGTGTACCTAATTGTCATAGGGACTAGAATGAGATTTTCACTCTGCAGCGGAGTGTGCGCTGATATGCAGGTTCGCAGGAGAGCTTCTGTAAAGTTTGGAAGGTAGGAGACGAGATACTGGCAGAAGTAAAGCTGTGAGACCGGGCGTGAGTCGTGCTTCGGTAGCTCAGATGGTAGAGCACTTGCCCGCGAAAGGCAAAGGTCCCGAGTTCGAGTCTCGGTCGGGCACACAGTTTTAATCTGCCAGGAAGTTTCGTCATAGGGACTGTTTCAAAAAATGGCTCTGAGCACTATGGGACTCAACATCTGCTGTCATCAGTCCCCTAGAACTTAGAACTACTTAAACCTAACTAACCTAAGGACATCACACACATCCATGCCCGAGGCAGGATTCGAACCTGCGACCGTAGCAGTCGCGCGGTTCCGGACTGAGCGCCTGAATAGGGACTGTTTCCACAACGCTGAAATCCGCTGACTTTTCAATATCATGGTGCAATTTGTTAGGCTTCAGCGAAATCTGTAACCATTGTTAACACACTTGCACAAAATAGCGCAGCGTTAGAGCTAGATAATAATTTGAATATCTTTTCATATGGAGAGTGCTTGATGTGAGAGGTATTCGTGATAACCGTAGAAGAGTGTTTGATAAGAATACAAAAACTGACCTTGACGCCTTCGTATCAGATTGATTCGGAGATACGTACGTAAACGACAAGTAATTCTGACTGCGAAGTTGCTGGTCGGCCTCATCAGAGGCCTAGTCGTCACCATTCTACCGGAGACCTGGTCGACTCCAGCAGCCTAGTGGTGAGTACGTGCAGCTGGAGTAAATTTCCCGGGCGACGCATTCGCTTTGTTACTGCCTTTACTGGTTTTATTCTGACAAACTGTCTTTTGCTTGTTGCCTTTACTTTTCTTTTGGTGTACTGCCTCGAAAAACTGATTCAATTGGGCTTCGTTTCCGATACATTCCTGCATCGTTTCGATGGGTGAGGTGAGTACGTGAAGAACACTGTGTCATATTTCAGTTATTTATGTTGACGAGAGAGAAGGACAGAGTGACAGCCGGTATTGGAACACTGTGTATTCCTCTCGAATAGCAGTAAGGGATTTGGCGAGTTTACCCGAGGCCTCTGTGAGAGCGGGCCTGCAACAATACAAGACTGGAATAGAAGGGAGAACCGATAGAAGTACTCAAAGTACCATCCACCACACACCGTCAGGTGGCTTGCGGAGTATGGATGTAGATGTAGATGTAGTGACGTCCCAACCTGAGTGCTATGTGTAGTCACGGGCGCGACAGCGGTGGTAATTCTAGTCGTTTCTTCCAGTGTGAAATTGCGATGCTAACATATGACCTGTCGTGTATTGAGCATTTCACGCAGATTACATTGCGATGTAGAGCAGCTAAGAAGGGAGAATAGAGCTATAATTACTCTTCAACGGTGTTACTTTAAACACAACTTACCTTCGTGCATCATTTTCATGGTTTTGTGAAATATACAGATTTAGAGCTTGATCCAATGTCAAAAATGCAGCTTTTGTGTTACACGGTACAGAAAAAACTACACCCAGTAAGGTAAACGTTAGAAGGAGACACACCATTACTTAAAAATCTACATGTATTTTGAAAATGTGAGTAACTCCCGTCTACTGTAGTTTACACAGTGTTTGTTCCTTGTTTTAGAGAAACTGTTTGTGAAAAATATTTACCGAAAAGTCACATGTTTTGAAGTGATATCATTCACGTCTTTACCACAAGTACTTGTTTTTAGAAACTCTATTAGTCAGCAGCCGTTTCCAGAAGCTGTTTAAACACTTCTTCATAATTTGTGCTGCTTAGGAACGAATTTTCAAAATCATCAGATATAAGTGCCTTACGCAATTTCGTATCCAATAACGGCAATTTGAAATATTGAATCAAATGTTTGCCTCAAGGTGAGTCTGCTCGGATTGAGTAAATATGAGTTAATGGCTCTATTTATCCCACTTGTAGTGAACTTACCACCACTGTCAACAAGTACTTTACATTTATCTGACTTATTTATGAGTGTTAATAACGATTACGGTACGTATCCTACTAAATGCACTAAAGTCATCCACTGTAACTGGATCTGTATGTTGGCTGTCAGTGAGGCCTCCCTTACTTATTAACTGAGATAGCACACTCAGTATTTCTTTCAACAAAAGTATTAGGTTCTTCAGCCGCCCACATACGAACATTTGAATTGTTGTTGGTTCCAGTGTGCAAAACCTGTCGATTCCTCGGCAAATGTTATCTGCAGAATAAGTTTGCCATTAGCATTTACGCATTCACTACATTTCTGCCGCCTGTTACTGTTTCCTTTCTTAAGGAGCTACACACTCTCGAGGCGATACTGGCAACAGCAGTCCTCGCGTATCGTCGCTATAAAATATCTGAAACACTTTCAGAAATATGACGTCTTCCCTTTGTAATGACTGTATGAAGCCCAAAATGGTATATTAACTCAGGCTGGAAACTGATTTTTTTCAAGGGACGAACGTTAAGTAAATATAACCGTGAGTTACGTGGTGTCACATTACTGACGCCGTATGAAATATTTCTAAAAGACGTGATACAACAGTATAAACTAACAGCATCTTCTATAAAACTCTCTAAGCTGTTGTATGTAGTGTCTGCATCAGTCATCTATGATCAAAGGGACATCGGTTATTAAAAATGGTGTATGATGCTCACCAGTTTGCATGCGCCCTCAAAGTAGCAGGTGCTCACGGACAAAAACAGGAAAGGACTGAACTGTCAGTTCTTCACTGTTTCCAGGATTGAGCACACAGGATTGAGCACAGATTCACAATTCGTATGCCATTACTAGTACAATTCTTCTTTTCCTTTTCTTCTTTATTGTTGATTCATTACGTGACAGAAAGCGAATCGGCAGCAGGTAAACGCTCCTTCTGATCAAAATTTTCCGGACACCGGGAGTCGGAGTATCCGAGCGAGTGCCTCGTAACTGTTCAGGTATTCTGTGATCACGTGTTTTGATTATGTTTATCGTTGCTTACTAAACTCAGATAAATACTATGTTTTGTGCTGGAGGCCGTGATTTCATTTGGAACTGTTAATGATGTAATAAACTGCGTCCCACGTCAAAGAAAAAGATACAAATAATCTACCGACCTTTCCGATGTATGTTTACAAGTATTTGTAAATCGCTTCTTGAAAATACCATACCGTTTTGTATCTTTCATTAATGTCACATCCAGTTTTCTTTCCTACCAATGTCAGTTGAGATACTGCTCGATCCAGATACTCTCTCCCTTTAAACTTCAGTCATAATCATCTTCACAATTGCTTGTCAGCTTATTATAATTGTATACCTACTGATAAAGACAAGTAATATAGAATATCGACAAGACCAAAAGGAACAATAAGCGTGGAAGAGCAAAGTGTAGGTGCTTCGATTAGAAAGGGAATAAGGCAAGAACGCAGTCTTCTTCTTCTGCTGTTCAACATGTACACTATCTACATGGATACTCCGCAAATTACACTTAAGT